>NW_022681467.1:56609789-57209789 GCF_009764315.1 Trachypithecus francoisi
TGATATGCACCACTTCCTCTTGTACACAACTACTCCAAGCATCTATTTTCACTGACTACTTTTCTGGAGTCTGACATTTCCAAAGGGGAACACTAGCATTCACTTTGTCCTCGCATATTCAACATGATGTCTAGAAATTCACGCCCACTGCCCTTTACTGGCGCACCATAGAACTATGGCATTCCACAGCTGGCAGACAATCATCTCATGCACACTCTTCCACTGTGAAGGGAGAAGGAGCTAAATCTTAGAGAGGAAAGCAGATGTGCCATTTTCACAGTCTGACCAGCAGCAGAGCTGAGATACAGCCAAGATGGCCCATCATCCCTTCCACCCCACTGTCGGTCAAATATTGAGGACAACGTCAGTGCTACCAGCCAGGCAATTCATGCAATTCCTACCCACGCCTTCCAGTTCAAATAAATGTGGTGAAAAGGCAAATAAAACCTGACTAAGTCCATCCAGAAAGGACTTAATGTGTGAGCTGTAAAGCTGTAAAGTGTGTACAAAAAGACACGCTTATTATTATCATTTGTAGTTTTTCAGACATGGTCTGGGCCAGGTTAATTTACAGAGTGCTTAAAGGCCAAAAGTTTTGTTTTAAGATGGAGAACTCATCACACATGTTTACCTTCCTTCATTTCCCAATTTTTAATGAAAATACATACTGTTTTCTAAATAGGAAAATATCTATAGCAGAGAAGGATGCAACCCACTTATCTGAAATGTCAAGAAATTTATGAAGGAGATAGGGCAAGAAAGAGAGGATGCCCTTGGTGAGTCACCACAAGAGATAGAAACCCCTAATGGAGAAATAAGGGATGGGACCACATGCAGCAGCCAAGAGCAGCAGGGGCTCAGAAAGGCCAGGCAGGCCTGAGGTCAGACATGGAGTGTGAGGAAGCACACCCAAAAAGAGGATTTCATAGCTGGCTGGGACCCTGGAATCACCTTCTCTCCACTTACCAGCCTGTAGACACAGAAGCCGCCTTCTAGGAGCCAGGGAGCATCCCACCTCCAGGATTCATTTCTCCCCAAGCTCATCACATCCTCCACAGGAGCAATCCTAAGGCGGACCCACAACAAGGGTTTCTGACAATAGAAACATGGTTCCTCAACGTGACTGGCACCCAGTGAGGTTCCACTTTGTACCCAGCTCTATCTGGGCACGAGGGAGCAGAGAACCAGTAGCCACAGGCTCCACCTGAAAGGGCTCATGGCCTGGCTAAAGAGATGGAGCAGGGCAAGGAATTGCAGAGCAGCAATTGGTATGAGGGACACCTGAGGAAGCTGCTGAGGGGACACCCATCTGCATGTGAAGGTGTCGGGAAGGCTTTTCTCTGGAAGGGCCTCTGAAGAAAGATGTGAGGGGTAATTTAGGTGTTAACCAGAGTTAGAGGCAGCTGTCAGAGGAAGTGGAGCCATGGGCCAAGTGACTTTCCATGTAGGACAGTCAATTTTGACGTTTCCAGTGCACTCTAAGCATGGGGAAAAGCAAAGGAGTGATCACATAACCTGGGATAAAACAGGCAGAGAAATTGCCCCATAAATTAAGAGATCTACATGTGGCATCGTCCTCATTCTATTCTTTACTTGGCTCGCCTTATCTCTAGAAAATCCAATGAGGACTTTTATGAAGACACACACATAATTAATGGGGATAACTCATTAATTTACAAGCCAGCTAATCGATAAGCAGGTTAATCTACTTCGGCATCTGAAGAATCACCGTGTATCTCTCTATTTACACTGCTGTTTAGTCTCGTTCCACATCATCAGCTTTTTGGTGGCTATTAAGCTGACAGTGCTGGTCACCACATAGAAAAGCTGATGGATTGATTTCAGTTAACATGATATTCTTCTGGTATATGAATGGCATATTAATGGCCCACAACCAGATGATAGCATTTCCCATCAGGAGAAAAATATGTTTTGTTCGTTTCAAACTTTCAAATCAATCTTTCTTTTACTCTACCCATCTATTTAATTTTCCAGCTTGTTTTTTTAATGTTTCAAACAGAAAGTGAAAACTAAAACTTTAGTTTTGTTAAAAATAGTTGTATACTTCAGAGAGTATTTAGGCTTTTGGGTTCAAAAAGAAAAAAATATAAACAAAGCAACAAAGATGGGATTTGGTGTCTAGAGCTCCCTGTATGTTGCAGTGATTTCAGGTCAGACCCAAACCCAAGTGCCAGTGGAAATCATACCAATAGTGAAATGGATGTACTGGGCCTATTGGTGGCTAATCGGCCGGCACTTAGCTCCTCTCAGTAAGGCCACCTCCACGTGGCTTGTTGCTGTTGCTTTGTGAAAATCCATTGCGGCTTTTAAAGATTTTCAGTTTTTCAAGGGAAGTCAAACATCGGGTTTTGGCAACTCTATCAGACAGTTCTTAGTTGCAGGTAACAGCATCCAGTGGAGTTGATTTAAGCAGAAATGAATGAGTATTGGACCTTGGGTAGCATATAGCATTTCCAGGAAGACCAGAGAATCAAGCCTGAATACCGTGCAGCGAAGGCAATACCATCACAGGAACCCCTCAGCCATACTAGGGGGTGTGCCAACACCTGCTGCCTAGCATGTCACAGTCCTCAGGACACTAGGGACCAGATACAGAATGCTGACCACAGCCACAGCTGAGCATCCAAGAACCAGCTCTTGCTGGCCTCCCCATGCCGGCTCTCTCCTCACTTTCTCCAGCCCTCCAGGACGTGGAGATTGTCTGCTTGCTGGCATCAAAGTCAACTTCAGCTAGCACTGAGGTCATCTGCAGCACCAGCTACGAAAGAGTCTTGCAAATGTAGATTTTTACCTTCCAGGCTCTGTCATGCTGAAGAGCTGGTTTGAAAGAGGTTAAAGTTGGCTTGAGTAAGCCAACATCTAGCATTTGTCTCAACAATTAACAAGCAAAATTAAGGCTGTGCAATTGAAATAGTATTGCTCCTTGGGCTACAGTGACTCATTGGGTCAGCAGTGTCTTGCCTGTTCAGTAAATAATTTGCAAGCAGAAATCTTATTTCCTTATTCCAGTGTTGTACAGCACTGCCTTCACCAAAGCAAACCAAAGCAAAGGAGCCCTTGATGAGGAGGTGCCTCCCCCTACCTGGTCTCCCACAGGTCCTACGTACACATCCACCCCGGATACACAGAGCTGCTTCCTGCTGTCACACCAGACTGAGCTGTGCCCAGACATTTCCCCCAGCACTAACTAACATTTTCAAAAATACATTTTTCTCTAAAAAGGACAAGTTTAAACAGAGTTGACTCGTTTTAAGAACTGTTTAGAAAATAACCTTGTGTTTATTAATGGTATATTTGCAGACATTGGAGGCAGGAGGTTACCAACATCACCTGGTGTCCAGCCAGGAGGTGGAGCGTGGTGGCATCTGGAACCTTCCTCCAACTCCTGCCTGGCATGGCTTTGATTCATCTTTGTATTCCCAGGAAACTTCTCAGTGTCTCAGGAGTACTAGGTACTCAGTAAGTGTTTGGTAGTTACATGAATGAATACATAATGACTAAGTGAGTTCATGGATGAAGCTAATTGGCTCTCCCTTCTGTTTTTCCGGATCTTTCTGAGGTGAAAGTGTTGGTCACTCTTTCTTCATCTCATATTTAATCAATTAAGAATGCTGCAAATTGAACACCAGTCCACAAAACTCAGGAGTACATGAAAAGCATTGTGCCTTATTTTTAACTAACTCAGTCTCTATGTCAGGCTCCCTTGTATGCTGGATGTTGGAGCTAAATCTCAGTGGGTTCCTCATTCTGCCAGACCTGTGTCCAGTCTGGGGGCTTCACATAGGGCCACCCCATCACAGGACAGGGAAGGGTCTCGCTCTTGGTTGCCATCACTCCACCCTCTTGTCTTCTGAGCTTTGATGTTCACCTTCCTTTTCACCACTCGGGAGCTTCCTGCCATGATACATTGAGACCTCAATGCTAATGCCAATTGGGGTTTGGGGTTCTGATAAACTCAGAAGTCCAGGAAAATCACCTGCTGCCTCCCACAACACAATGAGGCATTCTGGAATCCTACCCCTTACCCGGAGCCTGCTGGCCTCAACTGTTTTCAAGTCCATGTCTGGGCCATGCAGGTAAATGGGAAGATGCTCTGTGGCCATGAAAATATCCGAAGTCCCACCTAAAGTTGACGCAGGGTCTTCTGCATTTCATTGCTAAAATTGTTCTATGATTTCTATAGTTTTCAGCCCATGGTCAGGGGCCAAGACCTTGCACCCTTGGTAAACCTCAATCTCTTCCCTTTCCTGACTTCTGCTCCTTTCTCCCTTAATCCCAAATCAAGGCCTCTTGATTGTCTGGAGGTAGGAAAGCCTGGTTCTGGCTCATCATATATTCGACATCATAGCCTTTGTCATCTCATGGATCCACTCAACAGCTGGGCATGGACGGGGCCACTCAATATGTGCCAGGAGTTGGGGACACACAGGGTTAAAATAATGAAATAGATAAGGGCCCACACTCACAGACCCTGCAGTACAGTGGAGCTGCGGACACAGCGTGCGAGTAAGGACCCAGGGAGCTCACCAGACAGATCATTTAAATCAGGAGATAGGACAGGGAAGAGCGGGGGCTGCATTTGTTTGGGTGGCAAGAGAAGGATTATCTTCTGAGAGGATCCACAAAGTAAAGAGGGCCAGAGTGACTGTGTACAGTGAAGACTGTGGTAGAGGTAGAAGATGGAGACATTGAGCTCTAGGGAGCCCATCGGATGGGACCTACGGGGCTTGGTGGACTTCATTTTAAAAGGGAAAGAAGCCATTGCAGAGCTTGAGCCGGAGGTGTGGCATGGTTTGAGTTCCTTCAAACCAACTTTATTGAAATCTCTTTGCATAAAATGCAATGCATAGATCTTAAGAGTATAGTTCAATGAGATTTGATAAATGTACGCACCAGTGTAGCAACTACTCTGATCAAGATAAAGAAACGTCCCTCACTACACAATATTTCCTCATGCCCTTTTGTAGTCAATATTTGGTCCACTCAGCCTAGGCCACCATTGATCCGCTTTTATCACCATAGATATTTGGGTATGAGTCTTTGTATGGTCAGCTATTTGTATGTTGCTTGGGTAAATATTTAGGAAACATTCTTTCCTTGCTGAGGCCAAGGAAAGAATGTTTAACTTGATTGCCGACTGTTTTTCCCAAGTGGTTGTACCACGTTCTTCCTCCACCAGCATGTGTGAATTTCCAGGGCTTCTCATCCTTGCCAGATACTGGGTGGTTGCTTGACGTGTCCCAGCAACTGTTGGGAATCACAGTAGCTGAGCCCAAGATGACTCTGGAGGACTTTACATTTGCCCCCATCTGTGGGTCCTCCTATGCCAGTGCTTCCCATAGCATGGGCCATGCACATTATTCGTTCCAAAGTGATGTCATGTGGCGCACAGGAATGTCGTGGAATACAACGGAATCACTCTGGAAGGAATTTTTCCCTTCTCATGAGTTGTTTGAATGTTCCTGATGTGATCAAGGAGATTGACTGCTCCTTAATATCTCTGTGCCACTTGCTAAACTCCTTGTTAAAATTATGCTTTTTATTTTGAAGGAGTTCTAGATTCACATGCATTGTAAGAAATAACACAGAGAGATTCTATGTACTCTTCACCCGTTTTCTCCCAGTGGTAACATCTTGCAAAACTATGGTGCAAAATCAAAACTGAATCTCTTTTTGTAACAAAGAGAGGGTTTCCACCTTAAGCTCAGATCCTTCCCTGTGTAGCTAGAACTTAATAACAGTGTTTTATCTTATGTTCAGTTTCAAGGGTTACATTCTATTTATAATGAATGACATTGGTTTTCCCTTTACAATAATGATAAAGTTTTATTACTGAGTAAATTGATTTATGTTTAAAAATTGAGTTATTTTAAAGAATATATAAATGATTGTGCTAGCTGTATGAAAATATGGTAAATCATGAAAGTGAATAATATATAATTGAATTTCAGGAAACACTGAAAACACTGAAGCGATACTATCAAATAGAATGCTTTCCAGACCCTACTTTTTCTACATTGAACAACTACTATGAATCTGATACATCATGAATAAACCCGTCAATTCACTGCATTTATGCCAGCAATCGATATTTATTGAGGGTCTTATGAATGTAAAGATCTTTCTGGGCCTTGAGGATGACACAGAGATGAACCAAATCAGATAGATATCCTAGATTCAAATAATACATAGCCTTACAGGGAGACATTCATTCACCTCATGAATATTTATGAGCACCTGGCAGGTGCCAGGTTGTGTTCTAAAAATGAAGAGGAAGCAGCAGAGGCCAGAGGAGTGCAGCCATTTGGGGGTTCACATGTCACTGGTAAGACAGACAAAGAGCAGGATTCATGGCACTTTCTATGAAGATGACAAAACTTCATGGAAAAGTAAGTGCTTGGGGAGGAGACATGGGGAGGCCTTATTGTACAGGCAAGTCAGGGATGGTCTAGCTGAGGAGGAGGCACTGGAGCTGAGGCTGACATAAGAGAAGGAGCCAAACATGCAAAGAAGCAGTGGCAGAGTGCTCCAGGCACAGCAACAGTAAATGCCAAGGCTGTGAGCTGGGCATGAAATGGGTATAATTATTACACAGTAGCTGTAATTCAGGAGGGAGGAAGGGCCAAGTGTCTGGAGGATGCAGAGGTTGGAATATGGAAGAGAATAGGTAAAGCTGGAAACAGTCTGAGCCAATAGAGGCTGTACGTCATCGGTGGAGCTGAAAGAGACAGGACAAAGGCTCATAGGAAAGGCAGGACCTGTTCTGAGCTTGAACAACAGAGATGACCTTGAGAAACCTATTTGCAAAATGCTTCAAGCATCAATGCCATTTCCTACTATAACTTTCCATAGCAGGTTGAATTGAATCCCCCAAAATATTACATTCAAATCCTAACCCCCAGTATCTATGAATGTGCCCTTATTCAGAAACAATCTCTTTGTAGATGTCATCAAGTTTAGATAACATCATATAGGATTAGAGTGGGCCCTAAATCCAGTGATGTCCTTTTAAAAAGTTGGACACAGAAACACAGAGAGGAGAATGCCAGTTGAAAGCAGAGGCAGAGCTTAGAGGGATGTGCCTCCAATAAGCCAAGAAACACCAAGGATTTCTGGAGCCAGGAAAGAGGAACGGAACAGATTCTCCCTCAAAGCCCTCGGAAGGAACCAACCCTGCCAACACTTGATTTCCAACTTCTGGCCTCCAGAACTGAAATAACACATTTCTGTGGTTTTAGTCCCCCAAGCTGCTGCAATTGGCTTCGGCAGCCCCAGGACACTAACATAGTCCTGATTCCCTTTGCAGAGCTGGGCACGGATTCTGCCCCCTGAGGGTTTGGCTTCCAATTCTCTCTGTGAGATATTTGCTCTTAGCGCCGTAGGCGCCAATTATTGTCTTTGATTAATTTCAGGGCCTCAAATTGTGAACCCCTCAGTTTTTCTAACAATACCCCTCCCAAAGCCAGTCAAGGCCAGCAGTGTTGAAGGGTTCATTGGGAGGAGACCTGCACTGGCTGTTTAGATGATCAGCTCCACCAGTGCCTACCGTGGTTTGTGCTTTCTTAGCACATGTTTAAAGAAATAAGCTATTGAACTTTTTGAAATAATAAAACAACCAGGAATCACCTGATCCAAATAAACAAACGCCAATTAACTGCCACTATGGTGGGGAGATTCTAGGATGATCCAAATGCTGCAGCTTCCTGAAATTCACACCCTGGAGTGATCTCTTCTCAAGTCTGGGATGGACCTAGTGACTGACTCCTAATGAGCAGAATATGGCAGAAGGGATAAGATGCTCATTCTGAGGTTGGGTCATAAAGAGGCTGTGGCTTTTGCCTTGGACACTCTCTCCTGGCCACATCCTAAGGCAGCCTCACAGACAGGCTCACTTGGTCAGGAATGGTGGCTTCCCTACGGCCACATGAGTGAGCTTGCAAACAGACCCCAGTCAGTCTTGAGGTAACTGCAGGCCCAGCAATACCTGGGTGCAGCCTGGTGAGAAACCCCAAACCAGAACCACCTAGCTCAGCCACACCCAGATTCCCAGCCCAGAGAAACTACAACATAATAAATGTTTGTTGTTTTCAGCCACTAGGTTGTTAGATTAATCAGCTATTCAGCAATAGATACCCAGTATCCTCACTGTGGGTCTACGGAGTGCTTTGAATACCAAAATGTTTACTAAAGAGGAAAATTATCTTGGATGAGCATAGATCAGATAAGGTCAGATAGGGTGCTATACTTCATTCATTCATTCAGTTAGCCAGTCAGCCACACTCATTCCTTTATTCATGCTGCTATGTGCCAAGTACTGTGCGGGGCACTGGAGATAATGAAAATAAAAACAGTCCCTGTCCGTAATGAAGTCATAGTCTAACGAAGATGACATGGCATATTTAAATAATTGCTTTTGTGAGATAAATGCTAACATGTTCAGTCACTTATTCAACCAACAGATGTTTTCTGAGTGCTTGCTGTTGTGCCAACCTTGTACTGAATGCTGGGCTTAATACCATGGGCAAGACTGGCCTGGGTCCTTTTCTCGTGGAGGCTGCGGTCTGCTTAGGAGGCACTTCACCCTCCGAGTACACACAGGGAAAGAATAACTGCTCTGTCTGGTCTTAAGGGAGAGCTTCCAAAAAGAAGTTCTTGAAGGAAGTCTTGAAAAAAGAGTAGGAAGTACTCTTGTGCCAGTAGTTCTGGCACAAGAATGGGAAGGAAATTCCAAGGAACAGAATGTGTGCTGTGTGGAAGCATGTGACAATGTGGTGTGTCTGCATCTGCAGTCCAGCAAGGAGTTCGACCTCACTGAATACTTTGCCTCTGATACCACAGAGAAGGGTGTTTCTGGATGCTTACTGCAGCAAGACTTGCAGCCCTGAACACTAAGCTACCCTCTGAATGTTCATGGGTGCCTGTCACCTCAGGATCCACACCATGGGCACCACTGCCCCCAAGGAGGGAAGGTGGAGCCCTCCCAGGGTTTCTCAGCCTCAGCACTGCTGGCTCACTCTATTGAGGGTCTGCCCTGTGCACTGTAGGGTGTTTAGCAACATCCCTGGCCTCTACCCACTGGATACCAGTAGCTCTACCTCCCATATTGTGACAACCAAAACTTTCCCTGGATATCACCAAATGTCCCCTGGGTGGGGGCAAAATTGCTCCTGGGTGATAAGCACTGATCTTTAGAACCAACATATTATTAAAGTACCAGAGAAAGACATGATTTAATTCCTAATTCTATGTATGAAAAAGAAAAGTGTAAGTATGTGCATGCCCATAGCTATAGGACTTGACGGCTAAGGTCTGTGGAGCACACTCTTACGCTCCCCAAGGTTAAAGAACTTCCCTGAGGAGACAGTGATGTGATGGAGACACTCAAAGGAGGGTTTGGCCTCTTTCACTCAGTGTACTCTGCAATAATTAACTTGATCATAATGAGACTGTTTCCATGTTATCAATTGTTTAAAGAAGTTCAAATATGCCCTACTCTTATGGCCAAAGGTATTTGTAAACATGTCAAAAATGGCTATGGAAGGTTTTGGCAGCAAAGACAGGAAAAGTTAGAAAGTGTATGTGAGTTCCCTGAGACAGAAGGGAGAAAAACAATGCCGAACTGAAGATAAGAGTATCAGTTATTGCCTACATGCCAGGAATACCATATGAGAGTTTAAGAAGTTAAGATAGTAGTAAATGCATAAATCAGAAAAGCAAGATAAGAAATTACCTTGGGAAAGATATGCTGTTATTTTCCAAATGTGTTTGTTTTAAGAGATTGTTCATTGCAAAGCAGAAACACAGTGGAAAAAAGAAGAAAAATAAGCATAATGTTAAGTCATCCATGATAATTACAAGGGAAAAGATCAAGGTTCAGACCAGGACAGGTTTCAAGACCAGCATCTGTCTCTAACTCACTTGCCTCTGGTGCGGCCATCCTGTCTGTCTGGACTTTCTCTCTAAATGAAGAGCGTGTCACTCAGTGTCTCTAGGGAACCTTCCTAGAGCCCTGATACTGAATGAATCTGAGTCCATGGCAACCAATCTTCCATATAAACCTAGAGTCTCTGTGCAGTTTCGAAAAGGCCTGTTCCTGTCCTTGGGGGAGTTTGTCCAGGCCAACATTAGACAATTGGAGTTAGAGCAAAGGGCTCTAAATACAAACAGGAACAACAGGACATTTACATGCAGTCCCAGAAAAGCTAAGACTCAAAGTTGCCCAGGAGGCCAAAGCCTTTCCCACCCACCCTGTTCTCTCCTGTAGATAGCACCGTTAGGAGCAGAGACCCAGAGTCTGCAGCTGAAGCCAATTTTGAAACCCCAAACCAAGCCTTGTCTTCTTGCTCTTGTATTTGTACTTTCTTCCCCTTGGAACTTACTTCCCTTGTTGAGCTTCTAGAGAAGTTGATGGTATAGCAGCTTGAGTTTGGTGTCAGAATGTGCACACGTGTGTGGCAGAAGTGTGCAGGTGCCTGTGGGCAATTGGCTTCAGTTCCACAGTTGGGAACGCCAGTGGGTGGCACAGGTGTGGAGCTACTTTCCACTCCTGCCTGGCCGTCCTGGGTGTGCCTGGACTGTGTGAGCTCTGATGACCTGACTCTTACCCTGGAGTAAGACAGGTCTGCTCCCAGCTGGACCCGTGGGAGACAGCTACCCTGTGAGACAGCTACAGCTCTGGACACAGGCTCAGTCCCAGCAGTTGCTCTTTACCCACACACAGACACAACACAACACACAAACACACAGAACACACACATGGAAACAACATACAAACATGGAGAACACACACAGGCGCAGCATACAAACATACAGACACACAGACATAACATACAAACACACACAACATGCACTGAAAAAACACAGAAACACAATACAAACACAGACACAAACACACAGAACACACACAGAAACAGCATACAAATACGCAGAACACACAGACACAGCATACAAACATACAGCTACACAGACACAACATACAAACACACAGAGCATGCACAGAAACAACACACAGAAACACAATACAAACACAGACACAGACACACAGAACACACACAGAAACAGCATACGAACATGTAGAAGATGCACAGAGACAACATGCAAACACACAGAACATGCACAGAAACACACAGAGACACAAATACAAACACACAGAACACACACACAGAAACAACATACAAACACATAGGCACAGCATACAAACATACAGATACACACACAACATACAAACACACAGAGCATGCACAGAAACTACACAGAAACACAGCACACAATACACATAGCATGAACAGATGATGCAGCGCACAAACACACACACACACGGATACAACATAGAAACACACCTGTGTCCTGTGCTTGCTGCCTCACCTCCTGGAATGCGTTTCCCAGGTCTTTGGGTGCTGGTCTCCTCTTATCAGTTAGATTTCAGCTTCAATGCTTCCCTCAAAACCCAGCGTTTCCCTAACTGCAGGCCCCCTAACACCCCGGCCATACTCCAGCGCACTCTGTTCCAGTCTCTTACCCACTGCGCCCCTCTCAGACACAGCAGTGGCCATCACAGCTGCTCCTTCCTTCACAGCTGTTTCCTGGCAGCCCAGAACATAGGCCCTTCCCATCAGACTTGAGGTTCTTGTTCACACCCATATATGTAGTAGGTGGTCCGTAAGTATTTGTTGAATGGATGAATAAATAAAACGGGAAAAAAATTTGTTTATCAATTCTGCTCAATATTGTACTAGAAAATACAAGGGACCTACCAAACAGTTTGGAGGATTCTTTAGACGATGTTGTCAGAAAACCATTCTGCTGTAAAAGCAAAAGGCCAACTGCACTGAAGTCCAAATCTTAACTTTAAAGCTGTCGTTCTTCCTGGCGCCTCTTTCTTCAACCAGAACACTCTACTTGACACTCGTCTGTTTAACTGAAAAGTATGCAGGCCCCTGCATTATTAGCATTAGTTGCTAGTATAATCTCCTTCTATACCGACATGAAATTTGTATCAAATACTGACAACAGGTGAGGTGAGAAAAGTTGCTTATTGAACTCCTTGACCACAAGTCTGTAGAGAGTTGTAGAATCTTGAAAGCAATAAATCAAAACAGCAAACAGGGCCTGCACACTCTAACAACGGCAGTAACAACAGTGATAAAACAGCCCAGGGTACTGAGTACTCACTGTGGACAGGCACGGTGCAAAGCCATTTGTGTTATTAATTCACTTAATCTTGTTCCTAAGTCTGTGAATAACTGCACTCTGCAGATGACGAAGTCCAAGCACTGAACTGAACTGCTAAGTGGCGTCCCAGATGCCACAGTTGGGAAGATGTATACCTGCAATACAACCTGGATTTCACACAGCCTGGCCCCAGAGCCGCTCCAGATGTCACGCCATGAAATGCTTCAGAGACTTCTGGACTGGTACAAAGGAAGGTACATTGAATATTCGGAGAGGGCAATGATTGCTTAAAAAGCTGGGCAGCTATTTTTATTGCCAAAACACCTGGATGAAAAGGGGAAAAAAGAGACGTGGGGACTGCCATCTGGACACACTACTGATGTTTATCATGACCCCCATATTCTGTGCAGATGTGCCTGGCTAATGGATACTGTGGAGACATACCTCTCAAAAGGAAAGACAGGAGAGCCTCCACCTCCTCACCTGGATCCACAAAACAGCCCCAGTGTGATGAGGGCACCAATGCTGGCCACCCTAGGAGCATTGTCAGGAGCAGCTATGGGGTTACCCTGAGATGTCACTTACAACATTTAAGGTGGCTCTTAGCTTTCTACGTTGAAAATGAATTAAAGTTTCTCGGCTTTCTAGACATTTTAGTATAAGAAGAGTTTTGGAAAATCATGTGTGGGCATTGAAATCTGATTTGAAAGAAATTAAAAGTGTATATATAGGAGTTTAATGAGATATCAATTATTCTAACCAAGAAAGTGTGAGCCCTCACATGTCTCAGCATTGCCAATTGTTATGTGATAGTTTTACAGACATGGAATCTAAAGGCTGGAAGGAGTTTGAACATTGAACTATTCATCTACAAAGATCAAACTGATTTCTTCTGACTTTTCACTAAGGTGCCACTGAAATAAGATTTATCAGGCTGTCAGTTTTGTTATTTCTGAAAGGCGTTGCAAAACATCCTTCGAGGATCTGAATTAATTTTGTAATAATGAGATCATATCAGACTATAGATCTGATATTTTAGATAATACTGGCCAGTGCTTTTGGTTATGTCATCATTTTTGGCTAGATAGTAACATGTATTAGCAAGGCCATTTCACAAAAACACACATTCTTAGCCCTGCTCCTCTAACTTGGAATAATTTTCATCTCCGTGGGATATTGGCCAGGACTTTGATTCCAAAACAAGTAAAATTGAAGCCTATTTCTCTTTTCCCCTCTGTTCTTTATTTTTTTTTTTTTTTTCTGGAAACGCTGTTTACATCTTCTTTTTTTTTTTTCTTTTTTGAAACACTTTTCCCAAGAGATATCAATTACTGCTAAGAAATTGTAACTCAGTTTCAGAGCTGAAGAAACTGTCAACACAAAAAAGATTTTAATGATCACCTGGTTGCATTTAACATTCACAAAAAGAAAGTCTCTTGTTTGGGACACTCGCAATAATTGAAACTATAAAGTTTTTAAATTATGCATGTGCTTCCGTCACTGGTGTGTAAGGATGAAAAGCATCCACTGAAGCCCGTTTTTTTACTACACCGAACCTGGAAACATCGAAATTCTAGGCAATCATGGAACAGTTGTGCAGTTCATATGCACAAGCAGCCCTCAGAGCTGGTCCCCCACCACAGGGAGGAGCTCAGGGACACTGAGTGTGACCTCAAGATGAAGGACGGGACTTCAGCTGTATTCTGTGGAGAGCCACGCTATGGGAGGTCACCAAACATCCTTCCAGCAAGACCAGGAAAAGTCAGGAGACCACTCAAAAAAGAAGAATACTATGAAAAACCATCTCAAGCAATGTCAGCAATTCAGGACCACTGTGACATTTTCAAAAACGACTTGTGAGCCCAACTCCTGGCTGAAACCCCGGCCCTGGTCACGGCTCTGTGCTCGTCCTCCATGAGTCTGTGGCTCTCATCTGTAAAGTCGGCACAGCAATGAATTCGCTGGCCTGTAATGGCGCCTGAAGTTAGGTGTGCTGAGATATTTGTAAAGTATCCCCAAATAGTCATATTCAAGTTGTTTTAACTATTAATAATAATCAATAATTGTTACTACTTTTATTCACATTCATTGACGTTTCCTGTGCCAGGCATTGTGCTAAGCATTTAATCTGGAATCTCTCATTCCTGTGGGCCCCTAAGAGGTCTCTGATCTCAGTCTTACAGACTTAAAAACTGGGTGCTAAGGGCAGCTGGGTGGGCAGGGATGATCTGCCAACTCACCTTCCCAACCCGCTGCTGGGTACTGTGAGCAGGTGACCTTCAGTCATCAACCTCTTCCAGGGCTGCCTCACAAGCAGAGATCTTTCTCACTCACACATCTTCTGGGGCAGCCCAACTAAAGAGGAATGGATACAGAGGCATAAAGGCATTGCCATCTCAGCCCCATGCCTTTAATGAGCTGCTTCAGCTCCAGAGCTCCCGTGCAGTCAGTTGGGACTGTTGGCCAGGCCACCGCAGCCTGATGATGAAGACCCTCCTCAACCTCCTCCTCCTCTTCCTTCTTCCACCTCCTTCTCTTCCCTTCCTCCTCCCCCTTCCTCCTCCCCGTTCTTTTCTCCCTTCCTCATTCATCCTTCCTCCTCTCCCTTCCTCCTCCCCCTTCCTTTCCTCCTCCTCCTCCTTTCTCCCCTTCCTCTTCCTTTCTTCTCTCCTTCCACCACCCTCTTCCCTCTTCCTCTACCCCTTTCATCCTCCCCTCCTCCTCTTCCTCCCCCCTCCCTCCTCCTCTCTCCTCTTTTCCTCCTCTTCCTTCTTCTTCCCTCCTCCCCCTCTTTAGGTATAAATCCCAAGGGATCTATATATATTATGTATATTTTGATATGATCTCATTATTACAAAATTAATTCAGATCCTTGGAGGATGTTTTGAAATGCCTTCCGGAAATAACAAAACTGACAGACTGGTAAATCTTATTTCAGTGGCACATTAGTGAAAAGTCAGAAGAAATCAGTTGGATCTTTGTGGATGAATAGTTCGACCCTAACAGTCATCCTGCTCCATGGCAAGCCCCTCTGTAACCTCTCCTCCGGAATGCAGCCGGTCACAGTGTTTAGGAAATGACCAAGCTCACAGAGTGAGTGAGTGAGGGCCCCCAGATTCACACCCACATCTCCCTGACCGTCATATTTTTTCTTCCTCCCTTCTCCTCCTCTCCCTCCCTAAAACTTTTGGAAAAATCATAGTTCATCTTCACATCTGTCATACTTGTGACAGCTGTTCGGGCTTTCTCCAAGTCTAAAATTATAGAATTCTTTGAAGAAAAGTATTCATGCAATAAAACTTTACCAAATTAGGAGACCATCAGTGTTAATTAGCAAAAATTCCAGATTATAAAATGCCTCTAGATGTATGTTCTTTTTTTTTTTTGAGTAAATATGTCAAGCTTGTATAGCAACTAAAGGAAAGAACCAAAAATAGAAGTCTTTTTTGTTCTCCTGCAATCTATCGATGACCACAGTAACCTTAAAAACAATTTGTTCTCCTACAGAAGTCAACATGTATTTTCTACAGTCACCCCTTATCCACAATTCATCTGCTGAACAATCTTTAACAAGGAAAAAGGAACCTCCCTCCTGACCCACGTCTGAATGTTCACAAATTATTATGTTACCGGAATCAAAATTAACTGATTCTCCTTCATTTGCCATTTTCCCCTTACTTTCAGTTTCTTCTTTTCTCCACATTAAAAAAAAAAAAAAAAAAGCCTCACTTTTTGTGATATGTCGATATGTCTACCCATCACCTCATCTTTTCAAAGCCCTGGAGATCCCCAGTCACTCTGGGAAAAGAAGAAACCCCTTATTAATCTGAGCTATTTTAGTGACAACACACCTAAATGTTTTAAGATAGACACCATCAGATCCAACATAATGCTGTCAGTTCTTCACGTTCAAACACTTCATCTTCAGAATATCATCTGCATGCCTTAGGGAAAAGCCCACATATTCCTGGAGGTATAAACCCTACCCTCTGGGAGGTGCCTTACCTAGGAAGAAGCCCGAATTCTCCAGCCAGCTTTCTGACCTCCTCAGCCTTCTCTCACAGCACAGCCTTGCAAACAATTCCAGCTTCAGTCATGCTCTTCTAATTGATCTCTTTTCTATATTTATTTTTTGATGAGATGAGTAGAAATGGCAATTCATTGTAACAGTAAGTTTTTTAAATCAATATGGAATCCTGCTGTGTGCTAATTTGGAGTAAATAACAAAGCAAATGGGACATGATCTCGGCTCCCAGAGAACTTGCAGTGAGGTAGAGGAAAACTGACCAAGGCCTGCCTTTGCTGGGACTTGTCTGAGCATTGTCTGCAGTGTCTCAGTGGTAGCACTCACTGGTTCTGTGCAGTGGGTGCCCTGTGGTGCCCACTGTATGGAGTAGGGAGTGAATTACACCTGCATTACAAATGACTCCAATACAAAACCCATAGTAGATAACTCTGTGATTTGTTAGTGAATGAACAAATGAAGGAGTGAATACTGGAAACAGTTTTTTGCAATGGCAAGAGCATAAGTTTGAAATGGGCCAGCCCACACCTGACTAGGTAGCTGTGAACTTGAGCAGCATGATTCATTCTGAGCCTCAGTTTTCCCTTCATTCATGCAGTAGGAACTTTGTCCCTCAGAGTTGTTATAGGAAACCTATATGATGTATGTACAAATGTTTACTGAGTGCTGGCTGTGACCCAGGGTCTGACGTAGGAACTGGGAGCACAGAAGTCTCTGTCTTCATTGGGTTTAGTTTTCCCATTCAGTGGAACAAATCAGATAATAAATGAGCCAAGTTCAGTGGGACACAGTAGATGCTCAAGAAATGAGCCACATGGAAGGCCAACTCAGAAGTTATGGCAGAAAGCTTTTTGTGACTGGGGACATGAAGTTCAAGTTCAAATTGAACTTCAAAACTGGACAGCATGAAGATCAGTGGCAAGACTCTCTGGGAGGAAGGAGTATGGTGAAAGGCAGAAGGTAGCTGGAACATTTAGGATGCTGTCCAGATGTAAGGGGTGATGGAAAATAAAGTCAGGGAGTTGTCCCTGGTCAGCTGTGGAGGCCTGATCCCCTGGGGCATAATTTCATCCACTACTGGAGGCACTGAGGAGCCTAAAGGGGTTCACAGAGTAGGGACATTACAGAAGCCACTTTAAGGAGATGATGCAAAAACCTGCCCTCAGCCTGGCTTGAAGGTAGGGCAGACTGCAGACCATATTCCAAATAAGAACTCCTTTGAGTTAGATCTCTTTGTGTTGAAAGTGACGGAAAACACAGCTTACCCTGGCTTATGGAAAGACATCAAGTATTGGCTGATGGTATTGACAGCATCCAGGTGTTCCAACGATGCCAGCTGGAATTCACCTTTCCTCATCTTTGAGCCCCATTTCCCTCAGCATGGCTTTGGCTTCACTTTCAGACACCATCAGAGGGCAGATGGCAGCAGCTCCACAGTGTCATCCCCAGAACTCAGCAAGCCCCGGGAGAGAGTGGCTTACACCATGGCCCTAACTGGAACCTCCAGTAAGGCCCACGCGGCCCAACTCTGCTAAGCCCATGGCCAAGAAGACACCCTGGTCCTCTTGGGTGTCTTCTGAGCTGAGTGTGGAGGAAACTTTATCTGCTTCATAGACTGAGAATATGGAATGGTGCAACAGAGAGTACAGAAGGGACATTACTACAGCAGGAAACGGTGTTATTGGTATGTCTGGAGTTTATTCCATCCAGTGGGTTCGTGGTCTCACTGACTTGAAGAATGGAGCCACGGACCTTCACAGTGAGTGTTACAGCTCTTAAAGACAGGACAGACCCAAAGAGTGAGCGACAGCAAGGTTTATTGTGAAGAGTGAAAGAACAAAGCTTCCACAGCATGGAAGGGATGGGTTGGGTTGCTGCTGCTGGCTAGGGTGGCCAGCTTTTATTTCCTTATTTGTCCCCTCCCATGTCCTGTTTGTGTCCTATCAGAATGCCCTTTTCTTAATCCTCCCTGTGATTGATTACTTTTAGAATCCTGCTGATTGGTCCATTTTACCAAGCGCTGATTGGTCCATTTTACAAACCTCTTGCTAGCTACAGAGCACTGATTGGTGCGTTTTTACAAAGCACTGATTGGTGCATTTTACAGTCTCTTTGTAAGACAGAAAAGTTCTCCAAGTCCCCACTCGACCCAGGAAGTCCAGCTGGCTTCACCTCTCACCAGGAGTCTGGAAACAGTGCTCTTAGGATGTTACTCACTGAGATTATATAAGGTATCATTGAGGGCATGAAATCATGAAATGGTGACTGCAGAAGGGGTGTTACTGCAAGTCTAGAAACGGCATTCCTGAGAGTATGTAAAGGTGCTCCTGAGAGTAAAGAAGGGATGTTGCTGAAGGTCTGAAAGTGTTACTGAGAGTACAGGAGGGACATTGTTGAAAGCATGGAGGTGCTACTGAGCACACCCCTTCTGCAGTTGCTGTTCCATGATTTCATACTCTCAGTAATGCCTTACACAGTCTCAGTGAGTGACATCCTAGCACCACTGTTTCCAGACTCCCTGTAACACCCTTTCTTGCTGCAGCAAAGCCCCCTCTTTACTCTCAGTGAGTAACATCCTGACAGCACTGTTCCCAGACTCCCAGTAACGCCCTTTCCTGCTGCAGTAACACCCCCTCTGTACTCTCAGTGAGTAACATCCTAGCAGCACTGTTTCTAGACTCCTGGTAATGCCCTTTCCTGCTGCAGTAGCACCTCTTCTGTACTCTCTGTTGCACCGTTCCGTCTTCTCAGTCTGTGGATCAGATGAAGTTTCCTCCACACCCAGCTCAGAAGGTGGACGCCTGACTCAGTCCTTGCAGATACTAAATGTATGTTTTTGGGGAAAGTGACAGTAGCACTTAATTCTGTCAGACAGATCCTCCTTCCATACCTTCTCCCATTGATGATCTTCCCAACAGCCTACAGCCATCTGCATTTTAGAGGAAACAGACCTGTCCGACACCATGTATCCTTTAGCAGGTGGAACTGGGACTCAAATCTAGGTCTTTGCAGTGCAGGCCACACCCTTTCCCTGCCTCTAGGGGATAACAAATACAAGAAATTCTCCCCATACAAGAACAAATTCATCAATTCCTTCGTCTCCTCTGTAACATGTATGGAATAAGTGGATACATTAGCCTGCTACTGGTACTATAACAAACCACAAACTTAGTGGCTTCAAGCAACATGCATTTATTGTCTTACAGTTCTGGAGGTCAGAAGTTCAAAATGGATCTCATTGAGCTGAAAATTAAGGTGTCAGCAGGGATGCATTTCTTCTGGAGGCTCCAGGGAAGAACTCTCTTTCCCTTTCCTTTTTCCTTTCCCTTTTCCTTTTCTTCACTCTCCTCTCCTCTCCTCTCCTCTCCTCTCCTCCCCTCCCCTCCCCTTCCTTCTCCTCTCCTCTCCTCTCCTCTCCTCTCTCCTCTCCTCTCCTCTCTCCTCTCCTCTCCTCTCTTCTCCTCTCCTCTTCTCTCCTCTCCTTTTCTATCCTCTTTTCCCAGATTCTGAAGACTGCCTGCATTTGTCAGCCTGTGGCTCCTTTCATCTCAAAGCCAGGGATGGCTGGAGGAGCTTTGCCCACACTGCGTCACTCTGACGCAACCCTCCTGTCTCTCTCTGTTAAGGACCGTTATGATTGCATCACGTTGCCTCCACCTGGAGAGTCTAGGAGACTCCCTAACTCCAGATCCTTACCTTACTCATGTCTACAAAGTCCCTTTTGCCATGCAAGGAGAAATATTCAGAAGTTCTGAGAATAGAACATCTTTAGGGGACCGTTTTTCTGCCTGTCACAGAGGGCAACTGGTCTATTGTGCACGTAAGGGAAATAAGCATCCCCTTACTGTGTTAGAGTAAAACTCAGTCCTGTCCAGTTTGGAATTCTCTTGTGAACATGATGAGGATGCATCAGAAAAAACCCATGTTGGGAAAGAACCCACACCTTTCCTGCCACTGCTCAACAAATGTCAAGGATTACAGATTGAATCACGCTCACAGGCTCATGTCCAGCAATGCACAACCTCCGCTGTGGGATGCCACTGCCGTACGGCAGCCAGGCCCTCACTCTTTGGCCAGAGCAAGCGGGAAGCCAGCATACATGAGGGACCGGCTTCCTCCAGCCTTGGGCATCTGATGCATCTTGAGCACATTGTAGGTTCCTCCTGACTCCTTGGAACTCCATTTCTTTATCAGTCCCGATGATAAAGAGCATCGCTAAAGGGTAAGAACGTTCTGGTTTAATTTTTCATGAGGGCAACCATAAAAAATTCAAGCTAATACAACCCAAAGTGAGCATTCAGAGCGCCAACAAACCCTGACACCTGCCTCTCAAACAAACTCCACTGCTTCCTGAGTCCACCCCAAAATTGCTTCAGCCCTAATTGGAGCCAAGACTGCACTGGGCAGCCAACCCGGGGCCGCCAGGGGCAAGGCATACACATCCCCTGCACAGGGGCTCGCGGGTCCAGGCGTTTGTTTATCAGAAGGTCACTGCTAATGGTTTTAATTTTAATTTTTTATGTTTTTCTTCATTAAAAATTTAAAAACTTTGTATTAGGGGTCGCATTAAAGAAATTCAGAAGAGTAAGGAACAGCCCCATCCCGCCTGCAGAGCTCAGCGCCGTCTGTGGTGTTTGTCTCTGGCTGAGGGTCTGGCTGGCTGGGGAGGTACAGTTCTATGTCATCCTGCTCAATGCTGCCACGGTGTTGGGTCAGCCCCTGCGATGGACAGGCAAGGGTGGGCTGCCCTGTGTGTTTCCTTCACCCATCTTTCAGAATGGATTTTTTCTGATATTTCTTCCTGGAGAGCCCCTGTCCTTCTCTGCGGCCACAAGACCTGAGAGGTTGGGGCCTGCACAGTCACATTCTATAGACCGAAGGCTCACAGGACCCTCAACTGGGAGCCAGGGGGCTTGTGTCAGTCTTAAGGCCCGTCAAGATGTTGGTTCTACATGAACAGGCTAAACTGATGACAAACTAGTAGGATTTTGGAAGGATGGTCTTTGAGATGCATTCATGGAGAATAGGGCACAGCACACTAGTGTCTCAAAATCAGAACTCCCTGGGAAGGCAACGTAAGGCAGGCCTTAGGACAGCAGGGTCAGGCCACAGCAGGCGACAGCCTCGCAACAATGTTCGCACTGCTTACCCTTCGGCGAAGCATTCCGTAGACTGTTGTCATTGCATTGGCTCCTTCATCAAGCAAATAGCCACAGACCATTGCTTTGGGTCATGCCCTGTGCTGGGCTTTCGGGGCACAACAATAAGGACACAGCCCCATTCCGTCAAGACTCCCATCCCAGCCCCTCACATGGATGATTGAGAACACGATGGATGGTGAGGATCCCATGCTGTGGCAGCGCCTCACTCAGGGCAGAGGTGGCTTCCCGGGGGAGATGATGTGGAGGCAGAAACCTGAGGATGGACACAGGACAAAGAGCGGACAGAAGACTGCTCCAGGCAGAAGAACAAACCTTTCAAAGGCCTAAAAAGGAGAGTCACCATGGGTTGTCCTGGAAACTGTGTGTGTTTAGGAGATGGGAAGAGGCCAGAGAAGTTTCTGGAAATCGGGGCCAGAGCCAGGTGACTATGCCTGTGTAGACTCTTTAAAGAATCTGGCAGGCTAAGAGGAAGGGGGAGCCCTAGAATTTATTTCTTCCACATGTAATAGAAATATATCCATTTAAATTGTGACTTCACTGCATTCTGACAAATACATACATCTGTGCAACCACCACAATTAAAACACAAGAGTTTGCACTGCCCCCCAAATCCCCTTGTTGCCCATTCCATCCTACCCACCTCTTCCCCAGTTCCAGCAGCTACAGACCTGCTTCTGTCTCCATGGATCAGAGCTGTCACTTCTAGAATTTCAAAGGAATGGAATGCAGTGTGCACTCTTTTGTGACAGGCTGCTCCCTTTGATATCATAATTCAGATTCAATCATGTCATTGTGGGCATGCGTTTTTTTCATTGCTGAGCAGTATTCCATGGTGTGGATGTGCCACAACTATGTAGCCATTCATCCGTTTGTAGACAGATGGCTTATTTCTATTTTGAGGCCTACAATGAATAAGGCTGGTAGAACATTTGCGTGCAAGTCTTTGCATGAACATATGTCTTTTATTTCTGTTGGCTATGAGTGGAATGGCTAAGTCATATGGTAGATGTGTGTTTAACTTTGTAAGAAAGTAACACACTGCCCAGAGGCATTTAAGCAGAGGCATGAAATGATATTTCAGAAGGTTTCTGGCTGCAGTGTGTGGAGACAGAATTGGTAAGGAGGGAATATGGAATTGGATGGTGCAGTCAGTTAGGAGATTATAACTTGCCCTCAAGAAAAAATGACATGGATCTGACAAAGGGAAGGACAATGAGGTGTAGAAGTAGGTCAGTGGGGAGTAAGAGGAGCTAGGGTTGGCAGGATCGGGTGGCCGGGTGGAGGTGGGTGGGGGAATGGGGCAAAGATGCTTCAGACAGTGATGATCTTGGAGGGGACTGGGTCACCCACCAGTTTAGAGAAAGCAGGAGTGTGTTTCGGAAGGTGAAGAGTTTGACTTTGGACATGGTCAGTGAAATAGGCAAAATCCAAAGTAGCTGGGCATCCTTACAGGAAGCTCACAGGGGAGCTCGGGAGGCATGTGTTTCTAACACATCAACATTTATCAATCGCTGAAGCCACTGAGGACATGCACGCCCAGTTTATCCTTTGTAGAATATCTGCTCAAGAGCTCCAGGAGAGACACGAATGAGATTTGGCAAATTTCCCATGAATTTGATTCTCTAGAGACAGGAAAGGAACACGATTAGAATTTGAGAATGACCCTCAGAAATAAGTTAATTGGTGTACAATTATCAATTAGAGAAGAGAGGCTACTTGCATACATTGATGTGTGATGGAATTAAACACCATACTAACCCAAATGTTACTCCAACTGTCCTCATTGCCACCCCCTGACAGTGGCTAGGGGTGGCAACAATGAACGGCTGGCTATGAAGAGAAATGTGCCCTGCATCCCATAAATGTGAAACACAAGGTTTTTCTTCATTCTGCATGATCAGTTTCTTAGTAACAACAGTTTGCTTTCTGTGTGCTGTTGCAGCTAAGCTCAGAGAATGCCCTTCTCATCCTGTGTTACTTACTCAAGTTCCTGAGGGAGGGAATATTTGCAGGAGTGTTGAAAATTATCCCCCACTAAACAATGGGATCTCACAGCTCACCCAAGCCCTGGAGCACGTTGAATGCCCTGGGTGGGAATAATCCTCTGTTCAGAGAAAGAGATGGGCATGATTTATTTATTCCAAGACATGTGAGAAAGCATATGGCTGAGATGAAAGAGACGCAAGACCCGTACACACTTCAAAGAGGGAAACTTCTAGGACCAAGGATAGAAAACAGTGAGACAACAACAACAACAAAAACCATATGTGTGTCCACAGAGGGGGCTCAGCTAGGGGGCTGGAAAATTGCACAGTGATAGAAAGCATGAAAAAGTGAGTTAGAGTCACATGCACTAAAATATCACCTGTTAACACATTAGAAAATATTTTAGATATAAGAAAAGGGTATGAAGAAGAGCATGGTAAATATCCATGCACCACACCCAGCACACAAATTAAACTTTGTACAATGCATTTGAAGAGATTCTCTGTGGATGTGTTTGTAATAGTGTTAAGGAGAAGCTAAACAGGTACTGAGTAGATGTTAAATTTAGAATTTACCCTCAGCTCCCCTTGCTTCCTTTGGATTTTTCTTGATGGTGATGATCTCAAGGAACTTGACTGCTCCCTCTCCTCCTCAGGGGCAAGCAGCAGAGGCAGTCACACAGGGCCCAAGCTCAGAAGGGCCCACACTTGGTTTGATGCTTTACTGCCAACACCTAAAAACTGCTAACAACTTTTAGGCAAGGGATCTCACATTTCATTTTGCATAAATTATGAAGCTGGTCCCCTCCAGATGTGTAGCTAAGTGTCTTCCTCCAGCACAACACATTCATTCCGAGGAGATCCCAAGGCTGTTGCCTATACTGGATTGAGCTGTGCCCCAAAGTTCATATGCTCAGGCTGTAGCCCACAGTACTTCACACTGTGACCTCATTTAGAAATAGGCTCATTGCAGATAGAATTAGTTAAGATGAGTTTGTTTAGAGTGAGATGGGTCCCTAATTCAATATGACTGGTGTCATTAGACAATGGGGAATTTGGACACTGGTGCATACATAGAGAGAATACCAGGTGAAGGTGAAGACAGAGATCGGAGTAGCATTTCTGCAGTGAAGGAAGGCCAAGGGTTGCCAGCAAACTGCAAGATGCTAGGATAGGAGCCTGGAATCACGGACCCACCCCTAGCAACTTTAGAGGGAGCGCGATCCTGCTGACACCTTCATCTCAGATTTCTAGCCTCCAGAACTGTGAGACAATTCTTTTATGCTGTTTAAACCCCGCCAGTTAGTGGTATTTTGCTACAGCAGTCCCAGGAAACTCATATCTGCCTTTCGTTCCTGACCAATCCCGGCTTTTCCTCTCAAGCTGTCAGGGCTCTGTTTGCCACCGGAGTTGACAGCTGAGGAAGTCAGGGGCAGTGGTGAAGTCCTGAGACCTATCAAGCCCTCTTAGAGTTTTGTTGGGTTCACAGCACCGTGCCGTGAGATAATGGGTGTCCCTCCCATGCAAGTAACGGCGTGGGCCTTAGAAAGGACGACTTACCATGCAGGACATTGCTGTGAATTCAGACCTGGACCTGTCTCAGCCCCTGTCTCTCTGTGACCTTCTGTCAGATTTAGCCCTTTTCCATAACTCCCCCTTCACCACTGCCCAGGCTTTCAGCTCCTGCTCTGCTCTGCTGACTCAGCTTCTGTCCCCAGCTCACTGCATGGATTTTTGCATTCTGCTTTCAGGATTCGTGTCTCCAGATTGACCCTCAGCCACTCTTGTTTCCGGCTGATTTGCTCGTCACCTCTCTGGTAGCTTCCAGGGAACTTGTCCACTGCAGGGTCTGAGATAACACCGGCTGTTGGGTGTTCCAGGTCATCGGGTGCTAAGGTTGCACAGTGTGTTCACCCTGACCTCTGGGGACAATTTCTCACTGTGACTGTCTTCCTCAAATGGTGGCTCCAGTGTCAAGAATTTCAGACACAGTGTTAGGGAATGGAGAGAGCATCACAGCAAGGTTGTCTCCAGCAACCTTGCACCTATGTGGGCCTGTACACCGCGTGTGGCCTGTATCAGAGCAAGACAGGTGTTTACCAAGGACAACTCAAGGGGGAATCGTAACTATAGCCAACAAGGTGGCAGAAATGCGGTGGGACCAGGAACCCGAAAAGGAAGTGGAACAGACCAGCCTGAAATCTGATAGGATGAGAGAAACTGGGTCAGTCCCGAAGAAGGTTCCAGAAGTTGGATTTTACAAGGTGACAGCTCCAGGATATGGAAATCAAGGGATTTCCCATAGGACCCCTGCCACACAGCCCAAAGAGGAGGCGTTTGAGGGCCAGGTGGATGGTGGGATGCTTTCCTCCCACTTCGATCACTGTGCACAGCCAGCCTTCCAGCTGCTATCAGAGCAGGGACACTCGAACTGTTCCTTTTGGTGTAGGGTTTTCTTCCCTTCTTATAGAAAGCTCTCCTAATCCAGAGCACTACCGGCCAGACACTGGCTTCCACCAAATTCTTTTTGATATCAGTCATAAAAGTTAGGTGGGAGTACAGACCTCTAGGGGCACTTGGAGACAGGAAAACCCTGTTGCCTACTCATAATAAAATATCATGGTGTGAATCATTTAGAAGCTTCTGGAATCATAATTTTAGATTATGTTTCCTTCTACTTATTGCAATTAAGCCTAGGATTAAGTTGAAAACCTAGTCATCTTAAAGAAATATTCGGCCGGATGCAGTGGTTCACGCCTGTAATCTCAGCACTTTGAGAGGCTGAGGCGGGTAGATCATGAGGTCAGGAGATCAAGACCATCCTGGCCAACATGGTGAAACCCCGTCTCTACTAAAAACACAAAAATTAGCCAGGCATGGTGGTGGGTGCCTGTAGTCCCAGCTACTCGGGAGGCTGAGGCAGGAGAATGGTGTGAACCCGGGAGGCGGAGGTTGCAGTGAACTGAGATAGTGCCACTGCATTCCAGCCTGGACGACAGAGCGAGACTCCATCTCAAAAAAAAAAAAAAGAAAAAAGAAATATTCAAAGTTAATGCAGCTGTGTATTGATTATCTTAATTTCTATCTATTCTCTCCACTGATACCAACTTTGACCTTAGGTAGCCCCTATTTGAGGAAGAAACGTGCCTCTGTGGCCCCTCATCCCTTTAATGTATATTACTAACAGTTCTGGATGATAGGAGAACTCTGAGGACCAAATGCTAAGCCAAAGGCATAGTTGCTTGTAATCAAAGTGAACATAACCAGGTCCCACAACAAATATACCAAAGGAGCTCATTTCAAAACATGTTTTTTTACCCATCCATTAGAATGACTAAAATAAACGAAAAACACATTATCAATTGTTGTTGAAGATGTGCAGCAACAACAACTCTCATTTGCTGCTGATGGGAATGCAAAAAGGTATAGCCACATTGAAAGATGTGTCGACAATTTCTTACAAAGCTCAATGTAGTCTTATAAGGTCCAGCAATCATGCTTTTAGGTATTTACATAGTTGATTTGAAACTTATGTCCACATAAAAATCTGTGGGTAAATGCCTCTAGCAACTTTCTTCATATCACCATCTGGTAGCAACCAGAATGTCCATCTGTAGGTGATTGCAAAACAAACTGTGGTGCGTTCATTAAGTGGAATACTATTCTGTAATAAAGAATGATACAGCCAGCCACACAAAGACGTGGATGAACCTTGAATGCGTTTTGCTAAGTGCAAAAAGCAAGTGTCAAAGGCTGCATAGTATATGCTTCCAATTATATGACATTCTGGAAAAGGCAAAACTACAAAGATGATAAAGAGATCTGTGGTTGCCAGGGGTTGACAGGAGGTTGGTTAAATAGGTGAACCTGGAAATTTTTTTTTTTTTTTTTTGAAACGGAGTCTTGCTCTGTTGCCAGGCTGGAGTGCAGTGGCACAATCTCAGCTCACTGCAACCTCCACCTCCTGGGTTCAAGCAATTCTTGTGCCTCAGTCTCCTGAGTAACTGGAACTACAGGCACCCACCACCATGCCTAGCTAATTTTTGTATTTTCAGTAGAGATGGGGTTTCACCATGTTGGTCAGGATGGTCTCAATCTCCTGACCTCGTGACCCACCTGCCTCAGCTTCCCAAAGTGCTGGGACTACAGGCATGAGCCACCGCACCCAGCCAAACCTAGGAAATTATTTATGGTAGTTAACCTAGTCTGAATGATAGTATAAAGACACTATGCATTTGTCAAAACCCACATTACCATAAGGTTCACTGTAGTACACCTTAATGTAAACCAATTTAAAAAAATAATTTAGGAGGTTGGAGGGAGTAAGGATAGAATGCTGAATGTGACATAAGAATATAACTGCATTGCAGATGTAGGACACACCCTCAC
The DNA here is from genome assembly GCF_009764315.1 of Trachypithecus francoisi. Taxonomy (NCBI): domain Eukaryota; kingdom Metazoa; phylum Chordata; class Mammalia; order Primates; family Cercopithecidae; genus Trachypithecus; species Trachypithecus francoisi. The sequence continues at coordinate 56,637,542 of NW_022681467.1, forward strand.
TGAAGGTACTGGGGAAAAAGGTGTCAACCTAAATAAGTCTGGAAAAGAGTATAGTGTGCAGACTACAGGCAAAGGGAACTGCACATAGCCCTGTACTCTAGTTGTTAACGTTCTTTCTCTCAGGGTTATGGGTTATCACTTCTGACACTCCTCTACGTGCTTGCTGGAGCTGAATAAGTAAATGAATAGTGGATGGTAGGAACCAGATTTCTCACTGCTGGAGTGAAATTTTACAGAAAAGCTAGGGGAGGATACTGGAATAACCCATGTGGTAATGAATTAGAGTTACAGACATTAGTGTGAATTCATGTTTGAATAATGTAAAGGCAGATTGTTATATATAAAAATATTTCTGTATAGGTATACACAAGATTAACATAAACACATATATTTCCTAACACTGTCAGGTGAGAGGGCCTGGAAGCAGTAACATCTTAGCAGTGATGAGCACATCTAGGCTCTTGATTTCTAATCTGAAAAAGGACTAAATACATAAAGAGAGGAGAATATACAAATCACCTATGCAGTGATTTCATAGCCCTCATCTCTGGGTATCTAAGAACATTCATTGAAGAATCCAGAGAAACTCTGCTTTGAGGTAGGTTTTCAGGATGGAATGCTTTCGTTAGGCCGCAGGGACTGTTAGCGCTGCATCCAGTGGAAATTTCTCCAAGACTTCCATTTTCACTGTGTTGGAGCAATGATGAAACAGATGAAACCAGGGTCCTGACCATCCGCAACTTCTTGCTGAGGTTTTCCAAGTTCTGTCCCTAGTTGTCATCTTCATAATTTTGCCTTAAGCTTTCTAGGTTTTATTTCTAAGTTGTCTATGCCCTTAAGGAACCTCTTCAAATGTTAGAATTTCAGACTGATACTTTCCAGGACATACAGTCTATCTTTTGTGTACCTCCTCTCTATTTCTAGCACTACTGCCCTTAAGCCCTCCTGAATTCCCATAAAAATATGTCTTGTATCTAATATTGTGCAGACAGTCTGCTATGTCAGAGACACAATGTCAACCAGGAAGTGTGCTGCCCTCAAGGATCTCATGATCTGCTTTGGAAAATACACTAGACACACAAGTAATCAGCATTTAATAAGACAGGCAAAACCAAGAAGTATTCCACAAGGTGCCACAGGAACATGAAAAAAGGAAAGAGGAGCCTTGAGGAGTGAATGTTTGTTGACTTTGTGCTGGCCTCCGATGGCTGCCTTGGGGAAATGCGTTCCACCAGTTTCATGTGGTTCATCTGAGGCTCTACATTGTCTCCCACTGGGATCATCACACACTCCACCCTAGCAGATCTGAGCACCCTCATCCCTTGGGCACTGTGACTGTTTCAGGGATAGAGACGTGATAAATGAGTCCATCAGAGGCTGTTGGGGATTCATACAGCTATCCTGAAGGAAAACCATCTCTCTGCTTCCAGGACCATCAGTGCTAAGCAACATGGAAGCCTGGAGCAGCAGGGCCCATCTTTGCTTCCATTTGCAGACAATCTACTAGAGAATCAAACCAACAGAAAAGGCAACAGGAATGAAGAGAGGGACAGACCAATGCCGGGAACAGTGTTTGAGCTCCTGGATTCAGCCATGCCTGGAGGGAGCCCTACTTCTTAGCCTCCCATCTACGTGAGTCAATAAATGATCTTCTTTGCTTAAGCAACTTCCACTAAGCCAAAGCCTGAGCCAGTCCCTCCCATGTGTGTAATGGAATTCCAGCTGGCTGTTGCTTGCCCAGCCCATCTTATTACATGAAGCTGCTAAAGAAACACTCGGATTATTTTTACTTAAAAAATCAAAAAATTGTTAAGGTTACTGAATGAACTATGATATTCTTGGCCTGATAAGCCTTCTAGGATCTAAGCAAACCTACTCCTTTTGTATATGGTATGATTCCACAGAAGAGGAAATACTCATAATTTTCCCAATATGCCTCATTCTTTCTTACCCAGGAGCCGCTGCTCTTGCTGTCACTGCATTCAAATCCCCCCTTCCATCTGTTTCTGCATCGCCTGCACCAGCCTTACTTCCCAGGTGCAAAAGCCCTCTTCATTCTGGAAACTTCCTTCATATTTCTCACAGCACAGTTCTACCACCCCTCGTGTGGTGTTTGTTTAGATAGATGTTCTCTTCTTCTTCACTGGACTGTGATCTTCCTGAGAACAGGGTTTCAGTGCAATCCTGAGTCACCTTTGTATTCCTAAAAGAAATCTGGAATACTTCCTTGTGTGCCATAATACTTCCATAAAAGACCGACAGATGGAGGAGTGGACAAATGAACAAAAGAGGGATTATTCTGGGTGCACATCAATGATACTAATTGTCTGGATAAGGGGGAGAACGGGAAACGGCCCCCATTGCCTCTCTCTTCCTTTGTGGCCATCACAAACCAGAATAACTATCAAGAGCACGAAGACATTCCTCACTTCTAATTTTTTTTGAACAGTTGTTAAAACTTCAGTGGCAATTTTCAGGCCAGGTTGCCAGGGGAGAAGGCAACATAATCTTTTCTGCATGGTAGAAGACACAGTTGGCTGACCCTGCAGTTTACACTAAGCCCAAATGCTTATGTGATCCCAGCGATTACTTTCTGTTTGGGATCCCACATTGCTTAGTGATATTGGAGCTTGATGTGGGTAGGGATGCATGGTTGGGTGACTTTGAGTCTAGTATAAGACCTAGTTATTTGTCATGGAAGTTTCTGTGAGGTTCCATGTAATATTTTTAAAATCCGCCATTAGTGCCTGCTGTCTTATGTTTGTTGTTGTTTTACCGCCAGGCCTTCGGCCAACCACAGCATGCCTCAATTTTCTCTTATATAAAATGGGCAAGGTGATAGTGACCACCATACCGGGTTGCTTGAAGGTTAAATGAGTACATATAAAGATTTAGAACAGAGATTAACACCTAGCAAGTACACACCAACCACTTACTAATTTTCAGATCATTATCATTAACGTGGGCATGACGGTGGAGGACCCAGAGCATAGAGTGCCCTCTACAGCTGTTTGTGGAATGAGAGTATGCTTGCTGGAAAAAGGCGTGGGGTATCTGGTGTTGGGTAGGGCTGAGGCAGTGGTGAAGGAGGAGGCAGCCCTGAGATTTGGAAGGCAGATGGACCCAGGGCTCCCACTTTATATGTGTGCCAGTTTGGAGCAAGGTCAGCTTTCTGGCATCCCAGCATCTTGGCACCCTACACCCTGGATCAAGACCAGGCAAAGCTGGGCAGCACAGGCGACAGGGTGAAAGGGCCATGGGGGAGCTTCACAGCTTCCAAACCTTCCTTCCAAAACCCTCTACGCCCATGAAGGGCTGACGTCACTTGCATTCGTCCTGACCCCCGCCTTGGGGAGCAGTAACCATTGAGCCTGCTGTGCTTTGGGGGCCCCCAATCCCAATTCTAAGCTGTGTGTTTTGGCTATCGCTGACTCCAACCCCAAACAGAGAAGTCTGCTTTAGGAGGCACAGCAGTGAGGGCTCCTGGGGAACAGAACCAGTTGGAGGCAGCTGAAAGGGGGGATTTTTATGAGGACATAGTGAGAATCATGAAAGTCAGCTGCCTGGAGATAGCAGAAGCAGGCCTCTGGGCAGCACACGAGCCGGCACCAGGAGGCCCTTCTCATCCCTGCTCCTCTCCACACAGTAGCTTCTTCCTTTCCCTGGACGCGAGTTCCTGATAGAATGTGTTTATTTACCGATTCATTTCATTAACATTTATTTTAGGTTCAGGGGTACATATGCAGGATTGTTATATCGGTAAATTGCATGTCACAGAGGTTTAGTGTACAGATTATTTTGTCATCCAGGTAATGAGCATAGTACCCAGTAAGTAGTTCTTGATCCTCACCCTCCACCCAAACTCCATTCTCAAGTAGTCCCTGGTGTCTGCGGTTCCCCTCTTCGCATTCATATGTACTTGAGGTTTGGCTCCCACTTCCAAGTGAGAACATGTGGTATCTGCTTTTCTGTTCCTGTGCTACTTTGCTTAGGATAAGGGCCTCCAGCTCCATCCACGCTGCTGCAAAAGGCTTGCGTTTATTTCTTTCCAGGCTCAAAGGGCAGCTCATTGCCTCCCGCCCTGCATTACAAATTTCCAAAGAAGAAGAATGTCATTCACCCAGTTGACTTCAGGTGTCTTCACTGATCTGATCCCTTCTGGCCTCTGAGGGTTTATGCCTGTGGGTCAGGAAGGAAGAGGGGCCATTAATAAAAAAACGGTTCCCAAAATATTGATTTCCCATCAACCAAGGGCACAAGAAGAAACCAGGATTTTCTATAGGACCTTTAAGCTCTCCTTGTCCGTAAGCTTCTTCTGTGTTTCCAGTAAACACAGCAGGACTTCCTTCTCAGCAGTATCCTAGATTCCTCAGGCAATGACAAATTCACCCCCATCCAGAGCCAGGACCAACTCCTGAAGACAAACCATTCCCAGGAAAAGGCGTGCGTTCCTGGCCAATTTATATGACACCTGGAGGAGAAACAGCCGTGGAGAAGGTAAAACTCCAGGCTGCACCTCTTCTTTCTGCTGTGGGTGATTGGAACGGACAGCACTGTCTGATGGGATTTACTGTTTTGCCTCTTTGGACCTGAAAGTTTGTTTTGTACTTGCAAATCTGGATCCACTGTCACCTTGTAAAATCCTCCCCCTGAAACCTTGAATGACAAAAAGATTAATGAGAAATGGCACCTGCTCACTCCCTTTTTGCAGTCACCCATCCCAAGGGAGATGCAGATCTGAAGATTTGGGAAAGGTTCTCAGGGATTTGACCACAGTCTCCTTTCAGATTCGGCAGTCCTGGAGTGTGAGAGCAGTCAGAGTCGAGCCTGGAGTTTTAGAATTACTTAGCTCTAAGGGGCCTAAGCCCACAAACTGGAATGGTGCTTCTCCGACATTAGGAAATATGGTGATGGTGTTCTTTTTTTTTTTTTTTTTTTTTGTGGGTGGAGGGTATTAAAGAGGTAGTGATTTAAATAATTGAAATTTGAAGCTCTGCGTGACTCTGAGATGAGACGTCATTTATTTTAAAAGATCAGAAGTGTGTCTGTTCTCTCTACTGAGAGCCACCTGGATTCCTTTCCTGAACTGCCTGCTTGGCCACACCCCTATGCTGAGCTGAGTGAAAACTCCACGCTGGGAGAAAAAATGCATAAGAAAAGACATTGGTCTAAGGACGGGTTTCTATTTCTTTTGTAGTTTTCCGGGGGTAAAACAAATTACATTGCCATAGAAACTTCATTTTCTATATATTTTTCAAGAAGTTTTTCAGCAGATTTAGAAACTGTACAAAGATAAGAGCAGACACAGCAGCACAATTTAAACAGAGTTCAATAGAATCTGATTTATACTCATGATCCCAGAGACCAGAGCATGTATTAATAAACCATCTCTGGGGGAAACCCACGTTAACATTCCAAAACTTATCCCAGGTTGAATCTTCTGCCATATATCATTGGACATTAAAATTCCCTGAAGCACTTCAGACTGCAAACTTGCTTTGCAGAAAGTCAGATAATATCACGTCCTCTGGCTCATTTCTCAGCAAGTGAAGATGCAGACACCAGGAGATGTCTCTGGGCTAAAAACCAGTGAAGCATGCTGCTAGTTTCCATGTTGGTGTTGGCTCCAGACATGGCAAGGTTTATCTTGCCTCTGGTGGCCCATGTCTGCAGCCAGGATGGTCACCTGTTAAAATGCACGCAGTGTGCTTGGGTACATCACTTCAAACCGCCTTCTTTCATGAACGGCTACGTTGCACAGGTAATTGGCAATATGTAATTGCTCAACACTGTCATTCTCAGGAATCTAATTTTTTAATAGCTCAGTAAGACATGACGTAAAGAACAATGTTCAATTCCCACAATCATGCGATTGGTCCAAACATGCGTATTAATGGGTGCGTTGCCACACGATATGATGGAATTTGTTAATCTTGCCTGCTGTGCTTGAAGGAGCTGAGAAACGCTTTGCAGCAAAGGCAAGAATGTGTTTGAAGAGGAGGAAGCATGCTTTATTTCCTGTCTAAAAAGTTCCTTCTCCATCTATTTCATGAAAGAGGTGATTATTTTAATCCAAATGATCAACAGCACAGGGAGAAACCACTCCTGCTTCCTCATAGAGCATAAGGATCACTTTGAGGAGGTCACTAGACCTTTGCAAACCTCGGTCTTGACATTGGCCATATGGAGATCGTAATCATCAAAGAACGTCAAGGAGGAAGGCTGTCCAGAGCTAGTCCTGACATTCCATAAAGGTCATCTTCCCAGCAACCCCCTCACCTCAGAATGAGCGTGATCCCCAAATAAAAGGCACTCATTTAATTTGAATATGTTTTTATTAAGACAGTCTTATAATATTGTTCAAAACATTTCACATTGTGTTCTTTTAAATTAGCTTTTTGTTTTAGATTAATTTTAAGTTTTAGACTTATTATAAGATAATACAAAAAAATCCCAAAACCACACACCCTCTTATCTCTATCCACATTTTACATTAGTATGGTATGTTAGTCGATAAACCTACCAGTAAATTAATGTTGATGAATTATTATTAATTCATGTAAGGACTGTATTCACATTTCCTTCATGTTTCCCTAATGTTTACTTCCTGCTCCAGGATCCCACCCAGGAGTCCACATGACATTTAGGTGTCATGTCTCCGGCTCCTCTGGGTCATGAAAGTTTCTCATACTCTTCTTGCTTTTGATGACCTTGACAGTTTTGAGATGTATTGGCCAGATATTTAATGGAGTGCCCCTCACGGGGGATTTGTCTTATATTTTTGCCATGGTTAGGCTAAGGTTGTCAGTTCTGGGGAGGAAGAGCTCAGAGGGGAAGTGCCATTCTCCTCACCTTCTGTCCAGGGTGTGTGGTACCAGTGTGACTTAGCTGCTGATGTTGACCTTGGTCACCTGGCTCAAGGTGGTGTCAGGGCTCTCCCCTGCACTTTCCCGTTTTCCCCCTTTTCACACTGCACTCTGTGTCCATGCTTCGAGGTGGGAGCTAGCGCCACCTCCCAGAGAGCGGGCTATCTAAAAAAATTATCTAGAATTCTTCTGCAAAGAGATTTGTGTCTCCCCCCATTTATTTGTGTATCCAACATTTATTTATATCATGAATGGGCCACAGATGTTTACTTTATAGTTGGGGTTATAATACAATACCACTTTATTTATTTTATTGTTCCAGTTATTCCAGCTTCAGCTGTTGGGGCATCTTCAGTGGCTCCTGTGTCCTTTTGCCATAACCGCATCATTGAAACTGGAGGTTTTGTTGTTGTTTTGGAACATTCTTACTTCCAAGACCTATAGGATGCTCCAGGCTCATCTTGTCCATTTCTTGCCCCAGTTCAAGAATCAGCCATTTTTCTAAGAACCCCAGGAGAAGAGTAGTAGAAATATTTGGAGAATATTAGAATTCCACTTGTGCTTTATTTCTGGAGAAAACTTCCAGCCTCTGGACCACACAGTATTTTGGTTGATTCTCACTAACTGTTGAGGAGGTAGGCACTCTCATTAACCCCAGGCTACAGATGAAATGTGCAGATGGGTCTGGTTAGGATATGGTGGAGGCAGAAATGAGACCCAGATGGATACAGCTCCTCACTGCCCCCTGACGATTCTAGTGTCCTCCCTGTTGCATTCCCCTTCATTCCTTTCTGGTGCACAGCGTGGTACTAGAATGGATGTGAGAACAACCACAGTGCTAGTGTGGCCATGGATGCTGAGGTCACTGCAGGATGCAGGCTGTCGTGCAGGTCAGTGACCATTCCCTGGCCCTGGTTGACCCGGTTACTGTGACCTTAACATCCTCCAACACATCTTCTAATCTTTCACGTCAGATGTGCTCTTGGAGGACAGGCTGCCGCCCTAAGAGCTTTCACCATCACAAACTGCCCGCCTGTCTGCCCATCACCCTGCAGGCCTGGCCAGCTGCTGGCACAATGGCTGCTACAGAAGCCCTCACTTGTATCTGAATGTTTCTCTCCCCACGTTCAGTTAAATTAACTCAACTAGTAACAAGGGGTTGGCACTTTGTATTCCAGGGAGGGTGGATTAGAGTCATTTCCATTAGCCTAATTGAGGCCCTAAAGGGAAATTTAATTCATACCCCAAAACACTGCTACATTCTGAAGTCAGCGGTGTGATTTGAGAGAAAGGTGAGATGTGGCGGTTTAAAAATAGGTCCGTTTTTTCCTGAGAGAAGAGGCTGGTTTTAGCCTTTCGATTTGAAGATATTCTAACATGATTTTATGGGGGAAATTGTTTCAACTTAAAAAAATACTAGTTCCAAAAGAATCTCTGAAGCCCCAGCATTTATACTTAGGCTCCAACTTGCCTAGGCCCTTCACTTGGATCTGGGGTACTGTGTCCACCATCTGGGCAGAGCCCCTTGCCTGGGTGTCCGGGCAGAGCCCCTTCTCTGGGTGTCTGGGCAGAGCTCTTCCCCTGGGTGGCTGGGCCGTTCCTCCTTAATGACTGCTTTGTACAAGGTGCCTTGTCATCAACTTGCATCCCAAGGGGAATGGGGATGTTCCCCTGAACCATGCACAGTCAACTAGAGGCAGAGAGAGAAGGTGCCTAATGACATGTTGTTAGGGAAAATAGCTAACATGTGCCTTGGAATATCTAATTTCTTATGAAATTGAGCTATTTCTTTCTTCACTGCCACTACTGAGATAAAATAAAGGGGCCCCAGCATTGCCAAGGGAAGAGCAGAACAATCTGTGCAAATATTTCATTTGTATAAATAGCTTCCTTTATGACATGGGTACTATTTGGGATTATTTTTAAGACAATAAAAGGTAGTTCATCGCTGTTTTTCTGTTGTTTGCTCATTTTGAAACAAAAGTTTAGAGTGAGGAAAGGGAAATAGAAAGATAAATAAGAAGAAGATCTGAGCAAAAACAAAGAAGAAAGAGATAAAATACACCAGACAAAACCACTATATATTCTTGACTTAAACAAATAAGGCAATTGCATAAGCTTTGAGGTGTAAAGAGTCAACCAGAATTATAAAACCTCAAAAACTGGGCCAGGCACAGTGGCTCAGGCCTGTAATTCCAGCACTTTGGGAGGCCGAGGCAGGAGGATCACCTGAGGTCAGGAGTTCAAGGCCAGCCTGGCCAACATGGCAAAACCGCGACTCTACTAAAAATACAAAAATTAGCTGGGTGTGGTGGTGCACACCTGTAGTCCCAGCTACTCAGGAAGTTGTGCCAGGAGAATCGCTTGAACCCAGGAGGTGGAGTTGCAGTGAGCTGAGATCGTGCCACTGCACTCCAGCCTAGGTAACAGAGTGAGACTCTGTCTCAAAAACAACAACAACAACAACAACAACGGAAAACCTAAAAAACTGGAAGAGCAACACAAAAACAGGTAAACCACCAATACCTGGTGAGAATGGATTTCTATGTCTTGGGCACTCCACATACCAATGGATCAAGAAGGTGGAATTGATGATTGATCAACAGGAAAGACTCAAATGGGCAGAGGCCCTTAAAATTCTTCTAAGGATTCCATTATTTTTATGCTTAGTTCTTATTGCCTAGGTTTCCCAGTGAGATGGTTCACAGATCCATAATCTACACACCCCAATAGCTGAGACACTTCCAGCAAAGCCAGGGGTGCAGGATTCCTAAGGGAGACTTGCACCCAGAACCCAGTGCAATGGGAATAAGCTTCTGCCCAGCTGAGAGGAAATGCCCTCCCTCAACTTTCACTCTGTCACTGGGACCCTGTGTGCCACTGTACAGGCTGTCTACCCTGCAGAATAAGTTTCTCCAATATTGGCTTAGAACAGTCATTTTTTTTCTCTCTTGGTTTCTGCAGGTCATAGGCTCAAGCGTGACTAGCTGGGTCTTCTGTTCGGGGTCTTGTCAGGTAGAAATCAAGACATGGGATGGGGCTATCTCATCCAAAGCTTACAATCCAATTCTTAGCACAGGTAGTTGTCGGCAGAATCATTTCCTTGCAGCTGTGAAAGCCATGGCGATTTGTATCTTCAAGAACAGTGGGAGGAAAAGTCTCTGATGTCATGAAGCTCTTTGATTTTGTCCATCTCTGACCTTCAGAGCTTCCTTTTCTAAGAGACTACTTTGATTAGATCAGACCCTTCCAGGATAAGCTGAAATCAAAGTCACGTGATTAGGGATCTTAATTTCATCATTTGAAAAATTCCACCTTTGCCACGTAACATAGCCTAATCACAGGAGTGACATCTCATCATAGTAACAGGTTCCGCACTCGCTCAGATGGATGGGGTAGCACAGGGCATGTTCACCAGGGGTACAAACCTTGATGGCCATCTTAGAATTCTGCCATGACAGCTACCAAAGCAAGATCAGCTTCTAAAGCTTCTGCTAAGAGCATCAGGATTCATTTCTCCAAAGAAAGCACAGTGCAGCTGTTACCTAAGGAGAAGGAGCACGGTAATTCATGCGTGGAGCATTAGAAATGGGGTCTCTACTAGGGGGTTCTGTTTTCTTTATGTAAAAGTCCCCAGTTGGAATGGGCTGCCAAGTATACTTGGGAAGGGAGGACAGCTCTCCAGCAACAAGAGAATTTATCAAGTCACATTCTCTCCAGGAGCCTTGGCTCTTAGAATTCCCTTTGTATTTTTTTTTCCTTTTAAACGCAGAATGTATGTTAGAGTCCCTTAACAGTTTTCAGATGTCCTGGTGAGAGTTTAAAAGGAGGCTTTACTGAGATTCTGTTTTCCCTCTTTGTGCTATTAAGCAAAGAGAGCCATTTAAGGGTACCCTGACAGTTTCGTGTAGCTATCAGACAGTTAATGAAGAGATCACTTACAACCTGACGTTGATCAGAACTTGGAAGGAGTCTTTGGTGCCCAGACATGTCTCCTTACTAACAGGAGAAGAGTGCATTTACACTAAAACCTGTGGCAACCAAGAACTCAGTGTAAGAAAATCCTCAATTAAAGTGTTTCTCCCTCTACATCCCGCAAGTGGGAGAATTCTGGTAACTGGGCATTGCAGATGCAGTCTCAAAAAGTGTCTCCAAATTCATGGCAGGAGCGAGTTCTCCCAACAGAGTCTCATATAATCCATCAAATCAACATCATAGAAACTCGAAAGTAGGGACCATGCCTGCTGCTTCCCTATACCCCTCAGAAAACAGCCCAGAAGAGGAAGAGATGCACTATTGTGTTTTTCTATGTGTTTTGTTTTTATTAAGTAGCACAGAGCATCCATCTTTATCTTAGAGAAAGTAGGACATTTGTCTATGCACAAAGAAAATGAAAAATCACTTGCAATCCTCCAGTGTAGAAATAACCAAACGCTTGGGCTCTCTTCCTTCAAAATATTTTCCTACATGTATATGTGGAGAAAGCAAGAAAGAGAACATTTTAAAAACAAGGAGATGATAACGTGTACGTTGTTTTGTAATCTGTTTTTTTTTTTATTAGACAAGGATCTTTTCAAAATAAAGGCCATGTCTTACATATTGCTGTGTTTCTGGAGCAAAGCAAGGCACTGGCACATAGTAAGTCTGAGTGATATCTGTAGAACAAACCTGTCCCTAGCAAACAAAAATGGAACCACAGCCTCACGTCAGCAATTGCACATTGGATGATATTATAATTCGGTAGTTCCCAAAGGGTGACATTTTACCAATAAGAATCTTAGGTGGCACATGGAAAAAAATGCCTTTATGCTAATCACAATATATTTTCATTTGCACTTGAAAAATTAGGTAAGTAGTCTATCAGCCCCATGATTGCACATTTTTTAAAATTCAGCCTAAGCACTATTTAAGTGAAAAAGTTTTTTGAGTGAATAATAATTCAGGAGGTTCTCAGATTTGACAAAAATGATAAAGATGGTACCTCAAGTGATCAAAGTATAGAATACGGAGACATGGCTTATTCAACCATTTCCCTCTTAACACACTTATTGACAATCTCCTTATTTTTTCCTGTTATAAAAATGCTGTAACATGTTTCTACCTGTAAATTTATATACTTAATTGATGATTGGCAAACAGAAAACTCCCTAGAAATGAAAATGTTACATCAAGTGGTTTGAATGTTTTAGGGTTATTGATAAATAATGTCAAAAAATGTCCACTACACTGCCTTCAGCCACGCATGAGAGAAAGCAAACGACTTAGCCTTTTTGGAAGCTCTCTGTACCACGAGAGTGGAAAGGCATGAGGATTTTGCACAAGGGGAAATGTGCAGCTCACTGGAATCATGCCTGCACCGGCTCAGGACCCCTCTCCTGTTGGTCCTCATGTTCCTCCAACTCACTCACTCTTCTGGGACTTTCTCTCTCTCTCTCTCACCTCTCCTCCTGGCCTTTCTACCCCCAAGACAGAGTTGTGTGTGCATTTTCAGTTTAGATAATAATGCAGTGTGTGATATTTTGATATTTATCATTCAAAATTAAAGAAAGCTGATATTTATATTACTAATGAAGCATTTCCACGGATTTGCCTTTCAGTTTGGAGAATCCCTCTAGGACCCAGGTGGCTGCCTGCGGCTGGAACCCGAGGTCTCTCCAGAAGACTCCAGGGCCTTCCCTAGGCAACTGGCATTTAGGCCTCCAACTGCTTTGCTTTCCGTGGAGACGGCACCGCCCCCACTCTTTGCCTGGGCCTCTGTTGACCCACTCTTTGCCTGGCCCTGCCCACCTCGACTGCAGGCTTTTGGCCATGGGTCAGAACTACCAGCTCTGCCAAGGAATTCTCCTTGAGGATGGAGCCACCCAGTCACCTGGAGTCATTTCCTAGAGGTGTGAATGAGGATGCCTGTCTCCAACATTGAGTCTGGGGACCCTTCCTGGAATTAGGATTGAAACAAAACTGGAAGTGATGTGAAGACGGCATCCATGTCAGACATTTGCCAATCATATCCACAAACCATATATTTAATTAACTCTAATGGATAAAGTTCCCTTTATCACTTATAAAATTTGCTTCAGAAGCACAATGCATATATTTACTGTGAATGCAAAACCATTACCACTTGCAATAAGAAGGTTACCATATAATTTAAAACAGTGAAGACAAAGAAATGTTCCTTAGAAACATCTAGCTTTACACTAGCGCCTGCCGAGGACCCAAGCCTGCAGCCCTTCTCTCTTTCTTTAGGGAGATTAGGAGGCAAGAGGGCTGCTGAAGACAGGATGACAGGGGTGAGACTTTCTCCTTAACTCTTCAGAAGACTTGAAAACGAAGCAAAAAGATGACCCCTCTCCTTCAATGGGATGGTGCTATCCAGTTTCAAATCCCACCATCAACAAAATCACCGCTCCATACTTGGTGAAACTCTGAAATTATGTTGGCTTTTTGGCTTCAATGAATAACGAACACACAAATAGCAAACCAAAGCAATGCAAGATAGGCTAGCATTCAAAAATGGATCAGTGTAATACATCACATCAACAGAATGAAGGGAAAAAAGCAACCAGATCATTGCAATGGGTGCAGAGAAGGATTTGGCAAACTTCAATGCTATTTCATGATGCAAGCACTCAATAAACTAGGAATAGGAGGAAACTACCTCAACATAGGAAAGCCTAATGTGGAAAGCCCACAGCAAACATCGTGCTCAATGGTGAAAGACTGGAAGTTTTTCCTCTTAGACCAGGAACTCCTACCGCGTGACTGAAGCTGTGGGAGTGGCATACTTGCCTTGTTCCTGGTCTTAGAGGAAAAGCTTCTAGTCTTTCACCATTGAGTATGATGTTTGTTAGAACCAGCAAGGTCTAGCCAGGGTAGTGACGCAATAAAAATAAATGAAAGACATCCAAACTGGAAAGGGAGAAGTAAAATTATCTCTGTTCACAGGTGATATAATCTTATGTGTAGAAAACTCTAAATATTTCACAAAAAAACCTATTAGTGCTAACAAATGAATTTAATAAAGTATTAGAATACAAAGTCAACACACAAAAATCAGTTGCAATTCTATACACTCACAATGAACAATCTGAAAGGAAATTACAAAAACAATTCTATTTACAATAGCAGCCAAAATAATAAAATACTTTATTTTATTATTAAAATGTAAGGAATTAAACAAAGAGGTGAAAGACTTGTACAATAAAATCTATACAACATTGCTGAAAGGGTTTTCTGAATTGTGATAAAATATATAAAATATGATCTTGGCTCACTGCAACCTCTGCCTCCTGGGTTCAAACAACTCTCCTGCCTCAGTCTTCTGATGAGCCGGCATTACAGGCACACACCACCACACCCAACTAGATTTTTTTTTTTGTATTTTTAGTAGAGACAGGTTTTCACCATGTTGGCCAGGCTGGTCTCAAACTCCTGACCTCAAGTGATACACCTGCCTTGGCCTCCCAAAGTGCTGGGATTACAGGCGTGAGCCATTGCACCCAGCCTAAAATACATATAATATGAAATTGAGCATCTTAGTCATCTTTAATTGTACAGGTCAGGAATGCTAACTATGTTCACCTTGTTGCCCAGCTAATTTCCAGAATGACTTTGTCTTCCAAAACTGAAACTCTGCATCCATTTCCCCTCACACCAGCCCCTCATGACCACCATTCTACTTTCTTTGTCTATGAAATTAACCACTCTAGATACTCATGTAGGTTGTATCACACAGTATTTATCCTTTCATGACTGGCTTATTGCACTTGGCATAATGTCCTCAAGGTTCATCCCTGTTGTAGCATGTGTCAATTTCCTTCCTTTTGAAGGCAGAGTAGTATTCCATTGTGTGAACTGCCACATGTGTGGGTCTTGTCCACCTTTTGATAATTGTGAATAATATTGCTATACACATGGGATGCAATTATCTTTTCATGTACCTACTTCCAATTTCTTTGAATATAGATCCAAAAGTAGAATTGCCAGATCATGTGGTAATTCTATCTTTAATTTTCTGAGGAATTTTTCAGGCTGTTTTTCACAGTGGCTGCACCATTTCACACCCAGGGTTCTGGTTTTTTAACTGAACTGGACTAAGAGTATGAACCTGACTAGAAGTGACATGAGGGAATTTCTATTATCTGAGCATCAGAAGAAAGTATTGGTCTTTTGTCCTAAGTCTACCCATCAGGTTTAAAGGGACAGTGAAATAAAAGAAACCACTGCTTCTGCTCACACACTACGAACTCCCACTCCTTCACTGAACCAGCTACGCAAGCAGGCCGGCAAGCCCAGCTCCAGGCCAGCACTCGGGCCACACTCCCACCTTCCCTCACACACAAGAAACCTACATGCTCTGCGAACACACCTGGTCCTTCCTTGCATTCTGGTCTCTGCTCCCACCACCACCTTCATCTGAGGACATAGAACTCCCCATTCAGGGTATAGCCCAGCCCAGACTCTGAGGAGCCTGTGCGGTCTCTCATCTCAGCCTCTGCAGAGCTTGATCTCTGGGGACTGGGCTTTGCTATTTTAAGCCCAGCTCCTGAGTCTGGCTTGCATTTAAACCTTGGTTTTCTCATCTGTAGAATAAAAATACAAATGGTATTAACACCTTATAGGTGTCATTCACATTGCTGTGAACAACAAGCAGAGTAATGAATATCAAATGCTGGTGAATACTAAGTGTTTAATACATTATCCTTCCCTCGCCCTTCCCTTTCGCTGCTCCTCCTCCTCCTTCTTCTTCTTTTTATCCTTTTACTCCTCCTCCTTCTTCTTTTTCCTCCTCCTCCTCTTTCTTCTGCTTCTTCTTCTCCCACCCCTTCCCCTTCTCCTTTTATTACACAAACATATGTAGGGCACATTCCAGACTGGTAGTTGATACCAGTTTGACTCTGTGTCTTCACCCAAGTCTCATGTTGAATTGTCATTCCTGGTATTGGAGGTGGGGCCTGGTGGGAGATGATTGGATCATGGGGATGATTTCTTATGCTTCAGTGCAGTCCTCCTGGTGCTGTCTCTTGATAGAGTTCTCATGAGATCTGGTTGTTTAAAAGTGTGTAGCACTTTCCTCCTAGCTCTCTCTCTCTCCTGCTGCCATGTGAAGACATGCTTGCTTCCCCTTTGCCTTCTGCCATGTTTGTAAGTTTCCTGAGGCCTTCCCAGTCATGTCTTCTGCACGATCTGCTGAACTGTGAGTCAATTAAACCTGGTTTCTTCATAAATTGCCTAGTCTTAGGTAGTCCTTTATAGCAAGTGAGAACAGATAATACAGTGTTCTCTTTATTTTACTGACCATTTTCTTTTTCATTGTAGCTAGGCCCAGGGAGCAGGGAGCCATGGAGGGGTGGGCAATGTCACTATCATACTCATTCTGTAGGTCAAGCCAGCCCAGCCCTTGACCTGATCAGCTTGAGTTCTTCAGTGGCACTGCTGTGTCCACATGCTTATCAGGCCTTCCCAGACCCTGTTACTGTGTGGAATGCTCCACTCTCCACTACACCTCTGTACCTCAAACCTGGAGACGGCCTTTTCACCCATCACTCAGTGCAAATGGCACATTCTCAAGAGATGCTCTTATGTCACCCTCTCTCAAAGCACCAGGAACTTCTGCCTGGTGGGCTGTGCTATCTTTGTGGTTGTTGCATTTGTGGTTTTTTCATCAGTGACTGCACTCACCTTCTTCTCTGTAACTTCCATGAGGGCAGGATCCTGATGGGTTTGCTCACCATTGTACCCCTAGTGTAGACTGTCCATAAAGACTGTTAAATGAGTGAAGCTCTCATGGCTTCATTAAGCCCCACCGTAATGGCAAAACAGGGACTCAGGCTCAGATCTGGGGAAGGCCAGATCTGCCTGCTAGCTGAATCAAGGCGTTTTGCTCTACTATTTCATGTGGTTGAAATCTCAGACTCAACAAATGCACAATTAACTAAATCATGGACTTTGAAGCTACTCACCTACAGAAAATCCATGATCCCTCCTCCGACACATTTGCATTTTCTGTTCCTTCTGGCTGAAATGTTCTTCCTTCTCTCCTCATCTCCACACAGCTCCTCAAAATTTGAAGCCTTCCTTGGATTATCCCACTAGCTCCAATCCCCTGGTGATAGCCTCTCATAGGGCCACAGCTCCTGCTCTTGCAACATCTGCAGTTGGATTTTACATGTTGGTCACATGGTTACTTGAGGAATGTCTTTAACCCTTGACAATAGCCTGCTTCAGGCCCTAGCACGGCACCAGGCTAACAGCAGGCACTCAGTGTAGACAAGCTAAATAAATGGGTATGTGCATCAAGTAAACTCCATCAATTCAGGTACACAGAAAATGTGTTTAGACCTCGTGGCTGAGGGAAAACCTAATTTCTGTGATCATTTTGGTTTTGCTTTCTAGAGCAAAACGTAAGGCCAAGGGAGGAAAATAACCAGGTTCAAGGAAATTGATGGATAGTCATAAATCAACCGCCAGTTTCAGCCACTCTCAGCATCATGTGATACCATAGGCTGCCCCATCAGATTTCTTGGTAGGAATCCAAACCCTCGCAGTGCTCACAAGATCCTCCAACACCACGCCTGAGTGGCCACCATTTTCCTAGATCTTGTTTTTTTTTTTTTTTTTTTTTTTTGAGACGGAGTCTCGCTCTGTCGCCTGGGCTGGAGTGCAGTGGCCGGATCTCAGCTCGCTGCAAGCTCTGCCTCCCGGGTTTAAGCCATTCTCCTGCCTCAGCCTCCCAAGTAGCTGGGACTATAGGCGCCCGCCACCTCGCCCGGCTAGTTTTTTGTATTTTTTAGTAGAGACGGGGTTTCACAGTGTTAGCCAGGATGGTCTCGATCTCTTGACCTCGTGATCCGCCCGTCTCGGCCTCCCAAAGTGCTGGGATTACAGGCTTGAGCCATCGCGCCCGGCCTAGATCTTGTTTTATGATTCGTTTCAACTGCCAGCAGAGTGTTGCTGCTACCAATGCAAGAGAATCAAGAGCTTAGAGAAAGAGACATTTGTGTATTTCTGTCCATATGTCTCTGCTCAAAAAAGAGGAAGATAAACTCATTATTAATCCACTGGAGGGTGTGCAATAAAGAACCAATGCATCCAGGTTATACCCTCAGGGCATGATTAATAAAATCAAATTCCAGCTCGTTCATGTCATTTGTCCTTAAGGTTTGCTGAGAAGAAGAATCATCGCCCCCAATGATCAAATTATCTGATCCATGCTCTGCAGCTGTATTAAAATGCTCTTCTCTTCTCTCCATCGAACCACCGTGCTCTGCAGTGTGGTCCAAGTGAGAAAGGATGCTCAGAAAAACAAAGAGAGCCCCTGTAGCCAGGAAAAACCCGGAGATTTTTGTAAAAAGAAAATATGCGTTTATTTTAAACATACGTGTGTGCCTGTGGTTCCAATGTGTAAAATGTTTATTTGGCATGTAAAGCCATTACTACATGGGAGGTAATATGGAAATGAAGAACAAAAACAAAAATAGTGGAGTAATTTTCATTTTCCTTTTGTCCTCGTGAATATAAAGTTATTTCTTCATCAAGAGAAAAATAATTAAACACAGTCTCAGGAGACCTGAATCTAAGCCTGGTTCTATCTCTAAATAGCTGTTTGGCTTTAAGCAAGCTGCTTAATTGTTTCAATTTTTTGTTAAGTAAGTACAGAACAAATTATTATTTTTCATATATGGACCAAAATAGGCTTGTTACAATCTAACTTAGAATGAAAATGCATTTAGTGATTCACATGAAAAAAATGGTTTTATTACATTCTCAGGGTAACTAACCATTAAAAATATTAATAAGAATATCAGTACTTCTCTTATGATCCTACAATGTTAATATCTCATTGACATTACAGAACAGCCCAAAAGATTCTACTACTTAGTCCCAAAAATTGACTGGAGCCTCAGTGTATACCATGTCCTAAGCACTGACCTTAATGATGCTAAGAATGCCTCCCATTTTAATTCTGTGTGCCTTTAATGTATGATGTATAGGTCTGTTTGGGAAATGTGATTGCCTGGTCTATTGTTAAATTTTAGAAACAGTCTCTGGCTTTCAATAATGATTGTTCACTGCAATTTAACTACATTTAAATCTAGAACCTGATTATGGATGCTAATGAGTCTTACATTGAAAATAGAGAAGTCAACACACTATTAACATGTGCTGTTTGACACACACACACGCACATGCACATACACTCCAGAGGGCAGATCAAGAATTCAACCCCCCTCCAATTTTCTGAGAGAAATCCCTGCCTTATTCCTGTATGATCCCGAGACTGTTCATTTATTCATGATCAAATATCAGGTAAGGGAGCCTCTCTCCCAAACGATTGCTCCTTTTCAAGAGTTGCACGAAATTACACCACTGTGTGTTTCCATTCCATGACAGTGAGCTGAAATAAAAGCAGGAGAAGAGGGAGGCATGATCTTGCTGGAATATTTATGCTGTTAGAGATAACCTCAAGATGCTTGAAAACCCTGGGACGTGACCCACCCTCCCCCAGAACAGGAAAGCAAAAGGCCTACGTGCAGAGCTGCCTGCTCAGATAGGAGGTACGAAGGCGCCATGTTACCCACTTCCACTGACGGCAGCACAGCCCTTCCCTCCTGCCTCCTGCCTCCCTCCTGGCTGAAACCTTAACATTGAAAATTCTGTTTAGTGTTTGAGTCTAGAAGAACAGAGGAAATCTGTGGTATCTCCCTGACTTTCTTCGTGTACTTTGCAGTCTTACAAGATACAAAATAGTGCATGCAAAATCCCCATAAGTGTAATTTCCACGTGTGAGAGGAACAACAAAACAAAACAAACTACAAAACTTTACTTAAGCCTATGTCTTTCTTTTTTAAATACATTTACACAAAAACATTTACCCTGCTCCCTATCTTTTTGTTTATCCAAAAGGAAGCCATTTTTCTCTTCTCATATCCCCATAGAATATCATATTTATTATTTTTACAGCAAAATTGTAAAAGATTTCCGTGTGTTTTCAAGAATTGTTACTCCCCCAGGGGAGGCCTGTGGTATAAGCAGGTGGTCACCCTGGGTCACCGAGGACATTTTTCTTATTTGCCAAGGTGGATCTAGTTCAGGAAATGTGTGACTGAAAAAGGGGGGATCCTCGCTGCATGTGATGACCCACACTGTCCCTTGTTTGGAACTTGAGCCATGTCATCTGGGTTCAAATGCTCAGGGAGGTATGCAGGCATCTTCAGTTCACCCAGTGATAGAAATTGGCTGTGTCTCCACCCATATCTCCTCTGGAATTGTAGCTTTCACAATTCCCACGTGTCCTGAGAGGGCCCTGGGTGGAGGTAATTGAATCACAGGGGTAGGTCTTGCCCGTGCTGTTCTCAAGATAGTCAATACGTCTCATGAGATCTGATAGTTTTATAAAGTGGAGTTCCCCTGCACAAGCTCTCTGTTGCCTGCTGTGGTGTAAGACGTGACTTTGTTCCTCCTTTACTTTCCACCGTGATTGTGAGGCCTCCCCAGTCACGTGGAACTGTGAGTCCATTAAACCCCTTTTTCTTTATAAATTACCCAGTTGTGGGCATGTCTTTATTGGCAGTGTGAGAATAGACTAACACATCCAGACACTGTCTCCTGCATGAACTGTGACTTTCGTTCCTGCTCCTGTATCCACTGCTTGTCCTGTTAACTTGGCATTTATTCCATAAGCATCTGTTGAGTGTCTTCTCTGCGCTAGAAATGGGGCTATGCCCTGGACATATGTTCAACAGATGCTTATAGAATAAGTGTCAAGTGAACAGCCAGGGTTAGGATAAAACATGGGCCTTGCTCTCCAGATACTACAGATGGGTAATGAAGCCAGATGAGTAAACAGAAATGGAAACACGGAGACTTGTGATTGCTGTGGTTGCAGCAATGATGATAACCATCACAACAACAGCCAGCATGCCCTGAGCAAAACCCCCGTGCCAGGCCTGTTTTGAAGAACTGCAAAACTGAGTCTGCCCTTTGTAAGGATGAGGAAGCTAAGGGACACGGGTTTAGGAGGCTTTCCCAAATTTGCCCCCAGAACCAGGTGGTACAACCAAATCTTGAAGCCTGATCTGCTTAATTTTAGAGCCCAGGTACTCACCCCTGGGCTGTTCTGCCCTGGATACCATGCTGCAGTAAAGGGGACATGAGAAAGAAGGAATTTTAGCCATTCCAATTTACAATTTCATCTCTATTAGCCACATTGCCCTCTTTGTTATTTTTTTCTAAATAAAAAAGATAATTATGGAAAGCCTACCATGAGACAGGCTATTCTGGGTACAGATGCAGAAGTGCACAGGCTTAAATAAAGGTGTAACAGCTGCAAAGGGAAGAAAACCCCTGTGGTGCCCACAAACAGTAAATTTACTAAATAAAAGTGAGAGAGACACAGTCAATTATTTCACTATGTTTTATATTTTTACCTTGATAAATTAACCATTTGCAGTGTCATGTAGACAAAACATAATTCTGTTATCTTAGACCAGTGGTTCTCAACCGAGGGCAACTTTGTCCCCAGGAGACATTTGTCAATGACTGCAGACATTTAGACATCTTTGGTTGCAATGACAGGGCATAAGGGAGGTGGGGAGGTAACCAGGAGGTAGATACCAGGCATGCTGCTAATCATCCTACAATGCCAAGAACAGTCGCCACACAACAAAGAATGATCCAGCCCAAATCCTATGGTGCTGAGGTTGAGAAACTGGCCTTCAACGTGTATCTAAACCAGATAGGCATTAACTTGCTTATTTTTGGATGGAGATCACTAGACATTGTCATAACAAGTTGTAAATAGACCTCTATGCTGTGTGCAGTAAGCACTGACCCGACTTGCTTCGTCTTCCCTGTTTTGCATAACATCTTTTCTCTCATCAGACTTAAGATCAAATGAGCAAATAGGCTATTTGTATCCTCACGTTTTAAAGTTGAGATATACAACTGATAATGATTACAGCGTCTTTACAAAAGACCCCTCCTCCCAACCCCTAAACTCGGGGCGCCCTGTCCATTGACCCAGAGCCAAACAGAGGCATTTCCCAAAGTGCAATTACAGAGATTGACTGCCAGTTAGTAGAAGGCACCCTGGTATCAGCTAATCTGAAATTAAGTGGGGGATAGTTTGTTAAGGCTCTGTTTTGTTAAGCAAGCAAAATGTAAAACTTTCACATCTTTCGTGATTGATTAATGACCTTTTAAAGGACCCTGCTAAATGGAACAATTGAAGAATGTGGGAGCAATTAAGAAGCTTTTGCAAGACAGTTCACTTATCAAAATGACTTAGACAAGATTTCAGCTGGATCATCGCCCCGTATACCTTAACGACTGTCAAATCGTATCAAACAGCCCCAAGAAGGCTATTTCAGGCATATCAGCAAAATGCCACCCTGAACTTTTAGCAGTAATTATAGGCATAACAGATATTGGCCATAGAGATCTGGGCTCAACTTTCTCCGTGAGCTTCGATCTACGCAACCCACATATCCAGCAGATCCTTTTCTTGCCTTCTGTTATAGATATTTGCTGTTCCCATTAGCATTTTCCAGATAAAAGCCACTGTCTGGAAAGGGTAAAAGCTAAGCTAGCTCAAGTGATGCGGCACTTTGTTCCAGGAAAGCTGCCTTTGAAATAGCAATTACTAATGTGCACAGGTAATTTAAGGAAATGGAGCTAAAACTACCACAGAGCTTTGCCCAGAAATACCGTCCCAAGCATTTAGTTTCCATTCCTCTTTCTTCCCCAGGCGTTTCTGTTTGATGAAAATGAACTTGTTCCTTCAGAGACTGTCCCAGCCCTTTTTGTCACTCATGGAGAAGGGCTCTCCCAAGTGCACAACATCCAGGGTGATTGCTGAATGTGTTATTTGCATCTGGACAGAGCAGCTATCTCACGCATTGGGCTCTTCTGGACAGAAATAGCCCGTTCCTTTCTGGGCCCCACCCTGGCTCCCTGGCCTGCAGTGGCAAAAAGAGAAGATTAAACATTCACTCAGACACACTTGTCTTAGAGGTTCGTTTTTAAAAGCACCACATGCCAAGGACATCACCAAAAGTAATCTCTCCCTGGGGCATGATAAAAGTGAGTGAACTGTCTTATGATTGCTTACGATGGCAAGATTTTCATTTCTTGAAATTCATGGACCGCTTGGGAGGGTTAGAAGTCAGATTCTATTCTGGTTTTCACTAGTGGCCTCTGAGCCTGCGTCCAAAGGATGGGACCTGTATACTCTAGTCCTCCTTCTCTTGGCCCAAGACTGGGACCACTCTCTGCTCCAGATGAAGCGGGTAGACTGGACTCTTCATTGATGTACCTTCCTTCATGGGATTTTCCAAGGACAAATGAGAGCAGTAGGAATCAGTGAGCCCATAGCTGATGGCTCTGACTGTCCATCCCCCACATCTCCCACCCAGAGCTTACTGATTCCCTGGGACCCTTCCCTCCTTTTACAGCTTTCCAAGCCCTGAGATGACCTGGATCTCTAAAAAGTGGTCTCAGCACTCTCATTTTTATAAGGGAGATACAGATGTCTACCTCGTTCAGCTGTGAGAAATAAAAGAACACTGCAAAGCTCTTTCAAATGGTTCTGGGACTCCATGCTAGAGTCTGGGGAAGAGATCCAGAGAGAAGGAGGGGAGTATGGAAGAGGATTTGCTTGAACGTGGCCATTGCAGAGCAAGTATATTCTTTTACAATATTTAAGCCACACATTTGTTAGGATGGCATTGTATGCTAAGGATGCTTTTATTTGCACTCTACGTAAGATTGGAAAAATATCATTATACATACCAAAATATATTATAATTGTTATTATTATTTGAGACAGAGTCTCACTCTGTCATCCACGCTGGAGTGCAGTGGCACTATCTTGGCTCACTGCAACCTCTGCCTCCCGGGTTCAAGTGATTCTCCTGCCTCAGTCTCCCGAGTAGCTGCGATTACAGGTATGCACCACCACGCTCAGCTAATTTTTGTATTTTTAGTAGAGATGGGGTTTCACCAGGTTGGTCAGGCTGGTCTTTAACCCCTGACCTCAAGTGATCCACCTGCCTCGGCCTCCCAAAGTGCTGGGATTAAAATCGTGAGCTACTGCGACTGGCCCAAAACTATTATTCTTCTTCTCAATTTACTCAGAGTAACTAGGGAGTAAATGTTGAGAATTACGAGACCCAACAATCCCACACTTAGTACTGCTTCTGAAAGAGGCTTCGTTTCTTTTGTTGTGGTTGTTTTAACTTTTTAGTTTGAAATCATTTTAGATTTACGTAAGAGTCATGAAGGTATTGGCGTATACCCTTTACCATACATTCTTGATCAACTTCTTCTAATGGAGACATCTGACAAAACTGTGGTACCTTTACCCAAACCAGTAATTCAACATTGGCACGACACTATTAACTAAACCGCACTCTTTGTTTAATTTCACCAGTTTTTCCATTAACTCCCCTTCTCAGTACCAGAATCCCATCCAAGATACCACTTTGCACAGTCATCCTCTTTCCTTAGTCGTCTCTGGTCTGTGATAATTTCTCAGACCTTCCTGTTATTCATGTGTCTCCAATCGTGTTTGTCTCATGTTTTCTCATTATGAGACTGCGGTTATGCGTTTGAGGGTGGGAAAAGAGCCCATGGGTGAAACGCTCTTCTCACCACCTCACATCAGAGTACCAGATGTCCAGACGGCACCCTGGACACACTGTTAGTTACTGGGTTGGTGGGGTCTGTCCAGCTGCTTCTCTGTGAAGCTCCCAGCTTCCCACTTCCAACCTCTCTTTTAGGGTCTGCAAACACTTTCCCAAAGGGCCAGATAGTAGATATTCCAGACTTTGGACATCAAGGGGCAAAACTGAGATTACCCTGTAGGTATTTACATATATAAAATGTAGCATTGGAAAATGCAAAAAAAGAAAAAAAAAGAAAAAAAAAAACATTTAGCTTGTAGGCAGTAAAAAAACAAAACAAACAAACAAACAAAAAGCAGCTGGCTTTGGTCCTCGAACCACACTTTGCTGGCTCGTGCTCTGTTTTTCAGGAGCGAGTCACCAAGTCTCACCTGTACATGAAGGGGAGGGAACTAACCTCCATCTCCTGGAAGGAGGAGTAACGAAAAATTTGGTAAAACCACAAAGGCAAATAATAATTATTTCGGGGCAAAACATTGAAGCTACGCAAATATTCTGTTTCTCCTCACAGTTTTTCTGTCTAACGTTAACATTCATCAGTGGATATTGCCCACAACAATTATTACTGTTGTCTTCTAATGCTAATTTGCCATGTCCTCATTTCATCTACATTTATTATTTGAAACTCTTCTCTAAGGAAGATTTGTCCCATCTCTCTCACTTATTTATTTATTCAGTCGACTATTTTTATCAGTATGAAGTCATGAATACAAATTGTATTCTTTGGATTACTATCTCAGTGTCATGATGTATTTTGTGACCCAAATTCCTCTATCTTGGACAACTAGGAGCTCATTCAGGTTCTCCTATGATCTTGTGACATGCCCCCATCTTTTTTTGGGAGGCACCATTTTAACTTTCTGGCACTACAAGATGCTGCAGACTTATCTAGTATTTTTTCTGATGCAATCCTTAGAATCAGTCATTTTTTTCAAAGAGCTTGGTTCTTTTCACTGGAGAAGAAGCTTAGAAACCAAGATATGGGTACCAAATGTGCTCATCTCTTCTGGGATGTAACTGCTAAGGAATAAGAACTATATCTACCTACATATCTATATACACTAAGCCCATTCATATGCAAATATGTATTTTTTTCTGTATCTATCTATACATATATTTAAATAAACATGACCACATGCTAAAATTCCTAACTCTAATCTCGCAACTGCAGGACCAGTTCAGACTTCCCCTTACTAATATGTAACTTCTTCCTGTGACGGTAAAAAGCCTGGCTTGTGTTACCTACAATTTATTTACTTACTTGTTCAACTGTAGTGTACATATAGTTTCAGAATTTTTATCACCGTGAATAAAAACTTTACCATCTAGAGTGTAGTATTGTATATTTATGGTTACCTTCAAATATCTAGACAACTCATTGGTTTCTAAAATTACTTAGGCAGGCATTTTTGTATTGTATTGTGTAATACAATAAGATGCATTGTCACAATCTACATTACATCCTGCAATACCCAACATCCTGGCTGATTATCTTTTAAGTAATTTTAATTTTTTAAATCTCCATTGAGTAATGATCAGTCTTTGTGACGTATGATTCTCCTGGTTTTGACAAATACTTAAAGTCATGTATCCACAACCACAAAACCATAGGGAATATTCTGATTATTCTAAAACTTCTCTTATAATGACTTTTTGTAGTCAACCACCCATACTTCCCCCAAACCCTGGTAACCACTAATCTGTTTCATATTCCTGTTGTTTTTCCTTTTTAAATTGTCATGTAAATGGAATTATACAGTATGTACCCTTTTTGGTCTGGCTGCTTTCATTTAGCAAAATGCATTTAAGTTTTATCCATTGTTATGGTTAGGCTTTGTGTCCCCACCCAAATCTCATCTCAGGTTGTAATCCCCATGTTCCCTACATGTCAAGGGAGAGACCAAGTGGAGGTAATTAAATCATGGAGGCTGTTTCCCCCATGCTCTTCTCATGATAGTGAGTGAGTTCTCATGAGATCTGATGGTTTTGTAAGTGTTTGGCAAGTTCCTCCTTTGGTCATTCTCTCTCCTGCCTCCTATTCACTTCTGCCTTGATTGTAAGTTTCCTGAGGCCTCCCCAGCCATATGGAACTGTGAGTGAATTCAATCTCTCTCCTTTATAAATTACCAAGTCTCAAGCAGTTCTTATGGCAGTGTGAGAACAGACTAATACATTCATGTTGTACAAATTAATAGTCTGCCCATTTCAGTTGCTGAATAGCATTCCATCACAATGCCATACTGCAGTCTGTTTATCTGTTTCACTGTGAAGGGCATCTTGGATGTTTTCTGTTTGGGGCCATAATTAACAAATATGCTATGAGTATCCGTCTACAGATTTATGATTCAATATACACTTCTAATTTACTTGGGTAAATACCTGGGAGTAAGATTGCTGGATTTTACAGTAAATGTAGATTTAACATTGGACAGAATGGCCAGACTGTTTCCCATGGTTTTGGTACCATTATGTGTTACCTCAAGCAACGAATAAGACTCCTTGTGCTGCATCCTCACTGGCGTATGGCATTGCCAAGTTGTTGGGGTTTTCCTATTCATTTTAACCACTCTAATAAGTATGTAGTGGCACCCCAGTTGTGGTAATAATTTGCATGTCTCTATTTTCTAAAGATGTTGAGCATCTTTACACATGCTTATTTACTATCTGGATATGCTTTTTTAGGAAGTATCTATTCAGATTGTTGGCCTGTTTTTTAGTTGAGTTGACTGTTTTCTTATTGTTGAGTTTTAAAGAAATTATTTTTATATTTTACGCACAAGTGTTTTCTAACATATATGTTTTGTAAATATTTCCTACCAATCTGTGGCTTGTCTTCATTCTCCTAACAATATCTCTCACATAGTAGAAGTTTTCAATTTTAATGGAAGTCCATATTATCAAAATTTTTTAAGGATTGTGCTTTTGGTCTTTTACCTAGAAACTCATCACTGATTATAAGATAACCTACATTTTTCTTATGCTTTATTTAGGTGATAAGTTTTACAGTTTCATGTTGTATATTTAAGTATATAATCTACTTTGAGTTAATTTTTATGAAACGTGTAAGATCCATATCTAGGCCCATTATTTCGTTTATAAACACTCACCTGTTCCAGTGTCTTTTGTTGAAAAGACTTCTTTTTTCATTTGATTGCAAAAAACCTATGATTCTTTGTCAAAGATCAGTTAATTATATGTATATGTGTTACTTTGGGGATCTCTCTTCTCTTCCATTGATCTATGTGTCACCAGTGCCATGCTGTCTTGATTATAATAGCTTCAGAGTAAACTTTGAAATTGAGTTCAGTGATTTTACAATTTTGTTCTTCTTGTGTTATGTTGGCTGTTCTAGTTCTTTGATCTTTCTATATAAACTTTAAATTCAACTCGTCAGTGTGTATAGAACAGCTTGCTGAGATTTTGTTTGGGATTACATTGAATAAATAGATCAAATTGAGAGAATTTATATCTTAATAATATTGAGTTTTCTAATCCATGAATATGGAATACCATTCCATTCATTTAGATATCTTATTTATTTTATTAGCATTTTGTTGTTTTCCACATATAGATACTATACATATTTTGTTATATTTATACTGAAGAACTTTATTTATTTTGGTGCTATGGTAAATGGCATTGCTTTTTACATTTCACTTTCCAAGTGTTCATTATTGGTCCACAGAAAATCAACTTGCTTTTGTACTTTGACGTTGTATTCCGTGACCTTGCTATACTCGCTTGCTAGTTGCAGGGTTGTTTTGTTTTGCATTTTGGTTCATTTAAAGGATTTTTCATGTAGACAAGTTTGGCATCTGTGAAAAAGTTTTATTTCTTTTTTTTTCAAGCTGCACATATTATATTTCTTTTTCTTCTCTTATTGCACTGGCTGAGATATTTAGTATGGTGTTGAACAGAAGTGCTGAGAGGAGACATCCTTTCCTTGTTCATAATCCTGTATGGAAGGCTTCGGGTCTTTTACTACCAAGTATGTATGGTGTTAGCTGTAGGGTTTTGTACATGTTCTTTGCCATTTGAAGAAACGTTCCTCTATTCCTGGTTCTTATTAGGATTGTGTATTGGATTTTGTCATATGCTTTTTCTGCATCAACTGATATGATCATATGATTTTTCTTCTCTAGCTGTGAATATGGTGGGTTATATCAATTAATTTTCAAATGGTGACCCAGTCTTGCACACCAGGAATTAATCCCACTTGGTGTGGTGTTTAATCTTTTTTATACATTGTTGTATTGAATATGCTAATGGTTTACTGAGGATTTTTGCATCTACATTCGTGAGAGATATTGGTCTATAGTTTTCCTTTATTGCAGAGTCCTTATCTGGTGTTGATATTAGTGTATGCTGGCCTCATAGAATGAGTTTGGAAGCATTTCTTCTTATTCTATTTTCTGGAAGGGATTGCTCAAAATTGACACCATTTTTTTAAACTGTTGAAATCCAACATTGAAAGTGTGATCCTAGGGCATTCTTTTTTGGAAATTTATTAGTTATCGATTCCATTTATTTTTAGATATATGCTAATTGAAATTATCTATTTCTCTTTGTGAGATATTTGGGTATTGTGTCTTTCAAGGAATTGGTCACTTTCATCTCAGTTATGAAATTAGCATAGAGTTGTTCATAGTTTCTCTTTTTAATCCAATTAGTATTGATGGAATCAGTAGTGATCATCCTTCTTTCATTTGGTTATTGGTAATTTATGTCTTCTGTCTTTTTTCTTAGTTAGCTTAGCCAAAAGTTTATCAATTTTTCAATTTTTCCAAAGAAGCAGATTATGGATTTACTTTCAAAGATTATTTTTCTGTATGAATTTCATGAATTTCTGCTCCAATTTTTATTTCTTATACTTGTCTGAGGCACAAATTACTTTTCTTTCTCTACTTTTCCTCAGATGAATCTTAGAGTGCTGATTTTATGTCTTCTTTTTTGATATGTGTGTTTAATGCTAAAATTTAGCTCTAAAGGCTGCTTTCCAGTGTTTTGATTCACTGCATTTTTGTTTTTATTTAATTAAAATATTTTTATTAACTTCTTCCAAGACTTCTTCTTTCACCCATGTGTTATTTAGATGTGTGTTGTCTAACAGGCAAATATTGGGAGATCTTCCAGCTCTATTTTTCTTATTGCTTTCTAGTTTAATTCCATTATGACCTGAGAATGTACTTTGTGTGATTTCTATGTATTTAAACTTATTAAGGTTTGCTTTATGGCCTTGAATGTGATACATGTAATATATCTTGGTGAATGTACAGGTGAGCTTGAGAAGAACATGTATTCTGATGTTGTTGGGTAGAGAGAACATTTCTTCAATATCAATTAGATCAAATAGATTGGTATTGCTGTTTAAATCAACCCCATTCTTATTGATTTTCTGCCTTTTTGATCTATCAATTACTGAAAGAAAAGTGTTGAAATCTCCAATTACAATATGGATTTGTCCATTCCTTTTCAGCCCCATCAATTTCTCACATAGCTCAATGATCTGTTGTTAGGTGCATATATGTTTAGGGTTATTGTACCTTCTTGGAGAATTAATTATTTTATATTTCTATAATGCCCCTCTTTATCTGACTACCTTTCTTATTCTGAAGTCTGTTTTGTCTGAAAATAATGTCGCTACTTCAGCTTTGTTTTACTTGGTGTCAGCATGGTGTATCTTTCTCCATCCCTTATCTTTAACCTACCCTGAGGCTTTATACCTACACTCTGTTTCCTGCAGGCAACACAGACTTGGATCCTGATTTTTATCCACTCAGAAAATACTGTTTTTTAATTGGCATGTATTTATACTATCCATATTTAAAGTGATTATTGATAGAGTTGAATTAATATCTACCATTTTTATAATTGGGTTCTAGTCACTGCATTTCTTATTTTGTTATTTGTTTACTTTTGCCCTCCATTTCTGCTTTCTCTGGTTTTAACTGAGAACTTTATGATTCTGTTTTAGCCTTTCTTTTAATGTATCAATTGTATTTCTTTACAAAATATTCTAGTAGTTACCCTAGAGTTTGCAATATACATATTTAAGTAACCTAAGTCCTCCTTCAAATAACACCATAACACTTCATAGGTAGTTCCGGAACCATAAGAGCATAGTCCCAATCCTTCCTTTCCTTCCCGTATTAAATTCTCACCATTCATGATTTGCTATAATTATCCAGGAGATTATCACTATTATTACCTTAATCGCATATCTTTCCAGATAAATTAACAAGAAAAAATAAATATTTTTCCTTCATTTCTTTCTTCCCTGATGTCCTTCCTTTCTTCATATACAAATCTGAGTTTTCATCCATATGATTTCCATATGCACATTACTTCTGTGTTTTGTCTGTTTGGTTGGTTTTAGATAAAAGGCCTTGTTCTGTCACTCAGGCTGGAGTGCAGTGGTGTGATTACAGCTCAGTGCAGCCTTGAACTCCTGGGTTCAGGTGATCCTCCCACTGAAACCACCCGAGTAGCTGGGACTACAGGCATGCATCACCATGCCTGGTCGTATTACTTCTTTCAACATTTCGTGCAGGGCAGATTTACTGTCAGTTGAGTCCCTTCATTTTTGTTTGTCTAAAAATGTCTTTATGTCTCCTTCTCTATTGTAAGATCATTTTGCCGGATATAGAATGCTAGTTGTTTTCTCCCAAACACTTCAAATGGTTCACTTCATTCTCGTCTTGCTTGTATGATTTACTTTAGATGTCCTCTGTAAATCTTGTTTTTTAATAGGTAAGATAGTTTTTCCCCTGGCTTCTTTCAAAATGTTCTCTTTGTCTTTGTTTTTCTGCAGCTTGAATATCATATGCATAGTTGTGCTTTTTAATATTTATCCTGGCTGGTGTTCTTTGAGTTTTTGGATCTGTGGTTTGATGTCTTTTATTCTTCATTTTGTAAAGTTCTTGTCCATTATGATCTCAAATTTTTTTCTTACTCTGTTCCTTCTCCATCTGGTATTTTAATTGTGTGTATATTAAACCTTTTGAAGTATCTCATAATTTTGGATCCCTGTTCTGAGGTTTTCTTATTCCTTTTTTCTTCTTTTCATTTCAGTTTAGAAAGTTTCTATTTATTTATGTCTGAACTCACTGATGCCTGCCCTGGCCATGCTCAGGCTACTGATGAGCCCACCAAGGGCATTCTTTCTCTCTGTTAGAGTGGTTTTGATTCCTTGCATTTACATTTTTATAGTGTCTTTGAGTTTTTCATGGTTTTAGAGTTGTGGGTGTCAGAGGTGTCAAGTTTCTGAAATGTCCTCGGTTTTGTCTCCACTGGTGGCTTGGCCTTCCCTTTGAACTTGTGCTTAGACAGAATCTGCATCTTGCAGCTCTTTCGGCTGTAACTCTCTTATATTGGATGCCTGGTACTGGTAGGAAGTTGAGAAGCATTCTAAAATCTTATGATTAAGCTTTCATGCAGAAACTAGAAGCTTCCGAAGTCCGTTGATGATTAATTCTTGAAGATCGAGCTAGCTTTGCATTCCTACAATTAAACCAAACTTAGTCATGCTGTATTTTAAATACACACACACCTACACACACAAATATCCCCTTTGTGTACAGCACTTTGGGGCTGGTCTAGCATCCTATTTATGCTACTCATTTATAGCACAGATGAATTATTTGCTGTTTCTTTGGATGTTTTCTGCACAGGTGCTGCTTGAGGGCAAGCCAGAGATTTGTTGGTTTATATCAGAATTTATGGCTCTCCTTCAATCCTCTTCCCTCCGGGATTCCTGCTCTACCCTCCAGCCTCCAAGGACCTTCCTCCCAGTTCTCTGTTGAAAACAATGGTGGTACTGGTGGGGAGTGGTCAGTGTCTTAACTTTCCATGTTTCTAACATGCTATTCCATGACTGTGGCCATCCTTGAAGCAGTGACAGAAAGGTATAGGAGGAGGAGGAGAACATTCTTCTCAGACTTTCTGGCTTGCTAAGGCCCCTTCTCCTGGTCCTCTGGCCAGCATGTGGAGGTTTCTCTTGCAGTTTTTGGTGCCCACATCTGTGGGGTAGTTTAGCAGCTAGGGCTATCCAGGAATCAATGCTGGGAGAGAAAACGTGAAAAATGAACAACAGGTTGCTTTATCATGTTTTTCTTTCTCTCCCCATCCAACCTACTATTGGTTCATTTTAGTTCCTCTGGTAGCAGTTATTTGTGCTTTTTCTAGAATTTTACATTTAATCCCTGGGAGAAAGTGGCTGTAATATGATTACTCGGAAACTTCTTTTTCTAAATCAGGTCTTTCAACAATGATACAGAATTATTTTAACACCCCAAGATCTATACCATTAATATGCTAATTATCTGCTTCCAGGGTTAAAAGTGGTAAAGAAAACTCAACAAATGCAATTGGGTGAGAACCGTAAATTTTTATTGAAAAGAAAGTTAAAGAGCCATCAGCTGGTTCTGTCTATCTTTTCTGAGGAGCACCAACCCCTGGATCACATCAGTTAGAAAAGCAGAGAAAATATTCATTGTTAAATTTGTCTTCAGGAAGTCTTCGGCATTAGAGATTCCACCTAGTTCTCAGTAAAATATATATTAAAGAGAGGATGCATAATTAATACATAAGATATAGCTTATACACTACCAAAATATCACTCAATTTAAAATATCTTTTCAAAATGACAAAATTGCCCTGAGGACATGTAAAAGTTAATGTTATAAGAAAACATAATAAATCTGGAATGCTAAAGAAGGTTGTTGGGTTAGCAACTAGAAAAATGTATGCCTCAAACCCCAGATTTACAAATTTCTTCATTGTTAGTCATGGATCAATTACTACTGGATATAACTGCATACACATGTGCCCATGTGCACATCTACACACACACACACACACACACACTCATTTACTCAAAATCCATTCAGTACAGAACATTACTAAATAAAGTATTAACAAAAAACATAGTATGCTGGATTGTGCACCTAATTATACCATTCAGCAGATAATAAAAAGTAATTAACCAACAGAGACAAATAAGCCAACAATGAACAAAAGCTCCTGCTTTCCTTCCCAGAGACTGGAAACGTTGCAAGGCTAAGGCTGGAAAGATGGATTGAGAAGTGGAGCAGGACTCAGCAAATTTTAAACCAGACATTTTAATCCTCAGTTGCCTTATGAAGTCTTGCTGCGCCCAGGGGTAGATCCCCTCAGCAAGGGAATCCCTTGGAGGGGCTGTGCTCTGAAGGCCAAACTGCTAGTTCATTTCTGTGTGTTCTTGGGACACCATAAAAATAAAAACACAACACACACATACACCACACACAATGTAAATCATTGCTGCACAGCAAACAGTAAGAAGAAGTTGCCAGTTCATAAAAAACAAGTATTTCATTTTATTCTTTCTGAGATTTTAAACTTATATTTATCAACATGTTCTATTTTAGATAAAGCATATGGCCACAAATATTAGATATGTTAAGAAAATAGGTACTGATATCTAAAAATGAGATATGCCTACCCTCCTCATCTAGATGTTGGAAAACTTTTGGGGGAGAAAAAAGCTCTTCTGAATTAACTGAGAGGGATGGACTCATAATCTTCCCTGAATGTGCTAATGAGGGCCAGGGACTGGCCTGTGAATTGAAATCCAGGTTTGCTCTCCAGTTTCAATTCTCTGACCTTTAAGAGTCTTTTACTTAAGCTGCTTGAAAGAAGAAAAATAATCTAATTCTCATTTTTTTGCCTTTATTCAAGCAGCTTAATAATGCAGAAGTAAAAAGTAAGGTGCTTGCTAGGGATCTGGTACAAGGGACTTAATAACATCATGAAGGATCTCTGGGATTATAGATCTAAGAAGAAAGACCGATATTTAAAAATAATTATACAATAATTCTCTGATTGTGGCAGTGACAGTCAGCCATTGAAAGAATGCACAGTGGGAAAAGGAAATACTCAAAAGAAGACTGAACCTAGATCAGAGGTCAGGAAGTCTTCCTTGAAGAAGTGATATGTAAGTCAAGAGCTGAAGGGTGTCTAGACACCACTGAATCTGAAGGATGGGGAAGAGAAGTACGGAGCATTGCCCTTGTCAGGAAGGCAGTGCACATGCACACAGACAGGCCAAAGATTAGGGACCCTTGGAGGATCATGCTGGGACTTTCAGGACATATACATAGGGAAAATATTTACTTTAAATTTATTTACATTCATTAGGGTTTTTTTTTTTTAATTGAGTAACTTCTATTTTCCAGTCACTATTCTGGGTCTTGTATACAGAAGTCAAGACGCACCTGCCTCATCCTACTTGGGTACCTCTGCGGGTATGGTAATCTTTCTGGACTCTTGTTTCCTTATCTATAAAAAGGGGGTACCTAATTCACAGGTTGTCAAAGGAATTAGAGGAAGGAAATATTCACCTTCTCCATGGTATCTCCCCACTGACCTGAATCACCACCTGGTTCTTGTCCAGGCACTACTATCCATGCTCCCGTTCAAGGCCAGTCTCTCCAATGAAGCACCAAGTTCACCGTTTTCAGCCTGCCTGAGGTCATGATTTCAGTCATGGCCCCTCCTGCAACAGTTTTTCCTCTCCAGGAAATTCATCCCATTATTTATAAGATTCGGGACCCTCCTTTCGTCTCCCGTCCTTCCCAGTGAGCTCCCCATCTTTGTTTCCCTTTGAGTAACAACCCTAGAAAATACCGTCTCCAAGCTTCTCCCATTCCACTTCAAATATCCCCATCTCCAGGAGTAAGTTCATGTTTGTGGGAATTGAAA
This sequence comes from Trachypithecus francoisi, assembly GCF_009764315.1. Classification (NCBI taxonomy): domain Eukaryota; kingdom Metazoa; phylum Chordata; class Mammalia; order Primates; family Cercopithecidae; genus Trachypithecus; species Trachypithecus francoisi. Next base: position 56,672,832 of record NW_022681467.1, read on the forward strand.
CTTTTACAGTCTGGGAAGAGGTGCTTTTAAAAATCAATAGTAGAAAATTATAAATATAAAATTAGGTGTTAAAGTAAATATTTATTTAGAATAAGAAAATAAATCATAACAAATTTCAAATGTTAAAATGCTAGCAAAGAACATAATCATCACAAAATCCAGAAAAATAGCATTCAGTTTTATTATTTAATTTCTTGACACTTCTGTAACACTTTTATCCTTGCATCTTTTCATTGCATAATCTTTGATTACCTCTTCAGATGATGTGGAGATTTTAATACAATTTTCTTTGGAGAGCCTAGAAAGATAATTCAGCCTTTCCTCTGTCATGGCTGATCAACATTTGTTTTTAACTATTAAGAGTTTAGAAAAGTTTCTTTTCAATTCACTTTGCTGGTAATATTATATAAATTTTTACAATTATTATCAAATTCTTAAAAAACCTCTATCAAACTCATGTCCAAAAGCCTCTTCCAAACTCTAAGATTTGGAAGAACTTTTCACAGATTGACTTCTGGCTTCACACATTCCAAATCCTTTTCTTCCTCCACTGCCCATATGCTTCTGGTACAGGGTGCCACAGGACATGCTTGTATTATGACACAACCTGTAGTCCTGCCCCTTGGACAAGACACCTCACAAGAGGGCGCTGTGGAAGGAAATCATTCCTGAGAACCATGCCTACCCAGACTCCCAGCAATAACTAAACTCCACATGAAGTGCCTTGGTCATCTTCCATTAAACTTCAGCTAAGAGTGTTCCTGAGTCAACCTCCCTGTCAATGAATCCCAAAATGCCTCATGGCCCTGCTCAAATACCACCAACAAAGTCAAATGGGAAGAAACTGATATCTTGAAGTCTCAACTGTGGTTGAAATATCTTTCTTTTGCAAATATTCCAAACTTTCTGAACACATCATTAGGGCCCCTGCCAGAGCCTTGGAAGGAGTTCATGCCACTGAGGGGCCTGAGATGTGTATCTGCATTCTTGGGGAATCTGCTGTGGAGAGCCCCATTTCACGCTCTCAGCTGAGTGCCAGAGAGTGGGTGGTGCCCTTGGGGACACTCACTGTGCTTACCCTCTGAGTTCTTATTCCACCTCTCTAGTCCTTGTTTCTCAGACTCCACTGTTCTAAACCTCTCAACATGGGGTACGACAAGACTCAGGACTCAGCCCTCTTCTCTAGCTACACAGACTCCCCAGGGAACGGCCAGTCACATGGCTTCAAATGCCATCCGTACCATGATAACTCATACAATTTCATTTCTAACCCTACTCCCTGACTCCATTTGCTGATAACCAAGTATCTAATTCACCTCTTCCCTTGATGACTAGTCAGCATTTAGAACTTACCATGCCCCAAAACAGATTCTTCACTTTCCCCACAAACCTGTTACTCCTGCACTCTCTGTCACCTTGGGAAATAGAAATCCCTTCTTTGAGAGGCTAAGGCCGAGAGCCTTGTTCTTCTCTTGCATCCTCTCTCTGCAGTGAATCAGCGAAGTTTGCCAAGTTTATAAAATTCACTCAGGATCCAACCAATTCTCTTCACCTCTCTGCTGTGGCCATGGTCCATACATCCATAATCCATTTTCCGTGGGTGGCTGTACAGCCCTGGATAGATGTCCTTGCTTCTACCCTGGCTCCCAGGCTCTACGTCTCATCCCACAGTAGACAGATCCTGTTAGGATCCTACCTTTACTTGAAACCCCTAGGCTCTCAGCTTCCTCAAAGGAAAAGTCAAGATCCCTTGATGTCCCCTAAGGCCATACACTGTCTGAGCCCGTTCCCAGCCTCTCTTTGCCTTGCCTCTAATCACTTTTCCCCTTGCCCATTTCATCCTAGACAGTGATGATCTGTTCTCCTAAAATGTAAGTTCCATGAGTTCAGGGACCCCTCTCACTTCATACCTTATCAGCAGCACCCACCATGCCTGGTACGTGGCAGACCCTCAGGCAACCTTTGCAAAACGAAGACTTGGACAGCATTTGATATAAGCCCAGCCCATGGTACGCATTCAATCTATGTTTCTTAATATTACTACTTTGATTATTCCCATCATCACTGGCAAAAGGATTTGAAAAGAGAAAGAAAAGAGTACCATTGGCTCTGTAGGTGGCTACCTCCTTCCTCTCCTACCCTCCACACACCATGACAATGACATGATATTAATATCCATTGTGCCTTTTCCACAAAGTAGATTCAGGTGGGTGATGCTAAAAGAAAATCTTTAACTAAAGACTCCACGGGTGTCAAGCTGCAATTCCTTAGCAGGCTACTGACTAAATAATATGTTGGCCCTTAGGCAAATATTCAAAATAAAACTCCTTCAGCAGGGCGCCCTTGTGTTCCAAGAATCTCATCTTATCTCCAAAGAAGGAATGTTACAATTAGCAATTCAGAAACTCTTTTACATCTTAGTAACCATGCATAAAAATTAATTCAAGCAAAACCTAATTTAGAATAATAATAACATGCTTTCCTAATGTTTCCTACATTAATCATGATTAAGACAGTTACTATAGCAGCGCTGTTGGAATTTATTGAAAATAACGTAATTCACTGCAGTGCAAGCTCTCTTCTGAGAGTGCTACTGTTTGTTTAAGCAGGATAGAAAGAAGTAAGGAGGCATCCTCTCTTTCCTTTGAACTAACTTGAGGTTCGACAGCAGACACAGACAAAAGTAATAAAGTGTTGTTTACTCTGAAGGAGGGTGGTGGTGACCTTTGTTTTTTATGATTAGATGAGTTTTAAATTTGTACTCTCAGTCTCATCTTTTTGCTCCTATGCAGGAAAAAGAAATACCGGATGATGGAGTCAAGTTGAAAGAGGAGGGAAAATACCACACACGTATTGTGGCTGAGCCACTCCCTGCCTTTTTTATGTTTTTTATGATTAGATGAGTTTTCTATTTGTACTCTTAGTCTCATCTTTTTGCTCTTATGCAGGAAAAAGAAATACCGGATGATGGAGTCAAGTTGAAAGAGGAGGGAAAATACCACACACGTATTGTGACTGAGCCACTGCCTGTCAGAATGAAGTCAACCCTCACTTCTGTCTTTTGAGTTTTCCCAAGGAGCCAAAGCCAGCCTTGAAGGTCACAGTGAGGGGTCAATGGTCAGAAGAAGTCAATGAAAACAATGTCAGAAATTGGAAAAAGTCTAGAAAAGCATAAACCGCATATGATTGCACAAGAGCTTCCTCATATATTCAACCCAAAAGCCCTTGGGTTCTGGTATTCACAGTGATGGCTAGACCCAACTCTTCCTATGCTCAGCCTCTCTTCAGCTGCTATTCAGGCAGCCACCTGTGTCAGATTTTCATGTCGGGCATGGATATTGCTGATGTTGTTGTAGGTTTCTCTTAGTAGAATACAATGAGTCAGTGCAGTCAGAAGACCTGGACTCAAACCTCTGCTATGCCGTAAACTAACTGCCTCATGTCTAGCAAATCTCTTGATTCCTCAGCAGCTGTTTATTTTACTGTAGCAGGATTTCTCAACCTTGGCACTTTTGACATTGAGAGCTGGATAATTCTCTCTTGAGAGGCTGTCCTGTGCATTGCTGCTAAATACCCCACACCATCCCTGCTGTGCGGCATTTAGCAGCATCCCTGACCTCTTCCCACCAGATGCCAGTGTGCCCCTGTAGTCATGACAATAAAAAATGTCTACAGACATTGCCACCTGTCCCCGGGAGGACAAAATCACCCCAGTTGAGAGCCACTGAACTGTAAAACAGAGATAAACAGAGTAGCCCTTTGTTACAGATACGAAATGTGGCAAGCTGCCCTGGATGGACCGGGAACCCCATGAGGGCAGACATCATGTAGGATGTGCTTGTGGAATTAATGAATTTAAGAAAAACCCTCAGGCATTGGGCAAATCCTTTGATATGGCAATTACGAAAAGCTTCTCTTCCACTGATTAGAAAAAAAAATACATTTCTTTTTCTCAAAAGTATTTACACACCACGATGTCACAGTTAATAAAACAGAAGAGCTTTGTCTTGGAACCCTCACCACCATTTTCACAACAAATGAGAAAACTTTGGTCCAGGTGATATGAAGAACCATGTTTTCAGTCAAACTTGCGCAATAGAAGCAAGACAAATCAGACTTACTCATTTCTACCAAAGGCATCTGAGTCAACACATTCCTAGAGGGCCTTTTATATAAGATACTTTTACTTTCATTTTTATTCTCATTTGGTAGACAGGTCTTTCCATTCTCTTTCATTTCCTTTTGCTTTTTTTATTTTTGTAAGTCCCAGAACAATTTCAAAGACAGAATTTGCATTCTCCAGTTCACTGAAGACATATTTATTTTAGCCTAGCAAGTAGTGCACATTTCAGATGTTGATTGGTCACATGTAAAAACGAAATTTGATTTCCTCCTAGGTTGTTACTGAAAATGCTCTGCCTTCACTTAATTCCATGAGATTGGTGTTCAAAAATGTTTTTAATATCAGCTATGTAAATATCCATTCTATCCTTGAATTTTTTAAGTAAATGTTTTATTTTGACACAAATGTAAGTTCACATGCAGTTGTAACAAATAACCCAGAGAGATTCCTTACACTCTTTATCCAGTTCCTGCCAACAGAAACATCTTTCAAAACTACAGTACAATATACACCTGAATATTGCCTTTGATACAGTCAAAATAAAAGCGTTTCTGCCATTACAAGAATTCTTCATGTTGCCTTTTAATATGATTTGGCTGTGTCCCCACCCAAATCTTATTTTGAACTGTAATTTCCATAATCCCCACGTGTCATGGGAGGGACCCAGTGGGAAGTAATTGAATCATGGGGGCAGTTACCTTCATGCTGTTCTCGTGATAGTGGTGAGTTCTCACGAGATCTGATGGTTTTATAAGAGGCTTTCCCCCAACTTTGCTCTGCACTTCTCCTTGTTGCCACCATGTGAAGAAGGACATGTTTGGGTCCCCTTCTGCCATGATTGTAAGTTTCCTTTTTTTTTTTTTTTTTTTTTTTTTTTTTTTTTTTTTGATTGTAAGTTTCCTGAGGCCTCCCCAGATCTGAAGAACTGTGAGTCAATTAAATCTCTTTCCTTTATAAATTATCCAGTCTCGGTTATGTCCTTATAGCAATGTGAGAACAGACTGATACACCTGTTATAGCCACACCATCTCCTCCCCTACTCCAACCCTTCTTAACCCCTGACAACCACTAATCCCTTCTCTACTTCTATGATTTTTTGTCACCTCAATAAGTTTGATGGTTAATTTTACATGTCCACGTGGCTAGGCACTGGGTGCCCAGATACTTTGTTGAACATTTATTTCTGGGTGCATCTATGGGGTTAGCACTATGCAGTCAGTAGAGAAGTAAAGCAGATTGCTCCCTGAGGTGGGCAGGCATCACCCAATCCCTTGAGGGGCTGAATGAAACAAAAATGAAGAGGAAGGAAAAGTTCACTCTCTGCCTGACTGCATGAGTTGGAATAAGTCTCTTCTCTGCCCTTGGGCTAGGACTTGCAGCATGACTTCTCCTGGCCCTAAGGCCTTCAGATTTGGAGTAGAGCTTACACCATCAGCTCCATGCATTCTCAGGCCTTTGGACTCACACCGGAACTTACACCATCATTTCTCCTGGTTCTCGTACCTTCAGTCTCAGACTGGAACTACACCATGAACTTTCCTGGATCTCCAGCTTGCAAAGGGACATTGTGGAACTTCTCAGTCCCCTTAATTGCACCAGCCCATTCCTTATAATGCATCCCTTTTCCCTCTCACTCTCTGTCTCTCACTTTCATTCTGCTTGCTGGAGAACTCTGACTGATACAAGAAGCTTTTCTTTGGTTCTTTCTGTTTACTATTTTTTCCCTTTCTTCTCCATTTTGCTCTTTAGAGTACACACTGAATTACTTTTTATTTTGGTTATCATATTTTTCAGTTCTCCAATATCCATTTTGTCCTCCTTTGTATCTTTTCTTTCTTTGATCAGACATACCATGTCTTTTCGGAGGCACTCGCCCTCCTTCAGCTTTGTTTGTGCGAAGTGTATTCATATTTGCTCATTGAAGAATGTTATTGTTGCTTCTTTAAATACTTTGTCAAATAATTCTAACCTTTATTATCTCAGTGCTGGCATCTATTGATTCCCTTTCCCAATTAATTTGGGCAGCTATTTTCTAAAACTTTTCTCTATTCACAGGCTTCCCCTTTCTGGATTCTTTGGCTAGAGGAAGCAGACTTTGGAGGGAACTTTGTGGTTTGTACTTCTTAGTATTTCCAGGTTGCTGGCTTCTCCAGCACCTAGCTTGGGATATATGGGACCTGTATTTGTTCATTTTCCTGCTGTTGATAAAGACATACCTGAGACTGAGCAATTTAAAAAAGAAAGAGGTTTAAATGGACTTAGGGTTCCACATGACTGGGAAAGCCTCACAATCATGGCGGAAGCTGAGGAGCAAGTCGCATCTTACATGGATAGCAGCAGGCAGAGAGAATGAGGAAGACGCAAAAGCGGAAACCCCTGATAAAACCATCAGATCTCATGAGACTTATTTACTACCATGAGAAGAGCATGGGGGAACTGCCCCCATGATTCAATTATCTCCCACCGGGTCCCTCACATGACACATGAGAATTATGACAGTACCATTCAAGATGAGATTTGGGTGGGGACACAGAGTCAAACCATATCAAGACCCATAGAAGACCCAAAGAACTGTCAGTGACCATGCTGTTTTGGGGGGATCCTGAGGTTCCTAGGTGGTCTGCCTCTGCTATCCACCTTTCAGAGTCTCCTTGTACTTGATATATACATGCGTGTATACATATGTGTGTATATATGCTATACATGTGTATATATAGTATGATATATATTCTATATACTATGTACATACTGTATGATTATAAATGTATATATTATATATGCAGTGTAAGTGTGTGCGTGTGTGTGTATATAGATATTATATGTATCTCCCAGGGTTTTGACTAAACTTAGCAAGAGGAATTGGATACAGTATGTGTATTCCCTCCTCCTGGAAGCAGAAGTCTGGCAATATTTTAACACAGTCAGTGAGACAGTGCACACAGGTATAATCAATGCAAAGACTAGCCCTGCCGTGAGCTTACAAGATAATTAACTATTCCGAGCCTCAGTGTCCACCTCTGTTAAAGGAGATCCTCACAGAGCTTCCTGTTTGGAATCATTCACACGGATAATGTCCCTGGAATTTAGAGGAGGCCCACCCTGTGGCTCTGGTTAGTCATGGCCTTGCTCTCTCATGCATAGGATGTATCTTCTCTGTGTTGAGCAGCTGTTCTTTCCCAGAGTGCTGCTGGGTAGGAAAGTAACAGATAGAGATGAAGGGGTGATGCTTACAGCAAAGAGGTCCATTTTGTTCTTACTTGGTACTGGCAGAATCAGTTTAGTGGACTCAAAGTGAGCATCACCTGGGAGCTGGTGAGAAGTGTGGAAATTTAGGGCGCAGGAGGGGGAAGAATCAGAACCTACACTTTAACAAGATCCCAGGTGATTTGTGTGCACGCTGCAGCTTGAAAAGTGACTTCAGGGCCAGGTGCAGTGGCTCCCATCTGTAATCCCAGCACTCTGGGAGGCCAAGGCAGACAGATCAATTGAGGCCAGGAGTTCTGAGACCAGCCTGGCCAACATGGCAAAATCTCATCTCTACTAAAGATACAAAAATTAGCTGGAGGTGGTGACATATGCTTGTAGTCTCAGCTACTCAGGAGGCTGAGGCAGGAGGATCGCTTAAACCCGGAAAGCAGAGGTTGCAGTGAGCTGAGATTGTGCCACTTTACTGCAGCCTGGGTGACAAAGTGAGACTCTATCTCACAAGAGAGAACATAAAAAAGGAAAATTTTTAAAAAGTAAAAGAAAAGTGACTTTAGAGAGTGGGCAAATTTAGACCTCCTGAGGGTTTCACAGCAGCCACGATCCTCCCGCGGGGCAAACAGCAGCTCGTGTATGCACGTTAATTTTTGGCCACCAGGAAGGTGAAAAAACAAAGCAGAGGCCAAGGGGAAACAGGCAGGGGCAGGCAGGGGAGGCCCATGTCAGGACCAAGAATCCTCGGTGAGTCAGAGACACAGGAGGGCAGGAGAAGGGAGCCCTGTCGTGGGAGCTGCGGATTCTCTTGCCATCCCTGCCTCCATCTCGTCTTCCCCGTGCAGTCCCCATTCCTTTCTTGGACACATTTGCATTCACTCTCTTTACTACCCCCTGCCTAGTGTGGGCTTGTTGGGCAATTAGTACTGATTCATTTTCCACAGCGAAAGTTCGCAGGTGACCTTTAGGTCTACCCCACGTTTGCCTGTGGCTTTGATGTGAATGTGAAGGAAGTGTTTACGAAGAAGTGTGTCTCCACTGGGGAGACAGGGGAGCCCTCCTGAACAATACAGCCAGAGGGTCACAGGATCTGTAAACCCCGAAGACTGAGGATGGATCACCCATCAGCTCTGGCTCACCTTGAAAACGGAGATGGGAAACAACTAAGGAGACAGGAGAATCCTCTCTGGCAAAGCATCTTAAGTAAGTAAAGCAGAGAACAGTGTCCTCTGCCCCCTGCTCCGAAACACAGAGGGGAGCTTGGATTCTTGTTCGGAACTCCAAGCACACGGGCTTTGCGGGTTGTAGGAGGGAGACAGTCCTGTTCCTTGTACAGAGAAGATGTCTGGAAACCACCGAGGGAGACAGGAAATGTTCCCTCCTTCCTTTGAGTGAGTGGATGTTTGAGGCTCATAAGCTGAAGAAGTGGTGAGCTTCTGTGTCCCTGGCACTCAGAGCACCCTTGGCCAGTTCGGATAAATTGTACCTCCAAGGCGGTGGTGATAGTGGTGGCCAAGGGAAAAAGCATCTGTGGCAAACTTGTGCTTTCCTGTCTGGCTTAAAACCAGCAACGGGTGTGAACCATAGGACAGAGTTACTGAGCACTTGCTAGCCTGAACACGAGGCCAATCAGTTTTCTTTTTGTATAAACAATGCAAAAACCCTGACTATAAAATATGAAAATAAGACCTCAAAGAAAGAACATGAGTAGAAAAGAGGCCTAGAGACAAACACGAAGTTTGAACCTAGGAGCTCCCCCAGAACTTTCTCCTCTGGCAATTCACCTGGCCTTCGCATTTGACAATCTTGTGCACCAGCAGTTGATGCCCCCCGCTGTGTGTTGTGCTTCTGGGAATCAGCCAGAGAGGTCTCCAAGGAGCCGTTTTTGATTGGCAAATTCAACTGGCCCAGTTGAATGTCACATTTGGTTTGAGCCATTTGGAAGTTTAAGCTGAAAATAAAATTGCCAAGTACTCATCACACACAACAATAATAATATTCAGTGAAATAATTCAAAACAAGACATGATTAGGAAAAAGAATTCCCAAAATTGATGTGTACCATTGCCACATCATATTCTGGGTGTATTAATCTGTTCTCAGGATGCAGATAAAGACATACTCGAGACTGGGTAGTTTACAAAGGAAAAGGGGTTTAAAACAATTCCATGTGGCTGGAGAGACCTCACCATCATGGCGGAAGCCAAGAGGCACGTCTTACACGGCAGCAGAAGACAGAATGAGAACCAAGTGAAAGGGGAAACCCTTTATAAAACCATCAGATCTCATGAGACTTATTCACTACCAGGAGGACAGTATTGGGGAACCCACCCCCAGGTTTCAGTTACCTCCACTGGGCCCCTCCCATGACATGTGGGAATTGTGGGAGCTACAATTCAAGATGAGATTTGGGTGGGGACACAGCCAGACCGTATCGCTGGGCCCTTCCAAAGCCTCTAAGTTAAAAAAGAAAGAAAAGACATGATAAAAAATAAGTTTGAACTGGAGAGAAAAATGTGGAGGACCAAAGAGAAACATACCGCCAAGATGTCCTTGTCCTTGGCTTATGTCATGATTTTATTTTCCTGGTTGTCTCCATTTCCTAGAAATGTATGCATTTCTAAAGTAATGATTCAGCCACATAAGGAACTTCTCAGTAACCCAGCCTTGGTTCCTGTATTGGTCAGTTCTCTCACTGCTACAAAGAAATACCCGGCTGGGCGTGGTGGCTCATGTCTGTAATCCCAGCATTTTGGGAGCCTGAGGCGGGTGGATCATGATGTGAAGAGTTCAAAACCAGCCTGGCCAAATTGGTGAAACCCTGTCTCTACTAAAAATACAAAAATTAGCCGGGAGTGGTGGTGGGCAACTCTAGTCCCAGCTACTTGGGAGGCTGAGGCAGGGAGAATCACTTGAACCTGGGAGACAGAGGTTACAGCGAGCCAAGATCGTGCCACTGCACTCCAGCCTGGAGACAGAGCGAGATTCCGTCTCCTAAAAACCTGGAATCGCCTCCCAGATTCAAGCGATTCTCCTGCCTCAGCCTCCCGAGTAGCTGGGACTACAGGAGCGCACCACCATGCCCAGCTAATTTTTCTGTTTTTAGTAGAGACGGGGTTTCACCATCTCGGCCAGGCTGGTCTTGAACTGCTGACCTCATGATCTGCCTGCCTCAGCCTCCCAAAGTGCTGGGATTACAAGCGTGAGCTGCTGTGCCCAGAGAGCTCCTATCCTGTTTCAGGAGTGCTAGTAAGGGAGTAGAAGCTTTGGTCCAAAGATGAAGTCCTCACTCGGGGCACCAGACACGTGATCAGAAGCTGCAGGTCCTCGAATATCCCAGCTGTGCTGGTGGTTGCTGCCCCTCTGCCCCCAGCCTTACCTGAGTTACGGCTAAGTAGAATAAAAATAATCTTTCCTGAGAACTGTCTCACAGGTGTTGGAACATGATCTTTGGGTTCAGACACACCTAGGTGCAAGTTCTAGATGCAGAACATATGAAAATGTGTGAATGTGGAAAAGTCACCTTATTTAAATCTGTTTCCTCATCTGCTAAATAATATAGTTTTGATTTTAGTGTGCCCAGCATCCTGCCCTCTTCGTCTGGTAAAAACATGTGCTTCTGGTTAGGAAACCATCACCCCAGTATCACATGGACCTGACAAGCTAAGAGCCACACTGGCCCAGACTCCTACTTTGCAGCTGATACCAAATGCTGTTTGGCACGGTTTGAGGCAGGAAATTAGGAGCCACTCACATCTTGGGCTGCAAAACTTTCTTTCATTAATGAGAATTAAAAGAATCAACACAAAGCTATCCAGAATGCTATCATCCTTAATCGTGGCATGTAAGACAGGCTCAAATACCAAAGTAATTCTAACAGACTCCATGCATTTCAGCATAGTAATGATTTTTAGTACCGAATACAGCCTGGATAGGATGAGATCTGTTCTTTCTATAGATTATAGCGCTGTGCCCCTGCCCCTGTTACTGAGCCTTAAACAGAGTCACTGGAAACTTAATTGGTAGGCACGCACTCACCTCAAATATATTACAGCCCTCGAAGATAAGAGTCGTGGCTAAATATAAACAAAAGCAATTTGCACACAGTAACCAGGACTCTTCCTGGACCAGGTGCCACACATTTCAAGGTTCTAGCAAACGTTCTATTAAAGGTGACACATTTGTTATGACACTTTTATTTACATGCTAAATAAATACTTTGTTGCTCCTTAGCCTTCAGATTAACCACCTTTCAGATGTTTGCTGAAAAGGTGAATAACTTGAGGTTTATTTTGAGCATGATATGCACACAATTTTAAGTCTTATCTACCAAATCACCTCTTTCTATTGACAAACTATAATCAACCTTCAAAATAAACAAGGACACACCTTGAACAGTGACGTGAGATGCAAAGCCTTAATTTCCCATGGTTAGTGGGGAATAAAATCTCTCAGGTATGAATAGGTAAAACAGCAGGGCCACTTAAATGTGCATTTTCAGCTTGGAGGAATGTAGGGAAATGTCCATACAAGATAGCCACCATTTTTCTCTATTTTTCCACCTGCATTTGTGAACCCCTTTTCTGTTAACAGTGAAGAAAAAACATTAATAAATATCTATGTTTCTGCAATCTGTATACAAAGTTCCAAAATCTTCAAAATTCATGTACAGAGCATCCTATCAGAGAACCGTGAGCGTGGAAAGTCATAGAACAGCATCTGTTCTATCAGAAGGAAAGCACGGAAGAGGAAGGCCTGATTAGGCAGCCCTGGTGTGAGGGGTTCTCCAAGAAGGAAGTGATTCTGCAAGCCACAGCCCCCTGCTGTCTCTGGGGTTGAGCTCAAAGGAAAGTCAACCCTAGGAAGAACCCATGCCTGCAAATTTCCACCTTTTGCTTCCCTGGGGCCATTTCCATAAAGCAAAATCCTCGCTGATGAAGTTTATCCTCCAGGATCTGCCACTCCTGGTAGGAAATAATCAAAGATTGCAAAGTCTCTGCAAATAATCATTATTCAAAGATACTAACTGCAAACCAGGTGAGCCCTGCAGTCAGAAAGGTGGTGTAGATTTCCACCGTCAGCACTGGCAGGTAGGGAACGTGAGTGCATGACGTAACCTGTGCCAACCTGGGTTTCCTGGTCAGTAAATTCAGGATCAGATTCCTGTATAGTGACGGGATCTCTGCGGGGCTTGATGAAGAAATAGGTGTACATCACATGGCCAGGTTCTCGGGGTGTAGTAGGTCAGTGTTAGCTGTCAACGAAGTGCCCCTCATTACTTTTCCACATACAGGAGCCCATTCGGATATGAGAGGAATACTACCTTTGAGTCCCAAGTAAGACCTCAATACATAACACACCACTTCCAGGCCTGCCAAAGTAACCATTGCAAGCCCTTTCATGCATTTATCCTTAAACATACATTAATTTGTTTTTAATAAGGAAAGCTCACTCCCATATAAACAGTTTATAGACAGTGTGTGGTGGAATAAAAGTTGTGGCCAGGAGGGAGATGGACTTTTGCTGCCACATCCCTGCAAGGTAACAAGAAACATTAAAAATGCATTTGGTCCTGATAGGCTGAATTCATTTTAACTGGCATAAATAGGACAGATGAGCTATTCAAATGTCTGAAGAGCCCATATAATGAAATATGGATCATCTTCTCATGGCTCTGGCAGGAGGGGCCGATAATTTGTTTTCTCTCAGCATTAGCAGTTGCTGGCACCAATAATAAATTACATATAGCAAGCTCATGTCCTGCACCCAGTTTTATTTACCTATACAGTCTGAAATCTCATTTATCAAAGTTTCAGAAGGTGAAGAACATAGCTTTAAATTTATAATCTTTAAAGAATCCTGAATTGATAATATGTACATTTTGGGGGTACGGGTAATTAGGAACATATTTTTTAAAGTTTTCCGGTATTATGACATTGTAATAACTGTTTATCAATGGTACTTTCTGTGTTTAAATGTGCAGATGTATGGAAACCGGCTGCTTCTACCATTTACCTTCACGATAAAACGTGGAATGTTTAGACCCTCCTCAGCCGGAATGGCTTTGGGGGTGAATTCTGATTGGAGCAAAATTCAGCACCGCTTCCTACAGTGAAGACACTGGGTGGGTTTTATTTCATGGTGTTCCTTTGGAAACCCCAAATCAGTGGGCTTTTCCTTTACTTCAGATAAAACTCATCTCTGTCAGACAGACTCTCCAGATCCCCAATATGTAATAAATGGCTATGGATGGATTTTGTCATCTTTCTCTCCAGAGAACTTCGAAGCTCTTTCTCTGACACCCTGGATTTTCCATTCATGTAAAGGTGAATTCTTAAGTAACAGGACTGAAACCCCACCCGAGGTACTGTAATCCTCACTCTTCTCCGCCTCTGCCAGCTCTCTCTGCAGCAGCTTTCCCTGGTGCGATGGGCGACCTTCCGAGCATCCCTTGGAGGCCTTGTTCCCTCCTCTGTGTACGTGCCAGGCATGGGTCCTGTATGGCCAGCACATCATATATCATGTGAGTGCACAGCTCTGGGATTTGCCTTCTTCACTGACTAGGAGAAGAGTTAGGCATTTTTGTTATGATCCCTTTTGAGTAAATAGATGTCTTTTTAACAACCTGGGTCAATATTGCAATATCAACTTGCTTGTCAGCTTTTCTCCCAACAATGTTTGCAAGGGAGAAAAACACATTCAACGTTTACAGCAAACATAACAAATGCCTTCTCTCATCATTAATGCCTACTCCTCACCCATGACCTGTCAGTTACTGAGAACCTCAGATTGCCTCCCACTCTGAGAATGACTCTTTGAACACTCCTTGTTTTCTGCAACCACAGCCCCTGCATGCCAGGCCATCATTCTTGCTCACCATACCTTCCTCGTCTCCAAATTAACCCACTCAAACCCCTGCATGGGAGGCTTACTGAGGTCTCTGCACCATGTTGGGGTCCTCCAAGCCATTCTTTATCTTCTAATCAAATCATATTTTGTAAGCATCAATCTCATAAAGACATTGGCCCAAAATGCTCTTAATAGCATCCCAAAGGTTTTGAATTCTTTTAAAGGCACCAAGGCCTGCCTGTTCCTCTGATTAATACTTATTCTCCTCTTTGGATGGGAAACTCCATGAGGTCAGGTGCAATGTCTCTCCTGTTCCAAGCTACTTTGCCTACTCTAGTGCAATGCATGGCATACGATATATGCTCAGGGTGCATTCAGCCAAACGTAATAAATACACTGACTTCACACAGATGTCTGCCTACTGCAGCTCTAGCAAAACACTCCCAAAAGAATCTAAATGAGCGTAAGCACCTTTAGACCGCAGCTAAAATGCTATTGTTGACCATGCTGTTGGCTACTGTGTAATGCTGTCTCAACAATTCACCCAACAGAGTAGAGTCCAACAACTCAAGCAGAACATGGTTTACCAGCCAGTCACCTTACCCAAAATGCCTACTCTGCAGGTTGCTCTGAGGTTTAGAAATAAAATGTTGACCATAATGTCTAGCATACAGTGGAAGTCCAGTCATTAAAAGCGGTCATTATAATGACACAAATCAAGGATTTTAAAGTCGTAGGTGGTAAAATAAGGTGATGCCGTTGAGAAGGCAGCATTGGAACAAGAATTTATCACTCCCTAATATTGGCTGAAAATCCAAAAAGGAATAGGATTTTTTTTTTTTTTAGCAGGCAGGGTCTCTCTGAATGCAGGAACTTCTCATAATTCAGTTCATCCCATTTCCGTGGCTCAAAACCCAGCCCAAACACAGGAACAAAGGGCAAGCCAAGAGACTGCAGTGATTCGCTGGCATGGGGCAGTCTCACAAGGGAGTGAGCATGCATTTCACGTTCTGCAAGTCATTTCCAATGTGGGTATTCATGACCTAGCAGAAAAGAGAAAAGACATTCCAGGCCTTGAAAGTGTGCAAATCAAAACAACACAACCCATCCCTCAAGTGGCCTGTTAATAAAACATCCAAGTTTGATGTTTTATTTGTAGAAACAAACCCAACTGGTCTTTCCCCAGTGACTGGGGCAGCCCTGGCTTCTCTCCACCTGATACGCATGGCACAGAAGAGAGACGATCACAGAAGAGAGAAGCTCCACCCCACTTCACTTGCACCGATACGAGGGAACATCTTTGAGCGGATATCAGTACCTTTCAATGTAGAAGCAGTCAACGCTACAGATTGTGTTGTAGATAATATATGCTCTGGGCTTAGTTAACCTTGCCTAGATGCCTAGATACCAAATTGGGTGAAAGAAGCTTTAGCTCTCCATTCCTTACTTTTTGAAATGACAGGATGATCAGGTGCCACCCCAGGTCAAAAGGCCCCATGCCTACTTTTCCATAGTGTGGATTCGTTATCAAGACTAAGAAGCCAGTTGCCTGTTCAGAAACTACCGAGTTAGTAATTACAACATGGCTTTTTTCCCCCTTCATGTTTTACTTGAACAACGTGGGAGGAGATGAAAGTTGGTGAAGGTTGTCTGATATTTTGATATTTTAATAGAAGGATTGAACACATATCTCAGTCTTTTATGCCATTTTGTCTTGTTTGTGTATGCTGCCTAAGGGTCAAACATTAATAAAACATGTAACACACTAATGGCCCATACAGAATATACTTTGTTGTAAGACAACAGGCAAATCCCTATCTTTGCTTAAGCCAGTGCTCTCAAAGAATCTCGCATCTTTTATTGTCTTTTTATAAAGATATTTTCATCAGGTAGAGGAACGGTGTTTAGATGTTCATTGTTTACAAAAGATAGTTTGCTCCTTTAAAAGAAAACATGTTCCACTCCATTCTTTGACTTGCATTTGAGAACTGGGGGTTCTTTCAGCCTGGAGATTCCTGGCAGCTTCTCTGGGAAGTGGCTCTCCCCTTACCCACTGCCCTCTGTCACATTCTTCTATTGTTACCTGTCAATGTCGCCGGTCCCCTACCTGAGCTTCTCAGGATATGGCAGCCCCCGTTCACGAGGGAGAGGGCACACTTGGGCTGGTATTCAGCTGGAGTCCCAGCAGATGGCACTGTTCCCTCTGACTTTGCACCAGCCTGGATGAGGGGTACGTGGGCAGGAGGGGAGCTGACTTCTGGGGTCTGCCTGGGTTGCAGACAGAAAAAAGAGGGAGATGTGCAAACCACAACTGGACAAGGGCTTGGAAATGTGAGATGCTCCCTGCTGTGATCCTTGCAGGATGAACAAATTGACGGTATCTTGCTTATATTGCCAACAAATAAGATCAGAAATTTTGCCCAAGGGCAGTGAGAGGAGTTTCAGCAAAGGCTTTATTTAAGACCATGGTTTCCTAAACGAGCCTCCCTGGCTGAGATGATGTCGACCCTTTGGAGTCAGATTCTCCAGAATTCCAGCTCTAACCCCGACTGATGAGATGCACTAGGGTCCCTTTGGCCTTAGCCTTAGAAGGGAGACCTTCTCACGTCTGCAGTGGAGATGTAAATGGTACCCACCTCTTCCGGTGACTGAGAAGATTAGATGAGATGGTTTCCCAGGAAACTGGAAGAAGTAACCACCTACTATCAGCACCTGCATCATTTTGTAATGGTTATTACTATGATTATTATACTCCTTCATACAAATGCCACTCGCCTTCTTACCAGGTGCCAGGATCTGAAATTGGCACAAAGAAATCACAGCTATGTATGACACGGTTGCTAACTTCTGGAAATACACAAATAGTTCTTTTTTTACGAACGGGTAAGTAAATATAACAAAAACATCAAAATGGTCAACAGAAGGACACAGGTGGTATCCATACTGGGGCAAGGGAAGGGAGAGTGGCGCAGGCCAGAGAAGCCACTGAAACTAAGAGGAAGGGGAGAGAACTGATGAAATGTATGGAGAGGAATAGGGAGGCTGTTGGTGATGACTGGGGAAGTAAATGTGCAAAGGAAAAGTGGGAACCAAGGTTAGGCCAAGAAGAGGGAGGTGGGGAAACAGCTTGAAGCTGCCCAAGAAGGGCTTTGAGCAACCTAAGGCTCAGGATTCTTCTGGGGCTTTAGACTTTCCTTATGGAGTTTTGCATCCCAGTTCCCATCATATGTGGGCTAGAGAGAAACACAACCCCCTTCACCTACAATATTCTGCTTCTGACATTCTATGTGCATGAAAGACAATTGGTTTCACCACAATTTCAAACCAGTCCTGTGACAGGGGAAGAGCAGGGATGGAGGTTCCTAGTTCACAAACAGGAAAGAGACTCGTCCAAGGCTGGACAAAAATAGGGACAGAGTTGAGTCTGCAACCCCATAGCCATTTCAGATGCATGACTCTCTCTTAATGAACAAGTTTAATTAAATTCTCAGGTAATGAGAAGACACTGGGAGCTCATGGGCTCAGGGATGAGGAGACAAGCAGACAGGGAGGAGGAAGGGAAAACAGCGACCTCACAGGCAGGAAGACAATGAGGATGCCATTGCAGGGATGCAGGCACACAGAGGAGACTCGTGCCAGATGGGAACAGCCAGGTGGAGCAAAGAAAGACAGGAAGTACAGGAAGTACAAACAAGGTACAAATGGAGGCTTGGTCACTGCTGGATTCGGAATAAAGGTCAGAAAATTCAGAGATCACTCAGAGCATTGGAACTTGGTCCTTCACAGTGAAGTCTGTTCATTAAGACTCTTAGTCAAGGTTCTTCCAAGGGATAGAGCCATTAGGATATACGTGTACATAAAGGACTTTATCTGGGAAAACTGGCTCACACGATTACACAGCAAAGTCCCTTAGCAGGATATCTGCAAGCTGGGGATAGAGAGACCCCAGTAGGTGCTCAGTCCAAGTCTGAAAGTCTCAAAACCAGGGAAGCCAACCGTGTAGCCTTCAGTCTGAGGTCAAAGGCCAAGAGCCCCCAGGAGGCTTCTGGTGCAAGTCCCAGAGTCCAAGGGCAGAAGGACCTAGAGTCTGATGTCCAAGGCAGGAGGAAAGGAAGCAGGCATCCTGCATGGAAAAGAGAGAGAGAGTGAAAAGACTCTGCAAGCTGCTTGTCCCCTTCTTCTGCCTGCTTTGTGCCAGCTGCACTGGCCGCTGACTGGATGGGGTGGGTCTTCCCCTCCCATTCCACCAACTCAAATGTCAGTCATCTCTGGCAACACCTTCCAGACACCAAGAAACAATGATTCGCCAGCCACCTAGGCATCCCTCAATTTAGTCAAGATGCCACTTAATACTGACCATCAAAAAGACCTAATCCATCAACTCGTCAGCACCCATCAATTCATCATTTATATCAGGTATAATGGGTGCAGCACACCAACATGGCACAAGTATACATATGTAACAAACCTGCACGTTATGCACATGTACCCTAGAACATAAAGTATAATAATAAAAAAAAAAAAACCTAATCCATTGCTTAGGATTTACTTCCCAATGCTGACCTTTAATAGCAGAGAGGGCAGCTGATGCTTAAGCATGATGATATCAGGTCTTTGCAAGTCATTCTCCCCCGACACACCAGGCCCTTCACATTTTCTCCATGAGATTATGCCACATGATCTCTTATGTACTGAAAATGTTTCTCATGTCAACCTTACATTGACTAATTTTTAGAAAATGTAGCTTTGTCCTGATTCATGATATGCACAAAATCATAGATTGGATAATAATAAAAAACTTTTTTTATCTAATACAAATTATAATTGATATGTGACTCTTCATTAAAATACTGTTTTATCACTTGCCACTCCTCCTCCAAAACTGCAAAAACAACCAATAAAAAAGGACCACTAACAATCCGTGTCCCAGACTTAGGAAGGCAACAGTTCACAAAACAGAAGCCAGAGTTCCATCTTGTTCTTAGTGTCTAGTGGGAAGCAAAGTAGGGCTGTTTGCTTTGCTGCAGAACAAACAAAATCTCACCTTGTACTTTTACCACTTCTGGAGACAACTTTGTTTACTGTCATGTGGTTTCTGATGCAAGCACAGCCTGATCAGCTCCAGTTTTGCTTTTCTCTTGACCTCATCATTCCCATGCCTCCAGGGCCAAGCTTCATTTTTCAGACAGCCCTGAACTGGAGTGCACCTTGCAGGATAAAGGCTGCACATGCATCCCGCTTGCTGCTGCTGCTGCAGCTCCCAAGGTCCACAGCACAGCCACAGGGCATCCTCAGCAAAAAGAGAGCCAGAGTTTCTTGAGTCCTGGCCTGAAGTACGATCCGAATGCAGACAGCACTGACGCTTTCCTGTTAATCTCAACAGAGTAAGTACCTCCACTAAACTAAAACTAGTTTTAAGATAGCATTTGTAGATAGAATCTTCAGGTTATGAAGAAACTTAAACATCATCTCAAACAAGCTTTCAGTTTATGTTTCAGAGAGCCGAGTCTGGGAAACTTGAGACAACTTACTTACACTAAATGCCTTCCATATCCCATTCTTGGTATTGAACTTCTAAACAACTGTACTTAAAACCATTGATTAAAAAAAAAAACTTGTATTTTAAAAATAATGATACCACTCAATTCTATTTAGGTTGCTATGAAAGTAGACGATCCCTCCATTATAAACACAGAATAAAATATTTGGGAAAAAATGGATACTGCAAACTAAATGCTCTCAAGTTGACCAGAACCTTTAACTCAGAAATTTCACTACTTGACAACTATGCCCAATAAACAATTCAACAGAACAACAAAAAATATATATGTATGCATGTGTACACCAAAATCATTATCTGCAGCATTGTCCTTAACAGTAAAAATTATACATAACTGAAATTATTAGGAAAAACCCTTAGAAATGGTATATGTTGAAATAAAATTTGATCTATCCATTAAGTTGATGATATAAAAGCTATAAAAAAGCAAAAATGCAAGATGGCATGCTCATAAAAATTGCAGTGTGGAAAGCATGCACTCACAATCTGCAATAGAGTCAGAACTGGAGGCAACAAGTGTCCGAAAGAGGCCCAGTTCAAAGAAGGATGCTCCGTGAACTGGATGGACAAGCAGGCAGCCTGGGAGAACCACAGAGCAATGTTGGTCAGCACAGAAATCATCTTATTACATCGCACTAGTGAAATCAAACATGCCAGAAAACAGGGTACACCCTCACTTTGTGAGAAAGTGTGTACACACACATGCACACATACAAACACACAGCTGTACTCCAAACTCCCACAGAACAAGAATTGCTAGCCTGTTGTTGGGTACTTCTCTTTCTTTTTTTTCTTGTGTGTGTATGTCCGTTCTTTTCTGGGTTCAATTATCTGAGTCGAGCTCAGGATTGTAAAATATTATTAAAAAATAAACTGCTATGACAAAAATGTTGACAGCCATTTATTTATCTTTTAAAATATATATGCACATAGATCCCAAGATAGGAAATGAAAATATTTTTGTGCTAAATGTAATTTTTTAAAACCGAGAATAGAGATTTAATATTGCTTTTTAACTTGTATTTTTAATTAAAAAGAAAAATAGATTATATGCATTTTATCCCCTCTTAAAAAAAGCCTTCCTAGAAGTTCTGATTACGCGTAAACAGTCTTTGTGTACATGTGAAGCGCAGATAATTTTATTTGAATTAATGTGGTAAGGGAGCTTCATCCATGAACAGCTATCGCACCACAGTGAAGCATTCAGAGCATCGACAGCATAAATAAGCGAAATGAAAAAAAAAATCATTGTACTGTTTACCAACAGATCTATAATTACAAAATAAATTAACCATGAAATGAAACACTTTGGGTTTTCTGCAATATTGTTATGAGAGATTGGGTGATTTTTTTTTTTCAAATTAATTCTGTGAAAGCTTGAATGTGAAATATTGCAAAGAGTATTATGTTTTTTTATTCTTATTTTTTATCTTTTTTTTTTTTTAAATATCAGTACATATCAGTGTGATTCAGGGACACGCTTTCATTTTCAAAGTCAAAGCTGCAAACTGGGTGGTCACTTTAAAGAAGAGGCTGGGACACGAAAAAGAGAAAGAAGTTGCACAAATGGAAAGCCCCCATCATCTGCAGGTGACAGACCTAGGTTGGAAGAATGACATGTTCTTTATTCTCCTGTGAAGCTAGAACTCTGAGATCTCACCTCAGGTCCAGGGAAACAAGAGGAAGAAAGACTGATCTGCCCCCTTCCAAACAGGATTTTAGTGTCCAGTTGACTGACATCAAGATGGCCTTGCAAAGGCAGGTGCTGAAGTCATCCCCATAAACTATAAAATTAATCAGAGCAGAAGGGAGAAGGGCAACTTAACGTAAACGAAGCTTGTAGCACACTCAGCTTTAGTTAATAGGACAGCTCACTCTCTGACCATTGCCCCATCGTCATTTGCTACCTGTTGCCCCAGAATCACACAGATTCTGTTCTGTAGATAGCAATGTAAGCCTGGTGAAATGTTCCGTTTTCCATCTGAGGTCTTCTTTCATGTCCTGCTTACCAGTGAAACTACTGATGTCAGCTGGCCGGAAGGACCCCACAAGAATCTGACTTATGGAAGAATGCAGTTTCCACATCCTGAAGATTTCATACCCCGGACTCCAATCAATCAATGGTCCCAATTTTTCTGCCCCACACCCTCCATGATCCCCGGAAAACTTTCAGCCTAAAGCCCCTCAGGGACACAGACTTGAGGTTCCCACCTGTCTCCTCCCTTGGCTGCCATGTGATCATTAATCTCTTTCTTTGCTGTCAACTTTGCCACCTTGATGGATTGGTCTGTGAGTGCACAGGAGGCCCAGGAACCTGGTGGTCCTGTAACTGTGCCTTTGGCGAGTTTATATGACACAGAGTGAATGTACTTACTGGAGCATTCTATGTAAGTATGTTCCAGGACAACTCCCTCCCAAATCTGTCCTCTTGAGAGGTGTGGCAGTGGACACAATCTGTCCTAGCAAGAAACTCAGACTGCTTGTGATGTAAATGTCCCCTCGAAAAGATGTGGCTCCAGGTTTCTTCTTCTAAGAAGAAAGTACATAAAAACAAACTCTCACGGGGAAAAAAATGCCCAACTTCCTCTCTGAAAGCTCACAGTGCATGTCACACAATTCATCACTTTATTCAGTCAGCTGTGTGCCTTTTCCTCCTCTTTTTCTACTTAGGTTTTGCTTTTTATTTGGTGTTAAACTTTTAACTTTATGAGGTGCACACTTTCTGTTATAAGCAGAATGTGTGTGGACCTCAGTTGTACCACTATCAGGAAGAAATTGACTGGGAATGACATGTCTGAGTTCAGACAAGGAGGCTGCTCTTATTTACCAAACGACCAGCAACCCTGCAGCGAGGGCACTCCTCCAAGCGAGTCATGCCCCTTCCAAAAAGGTCGCAAAGCAAAACCCGGTCTCAAAAAAAAAAAAAAAAAAAAGAGAGAGAGAGAGAAAGAAAGAAAGAAAAAAAGAAAAATAAAGAAATACCTGAAGCTGGGTACTTTAGAAAGTCATTTAACTGGCTCATGGTGCTGCAGACTGTACGAGCATGGCACTGGTATCTGTTTGGTTCCTGGGGAGACCTCAGGGAGCTTTTAGTCATGGCAGAAGGTGAAGTGGGAGCAAACATATCATGTGGCAAAAGCAGGAGCAAGAGAGAGACAGTGAGGGGGTGGGGGTGCCACACATTTGAACAACCTGATCTCTTGGGAACTCACTCGATATTGTAAGGACAGCACCAAGCCATGAGGGATCTGTCCCCATGACCAAAACACCTCCCATCAGGCCCCACCTCCAACACTGTAAATTACATTTCTTTCTCTTCCCCCCGCCCCACACCCCCTGAGATGGGGTTTCACTCTTGTTGCCCAGGTTGGAGTGCAGTGGCGCAATCTCAGCTCACTGCAACCTCTGCCTCCTGGCTTCAAGCCATCCTCCTGCTTCAGCCTCCTGGGATTACAGGTGCTGCCAGCACTGCTCGGCTAAGTTTTGTATTTTTAGTAGAGACGGAGTTTCACCATGTTGGCCAGGCTGTTCTTGAACCCCTGACCTTGTGATCTGCCGGTCTCAGCCTCCCAAAGTGCTGGGACTACAGGCATGAGCCACCGCGCCTGGCTGTGGATTACATTTCAACGCGAGATTTGGGTGGGGTCAAATATCCAAACTCTGTCACTCTCCTCGATGGCGTGTTCTCCACTCTTTGACAGCTTTTGCTTCCACGCCTGACTCAACAGTGCTTTCTCTTTGGTGATTCACTTTCCGAAATGCTTAACTGAGCTTTCACAAAAAGGAACACTGTTTTGGCGTGCCCATTTCGTTGGTTTCTACCGTATTTAGTCACATTACATAATTATGATGAGATATACAATTAAATAAATTGATTTAGGAAGAAATACAACTGAATGTCATTAAGCGGATCAGACACTGTTGCTGGAGGAATCAGAACTGCCTGGGAAACCGTGCGTAGACTGCAGGCTATAGAGGCTCAGGATGCAGAGGTCTCCATCATATGGTGACAGAGAGAATGGAAGAGCAGTGGTCGCGGGAAATCAGTTACAGGAGAAGCAGCCTCAACTGTACCTTCGTTTACTGTCGGCATTAGTGAGGTTGAAGCCCAAAGACCCCAAAGCCCACCAGCCCCTCCTCTAGGCTGTCTGCATGCCAGCCATGGAAGACCTTGCATCGTCAGGGCACCTGAAGCATCTCTCCACCTGCACAGTCAGTTCCTGAGGCCTCGTGGTGTTCTCATTCTAGGATAGCATCAAGCACGTTCTTGGGCAGTAAGAGATTTTGAGCAAAAACGGCCATCTTGCCGTTGGTTACCTCGGCGCTGACCTTTTGCTAAGAGCTGAATAGTGTCTCCTCCATATTCATATGTTGAGGTCTTAAATCCCATTGCCTCAGAACGTGGCTGCATTAGAGACAGAGCCTTGAAAGAAATGATTAGGTTTAATGGAGGCCTTTAGGGTGGGCCCTCATCCGCTATGACTATTGTGCTTCCAAAAAGAGGGAATTGGGGCCGGGCATGGTGGTTCATGTCTGTAATCCTAGCACTTTGGGAGGCCAAGGCAAGCGGATCACCTGAGGTCAGGAGTTCGAGACCAGCCTGGCTAAGATGGTGAAACCCTGTCTCTACTAAAAATACAAAAATTAGCTGGGCATGATGGCAAGCATCTGTAATCCCAGCTACTTGGGAGACAGAGGCAGGAGAATCGCTTGAACCTGGGAGGTGGAGGTTGCAGTGAGCCGAGATCGTACCATTGCACTTCAACCTGGGCAAAAAGAGTGAAACTCTGTCTCAAAATAAATAAATAAACAAAATAAAAGGAGGGAATTGGGATTCACAGGGAGACATAAGGGATGCTCTCACAGAGGAGACACCTATGAGAGCTCGGCAAGAAGGCAGCCACCCTCAGGCCACAGAGAGACATCCCGGGAGAAACCAGCCAATGCCTTGATCTTGGGCTTCCAGCTTGCAGAACTGTGAGAAAATCAGCTTCTATTGTTTATGTCCCCCAGTCTGTGGTATTTTGACATAGCAGCCCTAGGAAACGAATGTATCCTTCCAACCTGCATTCAAACTGCTGTCTTCAGGGGCTCTCGCCTGGATTCCAGAACCTATCTCCCAACAAGAAGTAGGCTTGCTGGGCGAGTAGTCTCAAAGACCTCCAGAATGAGAAACACCTGGGATGCTGGTTTAACAAAGCAGACTCCTGGGCTCCACTCTGACCTTCTAAATCCAATCTCTAGGAGAGAGACTCAGGAATGTCTTCTGCTAAGAAGCCCAGTGGGTGATTACCATGCTCACTAGCTTTCTGTTCAGAGATACATCAAACTTGCACATATTTATGGGGTACATGTGATATTTTGTTACATGCATCGAATGTGTAGTGATCAAGTCAGGATTTGAGAATGGAATCAGCATCTTAAATACAAGCTCATTCTACCTAAGGATAGATCCCTGGAGTCAGAGCTCTTAACTTGCATAGACCTCATTTGCTATTTCTAACGAGTCACGGAGACCTGGTTGTAAATGGCAGGATTTACCTATTCAAGAAATTTAAAACCCCCAATAAGACACTTTGTGAACCTCAAATGCCCCACCAATTCCAGTTAATGACAATAAGGAAGAAGGAGGAGACATAATGGTGACAAGCTTGAGGCTGGAGTCCATCACGATCACAGCTGCGCTTGCATCCCGTTTCTATGACTCACCAGCTAGGTGATTTGGCAAGTTATGTGGCCTTTCTGAGTCTCACTTTTTAAATTTGTTTGAAGAACAAAGTTGGAAATACATGAGAAGCACTTATCAGAATGCCTAGCACTTGCTAGGTACCTGGAATAATAGATATGATTAGATTATACATTATAAAAATACAGTGGCTACAACAGTTGATACTGGCATAAGGAGAACAGTGTAAAATATAGATATCATATGAATAAACCCAAGTATACACTTTAAAAACCTTATTTTTCAAATATAACTGCAAATGTATAGAGGCAAGGATGGTTTGAAATAAAAGGCTAAGTGTAGGGGCAAAATGCAGCAAATCTTTTTTTGTCCCAGGAGGAATTATAAAGACAGAAAAAGACACTAGACAATCAAAGGGATTGGAGTGAACATTTGTTTGGACCTTAACAGGGCAGATTAACCCTTTCACTGAGAGCAACTGTAAATGCTGGACAAAATTTTAGAAAAGAAGGAAGAAAGAAAGGACAGATGGAGGGACAGACAAATGGAAAGATAGTAATGAAGGAAGAAAGGGAGGAAGGAAGAAAAGAAGGAAGAAAGGAAAGAAAGAAGGAAGGACAGATGGACAGACAGGCAGATGGAAGGAAGGAAAGAAGGAGGGAAGGAAGGGAGGGAGGGAGGCAGGAAGGAAGGAAGGAAGAACAGGTGGACCGACAGGCAGATGGAAGGAAGAAAGGAAGAAAGGATGGATGGATGGACAGGCAGATGGAAGGAAGAAAGGAAGGAGAGAAGGAAGGAAGGAAGGAAGGAAGCAAGGAAGGAAGGAAGGAAGGACAGGCAGTTGGAAGAAAGAAAGGAAGGAAGGAAGGGAGGAAGGAAGGACAGATAGGCAGATGGAAGGAAGAAAGGAAAGAGGGAAAGAAGGGCAAAAGAAAGGAAGTAAAGAAGGAAGGAAGGAAGAAAGAAAGGAAGGAAGGAGGAGAGGGAGGAAGGGAAGGAAGGAAGGACAGAACGACGGGCAGACAGATGTAAAGAAGAATGGAAGGAGGGAAGGAAGGGAGAAAGGAAGGAAGAAAGGAAGGAAGGAAGGACAGATGGATGGACAGGCAGATGGAAAAAAGAAAGGAAGGAGGGAAGGAAGGGAGGGAGGAAGGAAGGAAGGACGGACAGATGGATGGACAGACAGATGGAAAAAAAAGGAAGGAGGGGAGGAAGGGAGGGAGGAAGGAAGGAAAGAAAGAAGGGGAAGGGAAGAAGGCAGGGAAGGAAGGAGGGAAGAAGGAAGGGAGGGAAGAAGGAAGGAAGGGAGGAAGGAAGGAAGGAAGGAAAGATGTAAAGAAGAATGGAAGAAAGGAAGGAAGAAAGGAAGGAAAGGACAGATGGATGGACAGGCAGATGGAAAAAAGAAAGGAAGAAAGGAAGGAGGGAAGGAAGGGAGGGAGGAAGGAAGGAAGGAAAGAAGGAAGGGAGGAAAAGAGGAAGGGAGGGAGGAAGGGAGAGAGGGAGGGAGGGAAGAAGCCTAAAGAAGGAAGGAAACAGAAGACAGAAAATTCTTTAAGGGCAACAAAGAACAAATAGTACAACCAGGACTCAAAACCCCCAGATGTGTAGGAGGGCACTGAGGAGCACCCATTGGCTTCTGCTGTTTCCTTGGGATATTTACAGATGTAGTTTGGGGAAACTGTGGCTGGACAGGAAGCGACGACCTGGGACTGCAGCACTTCATTCAGCTGGGGGGCTGAGGTTGAAGTTTGATATTCCCAAGTCAGCCAGTAGTTGAGGGCCTTAGATTCTAGAGAAGAGGGAATCGTGGAAAAATGAGCCTGGAAAATTATTCATTCAATTTTCCCTCAAGGCATCTACCAATTCCTTCTTGAAACATGAGACACCTGAAAGCCAAATGAAAAGCAGAAGCTTGGAGGCTAAAAATCTGAGCAGAGTTTTTGAGTCTCACAGCTCTGGAAACAGGAGGTAGAAGTTCAGGGCCCACTCTGGTTTGGAGATCCTGCTAGACTATGGCACACACACGTGTAAGACAAATATGTGACATGTCTATATGTATATGGTACACACACACACACACACAGAGAGAGAGAACAAGGCCTGATGAAACTGTCTGGTAAAGATACAATGAACCATTTGTAGATTTAGACAACTTTTTACCTTCCTAGACAGCAAAAGGATGCTTACCCGATGGTACTGGTTTTCTGTGGACTCCGTCCTACTCACTAAAATAGATGCCACCAGAAGAAAAAGGGTCAGGAAAGTTGTGGAGCACCCCATTATTGATGAAAATTGAGCTAAAAATCAATAACAAAGAGATAACTAAAATGACTGAATATTTGAAAAACAGCAATGAATTTCTTAAATAATTTATGGGTTAAAGGATCTATCACAGTGGAAATTGCAAAATATTTTGCCCTAAAAATAATGAAAAGATAGCATACCACAAATGAAACGTAACTAAAGTGTTGCCCAGAGGGACATTTACAGCCTTGAATGTGTGCATTAGAAAAGAAGAAATGCTGAAAACTCAGTGTTTGTGTTTCTATCTGAAGAGGCTGAAAAAAGTCAAAATGAGATAGAAAAAGAAAAAGAAAAAAAACAAAACAAAACAAAATGAGTACCAATGCAATAGAAAGCAAAAGTTAGACCAAATCAATAAAGCCCAATGTTGGCTATTTGAAAATGTTAATAAAACTGATATATCATTACCAATATAGTTCAAGAAAAAATAGAATAATCAGAATTGAAAAATGGAACATCATGAGAGACTCCATGGACGTTAATAAAGAAAATAAGATTACTTGAACAACTTCTTGATAATAAATTTGAAAATATATATGAACAAAGTTTCTTAGAAGACACAATTTACCAAATTCATGCAAGAAGAAATAGAACATATGAATAGCCCTTAATATATCAAAAAAAAAACCCTGTAATTAAAAATCCTCTCCAAGAAAAACTCCACAACCAAATGGCTTCAGCAGTTGATTATTTCAAATATTTAAAGGAGAAATGACTCCAACTATACAGAAACTGGGAAACTCATTAAGAGCCGGCATAAACTCAGTAAAAATCTGACAAGGAAATTACAACAAGGGAAAATTACAGACTTGTTAATTTCATGAAAATAAAGGCAACATTCTAAACAAATCATTATTAATTGAATCCAGGCTTTATTTCAGACATAAAAAGATTGGTTTAAACATTCAAAAATCAATTACCTGTACTAGTAGAATACAGAGGGTGAGCTATGTAATTATCTCAATAGCTGCTAAAAAAAAACACTCAAAAAATTCAACATTTATTTATAATGAAAATTTCAGTAAGCTAGGAATAGAGGTGAATTCCTTAATCTGCTATAGGATATCTTCTTAAGAATTATGTGAAAATCGTGTTTCGTGATGAAGTATCCAAATCGGGAACAAGGTCAGTATATTCGCTAATGGCATTATTATTCACATTGCACTGAAAGTTCTGACAGTGCAATCAGGCGAGAGTATGAATCGGTACAACCACTTTGAAAACCGTTTGGCGTTGTCCATTAAAACTAAATGTAGGCATATCAGTCTGCGTTCCTAACCAGCATAAATAAGTGTTTGTACAACCATAGGTACAAATAAGAATGTTCGAATTAGTACTATTTGCAATAGTCAAATACTGGGAACCATCTCAATGACCATCATTCAATATAATGCAGTCTACTCATATAATGGAATACTCTAGAGCAGCAGTCAGCAAACTATTTCTATAAATGACTGGATAGTAAATATTTCAGGTTTTCTGAACCAAGGAGCAAAACCAAGGGTGTTATATAGGTACTAATATGCCTTTTAATAATGTGAAAAACATTGTTAGCTCATGAGCTGTACAGAAACAGTGGTGGGCCAGGTGTGGTCCCTGGGCCATAGTTTGCCAGACTCCACTACAGAATAACGAAAAGAACAACCTCTGTTACATGGAAAGTCCTGGATCAGTTTCACAGGCTGACTCAACTCAAAGATACCAGATGCAAAAGAGCATACATATGGCTCCCTTTATGTGAAGTTAAAAACAGCAGCACAATTTATGGAACTAGAAGTATGCAGAGGAGAGACCTCAAGGGTTATCAATTAGCAGAGCGCACAAGACAGGCTTCTGGGGTTAGGAATATCCTCTGAGCCGAGTGGTGGTGTATTCATTTGTACAAATTTATTAAACTGTAAATATACATTTGTGCATTTGCCATGTTTATATTTATCTTTGGTTAAAAGGCTTACCAAATAAATTGTTGGTGAATATTTATTAGTGTGTACCTTCGAAGCAGACTTTGTATGTACAGGGGAAAAGAGGGAAAGGAGAAGAACCCTCTCCACGTTACTGAGTGAGCCTCAGGGGGGACATACGAAAAGTTCTCACCAGGCAGTTACTATAGACAGTTATTTCAACATCCACCAAAATGGCAAAAACTGGAAGCAAGTTGAATGTCCCAAACTTGAGTATTGTTTAATAAATTGTGATATATACATATAATGAGATATCATGCTCCTTTGTAAACAATGTTATTTTAAAAGTTTTATCCACATGGGAAAATTCCCACAATACTGTGGGAATACAAATTTAAACATCAGTATATGAAATACACACACAGTTGCACACATACGCATTAGAAAACTATCAAAATTTCAACTATGGTTATTTCTGAGTTACAGACTTACAGATAATCTGTATCTTTTTTTGTTTTAAACCACCTTGTGTTTTTTTCGTATTTCAAAAATAATACTGCATATATAATCAAGAAAAATATTTTGTTTTTTATTCTTTCGTTTTTTGAGTTGCTGTGTTGCCCACACTGGTCTTGAACTCCTGGACTAAAGTGATCCTTCTTCCTCGGCCTCCCAAAGTGCTGGGATTACAGGTTGTGAGCGACCGCACCCGGCCCAGAAGAAGAAAAATATTTTCAACGAGCCCAGAGTAGGGGGAGGACAGTTTTAAAGTTATTATTCTGATTCATGAACTTTAACTTGGGAAATAAAATATCCTCATAACCTGAAAGAAAAATGCAACAATTGTAACTACTTTTTAGAGAAATGAATTTTTAAAATAAACTTTAAACAACCTCATAAGTGGGACAATGTTTCTTATCACTGCTGTATGATGGAGGCAACAAATGTGAAACTGAAGACTGTCAGTATCAATCTTTATGGTGAATAAGATGATTCCACTGATGAAGATGTTTATAATAGACATTATTTCAATCAGCATTAATTTATCGCCTATTCTTTGCCCAGCACTTACTGGCAGCAGGTATACAGGTAATCAGATAGTCATGTCCTAGGAGATTGTGAAATACAAACATCATCAGAAAACCACATAAATAAAAATAAAACCGCTACTCTGATACATGCTACAAATGAGAAAAAAAAAAAAAATTCTCCAAGAACAAACAACAGGCTTCCAGTCATTTACCTAAATCCACAAAGCTGGCTTTGAAGTGCCAGGCACACCTGCTGCTTTCCCAGTAAATCTGACACATATGTTTTACACCTGGCCAATTCCCATTTTTCTAGAAGCGTTGGGTTGGGAATGAATTTAATCACATACATTTGAAAACTATTGGAATTCAAACCAATGCTCACCTGCCAGGGGCTCAGGAAGGATGGATAAGTTTCCCTTATGAGAAGAAAATGAGGGACCAGGTCCAGGATTCAAGAGTAATTTTCTCCTGCAGGGTGGGGTGCCTAGGGTTGGAGCACTGGACAGAGAAGGGGGCTGGATTGAAATCCAGTGTCAGAGAACTGCCTGGACCGACAGTTATTGATAACTGTCCTGGGTCAAGCAAGTTCACAGATATATACCTTTGATTTAATTAATTTGTTAATTAAAATAGACAAGGCATAGTGCTGGAATGCAGTTTGCACCCTTACAGATCTCACAAGAGAGGAGAAACACCTGACAGTGCTCTGGCGGGATGCCAGGGGGCTTACTCAGGAGTGTGTGTCAGTGACTGTCTGAGCCAGCTCAAACAGAAAGGGCTTCAGGAGTGAGCCTTGGGGGGCACATCGAGGGTAGCACAGAGATAGCAGCCACCACCAACCATTGGACACATGCCAGGAAGCCAGGCTGGACTGCAAGCCTCGGGCCCAAGAGAAGGACAGCGAGGCATGTCCGGTGCTCCTGTGTGGCTCTGCATCCCGCAGAAAGAACTCTCAGTATAAAGCAAAGTTTCAGAAACCATGAGAGATGGTGAAGGAGTGAGCACAGCACGCCCCGCCTGGATCATGGGCAGTGCATGGGAGAGAAGCTGTGGTCAAGTCTTTGAAAGCAACCCTGGGGACCCCACCATGCAGGAGAAGGGAATCACCCTTGAATCCTGGACCTGGTCCCTCATTTTCCTCTACGTTCCACTCACACCATGTTATAGGTCACTGTGAGAGCCATTTCTTCCTGGGTCTCTTTCCAGGTGTGAGAGAACTTCCACCACACCCCCCCTGCAGCGGCCCTGCGGCTCTGTTTGGTCACGTCGTCTTCTGTGATGTGGCAGAAGTGCCGGTCGCAAGACGCCCTCCATCCAGACATGCAGGTGACGTCATGCCCCCAGACAGCAGGGTGGGAGGGAACACCTTAAGGATCACTTTGGCTCCATGACTCCCATGTCTGCAAGCCTGAACCCCTGTGTGCGTTGGAAGCGAGTTCACAGCATGCCACACTCCCAGGAACATCTCCTTTGGTAACCAAACACAGGACGACAGAACAGGAGTAAATTATTCAGCGTCTTCCCCTCACCTCTGAGCGCGCTTCAGTGCAGTGGGAGCACACTGCATTTGTCCTGCCCCTCTCGCCCCAGGCTGCCACTGCGGGCTGACTGACAGCTGTCTGACAGAGCCCTGATCTGGAGGAACAGGTTGTGCTGAGCTCTGTGCCGACAAGCACACTTTGATTCAGATTCAGCTAACATTTTTGAGCTTCCTCCAAGTGTCAAGTGTCAGGCAGGGCTGAGCCCTTCCCTGACAGGTTGCTGAAATCCTCCTGCCTGGTAATCCTATGGGACGGGAATTGCAGCTAGGACAAATGGAAGCCTGCATGCTTGCAAAGGCATCACCAGAATTTATTTTTTTTAAGGAATCAGACAGGTATGGCCCTGAATGCATGGGTTCAGGAAAGCCATAAATACATCCTAAGTATGGGAGCGTTCAGTCTTCCCAACAGACCAAATGCTGCATTAACCATGACCAGGCAGTTCAGCCCTGGTTCCTGGGCCATGGGGGAACCCACCTTCTTCAGAAAAGCTTCACCTTAGGGACACCGGCAAAGCTTACGGGGTGGGGCTCACCGCACAGGAGTGCATCCAATCCGTCTGCCAATAAGCACCACTCAAAGGGCTGGGGAGGGATGTGAAAGGCACAATCCCAAAACCAGGAGGTGGGGTAGGCAGAGGGAGGTGAGCGAAGGCGTATAAGGACGTGCGATTGCATGGGGAGCCCTTTCGTGAGGGAGCGAGCCTGTGCGGTGTATGTCAGGCCCTGTGAAGTAACCGGAAGGAGGAAATGGAGAAGAAATGGACAGTGTGTGTGTCTGTGTTCTATGTATAGGTATCCAGATGTGGGTTGGGCTCCTCTTACCCCTTAAATCTAGTTATTGGCCTAGGTGAGGTCAATCCCCAGCCCCATGATGGGAGAGCTGATGGGGGAGGGCTACTGTTTAGCTCCATCCTCCAGGAACAAATTCAAAGTCCTAAAGGGCCTTTCCTCCCGGAAGGACTGCAGTGTGAAACATGTGAAGCACAGCATATACCATTGGTGCATACACGCACACACACGCAGACATGCACACACATGGTCACACCCCCCACAAATACACACATGCAGATATGCACACACATACATGCACACACACATGCACATACATGCATATACAAACACACACAGAAACACACACAAGCACACACGTGAAAGTCATTTATGAGGGCATCAGACCTCTCGGAAGTGTTGAGGATGTGCGGGTTACATACAGAAACAAAAATAAGAAGCATTTCTTTGAAGAGAAAACTTTTTCCACCATCCCGCCCCTTTATTTGCTCTTATTCTCTGGCCTCTCCTCAGCTGCCAAATCCCCGTTTCGCTGCTGACAGAGCGCTGCTACGGGTGACTGCTGTTTGAAGTGTGGCTCAAAGTCAAAGTGTTTTTTACTCAGATCCATAAAGACGCCATGGAACATCTGCAATGATGCCCTGTAGGTCAGGGGGGTACGGCCGCCCCAAGACAGCTTCATAGCCAGCTGCAGGCTGCAAGCTTGGGTGGGATGAGTCATAAGACAACAGCCTTGTCCAGTGGTCTGGAGGCTCCACAGACACTGACAACAGGGCCACAGCCCACGCGGAGGGGTGCGGCAGGAGGGAGATTCAGGAAGCTCTTGGGCCAGATTTGGTGGCGGCTTCAGCTGCCTCCCAGGGAAGGAAGCCTCCTGAGGGCCGGGGCTCCAGATGAGGGCTTGGCGGGCTCACAGCTGCCTCAGCACACAGCTGGGGGCGGAGGTGGGGACACTAAAAAGCCTCAGGCCTGGCCCAGGGCCACCTAAGAATCTGCAGTCAGTACTCACATCCCCTAGTGGGGTTCCCATGGGAGGGAGCCCCTCCACCCTGCAACCACCCAGGGATTCTCCAGGCAGGTGAGCTCCTCACAGCCCCAAAATGCAAAGATACTGAAAATGAAGACAGGATTTCCCTCTAGACCAGATGCACCAAGACAGGTGTTTTCCAATCAGCGCAGTGCTCACTTGTGCTGGAGATCTGGACACACATTTCCCCATCACTGTCACTGATGAAGATGCCTCCTGGGACCGGCGGGTGCCCGAGTTGGAAGAGCAGCTGTGAAAGCTGTCCTGGCGAAGAGTTTGAAGTCGTGGCCCAGATCCTCACGTAGGAGATTCTCTGATGTGAAAAGTGCTGAATTCCATGGGAGGTGGAACAGATTTGGGACCCCTGGACGACAACCCAAAGTTCCCAAGACCAACTTTCATTTCATGCATGCATAGGCAGGGAGCGGAGACCCGGAGCCTGCTCCAGGGAGGGGCATCAACAGTGGCTTCATGTTTCAGGGTGCACTTCACTGCCTGAAACGCCAACGGCCAGTTTCAGGAAGGCGGGGTAGACTCGTGATGTGCGCGGGAGGTGGGCTACTCTTACTTCGCCGTTTATTTAAAAAATTCATTTTTCCCTGTAATTTCTCTGCATAGAAACATCAGGCACTTGTGGGTAACCTGAAGGCCTTTCTGCCAATCCTTGCTTTGTGGGCTGCAGTCGGGAGCTCATTTGCTCCAGAGAGGTCACTATAGAAACCTTAGGAGAAAGTAACTCAGAAGGATTTTCACAGCATGGAGAGCCACTCTATTTCTCCCCCTCAGCCAGCCTGTTGTGTTTTCAGAATAGCCTTGGGTGAAAGCCCAGACTGGTTTCCTTAGCAAGAAAAGACTCTAGAGACAAAGGTGGCATGAGAAGTCTGATGCAGAGATGGCAAGGGCCGCAGGTGGTTCCACCTGCCTGAAAGGTGTGCCTAGGAGCTTGGAAAACACCCTGAGCTTCTCTCTCAGCTTTGCCTGCCCTCCTCAGGACACCTGGCGGGAAACACGCATCGTTCCAAGCAAATACCCTTGAGCTTCTTATCAAGTTAACAGGAAACAAGGCTCTTGAAGGACAGCTGTGCTTATGCAGATCGGCCGTAGAGGACAGAGGTAACCTGGCTGTAGGGTGGCTGACCTGGAGCCTCACGTCGTAAAGCACTCGGTGGAAAGGACACTGGGTCTCTAGACATCCAGTAGTGCTGGCACTTGCCATTTGGAACATTTCTATTCTCACACTTACAGGCATGAACGCTCATCTCCACACCAGGCCTGTGTCTGCATTTTCTAGAGAAGGTCACAGAGGCTCAGAGAGATTCAGGCTCTTGGCCAAGGAGTTTGAGTCTGGTGTGCTAGACACCCCAGCCTGGGATCACCATGACGCTCTACTGCCTCTGAAAGTGAGCAGGGCACACTCAGTGGGGCACATTTAAGATAAATATTATCAATCTCAAGCTTATGCAAAGTGACTGTGAGTGACAGATTGCCCAGGGCGGCTCTGAAGTGACATGTGCCTGCAGTTATGCCACCAGGTGTTCTCATGTTAGGTCTGAAAAATAGGATGAACATAAAAATTGTTGCTTAGACAAGACATCCTTTAGTCTGAGAAGCCAAGTGCTGTGAGCAGTAGCTCAATGTCATCTGAGGTCCCAGATACTCGTTTGCAAAAATGTTAGCCCCTGTGCCCTCTCCTGCCTTAGGACAGCTTTCCTCTTTGGAGGCTTGAAGATGTGTTGGCCTCAGAACGCTTCTCATAAAACTACAAATAGCCCACAGAGGGACCCCAGTTTGTGTCTCTGTTGGTTAACAAGGTCAGTTAGATGCCGTCAAGAGACTGACAAAGCCAGGTGCTCAGGTGTCATGGGTATGCCCTTAGTGGGTATCTCAAACGTTCTTGAGGTGGTCTCACCCTTCTCTTGTGGCCCCCACAGCACTACCTTCCATGGGCCCTGTGTCAAGGCCCCCACAGGCCCTATTTTGAGCCTCCTGTGGTCCCTGTATCAAGGGTTTTAGTTTCTTGTTGCTGCTATAACAAGTGACCACAAATTTAATGGCTTGCATGACACAAATTCAGTATCTTAGTGTTCTGGAGTTGAGAAGCCTGAAATGGATCTCCCTGGGCTAACATGGAGTTGTTGCAGGCCTGGGTTCCTCCTGGAGAGCCCATCTCCTGCCTTCCCAGCTCCCGTGGGCTGTGGGCATTCCTCTGCCCAGTGCCCATGCCTTTGTCTTCAAAGCCAGCAGAAGTTGGCTGGGTCCTTCTCACACGGCCTCGCCCTAACCACCTCTTCCACCTCCCTCTACTGCTGACAAAGACCCTTGTTATTATGTGGGGCCCAACTGGATAATCCAGGGTCATCTCCCATCTCAAAGTCCTTCACTTAATCATATCTGCAAAGCCCCTTTTGCCATGAAAGGAAACATGTTCACAGCTTGAGGAATTACGACATGGACATCTTTAGGGTCTACTCTGCCTAACACAAGGTATTCCACAGCTGTGTGTGTGGATGTGATATTGAGGCAATTGAAGATAGCATTCTTTACCTTCTGCTTAGTTATTATTAGCATGTATATCATCTTGGACTTCATTGATCTCCTGGTGCAGGGTGTTAAGGAAAATTCTTGTGTTCTGAAGCATGACCTTCAGGCCAAGACGTTGGGAGACCCTGGCCCAGACGAGGACTTTCAGCTTCCTATTAGCTTTCTGCTGAGATGCATCCACAGCCAAGGCCTGTGAGACCATGGATGGCATAGACTGAACAAGCTGTGAGGTCTGCATTTGTAGACTCGAATCTCCCATTTACATTCTTGGACTAAGACCTCACTCCTACTTATCATGTAATCATGGAGCAAAGCTAGGCTTGGAGAAGAGTGACAAGAAGTTCCCACGTGCATAGAGCTGTAGTTTTTCTCACACTCCTCTTAGGAGCTGTGCCTAAGATGCTGCGCTAGCAACCTCTGTATTGTGAAGGAACCGCATTTCCTGGATTCTAAAACTCATGAGTTGGATTCCTGTCCTTATGAAGCCATCTCAGGGAACAGGGTGGGCAGGAGGGGCACTGGAGGCCATCATGATTGTCCTAACAGGCACTCTGCCATCTGGCAGGAACTATCAAAGATAGAACATAGACTTGGTCCCTGGAGCTGAAAGGGAGGAGACAGGATCGTGATGGAATAGGCAAAAGAAAGATATTTGCATGGGCAAGCCCAGCATTAAACACTCGTGGCAAGACTTCATCCTTACAAATCTACTTAGGGCAGACTACGCACCTGAGCACCTCCCCAGACCTGCTCTTCTATCCCGGAAGCAGGGGACAGCATGGTGAAGACCTGCCACTGTCTTTGACGCTGGCACATTGGTGCAATTCTTCCAAGCTCTTTGCTCCTGGGTGACCCCCACTGCAGGCAGAGCCTCCACAATGGTTGGGGAGGGGGCTGAGCACACCTCTGTGTGCTTCATCCAGTCAGCCAGCCATTTATTCATTAAACAGACATCTATTGAATAACTTCAAGAGCCAGAAATTGTGCTAGTTGCCGTGGAAATAAGTTCACATGACATGCTCTCTGCTCTCCAGGTACCTGCAGTGAATTTCACTCCTAATCTCGCTAAATGTCTCTCTCTTTTTATGTATATTTTTATGACACTTATTGTGACTTCCAGAGCTTGTTTTGTGCTCATTTCCCATAATTGTTTTGGGTATTTCATTGTTTTTATGCCAAAGCATATTTTTCCAATTTCTAGTTCTAATTATTGCTTAGATCGTAGTGGACTAAGGCAGACAATAATAAAAACAGTAGCCAGCACTTGTTTTTTAGAAAAAATTTCTTTTCTTTGTAAGAATACATTGCTATAGTTTCATAAGCATTAAATAAAAACCATCTTTTTTGTTGTTAGACAATTTGTATTCAAATCGCTAAAATGGAGTTTTTCAATATCCCGGAGCCCTTGAAGATTCCATAAAAATTTAGTTCCAA
Source organism: Trachypithecus francoisi (assembly GCF_009764315.1). Classification (NCBI taxonomy): domain Eukaryota; kingdom Metazoa; phylum Chordata; class Mammalia; order Primates; family Cercopithecidae; genus Trachypithecus; species Trachypithecus francoisi. The sequence continues at coordinate 56,710,820 of NW_022681467.1, forward strand.
GACTACGAAAAGGAGTGAGGATAATCTCTAATTTTTCAAGGTAGTCATTCAAAAAATTTTAGCAGACCATCGATTTCTACAAGTCCCGCAAATGAAATATTGCGAAACATATTGCTGATTCAATACGAATTCCAATCAACCCATATTCTTTGCATAATTTCATTAAAATGTTCATTTAAAATAATGCTTTGGCAATAGGAATTCTGATGTGCAATTCATTTCCAGCTGCTCTCGTTCCAACTTGCAGCAGTCAGACTTGAAGTGCTAGGGGCTTCAGGGGTGGAAATCCAGATGCGAACAAGCACAGTGGCACCGACTCCACTTGCTGAGGTATCTCTGCAAGGGATGTTGGAATGATGTCCCTCCAGCAAGCCCCCAGGGAAGCTCACAGATCCATTCACACCCACCTTGGCTAAACTTTAGAAGCAGGATCTGTGCACAAGGTGTGACTGCTTCTAATATTCACAATCACTTTTCTTTTCTTTTTTTTTTTTTTGAGAAGGAGTCTCGCTGTGTTGCCCAGGCTGGAGTGCAGTGGCGTGATCTTGGCTCACTGCAAGTTCTGCCTCCCGGGTTCACACCATTTTCCTGCCTCAGCCTCCTGAGTAGCTGGGGCTACAGGCGCCCGCCACCACGCCTGGCTAATTGTTTTGTACTTTTTAGTAGAGACGGGGTTTTATTATGTTAGCCAGGATGGTCTCGATCTCCTGATCTCATGATCCGCCCGCCTTGGCCTCCCAAAGTGCTGGGATTACAGGCATGAGCCACTGCACCTGGCCCACAATCGCTTTTCTAAAACCAAGAGTTCTCCCCAATTATCACATAAACATTGTTCACTGTTTCTGAAAATGAGTCTCCAAATCTCAGATACACCCGTAAAAAGCTAGTTTAACTATTTCAACAATGAAATTAAGTAGAATGGTGGAGCCGAGAGCCTGGCCAGATCCTCCTTGCTGATCCTCTTCCTACAAGTGACCTTTGTAGACCAGCGCTTTGGATCTGCCGGTCAAAAACTGATCCTCTCCTGTCCTGCATCTGCACTGATTGTAGACTCTCCCTCCAGGCTCAGCTCACAGCCCACCCACCTCCCTTCCAGCCAGGGCCCTGCAGTCAGCTACACACTCCATCCATGCCAGGATGCCCTATGGCTCTATTCTCTCACAGTAGCTACCCATCCTCCACCATCATCCTCCGATCCTGGTCCCAGGTGGTCTGACATTGCTGAAGGTAGTGATGTAGCAGAGCCAGTTGCCTTCATGGCATGTTCATGCTGCCTGACCTGAGTTCAGAGGCCTTGCCACTGTCGTCCACAGCTCTTGCAAATATCTCCATTTTCACTCTTCAGAAGCCACCTTTAGCCCAGGCATTCTCTGGGCAGGCCCATGCTGTCACCTGCAAAAGAACCACCTGAACATCTCATTGGAAAACTGGTTCCTGGGCCTCAAGCTAAAACAGCTCTGCTTTGGCATATCTGAAGAGGAGCCTGAGAATGTTTATTTCCAATAAACTCCCGGGTGGTAGGGTGGTACTGCTGCTAGCCCAGACTTTGTTGAGAACAGCATGGATGCAGAAAGGTCTCTTGCCTCCCGGACTCTAAAGACCGTAAGAGCCACCCGGGGACTCTATGAACGTGCAGATTCTGCTTCTGTGAGCCTGGGGTGAGCACAAGCATCTGCGTCTGAACCAGCATCCCTGCTGCTGCTGCTGCTGCTTCTTGTCGGACCACACTTTGAAGCTCAAGACGGGAGAGGATTTCAACCTCCTGACAAACCCCTTTCCTGTGCTCTCCCCCACCTCCACATTTCAATCTATTTATACCAACTCCTTTCGGCCTCCTCTCCAACCTGATTCTATTACGATATTATTGACTTAGCACAGCATAAGGACGGCGATTACAGGATATGCATCTTCCCTTCTCACATCTGAGGCAGACGTCGCTAATCCATCCTGGTACTATTTTGTGCTGAGCCCAGACACAGAGACATAATCCCTCTTGCTGTAGTATGCCAAGCAGCTCCCTCCAGTCTCCCCAGCCTGTCACATGCCTTCCCTCGGAATGGTGCTCAGGGCTGTTGTGAGTTCTCCATGGCTCTCTCCTGCCTCGTGGGCCACCCGTGCCGGTGAAGCCAGACGGTGTGCTGCCTTAACCCACAATCCACCAACTGTGACAGGCGGACCCCAACCACCATTCTAATCCCTTGCAATCCACCATCTTCCCTCTGCATTTGGGTGGCATTTGGTGTATGCGGCAGCTACATGCATCACGTTCTTGGTTGCACTCCAGTGTGTAAGTTTGGATTTTTAAGTCATATCCCTAGGTGGAAATACAACTGGATGTCAACAACAAAGCCCTTATCACCTTTCTGCCCCCTCCACCAAACAGCCCAGAGCCTGCAATTTGGCCTATCCCATTAGGAGCTGCAACATCAGCCAAGTCTCAGAATGAGGAAACACATAGATGATAGCCACACTCACACCATAGCCCTCAGTATGTCACTTGACAGACATGCAGCATGGCCATTGTCCGGGCCACACTCACACCATAGCCCTCAGTATGTCACTTGACAGACATGTAGCATGGCCATTGTCTGGGCCACACTCACACCATAGCCCTCAGTATGTCACTTGACAGACATGTAGCATGGCCATTGTCTGGGCCACACTCACACCATAGCCCTCAGTATGTCACTTGACAGACATGTAGCATGGCCATTGTCTGGGGACTATTTGTTACTGCATCAAATGAACTAATGCAGCTCTTATTCTTGCTAGGACTCAGAAAGGTTCCAGGAAAGAGCCCAATCTTCCCTCTGCCTGAGAGAGGCTCAGGGAGTCTAGGGAGGCCAGAAGAGCCAGCGTTGTCTAGCGGGTTACATGAGGAGGATGTGTAGTAACTGGACGGTCCCGCTGACAGATGCCGTAGCAGAAGGGACAGAGGCCAGGAGAAACAGAGACTCATCATGGGATGGGCTCCACTTGGCGCGGGAGGCTGGATAGGGCAAACACAGAACAAGCCGAAGGAACCACATGGAATTCACTGGGGTCACCAATAGTCCCCAGGAGAAAGGAATTCACCACAGAGGCGAAGAAGAGAGAAAAACCTAAGGGGGAAGGTAAGAACCTTGAATGTGACTACATTTTAAACCTGAATTAACAAAGACATCACAGGATTGGATAGAAGCCACTTACAAATGACTTCACTAATTTTCTGCTATTAAAGAAAATGTGGGCTTTTGATAGATGCAAATCAAGTTATGGGAAATGTAATAAAGCTACACTTTTTTTTTGCACACCCACGTTTCATAAAGTTTTTTTTGACTGTGAGTAAAATTCATCTCTATGCCACACATAGAGACTGGCATATTTTCACAGGCTCTTGGTCTTAGGTATTTGAAAATTCAAGGGCTAGAGAGAAGTGAAGAATTCCCCCTGGGAAATTGACACAACATATTAGAGATAAAAATCAAAGCGATTCTTCTTTTAGACCGAGTCTCCCCAGGAAATAGGTGTGAGCGCTTCACCTCGGAGGGAACTTGCTGCCAAGTAGTTGCAGGTGCTGAATCTCCTTTTTCTAGGAGTTACACTGATGCTGACAAATGCTCTTTTCAAATGATTGATTCCCCAACATGTGAGAATCTGAGTTAAATCTGAACCTCACAGCACAAGCTCAGAGCCTGAGATGAAAAGCTAACACTCTATGCCCTGCCTGGCCTTCTGCCCGTGTTAGAGAGGGTTCTACTTTTCAGAGCTGACTTTGTGGACACAGGGAAACAGAGGATGATCTTTTTTGGTAGTTCACACAGCGGCGATGGGTCCTGCAGCCATTAAGATAAATGATGTTTCCATGCTATTTTAGCCTCAAAGTGCAAGTTCCCAACACGGCAAGCCATCCCTTGGAGAGCAACCCACCTGGAGAGAGGGGTTGACAGATAGCCCTAAGGAAAGACAGCATCTTACCTGAAGTGAAGGAGGTACTGAGGGATGTCCCCAAAGAACCACTTTATCTACTTGGATTCAAATGGTATCAATAAACATTTATGATCTTAAAATTGTAATTTCTTATTTCAGTGGCAGTGAGTGCTTTCAGAGCTTGGGTTTTGAAGGGAGTCATTGTAAATCCGATTCGTGAGGGCAACTGAAGATTTCCCAAGGAATACATGTGGGTACAGGGCCAGGTTGCCCCCATCGCTCCAGTTCTGCAACCAGAACTGGGGCGATCTGACCAAGTCCTCTTTCTTTCTTTCATCTGGATTCCCAGTTTAAAAAGCAAACGTGCAAAGCATACAAAAGGAGAAGAAATATTAAACTGACGAATGGGAAAGGGGAAAAGGTGACAGGCATTTGGAACTGGAGAAAAGTTTTCAGGCCTGACTCACAAACACCAAAGCCATGGCTTTGTAATGTCAATGACAATCTAAAGAGACAGGGCTGGAAGATTCCTTTAAGATCTTGGAGGCAATTGTTACCGAATCAGAATGGTCCCACTGGGCTCACAGAGTTCTCCAGACCGGTAAAGAATCAGCCGAGATGTTTCGTGTTTTATCACCCCATGATTGTCACATGGTATCTTTTCCAATCAACTGGAACTTATCTCAAGAAATAAACAGGTTATGGGAGAAAGCACCATCCTACAGAGGAATAATATAAAATACTGTCTCAACGCTGCTACACAAGTGACTCAGTCTAGGGTGTCTTTAACCACAGGGAATAATTTGGGTTGATTCCTTCCATCTGTAGACAGTATTTCCTACATGCATCTTCGTAACTTCAAAGTTTTGTAGGGTTTGAGCAAATTCAGCCTGTGACCATAATCTAGTGTAGATTAATCCACAGGTTAACCCACAAATCCTGGACTCAGCAGCCTCTGGCTCCACTGGCTCAGATGACCATGTAGAGGACAAGCCTTCCTTCATGCACACTGGTTAGAAGCAAGGCTGCACCCTCATTTGCTGGGGACTAAAGAGGAGAGAAGGCAGCAATTGGGGTCTTGAGGATCCCCACATCCAGTTCTCCATGGGAGAACACATTCCCATACCATGGTGTGGCTTCCTAGAGCTGTATGGGTTTGAGGGAATGGGATTCTAACATAGAGAAATGAGGTTCCAGGGAACCCAACTCATCGCAAAAGACGGAGGGGTGTCTGTGATGCTATAAAAACCAGTCACCATAAAAAAGAACAAGATCGTGTCCTTTGCAGGAACATGGATGGAGCTGGGGACCATTATCCTGAGTAAAGCAATTCAGGAACAGAAAACCAAATACCTCATGTTCTCACTTGTAAGTAGGAGCTAAATGATGACAATTCATGGGCCCAATGGGAAAAGATAGACATTGGAGCCTACTTGAGGGTAGAGGGTGGGAGAAGGGAGACAATCAGGAAAAATAATTATTGGGTACTAGGCTTAGTACATGGATGACAATATAATCTGTACAACACACCTCCGGTGACATGAGTTCACCCACATAACAAACCTGCACATGTACTCCTGAACCTAAAATAAAAGCTTTACTTTTTTTTATTTTAAAAATGAAATACAGTTCTTCTAAACTTAAAATAAAAATAAAAATCAGGCACCATCGCCGCTTTGGAGAAAGTGGTTTCACTAACAAAGGCTAATGTTAAGGATCCGCAGAGTTCAAATCCACTCTCTCAGGGCTGGGAGGACCACATCTGACCCACTTCAGGTGGGTGCCCAGTAAGAGTGTAGTAAGTGGATGATTGTGTACCTGCATGCCCTGGCATGATATCCTCAGCTAGGACGATACCCTCAGCTCCTCTCAAGGCAGTTTTCACCATGATTAAACTGTTTGAGCATTAGAAAATCCTTTTCTACATCAAACGAAAATATAAACACACAAGGGCAAAGGACGAACCCATTTCATTTCTATTGAATAGAAACTAAAAATGAAGTACAAAGGATCACGCTGAGCCACAAGCCATATTTCCACTAGACTGCTAGATTTCTCTACTTAGGTGTCCCAAAGAAAATGGATGACGGGAAAGTCTCAAGAAAACTGCCCTAGTCCTAAGGGTGTTAACTACAGAGAGGTTTCTCCGTCCCCTCCTAATAGTAATACATATGCCAAATGCTTCTACACCTTTTGTTTCCAAGGGAAGTATGCCAAAAGTCACTTCTCCCTTTGTAAACGAAGCCATATTTGCACAGAGGAAAAAGCAGAACATATTTCAGTCTTTGTTAAGGAATATTGCTAGTTTGACCTACAGGTTGTATTTTAATTTTAATTTTAAGTTCCAGGGTACATGTGCAGGACGTGCAGGTTTGTTATATAGATAAACGTGTGCCATAGTGGTTTGCTGCACCTCTCAACCCATTACCTAGGTATTAAGCCCAGCAAACACTAGCTATTTTTCCTAATACTCTTCCTCCCTGCCCACTCTCAGACAGGCCCCAATGTGTGTTGTTCCCCTCCCTGTGTCCACGTGCTCTCATTGTTCAGCTCCCATTTATTAGTGAGAACATGCGATGTTTGGTTTTCTTTTCCTGCGTCAGTTTGCTAAGGATAATGGCTTCCAACCCCATCCCTGTTCCTGCAAAGAACATGATCTCATTCTTTTTTATGGCTGCATACTATTCTGTGGTGTATATGTATCACATTTTCTTTATCCAATCTGTCATTGATGGGCATTTTGGTTGACTGCATGGCTTTGCTATTGTGAATAGTGCTGCAATGAACATAAGCGTGCATATATCTTTGTAATAGAATGATTTATATTCCTCTGGGTATATAGCCAGTAATAGGATGGCTGGGTCAAACTGTACTTCTGGTTCTAAGTCTTTGAGCGTATTTTTTTTAAAGAAAGAAGCTTCTCTATCTGGAAATGGTAAGATTTGCCTAGGGGAAGACATTGGCAGGATAAGGTAGACTGTGGTGGTCCCCATCTAGATGCACATATTTACACCAAGCAACTCTTTTAGTACCCATGCCAAAGACCCATTCCAGAGCAATTCACTAGCATCTCTGCAGGCAAGGTCTGGGCATCGACAAGCATAAGTTTCTCAGGTGATGAATGTGTGGTCAAGGCCAAGAACCACTGTTTTCATAGAAGAGCGTGCTGGGGAATTTGTGAGGAAACTCTGTTTTCAGCGTCCCCCTTGCCTTTGGGGGAAATTACAGGATTGCTGCAGTGCTGGAATGTACTTAGCTGAGGATTGAGGGCCTCAGCCTCTACTGGGAACTCCCCAGTGTGGGTGAGCATCACGTACTTAGGGCCGAGAACACTCACACAGTTAAAGTTCCCACCTTCAGGCTGAGGCCTTGTGGGTAGAATTTAAATATTATCAGAAGTTCATCTAGAAGGGATTCAAAGAGAGTGTGAAGTGTTTGTGGATTTTGAATTCTTGATGTTCTGAAATTATAATTTTGTTGTGTTTAAAATAGCTAGAGGGTGGTCCACAGAACAGAGTGGTGGGCATTGCTGACTTAGAGAGATTTCCAGATTCCACTAGATAAAAATGTCCGCAGATGGGATCACTGGGAGCCTGTTTAACCTGTTCCCCCTCCGGAATCCTCTGCCTCAGCCTTTGGCATTAGGATAATCCACCCCTCCCAGAGAAGCAAAAACCTGCTTCGCACACCCCCTCAGCCACCACCACTTCCCACTGAATCCAGCATCTGCCCCTTGTTCAGATCATCCTCACTCCCGCATCCCCGCTACCGGGAATACCCGCCAGCCTCTCGGGACCTCCTTGCCTCCTGTCCCCACCCAAGACCCATTCCTCACACTGGCTAAAAACTAATCAACCCTGTCACTGCTGGCTGAAAATGCTTCCAAACTTGCTCAGTAAGAACATCCCCTGGGGTGCTCATTAACAGTTCAGACCCTTTGGTCTCAACAGACCTACTAAATCTGAATCTCCAGGGAGGGTGTCTAGAATTCTGATTTTTTTCAACCCTGCCCCCAGCTATTTCTCATGACCAGGATTGAGGCAGTGACCCGAGGAAGCATGGAAGGACCTCCAGCTCCAGTTCTCTCCTCTCCGAATCCTCTGCACATGACCAGTGTTCAGGCAGATACTCGTTCAACGCAGGAATTAATGAGTCACAATTTATGGTTCAGCAACACTGACCTATTTATACTCTCCACGCCTATCACGCTTTTTTATTTTATCTCCACACTTGTTATTTTTCATCTGCCTCTGTACTTACCAGGTCTATATATAAATGTCTATTGATGTGATGTCTCCCATTAAAATGTGAGTTTCCTCTGGGCAAGAATTATCTTTATCCACTCATCCTTAGCAGGGGGCACTGTGGCCAGCAGACAATAGATGCTCAATAAATATGCATGCATTTAACGTGTGACGATCCCTGGTGGCAATCCAACCCACATACCCAGGCTCTCCAGAGGAAACTCTGGCCCACACTGGTTAAGTGACTTGTATAGGACACATAGCAAAAACAAAACAAAACAACTAGCTTTCAAGAAAGTTGTGGTATTTTGTGCTTTCGAGAATATTCCCATAATTCTTAGGAGAAAAAAAAATGAGAAGATAAATGTAAATACCCCATGACAGGGTGGCAGGGTGCCAGGCACCTGCTCTGATGCCAGGAGCACGAGTAAGTGCTGTGAAGGCACAGGGAAACTTGCAGTGGCTGAGAGAGAGATACTGCACTGTGAGCCCTGAACCTGCACCTGTTAATGTGGCCATGTCAACTCTGCTGGAGGTTGGTCTTCAGAGCCACAAAGCCAACATCCACGATGAATAGCTCAGCACCAGCTTTCCCTGCCTAGCACCTGAGCAAGCGCTGGGGGATCCCACAAGGAAGGAAAAGGGAGCCACAGATTTTCAAATGTCACACAAGTAATAACAAAAGAGGCTTATATAAGAAGACTTAATTTTATTCTTAAAGTTTGACAAGAAAAACTCATGAGAACATAGTATACACACATATATACATATGTACATACGTACACGTATGTACATACATACACATATGTGTGTATACACATGTAGATACATATGTATATGTGTATGTTGAGATATATGACATAAGTATGTTGTATGATATATATGTGCACACATTTATTGAGCACTTACCATGTATCTGATACTGTGTTAAGCAAATTAGGCCCACAATTTAGTTCAATCATTATAACAACCCCCACCAAGAAGGCACTGCATGCTATTTTAGTGGAGAAATTGAAGGGTGGAGCGATTAGATGACTTGGCTAAGGTCACACAACTAATAGGTAGTGAGCCTGAGATGTAAACTAGAATCCGTCAGATTCCAGAGCCCAAACTCTTAACTGCACTATCATCAGCATGATGGTAATGATGGTGAGGATGATGACAATGGTGACGATTATGGTAATGGTGATGGCGATGATAATGACTCTGATGATGTTAATGATATAATGTTGATGATATAGTGATAGTGATGATGGTGACAATGGTGGTGATGATGATGATGATAGTGATGGTGATAATGACAGTGATGATGATGGTAATATGATGATGATGTTGATGGAGATTATGGTGATGATTATGGTGATGATGGTGGTAGTGATGATGATAATGATCTTGGTGATGAAGGTGATGATAGTGATGATGATAGTGAGGTTTATGATGGTGTGTGATGATGATGGTGGTGATGACGGTAATGGTGAAAATAATAATTGTGGTGATGATGATGATGTAATGTTGATGATGTGGTGATAACAATGATAATAGTAATAATGATAATGGTGGTGATATCAATAAGGATGATAATGGTTATGTTCTTGATATGATAATAAGATGTTAATAGTAATTACAGTAATGAGGATGATGGTGTTGGTATTGATAGTGATGTGCAGTTAACATTTATTTGGCACATGCTATGTGTTGTGCACTGTTCTAAACACTTTTAATAAACAACTTGTTTCATCCCCACAGTGACTTATCTTTGTTCTCATGTTAGAGCTGAGGAAACCGAGGCACAGTGCATTTTTAGTTTGCCAAGTTTACCAATGACTGGCACAGTGGGGATTAAATCTAGGCTGCCTGGCTCTAATGCCTCACTCAAATGTCTAATGTGTCTCATAATAAGAATATAGACTGACTACTGATAAGAAAAAAATAATTAAAACATCCTGATGAAACTGTAAGGGGTGAAACAATGGCTCATACCAAAAAAGACACTTTTCCAAATGATTAAGGAAGCGTCTGGACTTGGGGAGCACTGACCTGGTGAGGGAGCACTCACCTGGTGATGATAATCTTTCAGAAGGAAGTTGGGGTCTTTGACCACTGTCTTTCAAAGAACACTGTTGATTAAACACAGAAGGACCAGAAAGCCCTGGTAGACAGAGGGGAGAAAGTTCAGCTCCAAGGCTCCTTCAAAGGTGGCTTTTGTGATAAATTCAGGCTGGGTCCTTTTGCCTGCATAACCTTTCCACCCAGCCCAGGGGATTCCGCTTTAGGGTTAAGCAGTGACACCAGCTTTGTGATGTCAGAGGCAGAAGCTACCCTGGAGTCGTCAGGCTGGTGATGGTCAGGCCCTCCCCTCTGGTCAAGTGGGACTGTGTGTTCTCTCCACCTTCCCTTGACCCCAAATGTTCTATGCAGGGGCCAGAGCAAATGCTCTGGCCCAAGGGACAAGCAGCATGGTCCAAGCAGGGATAAAGGGTGAAGCCACAACCAGGATCAGGGAATAAAGTGGACAGGTACAAGGAGATGGTAGCCTTTCTACCTGAGGACAGTGCTGACCAAACCAACAGAATAATCCTGGGTCCACTTACCTGGGCAATTCTCCATTGGTGACAACTTGGTGCCTAAGTGGCTCAAACTAGAGGAAACATGTGTGTGTGTGTGTGTGTGTGTGTGGTGTGCAATGGCCCACATGTGTGTACATATGGTGTATTGGTATATGCATGTGACATACCTTGGAACAGGCATGAGCAGCTTCCCAAATGGGACTCTATGCAGGGAACAGTCACACAGCTTCCTGCTTTGCAAAAATTTCACAAAATTCCTTTTACATCCATGATTAACCTGAGTTTTGGAAGGATGGAATGTAGAATTTTCTGGTTAAAGGAGGATTTCCATTAAAAAATGTTCTACATATTATTAAAGGTTTTCCAGACTTGAATGGTGTTTTAAACAATATAAAGTTGGAGAAATAGGAACACTTTTACACTATTGGTGGGACTGTAAACTAGTTCAACCATTGTGGAAGACAGTAGCGATTCCTCAAGGATCTAGAACTAGAAACACCATTTGACCCAGCCATCCCATTACTGGGTATATACCCAAAGGATTATAAATCATGCTGCTATAAAGACACATGCACATATACATTTATGGTGGCACTATTCACAATAGCAAAGACTTGGAACCAATCCAAAAGTCCATCAATGACAGACTGGATTAAGAAAATGTGGCACATATACACCGTGGAATACTATGCAGCCATAAAAAGGGATAAGTTCATGTCTTTTGCAGGGACATGGATGCAGCTGGAAATCATCATTCTCAGCAAACTATTGCAAGAACAGAAAACCAAACACTGCATGTTCTCACTCATAGGTGGGAACTGAACAATGAGATCACTTGGACACAGGAAGGGGAACGTCACACACTGGGGCCTGTTGTGGGGAGGGAGGAGGAGAGATAGCATTAGGAGATATACCTAATGTAAATGATGAGTTAATGGGTGCAGCACACCAACATGGCACATGTATACATATGTAACAAACCTGCATGTTGTGCACAAGTACCGTAGAACTTAAAGTATAATTTTTAAAAAGTCAGTATAAGGTTAATAAACGTATTTCAGAAGGAGAAAAAAGGAAGAAGGCAAGAATGAAGGAGATAAGAAAAAAAAATAAAAGAGGAAGAAAAACAGTGAAAAGAGAAACTCGCAGCTAGCCATGTACAGCCATAAGTTTTACTAGCATTTGGGCATTTTCCTTCTGATCTATTTTCTGTTTATGGATTTTTTTTTTAGTTTGTTTTTACTACAATTGTAATCAGAACGGATATACAGCTTTGCAATAGGTTACTTCCATTAACACATTGCAAGCATTTCCTAAGTTGCTATGCTCTATAAATGTTATTTTAATACATTATACTTTTTGTTATCGTGCCTATAATTACATATTAACCCTGGAGAAAGTAGAAACAAATGTTATGCAAAAGGAAAACTAAAATTGAATTATAATTTCAAGACTTAAAAATAAGCACTATTATTCAGGCATGTGTTCATTCAATATGCATAGAAGAAGGGCTAATATACAGATACAGACACATCCATGGATACAGACATGAATAACTTCACCCATCGCATATATTTTGTATATAGACAAAATGGGATCATAAGTCACATACTATCTTTATCCGATTAAAGTGCCATTAAGTGTTGAGTTTTTTTAATGGCCAAGTTTACTTCCATTTCTCTCAGGGAAAGGCAAAAAAAAAAAAAAAAAAAGATAAAAGATTGATTAGGGAGTAGCTCCTTTGCTCTCCCTGTTTAAATTATTCCAGGCGCCACAGTTTTTATTTCAAACATCCGTTCTCTTCCACCGGGTGCTCCAGGCAAAGGGTAAAGTCCTTGCTTCCTGTTTAGAATCTCGTCTCTATGCCGTATCAGCCCTTTATTGACCCACCCACCACCCACTTCCAACTTGTGAGACAGGTGTGCAAAACTAGGTCCTCAGAGATGGGCACCCTGCCCCACGTCACACCACTGGGCAGCGGCTGAGCTAGAATTGATTACAAAACAGAAAGGGCCATTGGACTTCCAAGCCCTGCTCTCACCATGAATCTACTCTACTTCTCCATTTATTTGCATTTCATTGGGTTTGCTGGCTGAAGGAAGGACGTGTGGAGTGTTTATTCTGTACGGCACACTCAGAAAATGAAACATGAAACTACCAGGACTTCAGGTCTTGCCTGTGAGTTATTTTTATCTTCGGATAAATATAGGTGATCCTGGACTTACTGTGGTTTCATTTGCAATACTTTCCATTTGCAATGGATTGATGAGGACATAACCCCATTGTAAGTCAAGGAGTATCTATCAATACCCAACCTTGAAATTGACAATGTAAATAACTGACAGAAGTATTAATATCCAGAATACAGAGAAAACTCCAGCAAATTGGCAAGAAAAAGGAAAGGCTGTTAATAAGGAAATGGATAAAAGTTAGGAATAGACACTCTAAAGAAGAAAAAATCCTAGTTAATAGGGATTGAAGAGTTGCACAGAGTCACATGAAGAAAACGAACATTGAAATATTGTGAGATACGACTGTATACCCAACAGGCAGAGGTTTGAAAGTTATAGGATGATAAGGGTGGTGGACGAGCGCCGTCAGCTACTGGTGGAAAGGAAAACTGCTGTGGAGGAAAGCTAGGGAGTATCTGGTGACTCGGAGAACCTCAGTCCCACATTCGCTCTTTCACAAAAAAAGAAGCTTTCACAGATAAAAACACAAGTAAATAGATGAAAGGATGTTGAACATAGTATTAGTTTGATAATAAAGTTAGAGATAATCTAAGTGAGTATTAGGAAAGGAGGGGATAGGCCGGGGGCGGTGGTTCACGCTGGTAATCCCAGCACTTTGAGAGGCTGAGGAAGGTGGATCACGAGATCAGGAGATTGAGACCATCCTGGCTAACACGGTGAAACCCCGTCTCTACTAAAAACACAAAAAATTAGCCAGGCATGGAGGCGGGCGCCTGTAGTCCCAGCTACTCGGGAGGCTGAGGCAGGAGAATGGTGTGAACCCACGAGGTGTAGCTTGCACTGAGCCGAGATCGCACCACTGCACTCCAGCCTGGGTGACAGAGAAAGATGAAAGAAATAAAGAAAGACAGAGAGAAAGAAAGAGAGAGAGAGAGAGAGAAAGAAAGAAGGAAGGAAGGAAGGAAGGAAGGAAGGAAGGAAGGAAGAAGGAAGGAAGGAAGGAAGGAAGAAGGAAAGAAAGAAAGAAAGAAGAAAGAAAGAAAGAAGAAAGAAAGAAAAAGAAAGAAAGAAAGAAAAGAAAGAAAAGAAAGAAAGAAAGAGAGAGAGAGAGAGAGAGAGAAAGAAAGAAGGAAGGAAGGAAGGAGAGGAAAGAAAGGAAAGAAGGAAGGAAGGAGAGGAAAGAAAGGAAGAAGGAAAGAGGAAGGAAGGAAGGAAGATAAAGTGTGTGAAATAGTCAAAGAATTATTCAAAGACCGTCTATCTGTTAAAGACTAGGAAGTATAAATCAACACAATGTACCTGAAGGATACCTTAAGTGAAAACAGGAGAAGCAGAATGAAATACATGACAAAATATGCTTTTTTGGTATGTAAGACAGGGAGCCTCTTTGGAAGAAGGCTGAAACTGAGGGTGGGAGATAAATAAATTAAAATAAGTAAAAACTATGTGCATGATGGCAGTATTGTGCTGCAAACTGAGGATTATAACCAATCCAGTTTTGCATACATAAGGATGAACGGGTCAGGGGTAAACGTCTGATATGAATTGGATGCATCTTTCCTTGCCTTTAGCTACTAAAGTCCGAGTGCTTTGCAGGTGGGGGTCGTCCCCATCCGCTGCACACTTCTGGGTGATGAATTCTGCTCAGTTGACAGTATTCTGCCTTTCTCAAAGATCACATTTGGAGTTTGGGCTTAATCTATTATGTTTCCAAAAGAACAACAACAAAAAAAGAATAAATGGCAGACTAAATAGCAAGTAGTTCCTTCAACTCATGTCTGGGTGCTCGCTGCGAAGACTCTGAGGCATCCATTTGAAAAGAATACCAGGAACTGATGACTATGATTTGATCCTGCCTTTTGCAGGGCCTTGTTATTGGAGGGATTCATCATGCATAGGAATTATTTGTGTGTTAGCTAGAGGCTAAATGCTCTGCATTCGGCATTCGGGAAGAAGCACATGGCCGCCATTTCTACTCACTTACCCCGGAGATAAATGACAGCTTTACATGGACAGATGCAGCCTGTTTGCTGGCTTCCATCTGGTTTTTAAATCACTCAAAGTAAGCTCCAAAGACACATTTTTATGCTGCATAAAATACACAGAGGAGAAGAAAGGCCTGGGCTTCACACATTTGTTATTTCATTATTTGTGTTGCCTTTATAAAAGAAAAATCATGGAGTCATTTCGCCAATTATTTTGACCTCTGAACATTCATTGCAACCCTTAAATTTGATGTCTTCTTCCTAAATGTCCTCTTTGAAATTGCCCGATAATTCACTCTTTATGCAGCTCTGACAGGGAATGAGAACATTTCTACTTTAAACAGCTCAAGGCACAGTTCAGGAGGGAACTCAGGAAAACACATATTGCATCGTTTTGGAGAAGAACATGCAGAGGTCCTGGCCAGCGCTGCGCAGCCACGACTCCCCTCCCCTCGGACCAAGAACAGACTTGACTATTGTGTCCTTAATTCTTTCCCCACATGCCAAATGGCTCCATGACACCCTTTGTTGGTTCAGGCTCTGCCCTATAACTCAGGTGTCCGTCCTTCTGCTGGCCTCACACCCTCTGCCTGGGCAAGGCAACACAGGTCTGCTGAGTTCCTGCTTCATGTGGAGTCAACCCTCAGCTCTGAGGATCCACCTCTGAGCCAAAAAGCCACTCAGGGCTCTACTCTCATGGGGTTTGCTTTCTACAGTGGGGAGAGAGACAAGCAGAAACAATTTAGTGACACAATGGTCACCCTTGGTAATAACCGCTATGAAGCGAACAAAAAAGGCTCCATGCCCTGGAGTGAGAGCTGGGCAGAGAAGAAGGAGGGATGAAGTGAAGACATTTGTCCTGGGTGGCCTTTGCAAGAGATATTTGAACTGGGACCTAAAGGATGATAAGAAGCTGGCCATGCACAGACATGGGGAAAGTGGACTCAGGCAGGACAAACAGAAGTGCAAAGGCCCTGAGATGGGAGCTAGTGTGGCACGTTCAACTTACAAGAAGTCCCAAGGGGCTGAGGGGTGCCAAGTACAGGGGTTGACCCTGCTCAGGCTCCATTGCTTCAGGAGATGCCCCCACTCCCTGCAAGCCCCAGGCTCATGGCCCTATACACCACTCACATGGCATGCATGTCTTTGTCACAATTGTTATGTTTTCCCAAACATTTTGATGTCTTTTTAGAACTGTATCTCTAATTCCTAACACAGAATTTAGTACATAGTAGGCACTCTGTACTTTCATGTCAAATGAATAAATGAATGAATGAATGAACGCATTACACAGTATCCATCAGTGTGATCACCACCATGTTAGAAGATGCCAACTACAAGGGCAGCTGATATAACTGGGTCCCTCTTCTTGCCACAAGCCCTGGACCTCTCAATAATAAAATGATCCCCTACCTCCTCTGACCCCTTCCAACATTGAAGTTTGCTGAGAATAATAAAAAGAGCTAATGCTTATGGGGTAGATAACTATCTGCCAGACAATATGCCCTTAACATACACTTTCTAAATTAATCCTCACTATCTCCACCCTGCAAATGAGGAGCGAAAGCCAGTTAAGGTAAGTGATTGGCCCAAGATCATGCAGCTCGTAAGGGCCGGACCCTGTACAGATGTGAATCCAAATATTTCTGACTCTTAAACCCTACTCTTAAGGGAGGCTTGCCTCCCAGACCCTGCTCTCAAAAGCATCTAGACCTGAATGCAAGGAAAAGCTCAGGGGTCAGGGAATCAGGGTCGGGGGAGGCCTGCAAGCACCCGGGGTCAATGGGGTGACAGAGAAGAGAGGACCGAGAACTGACTCCTCAGCACCTGTGTTTTGCAGGCTTGAACTCATCTATGTTCCATAGAGTTCCTGTCCTGCTTGAGGTTAACACTAAGAAACATGGAGCCCCGGGCCCTTCAGCTGAACTGGGGACAGACACCTCCTCCAGGGAAAAGCCTGAAGCCTTTCATCTTGGTGCCAGACAAGTCTGTTACTGAGCATAAAGAGTGATTACTCTCCATGCTTCGAAGGCTCTGGTCTGTGAGGTCTTAAGCAAATAATTACTGACTTGAAGTCAACTTTTTGTCTTCCTTCGTTCCTCTCTTCTCCTCTCTCCCTGTCATCTTCCCCTCCTTCCCTTTCTCTCTTACCTCCTGCTGAGCCTGGCCATTCGAGTACAGGCAGAATTGACCTCAAACCCCTCCAAGTTTGACCCAAAACAGCCTCCAGTGTGATGCTTGCTCTCTCTCTTCTTCTTTCCCACTGAGAAATCCGAGGCCCTAGGGCAGAGGTCAGAGGGTTTTTTGGTGTGTGTGTGTGTGTGTGTGTGTGTGTGTTTTATTTGTTTTACTTTCTATAAAGGGATGAGTGGTAAACTCTTTAGGCTTTGTAGGCCATTTGGCCTCTATAGCAACTACTCAACTCTGCTATATTGTAGCATGAAGACAGCCACAGACAGCACATAAATAAATGAGCATGGCTGTGTTCCAATAAAACTTTATTTACAAAAGGCAAGCTGGGGGCCAGATTTGGCTGGCAGGTTACAGTGCACCAAACCCTGACCTATAAGAGGTGTCACCCTAAGATGGAAGGATCTTGGACTCCTGATTCATCACTTGGGAAGCCTCCTTCCAGACATCTGCATTGTAAGAAATCACTTTTATTGGATTAAGAAAGATACCAAGAGTTAGTGTTGTTGACTATGAAATGCAGTCTACCCTGACTAGGATTGTTACTCTTTTATCTTCTTTGTGCTGTTTTGTAACATTTTCTTTTCCTTTACACACATATTTTTATTAACTTTATTTTTGGGGATGTGATTGTTTGCCTGAAGAGCGGCTTCCATTTTAGATGGCTGCCTTATGAGAAAACCCTTGATCACTAGAACTTTTTGAAACTTAGATATGCATCTCTGCATTCCATGTGTATCAGCCAATGCCATTCTGTAAATTCCTTCCTCTAAAACTAACCACATGTTTTCTGTGCTGTCATACACAGCAACATTACTGTAGTTCGAACCAAAGACTAAAATACATTGCTCCAGATTTAATTAAATTTGAATTAGATGAGCTTGGTTTCTGCTGAACTGTTCATTTCTGCAAAGGGTGGGGAGTTTCTGATACACCAAACTAATGAGCACCCAGGGATCCAGCAGGGAGGATCCTCTGATAATGTGGGACCATTCTTGCCCACCATAAATATGTCTCCTAGCTTAAGAAGTAACTGATAGTCCTCTAGGGACCCCCAGTATGCCTCAGGTAGGAAACGTGCTTCCATAAGCAAAAATCAACCAAACTTTAGAAGACCTATCATTTTCCTCATTTTCCAATTCAACCCCCAGAAGAGAATTAGGCAATTTATGCCCACACAAATGTTGGGGCACAGAGGGACCTCGGAGGAAAATGAGAAGGGTAAGTGATGCACTATGGAGACTCTAGCAGGAAATTATTTGTGTGTTCTTCATGGCCTTGGTCTAAATGTGGCCCCTGAGCCTAGGACTTCAGGGCTTACTTATTTTCCAGGTCTTCCCAACCTCCTCTGCAGAACCAGTGTGGGGCCCAGAGTCAACCTTACTCAGCATTTATGTGGTCAAAGACCTGCCGCTCTTTGTTTTAGATTATTTTCAATCATCTGCATATTTCTGTAGCTTCACAGTCTCTTCTGGTTCCCACTACCACTTGTAGTGGGTTGAATGATGGTCCCCCCAAAAATATATCCACATCCTAATCCCAGGAACCTGTAAATATTACCTTATATGGCAAAATGTGTAAGTAGGTTAAGGATATTGAGAGGAGAATATTATCTTGAATGTGTGGGTGGGCCCTAAAGATAATCACATGCATCCTTATAAGACAGACACACAGAAGAGAAGATGATGTGAGGGTGAGGGAAGGGATTGGAGTGATGAGACCCCAAGTCCAGAAATGCCTGGAGCCCCCAGAAGATGGAAGAGGCAGAAAGCATCCTTCCCCACAATCCTTTGGAAGAATTACAACCCTGTCCACACCTCAGTTTCAGATGCCTGCCCCCCAGAACTTTGAGATCTTCAATTTTGGTTGTTTGAAGCCACCCAGTTTGTGGTCATTTGTTATAGCAGCTGCAGGAAATGCATACCATTCAACCTCCCAAAAATGATTTTTAAAACCATCATTCATTCATTGAATAAACATATCGATACCCCTAATTTTAATAGGCCCTAACACTGTATAGGCACTGCCCTGAGCACTTCCACATGGTGGCATTTAACCCTCTCCATACAATCACTGCTACCACCCCTCATAGTCAGGGCAGCTGAAGCTCAGGATGTAGGGATAACTTGCTCAAGGTCACATGGCAAGTGGCAGAATCCTGGATTCAAATCTAAGCTGACCTTTCTCCAACACCTTCCTTTCGTCCACTTCCCTGGAGTTCCACATCTGTTCCAGGTTCTGGTGGGTCCCCAGCCTGAGATTAGGAGACACTGCATGCACCAGGCCTGGGGTGGCTGCAGCCAGAGGTGTCCCGTCGGCCTGTCTTTTCATCTCCAAAGTGCACCTTACTTGGCTCAAAGAACTAATATGGAGCTGAATGAGACATGAATGCCTTATGTATCTTATTAAGACATGCTAGCGGAGGATGGTAGGGAATGTTCTACACCTATTAAGGTTTCCACTCTCCTGTTTTTATTAGGTCACCTTTCTTACCTGGTCAAAATCATATGAGAGAAAAATATCCACCAATTGTTTCAACAGTACCATAGCTATCCCACAATTCTGTAAGGGTAAAATTCAAAGAGGCTCTAGAGCTCACTGCTGCAGTCGTTTCCTATGGTCTGGAATCCTGTTATGACATGGTGAAGAAGGAGGAAGCCTGGGCAGTGGGGGGAAGAAATTGAGGAGGATTCCCAGCTCCCCCACCAGTACTTGGCTGTGTGATCTGCTTAACCCTTGTCAACTTCCATCAAGTAATAATAATTTCAAAATAGCACATCATAATGCCAAAATAATAATGTCATCTGCACAGAACTATAGTGTGCATTTCATTAAAATACTCCACTAAATTTTGGGCACCATGGTTAGGTCAGGAAGCAGCTGTTTCTTCTCTCTCCTGGGCTTTCAAATAATCTAATTTTATTTACATTTCTTATTTAATTTTAAGGGACTTGATTCATTAAAAAGTGTCTGACTAGCTCCGATTCTCAAAATCATGTGTCGGTAATGGGGAAATCTCATGGGAACAAAGATTCAGTCATACGTTGATCATCAACTCTCATCCAGTTGCCATGGCAATCTAGAGTATCATGGCGCCCTCCACAGATGTTCCAGCAAACTTTGGTGCAGACTAAAATTAAGCAGGTGCATTTTGTTAGAGCAATACCAGTGGGAGCAATATTGAGCTGAGGGGTCAAGCTATACCTCTGTGGTGATTCTCAAATTGTCATGAGCAAGTGATATTTGTAAGAGAACAGTTAATCAGGCCCTATAGAAAAATCATGAAAATGTACTACAACGTGGAACACTTTGCCTGTTGAGTATATAAAAGAGCAAGGTCAGAGAAGGCAGTAATTCTGTTACAACAGAGATGATATTGAAGGACAATTCAATGCTTAGCGCTGTGTTAGACAGTGTCAGGTATTGTTACGTCATGATGAAGAGTCCATGTGATGCTCATTGACTTCTTTCAAGATGTTTAGAGATTTCAGTTTTTCAAGTGAAGATACCAACAACTTTTAGCCCTCAAAAATTGTGCCTGGCAAGAAACCTTTTGAAAATTTCCAGCCCAGATTGTGTGTCATGTGGTCCGAGGGATGTTTTACTCTGGCCACCTGCTGGCAAGTTACATAAAAAATACCCACATATGATGTCTGAGATGGGAGCTAGGGTAGTCGTAGAAGTAGTAAATGTGCTACTTCAAATAATAGTAAACTGTTGAATTAAATTTTTATTTGTTCATTCATTCCTGGCTTGGGATAGGGACTTGGACTGGAGTTTATAAATAAGATCAGGAGACCTGTGCCTGGGAAGTCCATCCAAACAACCCAATTTGAAGGGCTTTGACATCTAGGCGTGGAGAATTCATTGCATGACATGAATAAAATTTTCTTAAGATTTTTGTGTTAAACCAATCCAGATTTTCTAGATTAAATCTCATGGTCTTGAAGGGGATAGTCTCATCTACTCAGAGTGGCTAGGTAGGAGTAGTAATAAAGGCCAAACAATTTGCATATTGTACAGAGGAAGGTGACAGTATTCCAAAAGAGCTGGATGAGCATCGTAAGCAAGAAGTGTAGCACTGAGCTCTAACAGCATGTTGATTCTAGTTGCCACTGTGGCTGACACTGAACACAGCAATCATAATTGTGGTGGTGATAATGATAATGGTGATGGTGGTGATGACAATGAGGACACTGATAATGATGATGGTAGCGGTGATGATAATGATGATGATGGTGGTAGCTATGCTACTGATGATGACATAATGATGTGATGATGAAGATGGTGATGGTCATGGTAGAAATGATGATGGTAGGGATCATGACAATGGTGATGGTGATGATGATGATGGTGGTGGTGACGGTCATAGTTATGCTACTGACGATGATAAATGATGATGGTGGTGATGATAATGGTGGTGATGGTGGTAGTTATGCTACTGATGATGATATAATGATATGATGAAGATGGTGATGGTCACAGTAGAAATGATGATGGTAAGGATGATGGTAATGGTGATGGTGATGATAATGATGATGGTGGTGGTGATGATAATGGTGGTGGTGGTAGCTATACTACTGATGATGACATAATGATGTGATGATGAAGATGGTGATGGTCATGGTAGAAATGATGATGGTAGGAATGATGATAATGGTGACGGTGATGATGATGGTGGTGGTGATGGTCATAGTTACGCTACTGATGATGATAAATCATGATGATAGTGATGATGATAATGCTGGTGATGGTGGTAGTTACGTTACTGATGAAGAGTTAATGATGTGATGATGATGATATGATGATGGAGATGGTGATGGTAGTGATGGTGATGGTAGGGATGATAATGGTGATGGTGATGGTGAGCTTGATGATGATGATGGTGGTGGTGATAGTGAAATATGATGGTGTGATGATGATGATGATAGAAACCTGCAGTTTATTGAAGGCTACCTATAGAGGAGGTATTGGCAAACTATGGCCCATGGGTAAAATTTGGTGCACTTTCTGTTTATGTAAGTAAAATTTGATTATCACACAACCACAGCCATTTATTTGCATATTGTTTTTCACTACCATCACACTACAACAGCAGAGTGGAATAGTTTCAATAGACTGTAGTGGCCCCAAAGCCTAACATTTTTCCTATTTGATCCTTTGCAGGTAAAGTATGAAAACTTCTGCTGTAGAGAAAGGAAGGTATTCACCAGTCTAGTTTTCCTCAAGCTTCAGTGCACATAAAACCTACTTAGAGGGTACACTATTGTGATTTATAGTAAGACATGTAAATACTGGTTTTCATCCCTGGTTCCTGGCACTGAGCTACTAAATCACTTTTACTTTCCTGTGTGATATGTGTGCTAGGTGCTTATTTTGTCCTGACATTTGGTCTTTGACCCCGGTTCCTGAGACAGAGTTCCTAGTCTCTTGGAATTTCCTGGGTGATTAGAGCATGTTTTGTTCTAAGGAGGTGAATCTTGGTGGGCTCCTGGATGGGGGCTGGTAGCCAGAAGCAACAAGGCATGATTAGAAGCCTGGAAGTTCCAGCCCCATTTCCAACCCTCCAGCCTCTGGGAAGAAAGGAGGAGCTAGAGATTGAGTCAATAATTGATCATGCCTGTGTGACAAGGCCTGCATAAATATCCCTTAACTATAGGGTTTAGAGAACTTTCAGGTTGGTGAACACATTCCAGGGCAAGGAGAGTGGTGCAGCCCAGTTTGATGGGGACAAAAGTTACTGCACTCAGGACACTTCCAGATCTTGCTGCCCATACCTGCTCATCTGGCTGTTCAGCTGTGTCTTTCATCGTAGCCTTTATTATACAATAAACTGATAAGCGTAAGCATTTTCCTTAGTTCTATGAGCGCACTAGCAAAGTATTGAACCTGACGAGGGGAGCATGCGGACACTGATGTACAGCTGGTCAGTCAGAAGCACAAGTGACCACCTGAGACTTGCAACTGGCGTCTGGAGTGGGGGCGGTCTTGTGGGACCGAGCCCTTATCCTATGAGACCTACACTAACTCCGGTCAGTGTGAGGATTGAATTGAATTGTATGACACCTAGCTGATGTCAGAGAATTGGTTGTTGATAGGGACAAAACCCACACATTTTGGTGACCAGAAGCCAAGTGTGAGAATATATAGAGACAGACAGTTTGATATTTCCTCACAGGGGGCTTGTATGATTAGACTCCTCGGCAGTTGTCTGTGGACAGCTCTTTGATAAACACCTTATGGGGTCAAGCCATGTGGGTTATGAGACAGTATTAAGTGCCTCTGATCCTCTAGTCTATCAAATGAGGCTTGCATTTGATCTAGAGGTATTGGAAAATCGAACTGATGAAAAGTTTAAAAATTCAACATTACATAAATTCAAGTAGAATTA
This sequence comes from Trachypithecus francoisi, assembly GCF_009764315.1. Classification (NCBI taxonomy): domain Eukaryota; kingdom Metazoa; phylum Chordata; class Mammalia; order Primates; family Cercopithecidae; genus Trachypithecus; species Trachypithecus francoisi. Next base: position 56,734,298 of record NW_022681467.1, read on the forward strand.
AGCCAGCTCAATCCTCCTTAACAGATAAACACCTTCACGCTTCTTGCACAGACCAGGATATAGAATTTTAAGTTTGTCAGTCTCTAAGTAGACCCACTGGAGAAAATTGCACTTTGCCTTTAAATGATTTACTGCTGTGATTTCCAGGGGATCTTAACTGCTCACCATTGTCTCCAGGCAGTTCATTCTCCAATTCTCAGACACGTTGTCTCAAGAAACCACTGTTTTCAGTTTGCAATATTTTTTCTGAAATTTTTCTGAGAAGATACAGCTAAATTAAATTATTCTTCATGCTACCAAACATGAGTTATGGTCTCCATCTCATTTAGCAACTTCTGCAGTTTATCACCATTAAAAATGGTCTAAAAGGGCTTAATTTAGGTAATAGATTCCTCAATTCAGAGTCTGCTTCCCTCTGGTTTAAGCTGCTGTTTCTCATGCCACAGAAAGACGGAGTCTGTCTCTGAAACAGATATTACTGATTTCCACATAATGTTCCTGAAGTCTGAGCTGACTTTTCATGAAGTGAGACAGATGCATGGAGCTAACTCCAGCCACCTGCTGTGGCTTCGGATTGACATTTTAAATGAGAGAGGGAGGACACAGACAGAAATCCCTGCCATTCTGTGGGAAAGGAATGTTGGCCAAAAGGGCTATAACAATTCCACTCTTTCTGGCCTCCCTTACCACTAAATCCACAGGCAAAGGGGAGCTATCTTTCTTGGATTAGTCAACTGTAAAAGCAGAGATAATGAGACACAGGTAAATCAGAGCAGGTTGATGTGGAAACTTACGTCGGAGTGGACAGATGCTGAAAAATGGCAGATGGGCTTAGGGGAAACACACCTCAGCTTGAAAAAGAGCTTTATGGAAAACAACTTCAGTATTTGAGTTGAAGGAAGATATAATGCCTATAAGAAATAGGAGTCCCAGAATGTTCACTTGCTCAGTTTCCTGATACAGTGCCATCTGAGTGTCTCGTTGACCCCACGCTTTCTAATAATATTTGGAGACATTTTCATTCAAAAGACCTGCTATTTCCATACATAAAAGTAATGTCTGTTGATTGTGGTATGTGTGTCTCTGTGTGTGTGTGTGTGTGTGTGTTCAGAAAATACAGATTTTTTTTTTTTTTTTTTTTTTTTAAGATAAGGTCTCACTGTTACCCAGGCTGGAGCTCAGTGGCATGATCTCTGCTCACTGCAACCTCCACTTCCCCAGGCTCAAGTGATTGTCCATCCTCAACCTCCCAAGTAGCTGGGACTACAGGCACAAACCACCAACACCTGGCTAACTTTTGTATTTTTTGTAAAGACTGGGTTTTGTCATGTTGCGTATGCTGGTCTTGAACTGAACTCAAAACCATCCACATACCTTGGCCTCCCAAAGTACTGGATTACAGGCGTGAGCCATCACACCCAACTGAAAGCAGAGAAATTTATATATAAGAAAGTAAAAATATCCCAAATTCCCTAAACACACATATAACCACGTGAATGTTTCATGTTTTATGCTCTTTTTGGTTGTTTCCCATGTGTCAATAAGTATCTAGATAGAGATACAGATTGATCACAGAATTGGATCTTGTGCTTCTCAGCAACCCAAGCCATCTGAACAGTATCTCATGGACACGTTTTCCAATTACTACGTACAGACATTTGTTATCACTTTTTAATGACAGCATGATATCCTATTGAGTGAAATAATCACAATTTAAATAGTGGCCTATTTGGGACAGGTAAGATGTTCCCAGGGTTGGTGTGCTTCACTAATGAGCCACCAGATGTGCACCCATGGCAACCTTGGTCCAACCTTTTCTTATCACAAAAGGTGTCAGGGTGAGACTAATGCCATACCTTCATGGTTCCCCTTCCAGCCCCAGGCCACAGTGCTGACAGTTGCCTCCACACAATGGGAAGAAAAGCCCAAATAGAACTGTCCACAGACCTTTCCACTTGTCCATGCCTTCTGCCTACACCCCTCTGATTCAGGGCACATTAAGGAGGCATGCCAGCGCTTCCCCAGCTTACCTCCTGTGCTACCCCCACATCCCCTTCCACTTAATCTGAACTGCACAAAACAGGAGAAATGCCTCACACTTGATAGCACAAAGTTTCTCTCTGCCACTGTGGGGCAAACAGGGCCTGCCTTCCTGTAGGCAAAGGATTAATCCACCTTCCTTAAAGTCACTCCTTTAACAGGTAAACTGGATTCCAGGGCACGCAGCCTTGCCCCTTGGTTCCCAGACACCTGCTGAAGCCCGAGTCACAGACTCTCCACAAAGGAGGGAAAGGTATGTCCACCGTTGGGCATCCAGACTTTCCTCTCCTTATCACCAGGCCGGGGCTCCATTCCCTCTCCAAGGAGTTGCCCGGGGATCCCTCAAGAGTGGCAATTTTTCTTTGATTTTTCAGCCTTAGAGACTGATGGATGAATAATGATTGGTAATTTGACTTTACACCAGGGCATCAATTTGTATTTGAGGAAAACATAGAAGCCTCAATACAGAGTAAGTCCACAATGATTTCAGAAGACCCGATTTTAAGAGGCAGGCTGAGAGCTTTAAAATTACTTACTAGCAATCTAAATACAATCACTGAAGTCCAGTCATGGGTACAGAGGGAATTGTTATACTATTCTCTCTACTTTTATGTGTATTTGAAGCTTTTCATAATAAAAAGTTAACCAAAAGTAATCTATATAAACTTAGCTATGAGAATGTAAGTGCCCTAGTGGATTTAAAACAATTCTATTCTTAAAAAGAAAAAAGAGGCACACACACACAAACACACACATTGAGTTTCAAATTACACCTTAAAATATGTGAGCCTTACTTTCTGCTCCCTATTCCATCACAAATTATTTGCAAGTTTGTATTGTAAATTCCATTTTCTTTTTCCTGATGGAGAAAGTCACTCTGTGGGGAAAAATCCATTCAGCTGTAGGTCCAGGGAACTCAGAATTCCCCAGTTGCTTGTGTTTCTAAAAGAGGGGGAGAGAAAGTCACACAAAGCCGAGGAGAGAGAGAAGGATGGGAAAAGAAGGAGGTCGAATACAGAACAGAAGCACAGGGGTCCCCTCTTTGGGGTGCCCCTCCTCCCCACCCCCAGATTCAGCTGCACATCCTTCCTTCTCTGTAAGTGTTCTTGCCTTGAGGTCATTAAAACGCCCCTGATTTATAGCAAGTCTGCAGTAATTTTACTGGGGCTCTCACAAAGAGTTATTGTTGTGATGGTTTGAGCAGAGCGAGTACTGAGGAGCCACATGGTCAGGCCTTCCACAAGCTGTTGCTCCCCCCAGTTCCATAGCTCCCTGAAAGATGGATGATAGCAGGGACTGTGGTTCCACAGCAGGACCCAGAGTAGGCCGAGGCCAAGGCGGCTGCATTCTAGAGCTGTGTTCTGAGATAACGTCTGCACATGAGGCAACTATCATCTCTGCTCAGCTGGAAACCAGGAAGGCAGAGGCGGTGTGGTGGCTGACGGCTCCCAAGCATCTACCCCTCCTTTCTGCCTATCCGCAGCCTCACGCTTTTCAACCCCTGGCTTTCCCGAGGCACTCAGTAATTTTTGCTCACCTTACAGAGGCTCTCCTCCCAGATTTTATGCTGGAAATATGCCTCTGAGCCCCAGTTGTTCACAAGGAAGTGGTCTTCAAATATGCACCTGCATTATATGAACGGAAGGTAGGGAAGAGGAGTGCAGCAAGGAGGGGAGCCGCCTCCCCTGTGTGAGTGTTTGATGAAGCATTTTCATCCAAAAGAAAGATGGATTGTCAACCAGACCCCGGCATCTGACATGCAATTATGTCTGTGCACCTGCAGCTCGCCCCATATGCAAAATCTGCAGGTGCAAACCTTGAGTCCAAAGACGACCCTTTAAATCATACCCTTCCAAAGACTCTGGTGGTTCCTGTTGGAGCAGGGAGGCTGCTGAGAGGTGAGACTGCTTGAGTAACTCAGTCATTACTTTTCTTCTCACTCTTCGTGGTGCTTTTTTTGTCCAGGGGAGGCCTTTCCGTGCTGAGAAATTACAAGTCCTTTTTCAGATCAGATACACAGCTTGTGGGCTTTTCCCATGCACAATGTAAGCAAGGGGAGGAGCTTTTGTTTTGTGGGCTTGTTTTGAACATCTGACTCCAAAGAGAGAAGCAGCCCTGGTTTATCAGTCTGTCTGGTTCTGACACTGGACATCCCCTGTTTCTGCTGGAATTCTGCACCCCTTTCATGTGCATTACCGAAAGGTGCCTCTAAAAATGCTGTTGCCCTCTGTCTGTTCCCACCAATGCCTTTACTGTAGTCAGCCCTCCATCTGCCAAGAGGTGGCTTGCCAGCATCCTCACCCTCTACGACCTTGCTGACTACTCATTCCAGCTTTGCATACTCTCTCTCTTTCTCCCTCTCTCTCCCCACTCGTCTCTTCTCTCTTTAAGCTCCAATTGTACATTGTCCCTCTTTGTCATTTTTCTCATTTTACCATATATTATGGTTAATTGCGTACTTCCCTTACCCACATTAATAACAATGAAATTAGTAGGTCGAGTCCATAATGTGAGTCTCTGTGCTAACAGTCTTGCATGCCCTGCCTAATATAATCCTTGGTACCACTGATTCTGTTCCAGGCACTGCAGATCAAGTGAACAAACAAAAGCTATGAAAACCACTCGCTTTCTGAAGCATGTGGTTTAGTTGGAGGAGAAAGCTATAAACAAGGCACAAATGACTAAAATAATTTTAGATGATAGCAAGTGCTATGAAGTTAATAAAACACACTAAGGCAATGGAGGATTGCTGAGCATCATTTGAACTAAGATCTGAGGGCTGAGAATGAGCCATTCAAGAGCTCTAGGAAAAGCAATCCACAAAGAGGGTGGAGCAAGTGGGAAGGATCTGAGAAAACAGAAGTCTAGGGCAAGTGAGGCGGAGCAGTCAGGAGGGAGGCAGGAAGTGAGAGAGGTGGGACAAGTGAGTGAGGCCAGGTCCTGTAGAGCCTGGTGTCATCTGGGGACAGCCAGATTCAACAGGGAGCACCCATATTCACCTGGGCATAGCCAGATTCACCCGGGAGCACCCATACTCACCTGGACACAACCAGATTCACCTGCAAGCACCCATCACAGACAGATTCACCTGGGAATATCCAGATTCACCAGTGCATATTCATGTTCACCTGGGCACAGCCAGATTCACCAGCCACACTCGGATTCTCACAGCCAATGGACTGTCAGATGCACCAGTGCTCACATTCCAGCCCCAGCTGCCCGATGCTCCAGGGCAAGAGTCATTCTCATCATCTCACACAGCACAAGCAGCTGAACCACCATGCAGCTGGCCTGGATGGGGCACCCAGGGCTGTGCAAGCCCTGGCCCCTTGAGTCTGCACAAAAGCCCTGTGAGTTTGTTAGTATTATCTGGATTTTGCAGACAGGAATTCAGGACACAGGAGGGTTACCTAAGAGTGACCGAGGCTTGGACATCAGCAGCCTGGCTCCTGAGTCCACATCCTGACCACCCTCACAGGGTTTGAAGGTGGTGAGTGTGCAGTCACTTTGTCTTGAGTGGTGTGGAATCAGCCTTGCCCACACCCAGAGCTGAGCCTCAGGAACATGTCCATGAGTAGGGGTGGCTGCTCTCTGCCAACAGGCACCATGGTCATGGCCACAGACTGATGTTTCCAGGAAGTCACTTCTGAAGGGGAAGCTATTTTGAGGACTGGAGAATGAGCAACCCAAGAGTGGAACATCCTGACCAAGCACATTATTCTTCCCCAGAGCTCCAGGGCTTGGCTGTGGAACTGAGTATGGGGTGGGGGTGGGGAGACTGCAGCCAAGCAAGGCACAGGTGACTTCAGCACAGGCAATTTGCTCAGCTCTCATGAACTGTGTGATGCCACTGGGTCACCCGCATCAGCATCGCTCATCTACAAACAGCCCTGGCTGTCACAAGTAATAGGGCAAGGGTGAGACCTTCGTGTGTTTTCCGAAGACTGTTTTCCTGAGACTCTTCAAAAATGAGATGCCCCCGTCACTCTCAACAACAGGAAGACCGTGTGTCACACAGTTATTAGATTTTATTTATGAGGGAAGCATCTGAGTTTTCTGCAACCTGTCATTGAGCAGTGTGTAAACTGACAGAGGCGTCTATCTTCATCCACCCTGGAGATGCCGGGCTGGAAAATGAGGACAAGGATGCTTCTGTCAGAAATTCTGAAAAATTGTGATAAAGTGATAGAGAAGTCACTTGTAAGTTCTGTGATCTGCTTTAAATGCTTGAGAAAACATAAATTTGTGCCTGAAAAAGAGCTAAGAGAACATGAATACAACTATATTAATATTAGCCATGGAGAATTATAGCTGGTCACTGTCTTCTCCTCTTTGAAAAAAAAAACAACCTGTGCATATAAAATTCAACACTATACTTTTGAAATAATTCCTCATAGGGGTGTAACATGTATGTACAGACACAGAAGCTTACAGAGCACATAGAGGGGTTGAAATCCTATCTATTCCTGCTCCAGGGTGCCCTTGTGCTCAGGAGTGGCTGGGAGCACACAGATCTCTGCCCTACACAGAAGCTCACTCGCTCTGTCAGTAAGCACAGAGGCACAGGCATGTAATGCTCAGGTGCTTATCTGACTGCGTATCAAGCTTTGGTAGCAAGACATCCAAATCCTTTTGAAGACCCCCCTGAATTCCATCCAATGGGAATATTACCCAGACACCTTGCCCTCTCCAACCTCAGGTCCAGCAGGTGCTTAGTACTGGGCCGGTAACCTGCTCCCTGCCTGGAATCTGAGTCACAGGCAGAGCAATGGAAGAGCAGCAAAGAGTGGAGATCATGCCTCCAGCAGGGGCTCCCAGACAGGACTGCTCATTAGTTTCTGGTCTTCCTTGCTAGATTTGGCTAGAACCAGGTATGCTGTTTACTGGAAAAGTTCCCTGCATGATACCATTGCCTGTGTGTGTGATTATAGGCTCATAGGAAGTTGCAAAAATAGTACAGAGTCCTTTGAATCCCTCATTCAGCTTATTCAAATGGTGACATCTTATACAATTGTAGCACAACATCAAAACCAAGTAATTGGCATAAGCACAATACTATTGACTCTGTTATAGCTTTAATTCTATTCAATTGTCAGCAGTTATTATGCAAATTCTGATTTGTGTTTTAGTCTTTGTCATAACCTGATAATGGAGACAGACTCTGTTCATTATCTTAATTTGTCCCTGAAGAAAAACGGACGCAAAAGGACTCAAAGAGCCCAACAAATGCAGCCAATAGTCAATTTCCTTTGATGCAGGTAAAATATTCTGTGTATCTGTGCAGAAACAATTGCACAGAGCAGAAGTCCAGCTGGCAAGCTGGCATCCGTGAGAGCTGCCAGCTAACGATGACCCCTCCCATAGGATGAAAGGATGGTGAGGTCCTGCAAGTAGCTCATGCCTAACCCCAATTCCAGGGAGCATTTCCGCCACCAGCCTTCCATGATATTCTGGAGATACTGGCTGGCTATGTAACCTTGTGCTTTCCAAGTGCAAATAATTGGTGATACCCCCAAAACATTTCTGCATACTGCCTAAGAGACTGAGACAGTAGAAAGTCAGTGTTACAAGTGTTCCAGCCCCCTGTAGGACCATGCCATATGCCTGTTTCAGGTCTATGTCAGCAAAAGAACAAAGTGATGTGTGCTGGGGCACTACTGTGTGCTCTCAAATCACTGGGTGGCATTCTGTTGAAATGCAGATGCAAATTCCATAGTTCTGGGGTGGAAGCCTAAGGTTCAGCCTTTCCACTAAACTCTCAGATAAAGCCGATGATGCTGGTTCAAAGGCCTAGATAATATTATTATAGCTGAGCTTTCTATCAAAACTTAGTCAAAGTGAGATGACAGTATTCAAATTAAGTCATGAACTGAACAAATTCATTACCTATCCAATGGACGTATGGAAATAGAAATCAAGAAACCCAGATTTTCATATAACCTTAGACTAGTTACTTCACCTCTCTGTACCTCAGTGTCCTCATTTATAGAAGGGATAACATTAATAGCATCTGCCTTGTATCATAATTGTGAGGCTTAACTGAAAAAATACATGTAATCTCTGAGCAGAATGTCTTACACAGAATGAGCACACTGTAAGTTCTAGATGACAGGATAATTGCTGACGAGAGAAATGATGATGTTGCTGGTAGTGGTGACGATGTCAATTGTGATGATGATAAAAATGGTGGTGATGATGGGGATGATAACAACGGTAATGAGGATGATGGTGATGATAAAACTGATGATGAAGATAATGGTGATGATGATGGTGCTGATAAAACTAGCGATGATGGGCCGAGTGCGGTGGCTCACGTCTGCAATCCCAGCATTTTGGAAGGCCAAGGCAGGCAGTTCATGAGGTCGGGAGATCGAGACCTTCCTGGCTAACAAGGTGAAACCCCGTCTCTACTAAAAATACAAAAAAATTAGCCAGGCGTGGTGGCTCATACCTGTAGTCCAAGCTACTCAGGAGGCTGAGGCAGGAGAATGGTGTGAACCCAGGAGGCGGAGCTTGCAGTGAGCCAAGATCACGCCACTGCACTCCAACCTGGGCAACAGAACTAGACTCCATCTCAAAAAAAAAAAAAAAAAAAACTAGTGATGATGATGATAGTGATGATAAAACTAGTAATGATGATGATGGCAATGATAAAACTAGTGATGATGATGATGGTGATGATAAAACTAGTGATGGTGTGATGAGAATGATGGTGATGATGATGATAAGATGATGATGGTGTTGAGGATGGTAACAGTGCTACTGGTAGTGATGATGATGATGATGGTGATGATAGTGATGGTGATGATGGCAATGGTGATTATGATGACATTGATGATGATGATGTTAAGAGGAGGCTGACAATGATGAGGATGGTGATGTTACTGGTGGTGGTGGTGATGATGATGATAATGCCTATGATGATTCTGTGATGACGGTCGTGAAAGTGATCATAGTGACGGTGATAGTGATGCAGGTGAAGATGATGATGGTTATGGTAATAATGATGATTTTCTGTATATTCAGTCAAATATGTTGTGTGACCATAGAAAAGTGAGTGATTCTATCACTTGCATCAAAAAGTAGGCAACAGGTGGGCCTAGCCTGGAAGGAAGCATACAGCATACCAGGCAAACAAATGGAAGAAAGTAATCACTCAATACAGAGAGAATCGTGTCTGCAAACATAGATCAGTAACAGGCCAGGGTTTGGGTGGAATACATGGAGCTTCCCATTCTTAAGGATGCATGACTGCAGGCCCCAGCACCCTTGGTTTGCTGAATGGACATGAGGAAGGCTGATCTTCTATTTCAGCCTGGCCCGTCACTGGTGTCCTTGCTACAACCGCTCTTGAAAAGAAGCTGCTGCCAGAACCTTGGAGGATGAGGGGATATGCCGAGTGTTTCACTCTAGAACTGTGGGGCTTGATTGATTGGTTTGACTCGTGCGTGCTTTTCTTGGACTGGATTTATTGAAGGTTGTTTGTTTGCCTGTGCCAGAGTAGTCACCTCACAGCGCAACTTCCTTTCAAATCAGCTGGGACATTTCAGGCTTCCCTGCCACCTAGGACCCTGGAGAATTGATTACCCTGGAAATCCAAGCGTTAAATAACATGTACGGAGCTTTAAACAATTTCAGCTCCCCTTGGTTCTAACCAAGCACACTTTTGAATTAAGAAATAAATGCAACTCTTTTATGAAAAAGAAAATCGAACAAATTGCACAAAATTACTACAAGACCAAAAAGAAAATCTCTCACTCAAGCATTAGAGCAAGATGAGTATAATATATAACTATTTAATTGCATTGATGGTGAAATAGTGCTTGGAACATACACATCACTGCTTAGAGAGGGGAACAATGGCAGAAAGCAACAACGAAATTAAAACTAGTATATATGTTTTCCAATGGGAGAATATATGCAATTCCAAAAGAAAGAACAACATCTGTCTATTAACATGGATAGATCTCTAAATCGTAGAGTAAAAGAGGGTGGATTTTCAGATTGATTCCAATTGATTAGACTGTGTGTTTTCTACAAGAATATATTGATATGTAAAAGTTTTTAAAGCTTAGAAAAATACATAGGGAAATTTTAGTTTTATTCCAAAGTTTCTATCATTCTTTCTCTTTTCTTTCTTTCTTTTTTTTTTTTTTTTTTTTTTTGCCAACCATTCATTTATGTTGAATCTTTCCACATATTTTTTGGAAATGGAGCCCATGTGCAGAGTGTCCACACGGGTGTATTGTGTGATGCTGAACTTTGGGATACAGATGGTCCCGTCACCCAGATGGGGAGCATAGTACCCAATAGGTAAGTTTTTCAGCCCACTCTCCCCTATTCCCCCTCCCCTATCTAGTAGTTCCCGGTAGTTCCCGGTATCTATTGCTCCCATCCTTATGTCTATGTGTATTCAATGTTTAGCTCCCTCTTGTGAGCACATGCAGTATCTGGTTTTCTGTTCTCACATTAATTCTCTTAGGATCATGGACTCCAGCTGCATCCATATGTCTTTTTAAGATAATTTATTCATCTCTTACTTATGTAGTTAATTTTTTTTTTTTTAGACGGAGTCTCGCTCTGTCACCCAGGCTGGAGTGCAGCGGTGCGGTCTCGGCCTCCCGGGTTCACGCCATTCTCCTGCCTCAGCCTCCTGAGTAGCTGGGACTACAGGCGCCGCCACCACACCCAGCTAATTTTTTGTATTTTTTAGTAGAGACAGGGTTTCACCGTGTTAGCCAGGATGGTCTCGATCTCCTGACCTCGTGATCTGCCCACCTCGGCCTTCCAAAGTGCTGGGATGACAGGCGTGAGCCACCACGTCCAGCCTTATGTAGTTAATTTTTAAGGTCCCAAACTTGAAGGCTGTGAGAAATGTCTCAGGAAATGATCCTCTCCTGGAATTTGGTTCCTTTTTGCAGCTGATAAGGAGTCGTTCTACCAATGCAAGTACATGGTGTGGCTTCGTTACTCGGACACTTCTATGAAATGAACAGACACAACTGGGAGGAAAACCAGCACCCAGGGAAGAGACCAAAGCTAGGGAGCTCTCCTTGAGTCATTTAGGGGGAATGATAAATTGTCTGGTGACTTTTCACTGCAAGACCCACTGGTTTCTTAGTTTCCTCTCCCAACTCTGCTATTTGCCCCCACATCCTAAAGGAACCTTTCTTTTTAAAATATATTTTAAGTCCCAGGATACATGTGCAGAATGTGCAGGTTTGTTACACAGGTACACATGTGCCATGGTGGTTTGCTGCACCTATGAACCTGTCATCTAGGTTTTAAACCCTGCTTGCATTAGGTATTTTTCCTATGCTCTCCTTCCCCTTGGCCCCCACCTTCCGATAGGCCCTGGTGTGTGATGTTCCCCTCTCTGTGTCCACGTGTTCTCATTGTTCAACTCCCACTTCTGAGTGAGAACATGTGGTGTTTGGTTTCCTGTTCCTGTGTTAGTTTCCTGAGAATGATGGCTTCCAGCTTCATCTATGTCCTTGCAAAGGACATGATCTCCTTTTTTATGGCTGCATAATATTCCATGGTGTATTTGCTGGACATTTTCTTTATCCAGTCTGTCACTGATGGGCATTTGGGTTGGTTCCAAGTCTCTGCTATTGTAAATAGTGCTGCAATAAACATGTGTGCATGTGTCTTTATAGAAAGATTTATAATCCTTTGGGTATATGCCCAGTAATGGGATTCCTGGGTCAAATGGTATTTCTGATTCTAGATCCTTGAGGAATTGCCTCACTTTTCCACAATGGTGGAACTAATTTACACTCTCAGCAATAGTGTAAAAGCGTTCCTATTTCTCCACAGCCTCACCAGTATCTATTGTTTCCTGACTTTTTAATAATCACCATTCTAACTGGTGTGTGATGGTATCTCATTGTGGTTTTGGTTTGCATTTCTCTCATTGTGGTTTTGGTTTGCATTTCTCTCATTGTGGTTTCGGTTTGCATTTCTCTAATGACCAGTGCCTTTCAACTTTCAATTCTCCAAGGACTCTGTAGGTGTAAGCACCAGCTAAAGTATCACTGCCTGATCCAAGACCCTTTTCAGACACATGTGCACATTTTGATGAGTGATGCTTGTTAAGGATAGCATTTTTGCCCATGATACCCAATGTGAATGTTTGTGGCGATATAACCTTCAGGGAAGTTATTAAGGTTAACTGAGGCCCTAAGGGAGGGGCCTTGATCCCCTATGACTGGTGTGCTTGTCAGAAAAGGGGAGATCCCAGGGACACCTGTGCATATAGAGAAAAAACCATGTGCAAAAAGAGAGATCTCAGGAGAAACCAAAACTGTGTTAGTCTTCTTGGGCAGCCATAGCAAAATACCACAGACTGGGTGGTTTAAACAACAGAAATGTATTGTCTCATGGTTCTGGAGGCTGGAAGTCCAGGATCAAAGTGTAGTCAGGGGTGGTTCCTTCTGAGGGAGAATCTGTTCCACGCCTCTCCCAGCTTCTTGCTATCTACTGCCTGTGTTTGTCATTTCTTGGCTTGTGGAAGCACCTGCCTTCCTCCTCCTGAGGTCTCTCCCTGTGTGTGTATCTGTGTCTAAATTTCTTCTTTTTATGCAGACACAAGTCACATTGAATTAGAGGCCTACTCTACTTCAGTATGATCTTATCTTAACTAATTACATCTGCAATGACCCTGTTCCCAAATAATACCATGTTTTTAGGTACCGGGGCAAGGACTGTCATGTATAAATTTGGGAGGGATGAGGGGGACATAATTCAATCCATAAGAGATGGCCTCTCAAAATGCTAAGAAATCCACTGGAATGTAATCTTCCTGAAAACATGCATCAATCACTATAGTAGTATCAGTACCTTGCACCAAGTAATAGCTCAATAAATATTCATTAAATAAAATAATGAACTCAGGCCAGGCGTGGTGGCTCATCCCTGTAATTTCAGCACTTTGGGAGGCTGAGGCGGGCAGATCACGGGTTCAGGAGATGGAGACCATCCTGGCTAACACGGTGAAACCCTGTCTCTACTAAAAAATTACAAAAAATTAGTGGGGTGTGGTGGCATGTGCCTGTAGTCCTAGCTTCTTGGGAGGCTGAGGCAGGAAAATTGCTTGAACCCAGGAGTTATTTAGTGCCATTGAACAATGCATTTAAAAATAGTGAAGATGGAGCCAGGCGTGGTGGCTCACACCTGTAATCCCAGCATTTTGGGAGGCTGAGGTGAGTGGATTACTTGAGGTCAGGAGTTCAAGACCAGCCTAACCAACATGGTGAAACCCTGTCTCTACTAAAAATATAAAAATTAGCCGGGCATCGTGGCAGGTGCCTGTAATCCCAGCTACTCGGGAGGCTGAGGCAGTAGAGTCACTTGAACCTGACAGGCAGAGATTACAGTGAGCCGAGATTATGTCATTGCACTCCAGCCTGGAAGACAAGAACAAGATTCCAATCAAAAAAAAAAAAAGTAGTGAAGATGGTAAATTTTAGGTTGTGTGTATTTTACCACCACATATAAAAGTTGTAGCAAAGTTATAAAAATAGATCACTGGAATAAGAACATACTCCAGCACATTAGAAGAATTAAGTACAGAATACAGTTTAGCTGTCATGTTAACAGAGGAGGAACCATGGCACAAATGGTGATGGGATATATCAAGCCTTAGAGAAAAAGAAACTTGCTTAAAATCTCATTTTACATCAAGTAAATCCAGATACATTAAAACTTAAATGTAAAAAAGAGCCAAGGTGGGCAGATGACAAGGTCAGAAGATTGAGACCATCTTGGTTAACACAGTGAAACCCCTTCTATACTGAAAATACAAAAAATTAGCCCGGCGTGGTGGCGGGTGCCTGTAGTCCCAGCTACTCAGGAGGCTGAGGCAGGAGAATGGCGTGAACCCAAGAGACGGAATTTGCAGTGAGTTGAGATCGCACCACTGCACTCCAGCCTGGGCGACAGAGTGAGACTCCGTCTAAAACAAACAAACAAAAAAGCCATCAAAGTGATAGAAGAAAATTTAGTTGCGTAGTAGACAACATTGCTGAAAGAGGACATTTTTTAAAGCATGACACTAGAAATACCAAATACAAAGTATTGATAGATTTGACAAAATAAAAATAAAAACCTTGCATCACACACACAAAGCTATCCAAAGTATAAGTCAAATTGGGAATACACTTACATCGTGTATGACAAACAACATCCTTAGTACGTAGATATTCTCAACATGTGTTGTGACATGAACTCACATATTTGTTTTACAAACGAGGAGACACATTTAACCTATTCATAAAGATCAGTTAAGAAGAAGTAACTACAAAGGAAGTAAGGAAACTATCTTCACCCATCAGATTGAAAAAATTCAAAATGAATGAAAATCACAAGCTGGCAACCTTCCTTGCATGTGGTTTTATAAAACATTATCAAAATTTAATACATGCCTTTATTTAAATACAGCAATTACATTGTCCATAATCACACGTAGGTACAAAAACATATGAAGATTAAGAGTGACCAGTAGAAACAAGCCAAAGGGGCATAGAGCATTTTGATGCGAAGTTTTGAAGTCCCTGAATAAGTTTCACCATGGGAAAAGTCTTCTTCCTACATGTGGTTTGTCTCCACAAACACGTGCTTACACTGTCAACACATGCACAGGAAACAGAACGACTCTGTTTTGTGCTTCTTTTAGAAGTGATTTCCTCTGGGGTTGTCGAATCTCTGAAAGCTTCCTTGTGCACACCCACCCGCTCCTATCACATTCTTAAAGACCAATTTTCATGAAATGACCCTAAATGATACACTGCACCATTACTTCGGGATGTTCAGAATAATTTTTCAGTTTTTGTATTGTTTGTTTTATTTATTGTGTTTTTATTCTCTATTTTATTTGGTTCTACTCTAATCTTTAGTAGTTCACTCTTCCTGCTTCCTTTGGGATTAATTTACCCTTCTTTTTCTAATTTCTTAAGGTGGGAAGTTAGGTTTTTAGTTGGAGACTTTTAAAAAAATACATAGGTGTTTACAGTTTAAATTTTGTTCTAAACACTGTTTTAGTTATATTCTATAGTTTTGGCGTATTGTGTTTTTGCTTTCAGTCATTTCAGAGTATTTCCTAATTTCTTTTGTAATTTTTTTTTTGCCTATTGATTATGTGGTAGTGTGTTGTTTAATTTCCACACATTTGTGAATTTCCCACTTTTCCTTTTGTCAGTAATTTCTGATTTAGTTCCACTGTGGTCAGTGGGGTCTACTTTGAATGACTTCAATCCTTTTAAGTTTACTATATCTTGATTTATGGCCTACCATGCAGCTTATACTGGAAAAGATCTCATGTGTGCTTGAAAACTGAAGTATTCTGCTGTTGTTGACTGGGGTGCTCTGTGGATTTATTTTAGGTCTATTTGGTTTATAGTGTCGATCAAGTCTTCTATTTCCTTACTGTTCTTCTGTCTTCTGGATCTATCCATTATTGAAAGTGGGGTGTTAAAGTCTCCAGCTGTTGTTGACTGGTCTATTTCTCACTTTCCCTCTGCCTGTCTTCACGTGTTTTCGGACTCTATTGATAGGTGGATAAATGTTTATAATCATTATGTCTTTCTGGAGGATGGACCCTTTTAGCATTATAAAACATACCTTCTTACCTGCAGTAACAATTTTTTTCTCTTAAAGTCAATTTTGTTTGATGTTAATATAGCCACTCTTTCTCTCTTTCAATCACCATTTGCATTTTATATGATTTGCCCTTCTTTTAATGTCTTTGAATCTAAAGTGTCTCTTGGAGACAGCGTATATAGGATCATATTTTTTATCCATTTAAGCCATTCTGCTTTTTTATTTGAAGTGTTTAATTCATTTAAATTTAAAGCAATTACTCACAAAGTAGAATTTACACATGCCATTTTGCTGTTTGTGCTCTATGTCTCACATCTTTTTTTATTCCTTCGTTGTTTCATTACTGCCTTCTTTAGAGCTAAGCAGTTATTTCCCAGTGTAGTATTTAAATTGTCTTATTATTTCTTCAAATACATTTTTCAGTTTTTTCTCAGTAGTTTCCCTGTGGATTATAGTTAGCATCTTAACTTAAACCAATCTAGTTTGGATTAATACCAAGTTAATTTCCATTGTACAAAGAAACTTTGCTTCAATAAAGCTTTGTTCTCTTTCTATTCCTTTGTGCCACTATTGTCATACAAATTACATCTTTATACATTATAAACCCATCAACATGGTTTTATAATTATTACTTTTATTAGTTGTCTTTTAAATCAGATGGGAAAAGAAAGGAGTTACAAAGAAAGCACTTATACTGTCTTTCATATTTACCTATATAGCTACCTTTATCAGCCTCTTTATTTTTTCAGGTGAATTCAAGTTACTGACTAGTGTCCTTTCCTTTCAGCCTGAAGGACCCTCATTGTATCCTTTTTTATAAGTCTTATGTCGTTTTCAGCTGACACAATAATGGTATGTATTTACAAGGCACAGGGTAATGTTTTCATGCATGTATACATCTATAATGATTAAATCAGGGTAATTAACATATCCATCACCTCAAACATTTGTCACTTTTTGCGGCAACAGTGTTCAATCCTTTTCTCTTGCTATTTTTGAATATACATTATTTTTAACTGCAGTGACCCTACTGGGCAATAGAACACCAGAAGTCATTTCACCTGCCCAACTGTAACTTTATACCTATTGATCAACCTCTCCCCATTGTTCCTCCTCCCTACCCCCCCGCCAGGCTTTGGAAACTACTATTCTACTCTTTACTTCTATGATGTCAGCTTTTTGGATTTCTGATATGAGTGAGATCACACAATACTTGTCCTGTGATTGGCTCATGTCACTTAACAAAACATTTTCTAGGTCCATCCATGTTGCTGCAAACGACAAGAGTTCATTATTTTTTATGGCTGAATCGTACTCCATTGTGTGCATACACCACATGTCCTTTACCCATTCTTCTGTTGATGAACATGTACATTGATTTCACATCTTAGTTACTGTGAATTGTGCTGCAATAAACATGGGAGTGTAGTTATTTCTTTGACATACTCATTTCATTTCCTTTGGCTGTATACCAAGTAGTGGGACTGTTGAATCATGTAGTAGTTCTGTTTTTAATTTTCTGAGGGATCTCCATACTGTACTAATGCACTAACTTACATTTCTCCCAACCGTGTTTAAGAGTTCCTTTCTTGACATCCTCACCAGGGTTTGTTATTTTTTGCCTTTTTGATAATGTCCATTCTAACTGGGATGAGATGATATCTCATGAGGCTTTGATTTGCATTTCCTGGATCTGCAATGGGTAACCATTTTTTTCATACAGCTGTTAGCCATTTGTATGTCTTCTCTTGAGAAATCTCTATTCAGATATTTTACCCATTCTTTAATCAAATTATTATTATTATTTTTTTTTGCTACTGAGTTGAGTTTCTTATATATCCTGGATATTAACTCTTTGTCAGATGCATAGTTTGCAAATATTCTCTCCTAATCTGCAGGTTGTCTTTTTGTTCTGTTGTTTCCTTTGTTGTGCAGAAGCTTCTTAGTTTCATGTTTCATGTAATTCCATTTGTCTATTTTTGCTTTTGTTACCTGTTCTTTTGAAGTTTTGTTCAAAAAATCCTTGTCCAGACCAGTGCCATGAAGTGTTTTACCTATGCTTTCTTCTAATAGTTTAGGATCTTACATTTAAATTTCCCATTCCTTTTGAGTTGATTTTTATATACAGTGAGAAATAAGGGTCTGTATTATTCTTCTTCATGTCTAAGTATTTTAAAGCCCTCTGTGGACATCTTTTTTCCCCGATATTTTGTTGTAAGTTTTCGGCCAAACTTTTGTTTGTCTCAATTAATACCTCATACAGCTGCATTGTTAAACAGTTGTCACTGATTGTTTCAACAAACACCCAGGAGATAGGCTTTTTTCAGTGGAGTGAATTCTGTCAGGTCACATAACTCCAAAGTTCTGAGAATGGCTTTTCCTGGTGAGACGGGTCAAATAATGTCAAGGTTCTGGGTATGGAATTTTTGAAGATTCCCAAACCCAACATTTTTCTTACATTGGCTGCAAAGCTGCTACTTCCCACAGATATTGTAGTCTTGAGTTGGTAGTTTTTAAGATGACTGTGGAGCCAGGTAGAAGGGGATGGAAGTAGGTCAAGTTAAAAGCCACGGGCCCTGCTATTCCCACTAAAGTTCAGGAGTTCCTCTTGATCAAATGCTCCTCAGATTGTTTCCACCTTTTGGTGAATCTCTAGAATTCTGAAAAAGTTAATATTGAAATATTTTGTCAGACTCATTGTTGCTTTCATGAAGGAATATTTACAGATGTCCTCACACAGGGGTGTCCAATCTTTTGGCTTCCCTGGGCCACATTGGAGGAAGAAGAATTGTCTTGGGCCAGACATAAAATACACTAATACTAATGATAGCTGACGCGCTTAAAAAATTGCAAAAAAACTTACAATGTTTTTTTAAAAGTTTACACATTTGTGTTGGGATGCATTCATAACTGTCCTGGGCTGCATATGGCCCCTGGGTGGTGGGTCAGACAAGCTTGCTCTACTATTTCTGAAGTCCTGCCCCCCAGGCTGTCTTGGAGGAGAGAGTTTCCCCAGAAGGCTTGCAGTCCAGAAAAGCACATTTCTTCTATCCCTGTTTTATAGATAACTGTGTGTTTCCATCACCCCAAAATTCATATGTGGAAGTCCTAACCTCCAATATGACCTTATTTGGTAATAGGACGTTTAGGAGGTAATTAAGATTAAAAGAGGTCATAAAGATGGAGTTTTACATCAATTGTAGATTGGATAATAAAAATGTGTCACATATACACCATGGAATATTATGCAGTTGTAAAAAGAATGAGATCGTGTCTTCTGCAGGAACATGGATGGAGCTGGAGGCCGTCATTCTTAGCAAACTAACACAGGGTGAGAAAATCAAATAACGCATGTTCTCACTTATAAGTGGGAGCTAAATGATGAGAACACATGGACACAAAAAAGGAACAACGGACACTGGGGCCTACTTGAAGGCAGAGGGTAAGAGGAAGAAGACAATCAGGAAAAATGATTATTGGGTACTAGGCTTAGTACCTGGGTGACAAAATAACCTGTACAACAAACCTCCATGACATGAGTTTACCCTTAAAACAAACCTGCACATGTACCCCTGACCTAAAATAAATGTTAAATAAAGATGAGGTTCTAATTTGCTAGAATCGATGGCCTTATAAGAAGAGGAAGAGGAAGGTTTCGCTCTCTCTCCAGGTACACACATCAAGGAAAGGCTGGGTTAGACACCTGGAGAATGTGGCCCTTTTCAAGCTAAGAAGAAAGCCCTCACCAAGAACTAAGAAAGCTGGCAGCTTGGTTGGTCTTGGACTTCCAGCCTCCAGGAGAAATAAATTTCTGTGTTAAGCCCACCCAGTCTACAATATTTTGTTATAACAGTTCCAGTGGACTAAGACACCCAGATAATACCTGTGCCTTATCTATTACTCCATGTGAAATGATCTAAGCTTCATGGTCAGGACATGAATTGTTATATATCATATGTAAGGGAATCATGTAATATCCATTTAAGTTTTGGTTAAAAAAGTTACAGCCCCCTATGACCAAGAATCTTTGTTTCTATTTGTTTTGTGGATATTAAAACGTTGCACACAATTTTAAGTGTATGATATGCTTATTATAGAATTATTTATAGAGATCTATTCCCATCATTCTTAATTTAGAGAACTGTCATTGATAAAACAGCTGAGTGTGAAGAATAGAGTATATAGGTTGTAGACATGAATGCAGTTTAACAATATCCACTTAAAGACAAATAATTAAAAACTCTGTTATGTGGATGTGCTTTTGTCTGTGAATGCATGTTCATTGAGAAAGTTATGTAAGGATATTTATAGCACTGGCTATTACACAGGAGTAGCAAAAGAGAGTAAAGTAGCTTTAAAAAGTACTCTAGGAAAATGGAAAAATAAGCATGGTAATGTGAAATAAAATGTGCAACTTAAAAGTTACAGACTAAACTACCACAGATATACTAAAAATTGAATAGTCACGTTCACTTATTCATTTGTCTGTTCACTAAATAAGTTCAGTCTGAAAACCTTCTGGGTGCCAGGCTTTTCTAGACACTGAATTAGTGTGAATAAAATAGTCTTATAACTTGTGAAACTTACATTCTAGAGAAACATCAATGGATATCCACCAGAAATTTGCTAAGTGTATAATAGCATAGGAAATGAGATTGTAATGTTTTTGCTTAGATTTGCATTACCATTTCATTTAAGAGTAAAACTATCCGTAAGAAATAGCCATAGTTTTTTATTAAGACGTGTTAAATTAAAAATCCACTAGGAAGGGTCACACCTTATTGCCAGCCATGAACAATGTAGCACAAACAAGTTCTTATTCCATTTCTGAGCATGTGAGCAAGAAGTAGTTGAAAAGTAGGACAGAGACGCTATGGAAGACCCACAGCGCAAGCAGACTCTGGGGTCACCAGGGGATTGGGAGACGCATCTCAACCAGGCCCCACCTATGACCATGAAGTCTATGACTTCCAGTATCTGTGCCCTTCAGGACAAGCTGCCTGACTCAGGAGACTCAGATGCCCAAAATGATCTGACCACCACCACGTAGGACCTCCCATTTTTGGACTTTCATGGCATAAGTCCTGGTCCTGGTGTTCTACAGAAATACAGATAAAAGCTCAGACATTCTGCCAGGAGCCTTGGGAATGGGGATGTTTCCACCAACAAAGGATCAGCCTACAACTATTAAAAATGCCTTGTTCGCAAAACACTACAAAATAGCTCTTTATCTAAAAAATTGCCATGGCAAATATCACCCCAGTGAATTAGGTGTTTGTGTGTTTTGCAGAAAGTGGTATCTTTTCTAAAAGATTGCTACCTAAATAAGAATGCTCTGGAGAGTCTAATATAGAAATAAAAGGATGGTTCTGTCAATTTTTGTGTCTCTTTTAAGGAAGAGAAATGTATTGCTCTATGCTGCTCTCCTCCCTCTCTCTCTCTCTTTCTGCCTCTCTCTCCCTCTCTCTTGGTCTCTCTCTCCTTCTGTTTCTCCCTCTCCCCTCCTCCTCTCTCCTTTTCCATCTCTCTCTCCCTCTGTCATTCTTTCCAGTGCTCCAACTATCAGAAAGTCCTCAAATCTAAGCAATCAGCCTGGAGCGCTCCAGACTGTGCACGGCACAGAGAGGGTGTGACATATTTACGTATTTGAAGGAAATGAGCCTCCAGTGTTCTCCATAGGGACATGGTGGGGTTTTTAGCTTTCTAAGGCAACATCACCTATTCCTGGGAACAATTAGAGTGCTTCACAATAGCCCCCATGCAAACTCTGCAGTGACAGGAACATGAAAGGAACGAGAACAGGGGCTTTGTGGAGACAGCCTCTTACTTGCTGTTGACAGGGGAAGGAAGGTGGAATACCCACTGCAGGGAACACCTCCAATAGTCTCACCACGGGGAAGCTGCCAGCCTTCTGCCTTCACAAGATGGATGGAGCCCTAGGAAGGCACTATTATGTGACGGGCTTTGTATATTAATTATGTGGTGTTGAGAAGTCAGGCCAGTTTGACCTGCCATTTCCCATGGAGGGGCTGCAATGAATTCAGTGTAGCAGGTTAGAAAGAAATGGAGGTTTTGTTTTTGCTTTCTCAAGGCAGGTACATTCTGTGGGCATTGCCCATGAAATGAAATCAAAACAATATTCCTTTCTGTTCAGGGCTCGAGAATGAGGCCTGTGTTGTGTTCTCCATAAGATGGGCTGGAGGCTTTGGGAGCTGGTGCCCTCCACAGTCCTCACACTCACTGTTAACTGGGTGAGGTCCTGGTGCCAGGCTCTGTGCTAGATCCTTCATGGGCATTAATTATTGTTCTTTCAACAATTCAGCAGCATAGATGGTGATGAGCTTGAAAGTGGAAGAATGAAGTGTTTTTTAACTTTGCATCTTTATTATCACTTTCCTTTTGTGTCAAGACCGTACAGCATGTAAATGACAGAGCTGGGAGGTGAGCCTGCCTCCCTTGCTGCAAAGGCTCCCCTTCTGCAATGAAGCAGTGTCTCAAGCAGGAGTACCCATCTGCACCAAGTCCCTCCCACTGTAGATGCAGGCACATCCAAGGAGCATCCTGTAAGTGTGAGCCCAGCCCAGGAAGAGGCTCTCAAAGGGTGTGCCGCGAGTGAATGAATGAATGATTTTACCTATGTCAGGAACTGACAGCTCCTGGGGGGCTGTAGGTTGTAACTCGCGGGTCTGCATTTTAACCCCAAGGTGGATACCACGCCTTTGAAAGTGGAGTGAGAAAAAGTCCTTTCATAGCTGTCCAGGTTCTTGGCTGCCTGTGAGCTGTCCAAGGTGCTGAACGGATGCTGCTGGTAGGAGCTCCGTAATGGTAAAAGAACAGTTCCTGCTTTTGAGCGTCTGCTTGCCCTGAACGGTGCCTTCCGGCTGCAGCTCCACAAAGCCAGCCACCTTCCCCCACCTCCACTCTGCCTGATGCTGGCTAATTGCATAAACTATAATTTGGGCCCAGCTATCTCCCTCTGCCCCACCCCAGTGCTGACCCACTCTCCACAAACCATGTTCTGGCCCCAACTCAGTGCCACGCACAGGCTTCTCTGCCAAAGACAATGGGAACCCTACAGGGATTGGTGCAAAGAATTATCTCACAGAATAGCCTAAAGACACCTGGGCATACCTCAGTGCTGAGGCCGCATGCACCCGCAGCCCAGTGTGGAGTGGACAGCAGTGTCACCAGAAGCCTGCATTTTTCACCTCAGAGTAAAGGGGAGCTAAGACCTAGATGGAGACTGACAAAGAGGTGGAAATTAATTGGAAACCAAAAGGATGAGAAGGGTCTGAGGTGGTGAAGGTGATTCTGGGCAGAGCAAATTATAGCAATGAAGACTCTGAGGTGGGAGATGGGGTAGCTGGGCATGTTCAAGGCAGACAGGAGGTCATGGTGGACCTGGATCCTGGTAAGCATGTAGAAGAGTGGATGGAGATGAGATTAAAAGGCATCCAGGGAACATAAATGACCATCCTGGGAAGGAGTAGACGCAGAGAAAGGGCTGTTATTTTAACTAGAGATGCTGAGTTAGTGGTCATGGGAAGGTATCTAAAGTCATTATTAACATACATAGCTATGTTAAAATATTCATTTGTTTGCCTATTTGTTCATTTTCTGTCTTCTCCAGAAGAATGCATTCTGCATGAAGGCAAGGACAATGTCCCTCATGCATCCACCACACCTAGAGCCATACCCACATGTGGTCCACCTCAATAAATATCTATTGAATGTGGAAGGAGAGCAGCCTACCTGAACATATATTAGAGACAAAATCATTTTCAGCACACAAGTCAATCACAACCTTGAGACACGTGGACTGATTAATGGGGGAAATGGCAGAGGCAGGGATTCACACTGCAATAAACTTCCCCTAATCCCATCCCTTCCCTTTCAGCTACAGTCCTTTCTTGATTAGGGGAGAAGGAAAAGTTAATATGTGGAGATTTTTCCTCCCCTTTCCCGCCTCCATGAGCACCATTAATAACTTAGTGCAATATTCCTTCTTATTGGTGCAAGTTATTTGTAAAAAAAAAAAAAAAAAGTCATTATCCAAACAATTCACTACATTTGGTGGCATAGCACATGCTGAATGCCTAATTCCCTTCTGTGAGAACTACCTGCACACAGATCATTACCAAGCACTGCTTGTTCTCTGTAACTCTTAGTGGGTATCACACTTACCCACAGCTTGTTCCAAAGATGGTTCTTGTATTTGCACCTTGCCCCATATGGGGGAAGTTGGTGGAAATCTTCAACATCTTGCAGTCATGAGTTTTGACTCAACACAGTGTGTAATACAGAATAGAAATCTAATAATAATTTGGTAAATGAAAGAAGGAATGTGTTGATCCATTACATGCTTTATTTTTTGCCAGGCACTGCACTAGGCTTGGGATTTGGGAGTTGAATATGACCCATTGAAGTTGTTGGTACAACTCCTACTGTAGTAAGAGAGAGTAAGACAAATTCAGCCACAAATAAAACACTCGGCAAAGCAACTTCCATGTCACAAGAAATGCAGAGCAGTGACACAAAGGAAAGACCATGAGTGTCCTGAGAACCTCGTCTCCTTGTTCTCTGCTCTATTCGCAGAGCTGGGAAACACATGTGGCGTGTAAACAGGCATTCAATGAATGCTAGATACAAGAATAAAACTCAAAATTTATTTACCAAAAAAAATCTATCTGGCATTGAGCAATATGTATCTCAACTATGTCTAACAGAGAACAATTATATATTAGACTTTATTTTTTACCCCAGTTTTAGATTTACAGAAAAAATTAGAAGGTAGTCCAAAGGGTCCGCATATACCCCACATCTAATTTTTTGTCTGATTAACATCTTTCATTGCCATAACACATTTGTCACAATTAATGAACCAATATTGAAAAATCATTAACTACAGTTTTGGAGGATATCCCTCTATTGGAATTCGTTTGATGTCTTCTCATGGTTAGACTGGAGTTACGGGTTTGGGGGAAGAAAGCCATAGAGGTAAAATGCTTTTACTATTCTTGATTACAGGAACATCTTTGGCTTTGTAAGAAACTGGCAATGTAGCTTTACCATTGTGCATTCACAACAGCAGTGAATAAGAGTTCCTATCCCATCATATCAAGAGTACATAGTATCTGCATGACATTACTGCCTGCATCAACCTTGATCACCTGGCTGAGATAGCAATGGTCAGGTTTCTCTATTGTAGTTACTCCATCACCCCCTTTCCATTCGATAATCCATTCTATAGATAGATGACTTCCATCCTGTACTCTATGGAAGGAAGCCACTATGTGTAGTTAATATCTATGGGGTAGGAGTCTTGCTTCTACTCATGGGATCCTGCTCATGAAGGCAGGGTATCTGGGTAAATTATTTGAAATTATTCTTTATAGGAAAATTGTCTTTTCTCCTTATTTATTTATTCATTCATTCATTTAACCATCAATTTATATCAAAATAGGTTAGTGGAGATTTATTTTACAGGTTGAGTTATAACCCGCACCATTATTGCTCATTTAGTTGGCCTCCTTGGCTCAGCTTTGGTCATTAGGAGTTTTCAGTTGGCTCCTGTGCTTTTTGAGATAGCCTTGTCAATGTTT
Organism: Trachypithecus francoisi; assembly: GCF_009764315.1. Taxonomy (NCBI): domain Eukaryota; kingdom Metazoa; phylum Chordata; class Mammalia; order Primates; family Cercopithecidae; genus Trachypithecus; species Trachypithecus francoisi. The sequence continues at coordinate 56,759,539 of NW_022681467.1, forward strand.
GTGTTGTTTTATATTTCATATGTTTGTTTGTTTTAAGCACTTTCTTCCTTTTTGGCCCCACAAGCTGCTTCAGACCCACCTTGTATATTACCTGCTCCAGTCCCAGAATGAGCCATTTATTTAAGAATCCCTGGTTACTTTTATTGGAGAACACCATTAGAAATGAAGATCTGGACACTAGGTGTGTTTGTTGCTACTTGGATGCCACTATTTCCAGGCCTTATCAACTAACAGAGCAAGGGAATATGTGTAGGTATGCTAATTCATGTGTATACATATACCTATGAATATTTCACCTATATCTGTATTAAGCTAAACGTGAGCTCCATTGATGTCTCCAACCCTAATCCACAATCATGTGGGTCATTCTCAGCCCCACCCCTCACTCCTCTGTAACATCCACTCCAACAGTGAGCAACCTGGCTTCCCTATCCAACAGTCATTTAGTTAATTGTTCAATTCCAGTATACATGTAGAGTGACCTTGGGATTATTATCCCAGACTCCATGGGAAATAATTTCACCAACTAGAGTACAGTGCTTGTATATCTTTTGCCTTTAGTCTTACAGACTAGTTATATAGATCAGGACCTTTCTCCCAAATCCTTGTTCAGGGTTGATTTCTACAGTTGCAGCACAATTAGATTCTCTTCTTACAAGGTCCCTCCCTAGGATGAAAAACCTCTTAAATGGTCTTTAAAATATTTGTATTTTAAGGTTTACTCTTCATTCTCTTAAGTTCTATGGGTTTTGACAAATTTATCATGTCATGTCTCCAACATTACAGTATCAGGCAAAATAGTTTTATTCCTCTAAGATTCTCTGCACTTCGTCTATTCACCACCCCTCTCCCCTTGAACACCTGGAAACCACTCATAAACTTAATATCAATACAGTTTTGCTTTTTCTCAGAATGATATATACCTGGAAAATTAACAGCTCTACAGGAAAAAGCTTCCTGAAGATACCTGGGCTTTTAAATATATGTGTGTGTATATAGATAGATAGAGAGATAGATAGATAGATAGATAGATAGATAGATAGATACAGACATAGATATAGATATAGATATAACCAGCACACCCATTTAGAAAAGATGACCCAAATTACATCTAGATTTAGACCTTGTAGAAACCTATCATGTTAATTATCATGTTAATTTCACACACAAACTGTTCAAATTTCTCCTAGGAGTTTGAAATGGCCCTTGTGCCCCTTAGCAGACAACTGGCCTTCCCCCTAGCTCAGGGCCTTGGGGAGGGAGAGCTATGCAGCCCTGGGTACATTCCAGAAGAGTCTGGGTTCCTGCCCTGGGGTCACCTGATCTATTTACCTGCTATAGCAAAGGCAGTTGTAGGGTTTCCCAGACTAATTATCACCTGATTCTGCAGCAGGCACATTACAACGTGTGGAGCAGGGGCCATGTCATTCCCGCTGTTGTCTTACATGGGCAGGACTCACAGGCTTGCTGTAGAGAAAATCATAGCAGCTCCATGGTTGAAAGGGCACCATCCTACCATTTAGGGAACATAGTTGTGGATGGAAAAACAGCCTTGTTCTCAGGAAAATGTCAAACGACTATTCTGAAAGGAAAATAGAAGTTAACTTTAATCTTCAGGAAAATGAGAGATCTGAGATGGAAGTGCCATATTTTGCAGAGTAGACAAACCTTTTCCTCTGAAGCTCCTCACGCGGTCTGTATGTGAAACCCAGTGAAACCCAAGCTGGTGCCCTGGCCACCCAAAGCACCTGCCCCTGAGTCTACTTTTTGCTGGCCTCTTTCAATCCTCTTTACTTCATTTCTCTTCACAAAACATGTTCATGGTGTCTGCTCCCAAGACCCTGAATTTCCACTTATCTAACTCCTCTAGTCTAACTCATTTGTCTCAAAATTATATATACACACACACACACACACACACACACACACATTGCTTAAACTGTTCCAGCTTTGGCTGCTGGGAGCTATGTCAGTGGATGCCTGTGCCCCTTGGACATACCCCCATCTATGTGTTGTTGTTGTTTTTTAACTTTTAAAGTTTTATTTTTTGAGCATTTCTTTGCTTTCTGACGCTATAAGATGCTACAGACTCATCTTTTATACTCTTGGCACCAGTCCTAGAATCAGCCATTTCTCCTAGGAGCCCTGGTTTCTTTAAGGAAGAATGGTATGAGAGAGCAGTAACTGGGATCTGGGTGTGCTCACTGTGAATACTCATTGCTGTTGGCCTGTTCAGCTGACAGAGTAAGGAGACTTATATGTGTATACTGTGTATGTGCACCTACCTACACAGATTTCTATGTGTACTGTGTATATGCACCTGTCTATAAAGATTTCTGTGTATGCTGTGTATATGCACCTATCTACAAAGATTTCTATGTGTGTACTGTGTATATGCATCTATCTACAAAGATTTCTATGTGTATACTAACAGTGTATATGCACCTAACTACAAATATTCCTACATGTAACCATCTCTATATTATTCTACACATGAACGCACAGGTTCAGTGTTTCCTAGGTTTACCTCCATCGCCTCCCAAATAATCTACTTGTCCTCACATCCTCATCTCTCAATCTGCTTCTGGGGGAGCCCAACTTAACCTAGCATATCTCTGGGCCTGGGAGAATTTCCAGGCCATCTGCCTAAGGATGATTTGAAGTTCTGTCTCCATCCTTTTCCTGACTTCACTGTTGGGTCTTCTCTGCCCCTGCAGGTTGGTTGGGGATAAGGCTTCAGGAAGACTCCAGGGTCCCCTCGGGTGGCGACACGGCAGCTGTCTCTTTGGATGTCCCTTGGATACACTGCAGGTTTTCAGCAGCACCCTTCAAAGATGCACTTTCTTTTTTTTTTTTTGAGACGGAGTCTCGCTCTGCCGCCCAGGCTGGAGTGCAGTGGCCGGGTCTCAGCTCACTGCAAGCTCCGCCTCCTGGGTTTACGCCATTCTCCTGCCTCAGCCTCCCAAGCAGCTGGGACTACAGGCGCCCGCCATGTCGCCCGGCTAGTTTTTTGTATTTTTTAGTAGAGACGGGGTTTCACCATGTTAGCCAGGATGGTCTCGATCTCCTGACCTCGTGATCCGCCCGTCTCGGCCTCCCAAAGTGCTGGGATTACAGGCTTGAGCCACCGCGCCCGGCCGCACTTTCTTTATTTGGGCAAAAATCCTCTGCCAAAAGACCGCTGGCTTCACCTCAGCAGGATACTCAGCAGCCCAAAAGTGGCCCCAGTTTCCTCACATGCCCCGGCTGTCTGGCTGAGCTCCTCACATGCCTCAGCTGTCTGGCTGAGCTCTCCAGATGGCCTTCAGCAGGTCCAACACTACAGGCTGCCTCACTGCATGAAACGATCTCGGGCACACCCGGACTCTTCTCTTCTGGCCCCTGCATGTCCCTTTCTTCTTCCTACCTTGGTGACATGGCTCACATTAGTCTCCTTTCCAGCCCCTATCCCACCACCCAAACCTACCTGCCATCCCCCTAGGTGCAACTGGAGCCTTCCCTACCATCCCTGCTCCCACCGTGACTCTTCATGGAGCCAATCCTCTTGGTTCCATTCGTGAATGGAAAGTGATCTTGGTCTCCCACGCTAACTTTGATCTGTTGGAAGCAACTATGTGGAGAAGAAGTCTGAGGCTGACTTCGAGCTTATTTGGATCAGTTAGAGATGTCTGCTAGCTGGTGAGTAGTAGCCTAAATGAAGCTATCCCATCCCCCTCCTCCAATTGTTCATGTATCATTTAACCATGACTCTCTCATTAAATCATGAGTTCCTTAAGTTGGTCACTCTGTGGTGCATATTTTTTCCTTCTCTGTGCCTCTCTGACTCATGTATCTAGACTTTGATTCACTCATCTGAGCGTAAAGCTGTGTTATGAGGTTTGCATGCATACGTATTTTGGGAGTGCATGAAGCAACACCACTATATACACCTGATCAGCTAAAATGTGTTCATGTCAGCTGGTAGCTTACAGAGTGTTAAACATGCAATCAGATATACAGGATTTTAAACCATTTCCCCTTCTGTTCTTTGAGTTCCCTGCTCTACAAACCTTCCTCTTATGCCATAGTACATTTGATTATGAGCCTTCCAGCCAATTTTCCTTAAACTCACAGAGTAAATCAAGAGGGAATGAGCATATGCACTTGATTCTGATGGGATATAATTTGAGTTGTTCTTGTAATATTTGAATTTAAGTCACCCATTGTGCTTTGGACTAAGTCCAGCAACACCATTGGTCAATGAGATTTGATTTTGTGTTTTATATTGTAAAATAAAATGCAACCAACTCCATGCTTTACTTGAAGAAAGGTTTTAGTGGAAGAAAAATAGTAATAATAAACCAACACATTCTAAAGCCTTTCCTGAACTTCTACTGCAGTTTGTGAAAATGTGATTATTTCACATTTTGTGGTAAATATTAAAACCAGTGTAAGACTTAATCCAAATTTGTAGGGCAGCTTTGCTTAATTTACTGTCTATCACACAATTTCCTTTGCAGATGACTTTTAGTCTGCTGCATAAATAATAAAACGATGCCCACATCCCTCAATTGTTTCCCATAGCCCAGTATTAAAATTGAACTTGCCGACATTTAATTCTCTCTAAGATGTGTGTCCCCTTTTCTCTTCTCTCTTTCTTATTTCTTTAACTGGGATACATTATAATTCTATCCTGACTTTATGAGTTCAAGTGCAGAAGCTGGAGGCAGTTTTCAAGAGTCAGCGTCCGTGTTTGGCTTAACCTTGAAACATTTTCTTGGTAGCAAAAGGGTAAGTACTCAGACGGGCATGTTCCTAAGAATACTGAAATTGAAGTGTCACGAAAACGAGGATTTAGCCCCTTTCCTCAGCCCTCTTCAAAAATCTTGCCTCTATTAATGAACCACATTGCTACTAAATTCAGTCTCATTTCACATTTTCCACATTGCAGGTCCATCCATCATGCTCCCAGGTAGATGGAGGAAGAGCCTATTGCACAATCAGAGGGTTCTCTCTGCTGGGGAATTTACTGACAATGTTCACTTGCAATTTTCCTCTTATTAGGAAAGTTGTAAAACACTGGAAGCCAGAGGGTCTCCCTGGCTGCGGTTTTTCTTGCCAGGGTGGGTGATTTGATGGAAGCTGTGGGAGACGTGGTTCCTAGGAGTTGCCAATGGGAGTTGGGCGATGGCAGAGCAGTGATTCTAGCAAACCCTGGGTCAGTACGTCTTTAGGGAATGGCTGGGTGAAGGGGGTGTTTCCAGGCCGCCAGCGAGGAACACTGAAGCCTAGGTGCAGAGAGCGGTGCTCCAACTCGCTCATCTCTGCATCTTCAGTGCTCAGTGGAGTATCTGGCACGTGTTAAGCATCAGGTATATTTTTGTTGGATGGTTAAAGAGAGGAAGACCAAAGGAGACGTGGAAAAGGGGCAACTCTTTCCCATCTCCCACAGGTCCTAGTGCGAGTCAGAGGACAAAGGCAAGGAGTGAGAGGAAGAGGCTGCGAAATGAGAGGCTTCCGTGGCCTCACAGTTCTGCTCCCTGACACATCAGGGGTTCCCAATCTTGGCTCATGAAGGTAGAGAATCTGGATCATCTGAAAGCCAAGAGGACCGCAGGAGGTAGTGAACCACAGGGAAACCTTTATACAAGAACAGGAACCACTGGAGGAAACAGAAGGGAATCTTGTGCCTCTAGCCTTGTGCTTCCAGGCCCCTGAGAGTCCCTGGCCCTCCACAAACCCCCAGGACAGAGTAAAGCCTGGAAGGTCGAGCTTTCCCGCCACTCCCTCCCTGCAGAGGACTCAGGGAAGATAACCCTGAGTTGTCCTAATTGGCACTCAGCTCCAGTCTTCTCTTCATGTGTTCTTTCTCGCATTCAAACTCAACAGCATTTATTGAGTACCTACTGTGTTCCCAGCACTGTACTAGACACAGAGAATGTTAGTGAACATGCCAGTCCCTGCACACTTGGAGCTGATAAGCTTGTTAAGGAAACAGATTTTGGATAAGTAATGGCACATTTGATGAGTGTTTCCAAAGGACGGACTACAATGGGGGCTTAGCTTCCATGGGAAGAGGGCATGGTAGGGGCTGTCAGAGGGTCCCAAAGCAATGAGAATGTGTGAGAACCACCTTATTCCAGAGAGCACCTTTCTGCTGCATGGAAGGGACTGGTGAGATGGTGTCTGGGTCCAGCCTGGGATGGAGGTTTCCATGAGGCTGCAGCAGTTGCAGGGTGGGGACCCCGGTAGGGCCTCGGATACTGAACTGAGGAATTGTCCAGCCTGAGGACCAGGTCAGGGCCTCTGGTGCAGTGGGAGAATGAACAGGAAGCTGGTGAGAGTATCATAGGAATGGGGCCGGAAGGGGAATGGCAGGGGAGGAGGCTGAGCTCCCTCTTCAAGCCTGGAACAGGAAGAGGCTTAACTCATCCCAGAAGCCAGCTCCCCTCTCAGGTCTACCTCTGCATCTGGGCAGCACTCCCAGGACCTACTCAGCTTGCGACCCTCCCCTGCCCCCTTCTCGGCACCATTCTACCCTGATCTCAGCTGCTCTCCCTATTTCCTCTGTAGCAGGAGGGACCTGCCTGATTCAGAATTCTAAGCCTAAAATACAGGACTTGATGCAGACGAGCAACTGGCTCCCTTCCAGGGGCCTGGAAATGCCACTTGTTCTGTGTTTTGATTTGTTTTTATTCTTGTTTTAGTTTCTCTTAAGAAAGTAATGTTTTTCTAGGAACATTTTTTTCCCGGTGACAGGCTAGTATGGTGACTGCACACACAGCTTCCAGACTATGTACTAACTCCAGTTCTGCCACTTCTTACCTTCACCTTGGGTGGGTGACTCAATCTCAAGTTTCTCTGTCTATACACTGAGGGATCACGGGGATCTTACTTCATAGCGACGTTATGAGAGTTAAAAAGGTGAACCCACATACAACTTAAAATAATGCCTGGCACGTAACGAGTGATGGAAAGTGTTTTCAACGGTTGTTTTCATGAGACCAATGGTCCAGCTCTGAGGTTCATACATTGGCCAGTAGGAATATGGCACCAGGAAGAAATCTCACTGACTGGCATCCATGTATGCTGCATCTAGCAGCACGTCTGTGCAAGACAAAGCAGGGCTGAGAAAATGGGACACCATCCCCCATCCCAAAAAAGAAATATTCCTGTTAGAGATGATGCCATAGTGCTTTATGGGAGTGGCTGAGACCCTGACCATCCTGTGATCTAGTTCTGCTGACCTCTGCTGGAGGTCACTGTGGCTAGGGATCAGGTGAATGTACAGGCATCATAGAAGCAAACCACAATCAAACCTCTTTCTTTTCTTGTCCCTAGATTTGCCTCTCCTCAAATACCCCTTTTTTTCTTCTTCTTGAGCCTTATAAATCTTTCTGCAGTGATAACATATGCAAGGAGGTGGGGGCAGCACGGAGCATCTCTGAATGCATCTGGGACTGCCTGAGAGCCAACAACTGGAGTGAGATGTTGCTTTGGCTCTGTCTTTAGTCAGATCGTGTGACTCGCCCACACTCCCTGGAGGACTATGGATTATGAGCTTCACCATGAAAGGAGACGGTCCTTTGGGGATGACTCAAGACGGAAAAGTAGAACTGAGGCATTCCAACATCTAAGTCTGAGAAGCAGAAAAAGAGGAGGAGGTGCTGGGTGCCAGGATGATGCTCTTAGTCACCTGTGTGCCTTCCCTGCTATGGGACACTCATCCCTGTACCCCAATACGAGACCAAATCCAAGTTTCATTAAACTTTCATAAACAGTCCTTGACACAGTCTTCCTTCCACTGTGGCATCTCGAGGGTACCTGTGTCCTCACCATCCAGTCCGTGAGATGTGGTTGACCAGACTGAAGGATCTCAGAACAGGGCCAGGGACTTCTTCTCTGCTGTTGCAGGTGGACTTCACACATGGTGTTTCCTGGAGATAGCTCTCCCAAGGCATTTCCCTAACTTTGTACTCATAATTTGATTTTTCTTAAATAGTAAGAAAATCTCCACATTTGTGCATGACTCTGGTCTGGAAAAATCTAGATCTTCCCATGCAACTCATAGGGATTTCCATATCCAGGAAAGCAGCATGAGGGTCACTCTAGGAGTTACTGGAAAATACAGATTGCCAGGACCTCTGTACGGTCCCACCTTATCTTCGGAGACTTTGACTCTGTAGATTTGGAGTGGAACTACTTAAACATTGCCAGGGAGGGTCTAATGCTTGACTATTGCACTTCATGTAGAGAGAGAAACTTGTGGAAACTGTACTTTCGCTGGTGTCCAAGAGATGAATACTTAGTAGGTAACAATACCTTCAAGCTGCTATTGGCATCAATTGTGAAAAGCAGCCCATGGAATTGGGAAGAAGAACAGAGAAAGTATCTTAGATGACTTTTAGCCCATATTCATTTATCAGCTATCCACTAGCAGCTTCCTAGGGACCCGAGTGCAAGGCTGTGCACTGGGGACAGAGAGGGGGTGGAGGGACAGTATCACCCTTCCCTGCCTTACTCCTCTTTGTCCCATTTTGAGATTCCACCTGCTCATGACCCCCTCTCAAATGGCCATCCCATACTGGTCGTCGCCCAGGGCAGCCTCTTCCCAGTCTCTTGATTTTCTTATTCTTTGGTGACAGTGAAGCCTAGGGGTCAGGAGTAGGGGATCAGGACTCCAGGACAGCTTGGATTAAACCTCTGTCTCTCCCCTGTGGTGTGATCATAGGAAAGCCGCTTAATGTCCTTGAGTCTCAGATTGCTCATCTGTGAAACAGACAATAGAACCTCTCACCGTGGAGTGGCTATGACTATCAAACGGACTCACATGGTGCGCAGGGCTGGGAATGATTGGCATGGAGTTGAGAAATCAGGAACCCTCTGTCATTAACATTCAGTTACACTGGTGTTGGGCCCCTCATGTCTCAGGTCACTGGGTAGGAGTTTTGGGGTGTGAAGACACACAAAATAAACAAGCAACATCCCCTGACTTCAGGTTGCTGTGGCCTCTGAAGAAGGGCGGCCCATAGGTAATTACGATGTGGTGTCACAAAGAAAGAGAATTAGATGATCATGAATAAGAGTCCTGAGCCTTGGGCAGCAGTGAGCCATGGGCCAGAAGGATTGCAATGGTAACACCAGTACAGGAAACATGTAGGGGACTCAAGTCACCATGCAGGGCTTGAGCGTGGTGTGCAAAGGGGGAGGCCAGCTCTGTGAAGTGTTCCATGCCCCAGAGCTCCTCCCAGGGTCTGGCTATGACCACATCCATGCTCAGCTCTGTCTCCTGTCTTGTCCCACTTACCCCACCCCTTTCTGCTGAGCACTGTCTCCTAATAAATCTCGCATCTCAGGGTCTGCTTCTGGAGAACAGGATGAAAGATAAATGAATGTGAAATCTGGACCTGTTTCTAACATTTAGAAACTCTGTAGCCTTGGGCAGATCTGTCGAGCTAGGATGCCATCCTTATTTTCCATTTGCAGTCTCCAAACTGTTTGCACAAAGCTTGGATCTCCTTGATCATCACAATTATCCTGTGCAGGTGTTGCAGTAAAACAGGTCCTGTGGCCCCCAAATACAGAAAGGTGACATGTAGGAGGCTAAGGCTCCAAACTTCTAAGTTGCTGAGTCAGGGCTCTGACTCAACCCTACCATTGTAAGTTCAGCACCATCCACCCCTCCCCTTTCCTTCTCCCTGTCCTAGTCTAGGTGATTGTGAATTTCATGACAGCCAAGTTAAATATGTGAAAGCATGATACACATCAGGGATGTTAGTATAATACTTTGAATATATAATAACAAGAGCAGAGGCAAAAATGGAAACTATGATGGCAATGAAGGGAACAGGAAGCCACGGGGCTGCATTTCCGGCAGGTTCCTCCCAGACTGTGAAATCTCCTTGTACCTGATTTCATAGAGAGATGCTGTGGAAAATTATAGACGTGATCAGCTTTGCGATGATAGAAATGTCTTTGGCACCTGCTTCTCTCCTGAGATCCCTGAAAAAAAAGTACATTAAAGCAAACAGATCCACATTTGGGTAATTATCCAAGGAGCCAAAGGGGATCCTAGGGCACAGCCACTCCAACTTTTAGAAAAAGGTCAAGGAGTTAATCAGGACTTCTCATAAACAGTTCTCTCTGAGCACTTTTGTATTGTTGCATTTCTTGCTGTTCCAGTTAGGTCTGGTTCTAACTCAGTTCATTAAGAACATAACTAATGAGGCTAAAGAGAGACAGCTAATTCCTGGGCTTGGTGAATCTGCACACCTTGCCACCTCCTCCTGAACTCTCTCCTCCTCGTCCTCCTGCTCTCCCTGGCCCCCTTACCTTCCTCCCTCTCCCCTTCTCTCCTCTCCTCCTTCTCTAGCACCACAATTTTTCAGTATCCTCACTGCCAACATCTGTTACTGCATTTTTACTAAGGGCCATATATTGTCATTCCAATCATCCTTTATTGTTAATTTAATTACACCCTTTGTACAGATGATCTGCCATTCAGAGAGTGACATAGCTTGCCCAAGGTCAGACAACTGCTAAGCAGGTAAGTCTAAATTCAAACTTGGTCTCCAAACCTACCAGGTCCACAATTCTACGAATTCTGAAATCTGCCTGTCCCAATGAAGACAGCCTGGCCCTGATCTAGTTCCATGCTAGAGGAGAGCTTGCAACGCAGTGGGAAGTCTAGCACTGTCCCTTCTCACTCCCCTGCAAAGACCTTCCCAATTGTTACAGGCGTTCTTCTTTGTCATGACTGACTCTAGGACCCAGGACCGAGAGGTCCAGCACAAGCCTTGTCCCAGATGCATCCCCGAAGCTTGTCCACACAAATCCTTTGATATAACAGCTCCCTTGAGGGGCTTTATATGGGCAGCAGTCCACTAGGGGAGCTCCCGACAGCACTGTTGATGGTGGGAAGACACTGAAGAATGCTGAAGAGCTTGTCTGGAAAGGGCTGGAGGAATCCGTGCTGGGGTGGGCACAGGGGAACTCAATGGCACCCTCGAAAATGAAATGAGATGCTGATGTGGGAAGATCACAGCCAAGGTTCCAAATCATGGGTATAGTGTGACCCTTTGGAATAAATGAAAAATATGTACAGGTGAATACAGACATGGACTAATGTAGACTTCTAAAAGAAATTACTAAGAACAAAAACAAAAACACCTGCCACTCCTAGGGAAACCTTTATTTGGGGAGAAGAATCTGAGGCAAGATGGGACCCTGGGGATCTGCATTTGTCTTTTCTAGGGTCACAATAAAACAAAAGTAAAATAGCCTCAAGAAATTCATTTTCTTCCTTTTCACTTAAACAACACTCACTCTCTTGTGTGGGCTGCTGGCTTCAGCCTGGAGCTGTGGGGTTGGATGAGTTCAGCCCAGAGCCCCAGACACTCTCCCATCCATCTGTTTCTCAAATCCTCCAGTTCTTCTCACCCCCAGGACCTTTGCACGTGCCAAACCGTCCCTTTAGGGTGTTCTTCATCTTAGTGGCTGCTTCGTGCCCTGCAGAGACACCCTCGAGCCTCAGTTGTCCCCTGCCCACCTGACCTAATGGCCAGTTTCATCACTGTCCCCACACCCTGTTCCCCTTACTTCTCTCCAAAAGTGCAAGTTCATAGGTCCCTGTCCGCTAGCTGTTTATGACCTTTTCCTCCATGACGTTTTCCTCTCTCTGCGCTCCACGCAGGTAGGACCACCTTTATTTCATTCCTTGCTGTAGAGCCAGAATCCAGCTCAACATCTGGCACCAGGGGGGCACCTGCAAACACTCCTTACATCAATGAATTAAGGGATGGCAGGAAGCATCCCAAGCACAGATCAGGATGCTTCTTAAATATTCAGCTCTGCAGCTTCTCCTCATTCTTGATTTTCAGACATTTCCCTGCCTTGACTTTTAATTCCCACATCAGGGCAGACAGAATGGAAAGTCTTCCTCTGACACTTGGTTTGCAGTGTAACCAGAGCTAATGGGCTTTGTGCAGTGTAGCGAGAGTTCACGGGCTTTGCACCGCATGAAGTCTGGGTTTGAATCCTGTTGTTGCCGCTTCTTGTCCCAGGTGCTGCTCCCCACATGTGACTGGACTCACTGCGTCCATGAACTCAGATTCTTTTCTGTCAAAAGAGCTCATGCACATTTTCTCAGTTTGTTCTCACCTTGAGGTAAACAGACCTCCAACCATGTCTAGTCACATCGTAGGGGGAGTAGGATAGACAATAGATTGATATGCTCAAATGTATCATATTTTACAAATAAGATTTAACTATGGGAAGGAGGTATCTGTCATTATAAAAATAACAAGGCAGAAAAATAGATTGTGAGCTTAATATTCACAGGGAAAGACAAAAGGAAGGAAATTTCCAAATTTTGCATAGTTTTGGTCACAAGTGTGTACGCGGAACACTTCCATAGACAGCCGCCAGCCTTGTGACCGACAGCATCACCACTGAGAAAAACTGGGTGACCGAGAGCGGCTAAGACCATGTATTCTTAAAAATAGTAACATGGAAGCTCAGAGTGTGGGCCTGAGAGACTCTCAAGAGGTGCGTGGGCTGGAGAGACCAGGACCAAAGAAGGGCATGGGCCATGCAGCTGGGACTCCACCCACCTCTACTTGGCACCAGTTTCTGAACGTGTGGAAGTCAGTGCTCTCAGGGACAGCTCTCAACCACTGCTGGGCAAATAAAAAAAAAAGAAAAGAAAAAAATCAGTACATATTCTGTGCTCCTCACCCCTTCGTGCAATAGCTCAGAGACACTTTCTTTGGTGATTGAAGAGTCCCCACAGGACTGGGTGCCCTCCTGCTCATTAACTTACCTGTGCTGGCTTGGGTCCCTCCCCACCTCACTTCCCTAGGACCCCTGCGGCTCCCTGGAACCTCTCCCACACAACCCACCAGCCCTCATATCTTTATCTCAGAGCCTGTTTCTGGAACAGCCTGATGTAAATCGTGCTTGAGACCTGCTTGGCTACTTCAGAAGCCCCTTCCCCTACAAGTCCTGGTGAGCCCCTAGAGACAAAGTTCCCCTAGCCACATGTCCACATTGCAGTCCCGATCTACCTGCCCATGTTGCTGCAGGGAGATCCAGGTCCCTGCCACGTGAGACAACCAGGGAGGGCAGCTGGGAGGGTGGTCTCCTGCTCATTTTCACCCACTTCTGTTCAGGACTATTCTTCTCAAAGCGAAAGGGGAAAGGCAGGGGTGTCAGGGAAAATAGTAGGATCCTTCCCTTTGGTCTTATATTCCGTTAATCAGCTCCCTAGAAGCCACTGGGAAAGAGGATTGAGTCCCCTTGGCATTACCAATGATCCCTGATCCTGACTCAAAAGCCACTTCCTGCTGCGGAGACGTGAGGGCAAGTTGCTGGGGTTTTCATGCCAAGATACTCACTTCATCGCGGCGTGAAACTCACTTCTCCAAATGATTCCCGTTTCTAGGACAAGGAAGCCTTTTAAACTATGTCCACGAGTTCAATATAAACCCACTTTTACATTCATCTTGATGGTAAAAATAAGTTTTCAGACAATTTTAGTGTCAGCTGCAAAGTGGAAGCCTCTGTCAATGTGCAATGAGAAAAGAAAAATCTTAAAAGAAAAAGAAGGATTCAGAAATGAGCAAAGAAAGGCATATCACTCAGGAAGAGAAGGTCCACAAAGTCTCCATCTATCACGTTCAGAATGTGCCTTCCACACAGCTTCTCTGCAACCGAGTTCTCCAAAGACACCTTCTGATATGAGGTGTAATTACAGTCACTGTGTGTGAGTTCCAAGGCAAGCTGTGGTGATTTGCAGAGGAAAGGTATGTTCCTGGGCACTGGGTGTATGGGGGCCATCATAAGGGTCTTCTCATTATTTAATTTACAGATGAAAACAGAGCCCCTAAATTAACTATGTTTTGCAGGCTGAAAATGTTGATTAAGCGCCGTTTCCTCATTGAAAATTGACTGAATGCTGTGGTGCTGAGCACCTATGAATTTCAGGTGGCGGAAGGGGTTAAACTCCTAAACTCCTGCATTGACTTCACCATAAGGAGATGTGTTTTCTTCCTTCCCATAAAGTTTGCCCATCCTGGTAACTTGTCAGGGTCTTGACATTCTGACAGGTACAGTGTGAAAAGATGTGGGATTCTGTGTTTAAATTCCCAGAGACCATGAGCCAGGAAGAATAAGGAACTGGAGACAGGCTTTGCGGGTCTAAGAAGCTTGTATACTTTCAGAAAATAAATATCATCTCAGGTGATTCCAGCTCTGCAGATAAACAGATACCTGCAGACCGTCCCCCATTTCTCTCTGCTTAAGGACTCTACTCAGCACAGAGCCCCTGATCTTTAGCAGGTGATCCGCTCATTCTCCCCTGGTCTCCAGCCAGCCCAGGCTCCAGCAAAACAGCCCCGCAGGTCTCCAAAAGCACAGAGCCCTGTTCACCCTCAACGCCTTTGGGATGACTTTCCCAGGGGCCCTGTGCCCAGTGCCTGTGCCAGGGTCTAGGCCCCACCCTGTCTTATCTGGCATGTCTCTTCTCTGGAACTCTTCCCTGACAAGCTCTGTACCCCCAGATAAATTCCTATGTGTTTCTCCTTTGCGACATACAAGAGGATTGTGACTGAGTGATTGTCCAGACCATAAATGTCTGACTTCCAGGTAGCTGGTGAGCTCCATGCAGTTAGGAACTCTGTACACCTTGCAGACAGGGACCGTGAGTGCCTGCCACATGGGTGCTTAATTATAAAGAGAGAGGTACAGATATGGACACAAATATGAATATACACATAAAATGGATATGCCATGGATCTGAATATGGGTATGGACATAATATAAATATGGATGTGAATATGCTATGGACATAGGATTCAATAAAATATGTACATATGAATATAGATATGATATCAATATGTATATGATATGGGTACAGATATAAGATGGATATGGATACAGATATAATATGGATAGATGTATAATAAAGATATGGATACAGAGATGAAGATGGATGTCATGTGAAAATAAATTTGATGTAGAATGAATTTGATATGGATGTAGATATTATATAGATGTGATATGGATATGCATATTATATAGATATGGATATTATAGATATGGCTATAAATATGATATGGATATAGATATAATATAGATATAGATAGAATGTGGGTATGATAGGGATGTAATAGATATGAATATAGATATATTGATATGATATAAATATGATATGTATATGGATACAATATAGATATGAATTTGATATGGATATGGATATGCTATAAATAGGGATATAGATATGGGTATGGATATGAGATTAAGATGGATATAGATTTATATGAATATGGATATTATATGGATATGTATATAGATATGGTTATAAATACGATATGGGTATAGATACAATATAGATATAGATAGAATGTGGGGATGATAGGGTTGTAGATGTAATAGATATGAATATAGATATATTTAGATATGAATATAGATATATTTAGATATGAATATAGATATATTGATATGGTATAAATATATGAATATGCATACAATATAGATATGAATTTGATAAGGATATGGATATGATATAAATAGGAATATCGATATGATATGGGTATGGATATGAAGTTAATATGGATATAGATGTATATGACTATGGATATAGATGATATGGATATGCTATAATATGGATCCAGATACAGTGTGGGTAATGATAAAATATGGTATGGATATAACACAGGTGTGGTTATGGTATGGATAGGACATGGGTGTGGATATGACATGGATGTGGGTGTGGTATGATATGATATAAACATGGATATAGAGATGATATCACATGGAAATGACAGTAATATGGGTACAGACTTATACGGATATTGATATGCTATGATATGGACGTGAGTAGAGACATGATATGGATATTGATAAGATAGGGATATGGAGATAGAAGTAGACATTGATGTAGATTCAGATCCAGATCCTGATATGGGAACCGACATTGATATTGAGACTAATCAGATGTCATGTGCACAGAGATGCACATTGCTGCGGATACAGGTGTGGATACACACATAGACACCAATAGAGATGCAGATACAGATATTGCTGTCGCAGCCTGAATGTATGAGTGAGAGGCACTCCTCAGGCTTCACCTGCTTCCACCCTCCCTCCCAGGTTCATCCCAGCCAGCATACTTTGGACAAGTGACCCTCTATGAGGCCGCCATATCCTCATCTCTGAAATGGAGGTGCTACGTCAGAGAATGGAGGTGTGGATTAATGAGACAAGCAGAGGAAACACGTCACCTGAAACTGTTATTCACTTGCAGATGAATTAAGTGTTCCCCAAACCTGGTTAACTGACAAGGCAAGTCTGGGATACGCTGGCCCAGCCCTTCAGCACTCAGTGCGTGTGGACTCTGGAGTTGGAACCGGGAAACTGTTCATAATTGGGGTGTCCGCGCATGTTCCCTGTTGGCATGCCCTTCACTTACCTCAACAGAACAGAAGAAAGGAATAGGCAGAATGAATAAAAATGAGGACTACCTTTGGAATAGAAATGAGTTGTTCAAAACCTCCTCTTTCTTTCCCAATTAAGCATCACTACGTGGAGGCTACTGGATCACCAAGCACTAGAATGAAATGGAGCAGAAGTTGGCTGCCCAGTAAATTGCTGCCTTCACCTTGATGATTGTGCATTCCCTCCAGCTCCAGCTGGCTTAACCGCAAATATTATTAAATTCAAAATCTCTCTCTATCTCTCCCTCCCTCCCTCCCTCCCTCCCTCCTTCTCTCTCTCTCTCTCTCTCTCTCTCTCTCTCTGTGTGTGTGTGTGTGTGTGTGTGTGTGTGTGTGGTGTAGTACCTATTGATAGCCACAGGAGCTAATCAAATGCACTGCACATTTCATACTTTCATGCAATTTCACACAATTACGGATTTTGCAAGAATGCAAATGAAGAGAAAGCCAGGAACCAAGATGGTTGAGTTGTGGGAGAGGGCATCAGAGAGCCAAGAAGTCTCTGGTTCTTTCTAAGCTTCCCTGAACCACTGGAAACTTGGCAAAGGCCCCCAAGCATTGCCTCTACCAGGTTGTTGTATGCACCAGGAGCAATCACTGGGAGGCATTTAGAACCCAAGTGATCCAGGGTCAAGAGGCATCTTGGAGAGGAGGTGGAGAAAACTTCCACCTGAGTCTCAGAGTCCCTGCAAAGTGGTCCTCTAGTCACACTCCCCATTGCAATCATTACTGAGCACCCACAGGCTACAAGGATAGGGCAGCTGAACACATGTCATCACGAGGTGGCTCACTGCTTTCTGAATCACGGTTGGCAAACTTTTGTGCAAAAGGCCAGACAATAAACATTTTAGGCTTTGCTTACCAGATGCTCTGACACAACTATGCAACTCTGTCATTGTGGCCATCTATAAACAAATGGATACGTCTGTGTTCTAATAAAACTTTATTGGCAAAACCAGGTGTTGGGTGGATGTGGCCTGAGGACCACGGTTTAACAACCTCTGATATAAGGAATCACTGGAAGAGTGTTTTAGAAACACCCGACCAAGTGTATTGGAGAGATGCGGAGTCAAACACTCACAGTGACCTCAGTGGAACAATGGGTCTAGTTAAGGGTTTCACTTCTCAGACTGAGGTGGGAGGTGGGACTCAACTCCAGAGGCAGGGCTTGGGCACTGAACCAGATTGAGGACTAGCTAAACAGGGCCAGAGCAAAAGCATCTTTCCAAAAAGACACGCCCACCAGTGTGTCAATTTAGTGTTGTCAAGGCAACATCACTGCCCCTTTCTATGGCAATGATCCAATGACCCAAAAGTTACTACCCCTTCCCTAGAAATTTCTGCATAAGCTGCCCCTTAATCTGCATGTTATTAAAAGTGGGTATAAATGTGACTGCAAAACTGCCCTGAGCTGCTCCTGCCTACGGGGTAGCCCCGCTCTGAAGGAGCAATCGCGGAGCTGTAACACTGCCACCTCAATCAAGCTGCTTTTTTCTACCTGGCTTATCCTTGAATTCTTTCCTGGACAAAACCAAAATCCTCATGGGCTAAGCCCCCGTTTGGAGCTTCCCTGTTCTGCATGAAGACCAGTGTCTGAGATAAAGTTCATCCTGTAAGGGCTGGACATGGGGAAGCTCTGAATTGACCTCTGCACAAATGGAGAAGGCCACATGGATGGTGACTCATCTGTTAACTGGATATTCCTTTGGAAGTATAAAGGCTAGGTGTTCCCAAGAGGACAAGCTTTAGGAGCTCCACACCTACTCCTGGCAACTATACTCTAATCTTGTGACTTGCAATGGGGCTGCTGTAAGTTGCAGTTTTTGAGTTTCTGAAACACAGATTAATCATGCAACTACAAGACTATCCTTGGAACCCAGTGTCACTAAAGCCATCTGGGAATGTCCTTTCCGTACACCTCTACAGACACAACTAAGCAAAGCTTTCATAGGATGAAAGTAGCAGCCAGGTGTGTGAACAGAGGCCAGGAATCAAGAGCACACAGGAGCCTTGGAGGTAGAAGGCACATATCACTGTTACTGCAGGGTAGGACAGCAGCGGTAGGGCATGAACCACAGAATGAGAGAGGGGCTCCAGAAGTCTTCTTGTACAGTAAGAGACCAATGTTGTGCTTTTTGTTCATGGCCCTGTTGTTGCATGTTTCTCAGTTGTACAGCCCATAAATGACATGTTGACTTTAAGGGATAAAAATTCAGTCATAGACTTGTCTCATGTCAGCCCACACAGACGGACTCCTGGGGGACTTGGTCATTGAACAGATCATGGATTTAGTCTTGGCAAATAGATTTAGTTTCCCCAACCAGCTGAAAGAGGCTCTGTTTCCGTTACAGTCCAGTTGATGCACTTATGGATTGCTTGTTCAATAAAAAGAAACTAAGTAGGAGATATTTAAGGAACTTGAGAAGCATTCAGAAAATCTGAAGCAAAAATGGTTTAACTGCAGACACTGGCATGTAGTTTTTAAGGTATACAATTAGGAAAATTTGTACAGTAATTAGGTTAATTAATGAGAGTTCCATGTTCATCCTCTTCATTGGTTAAGCCTGAGAATTTTTCTTTTCTTGCCCAACATCTCAAAATTCTTAGTTTGAGCTGATTTTTCTGATAAATTCTTAGAAATTTCTGAATGAGGCCGGGCGTGGTGGCTCACGTCTGTAATCCCAGTACTTTGGGCGGCCGAGGTGGGCGGATCACTTGAGGTCAGGAGTTTGAGACCAGCCTGGACAACATGGCGAAATCCCGTCTCTACTAAAAATGCAAAAATTAGCCAGGTGTGGTGGCACATACCTGTAATCCCAGCTATTCAGGAGGCTGATGCACAAGAAGGGCTTGCACCTGGGAAGTGAAGGCTGTAGTGAGCCGAGATGGTGCCATTGCACTCCAGCCTGTGTGACAGAGGGAAACTCCGTATCAAAAAAATAAATAAATAAATAAAAGAAAATTTCTGGTTGGAATGAGGTCTTACTATTAACAAAACCTGACAGGTGAATACTTTCTGTACCAGGAGTATTTGCCAAGCTGACACCAGTGATCTCAGACAGTCTTTTGCCAAAACAGGTGCAGACCATAGAGTATAGACCCTGGTCAAACCAAAGGCAGCCCCTATTCACAACACAGTGACCCTCTATCACAGGACTCTCCTTTGCTTGACTTTTTAACTTCAGCTCCCACTACCGACACCATCACACTGCTCTTGGTGTCAGCCTCTGCTCTGAAGAGCATGGTCTCCCCTGCTCCACACTGCACAATCCATCATCTTTCAGACCTCTCTTTCTCAGCCTGGGTTCTCTTTCACTGTCTTTTCTACTGGTCCTATTTTTATTCATCTTTCTACACCCAAATCAAGCCCTTCTTCTTCCGAGTAGACCCTTGTAACCTCTGTAAACCTGCCTCCTATCAAACTTCTTAGTGCCCATTTTCAATAGTAAGTGTCAGCGTTTGTTTTTAATTCTCTCTTTCCCTCTCTCTCTCTCTCTCTCTCTCTATATATATATATTTTATTTTATTTTATTTTATTTTATTTTAAGATGGAGCCTTGCTCTGTCACCCAGGCTGGAGTGCAGTGGTGTGATCTTGGCTCACTGCAACATCTCCCTCCCAGGTTCAAGGGATTCTCCTGCCTCAGCCTCCTGAGTAGCTGGGATTAGAGGCACAAGCCACCATGGCTGGCTAATTCTTGTATTTTTAGTAGAAACGAGGTTTCACTATGTTGGTCAGGCTGGTCTTGTACTCCTGACCTCAAGTGATCCACCCACCTTAGCCTCCCAAAGTGCTGGGATTACAGGCATGAGCCACCGTGCCTGGCCTAATTCTCTCTTTCAGTATATAGATTTTGGTTTCCCAAACCAGTGATCAGGGACTGCATTTTATATTTATTCAACAAGTGTTTGTTGAAGTAACTAACATCGGTTGTTCATTATTTGTAACTTAAATAATATGAAGTCAATTGGCATGATTAAAGCTCTATAGTCTTAAGCAAAATAGCAATGATTAGTTACCAGTTGCTTTCTTTAAGTATAACCTGGGGAATGGAGTTGAAAGTGACCAGCATTGTGACCTTTGCTTTGGGGGGTGCCTGCCACGCTGATGGCAGGAGCTGCTTCAGACACCCCACCACTGCCATCACGTTGGCTGCAGCAGGGAGGCCTTGCCTGGGTTGTGTGCTCCATGGAGCCGGCGGGAGCCACATCCCTTCTGAGTTGGGGTGGGAGCTCCCTGGGTGCCACTGCAGCTGCCCAAACTGCGCTGCAGACCCAGGCCCCTGCCCCATGGAGAAGGCAGGAGCCCCGCCCTCCTGGTCATGACTGCAGCCACCCAAACTGCAGCTGAAGACTCAGGCATCCTTGTACTCTTGGGGGACTGGGAAGGGCCCTTGCAGGCTCGGAAGTGCCTGCTCCCACTGCCTGGCTTCTTCCTGCTGTTGGTATCTGCTCCAATCTCAGAAAAGTTGGGGCCAAACTTGGGCATCATGAATGGCAGCAGAAGGCAGACAGGTTCCTGGGCAGAAGGGGATGGTTCCCTGGTAAGGCCAATCCCATGGACTGGAGAGAAGACTGGTGGTGCCTTTTCTGGACCCTCCCATGGCTGCCCATAAACTAACTGGCACATATTTTCTCCCCTCTGTGGTCCATAAAAGCACCGGGCTTAGCCAGAGCAGGCAGAGAATGGAGAGACGACGGGATGACCAGCAGCAGAGAGGAGTGGGATGACCACTGCAGCTGATAGCTGCAGAGATGATGGGACAACCTGATGGCAGAGAAGAGCCACCCTCTCCAGAGTCTCTCTGCTGAGCACTGAACACTTGATGGGACGATCTGCTTACAGAGAAGAGCAACCCACTGTAAGTCTCCCCTGAGCTGTTCTGACACTCAATAAGCTTCTCTTTGTCTTGCTCACCCTCCACTTATCTGCGTACCTCATTCTTCCTGAACCCATGGCAAGAGTTTGGGAAAAGGTGCCACTATTCACAGAGGTTTCTGCCCAGAAAAGGGATACCCCAAATATCCCATAACAATACCAATGCTATTATCCTAAAATAAACTGGACATATTTCTCAGTGTGGAATTCTGGAGAAGGCAGTAGACCAGCACTGCAAGGCCATGTTTCTACCTGTACTCTGATCTGTTTTATTAGCTTTGTAAGTTTTCTTATACTCTCTATTTTCCTCTCAATAAAACCTTAGAATGCATTTCAATATGCAAGATAAATGAAAGCCAGAAAAACAAAATTTTGAATGGACACTTCACCAAAGAATACCTACAATTGAAAAATAAACATATGGAAAGATACTCAACATCATTAGTCACTTAAAATCACAATAAGATGCCACTGCAATCTATTAGGATGGTTAAATTTAAAATAAAATCCCACTGGAACACCAAACGCTGCAGAGAATGAGGGGCAGTAGGAGCCCTCACTCCTTGCTGATGGGATGAGTGACATCATGACACAGCCACTCTAGAAGACAGTTGTAAGAGTTCCTTATAAAGTTAAACTTACCATAACCCAGGAACCACATTCCTAAGACTTTATCGGAGTGAAAATAAAAAATCTTGTTCACACAGGAGGCTGCGATGTAAATGTTTGGGGCAGCTTTTTAAAACATCTCCAGAAACTGGAAACAATACCAATGTCTCTTAATCGGGGAACTGAAAGACAAACGATGGCCTACAGTAAAAGTCAGAAATAAAAGGAAAGACCTCTTGATTCATCAGGGAAGAATCTCAGGTGAATTATGCTGCTTGAAAGAAGCCAGCCCCCAAACGCTGCATATTGTATGTTTCAGTGTGTACGACATACATCCTGGAAAGGCAAAATGACAGAGACAGAAACTAAAACAGAGATAGCCAGGGGCTGGGGTGGGGGGATGGAATGTTCTGTATCTTGATTGTGGTGCTAGTTACATGACTGTACACATCTGTCAAGACTCACAGAACTGCATTCTACAAAGGTTGAAGTGGACTGTATCTAAATTATATATTAGGAAAAAATACATATGTATATATGTTGAGACAGAGTCTCGCTCTGTAGCGAGGCTGGAGTGCGGGGGTGCAATCTAGGCTCGCTGCAACCTCCACCTCCCAGGTTCAAGCAATTTTCCTGCCTCAGCCTCCCAAGTAGCTGGGACTGCAGATGCATGCCACCACACCCAGCTAATTTTTGTATTTTTAGTAGAGACAGGGTTTCACCATGTTGGCCAGGATGGTCTCAATCTCTTGACCTCATGATCTGCCTGCCTCAGCCTCCCAAAGTGCTAGGATTACAGTGCAAGTCACCGTGACTGGTTGAGAAAATATATTTTTAAAGCTAGCAAGTCTGATTTTGCTTGAGATTTGGAAGTCTACCTCCCCAGGCTTCCCAAGGTGCTCCAGTCAGATCCTGGGCCACCACCAAGTCTCACAGAACCCAGTTTGGAGACCTGTAGTCTAACTCCTCACTGAGCCACTTCTGGATCTCCAATTCTCTGTCATCTTTCACCCAGGACCCTCCTGGGAGGTGGATGCAGCAGATTCTCTAAAATCCTACTTTTGAACCCTGTCGTTTTCATCAGCAAAGCCCTTTCCTGGACTGCTCCTATGTCCACCGCCCAGACTGTCCAGCCGGGCTGGCACCTTCCTAGGGTGAGACCCTGTCTCAGCTTGTCTGCGTAGACTGTCAGCCTCTACTCTAGAGGGAGGGAAGTACAGAGTTGGGCCTCCAGCCTCTTGTCCCATGGAGGGTGGGGATAACATTGCACGCACATCACCCTTACGCTGCAGGGCTGGGCCTCCTGCCTCCTGTCCTGTGGAGGGCGGGGATGACATTGCACGCGCATCACCCTGACACTACAGGACTGGGCCTCCTGCCTCCTGTCCTGTGGAGGGTGGGGATGACATTGCACGCACATCACCCTGACACTGCAGGACTGGGCCTTCTGCCTCCTGTCCTGTGGAGGGTGGGGATGACATTGCACGCACATCACCCTGACACTGCAGGACTGGGCCTCCTGCCTCCTGTCCTGTGGAGGGTGGGGATGACATTGCACGCACATCACCCTGACACTGCAGGACTGGGCCTCCTGCCTCCTGTCCTGTGGAGGGTGGGGATGACATTGCACGCACATCACCCTGACACTGCAGGACTGGGCCTCCTGCCTCCTGTCCTGTGGAGGGTGGGGATGACATTGCACGCACATCACCCTGACACTGCAGAACTGGGCCTCCTGCCTTCTGTCCTGTGGAGGGTGGGGATGGCATTACGCACATCACCCTGATGCTGCACTTGCCCCAGAAGTCAACACTCAGGGATTTCCCTCCACCATGGGGCTGCCTGAAAATTGTCAAGAATTCTCAGCACAAAACAAAAAACCAAACTGGTATGATGCTTCAGAGCACGTTCATCTGGGGTTTTTAGTTATTTTAA
The DNA here is from genome assembly GCF_009764315.1 of Trachypithecus francoisi. Taxonomy (NCBI): domain Eukaryota; kingdom Metazoa; phylum Chordata; class Mammalia; order Primates; family Cercopithecidae; genus Trachypithecus; species Trachypithecus francoisi. Next base: position 56,783,433 of record NW_022681467.1, read on the forward strand.
AATTTTCTTTTCATTCTAGTAAAGGACAGCTTTTTCTCTAATCCGCAGATATGGCTGAATCGCTGTTTTCCAAGCAGCACACTGAAAATATTCCTACCTGAGGAGCGGAGTAGTATCCATGGAGACACAGCACCAAGGCCTTCAGTGTCTCACAGGCTGGCAAGCCCAGCAAGGAGCGAGCACCACGGCTTGTTAGTAAGAGGCGGCTAATGAGAGAGCCTGTTACTGACTCTGGGGTCCCTGAAACACCCTTCGCTGGGGCCTCGCTCATTCCTGGGAGGAATGCAGTCGAGTGGTTTGATCCTGGGCTTGAGCCGGACTGCGGGGTTTGACTCCTAACCCCTCATTTGTGGCTGCAGGAGGCTAGACAAGCGCTTAACTCCTTTGAGCTCTTCTCTGTAAAAGGCAGACTGTAGCACCTATCCCCTAAATGTATTGAAATGATTCAACAAATGTGAGCACAGCATCAGTCCCCTGCCAGGTCCACACTGAGAAATCAATGATAGCTATGACTAACTTCATGCCCATGCCCATTGGGTCCATTCAAACCACCGAGCCCCGTGGTTGAGTTGGGCTACAGGCTGCCCTGCCCCCACCAACACAGCACATCTCGGCGGTCCCAGACAGGTGGGTGGAGGGACTCCGAGACAGCACCTTAGGGAAGGAGTCAATGCAGAGGAACCTGGCGGGCATCCTTGGCGAGGTTCCACCCTCTCCTGGCAGAGACCTTAGTGGATCCTGGGACTCCCCTTCCAAGGAGACCCCATCAGAGGGGCCCTGGTGGGCACCCAAAGAGCAGCCTAACTCCAGGGAGAGGCAAAGGCCAAGAGAGGCCGAGGAGTCAGCCTGACCCCTGGAAATTGTTCAATATGTATGTATTGAGTGAGCGATTTAACGAATGACCTTTAGAGTACTCATAGCTCTCCACTTCACCGGGCTGGCTGACACCACATACAGACAACCCAGAGACACAGAAGGTAATGGAACAGACCGGTGACTTGCACGGGAGGCTCACAGCAAGGCCATGCTGGACCCGCCCACACCACGCAGTTCCCAGGGGAACTGTTGTCATAAATAACTCCTTTTGTGTTCTGATTTCCCTTTTCACAGGCCTGACCACCATGTCCGCATTCCCCTCCCTTGCTCCCTGGAATCCTTTCTGTTCCCCAGAGGTGCCACGATCTCCCTGAGCCCGGCCTTTGCTCTCGCTGGTGCAGCTCCCTGTCTTTGGCATCGCCCTTGATGACTTCAGCACAGGACTTGTCTTGGTTGCCATGGCACCAGACCAGAGGCCCTTCACCCCAGTGCTGCAGTCTAGCATAGTGCTTTATCTCGCTAGCCACTTCCTGAAATCACCTTGCTTACAGTTTACTTGTGTGCTGTTTGTCTTCTCCCACTAGAGTGAAAGCCCCATGAAGGTGAGATTTTCATAGCTGAGTACATCACTGACTACCCAGTGCCCAGAACATGCCTGAGACATAAAAAGCATAGATGTTGGATGGATGGAGGGAAGGAAGGAAGGAAGGAAAAAAAGGAGGAAGGGAGAGGGGAAGGGAGGGAGGGAGAAAGAGAGGGGAAGAAAGGGAGGGAGGAGGGAAAGGAGGGGAGAAGGGAGGGAGAGAGGAAGAGCCCGGAAGAAAGGGAGGGAGGAGGGAAGGGAGGGAGGGAGGGGGAAGGGAGGGAGGGAGGGAGAAAGGAAGGATTATGGGTATTTGGATGGATAGATGAACATGAGCAGAGCAGGGCATGGTGGCTCATGCCTGTAATACCAGCACTTTGGGAGGCCGAGGCAGGTAGATCATAAGGTCAGGAGATCGAGACCATCCTGGCTAACACGGTGAAAGCCCGTCTCTACTAAAAATAAAAAAAATTAGCCAGGCATGGTGGCACGTGCCTGTAGCTACTCAGGAAGTTGAGGCAGGAGAATCGCTCAAACCTGGGAGGCAGAGGTTGCAGTGAGCTGAGATCACACCACTGCACTCCAGTCTGGGTGACAGACCAAGATTCCGAAAAAAAAAAAAAAAGAAGAAATCATGAACAGGTGACTGCATGCCTATCTGCATGTGTACATGGATGAATAGATGAATAAATGAATAAACGGGTGGATGAGGGTATGCGTGTGTGGATGGATGGGTGGATGGACAGATGGGTAAGTGGATGATGGGTGGCTGGGTGATGGGTGGGAGGTTGAGTGAATTAATAGATGGAGGGAATACATTGATGGATAGACAAATGCCTGGGTTGATGACTTAGCCAGAGGGAGGCAGATGCTTCTCTCCTAGGACTTTCTGTCTTCCAGGTAAAATGTCTCCCAGCCTCGTGCTGATGCTAGTTCTCACAATGAGGCAAATTCATTTTATATCATGCAAAGAACCTCAGCTTTATGGAGAAAAGCCATCCTTGGCTTCACAGACAAAAATACTCCAGGTGGGTTGCCAGGACCTCATCCCATGCCTCCAGTTAGATGGGGCACTTGGGGCTGAGTGGCGAGAGCAGCCTCTGAGCAATGTGGTGATGTCTGATGTGTGCTCTCCCTGGCTGAGCTCGCTGAGCTTTCATCTTTGTAATTACGCTGGGACACATTTCTCATCACAGATACCAGGAGAAACCACAAGCAAGCCGGCAGCTGGTTGAGCAAGAAAGAGCAAAGCAAAGATTGACCTAGTTTGGATAAAGTGGGATCTCACCTGAACCTTTCCCAGACGGAAATCACACTAAACCAGAGCTCTCTGCGTCTTGCACAAACAGATTGTTTTTCTTCAGTCTCTTTTTATTACAGTGATTTTTTTTTTTTTTACAAGTTTTGTTCTATTCGAATTGAGTGGAAGTATAAAGAATGAAACTGACTGGGAAAATCTGAATGTTCAGCATGCACAAACCCTCAGGCGCTTGGCGTCCTCTGGAGCCTCTGCCTATAAGTGTAGGTTTGAACCTAACAAATGAAAGTCTTTAGAAGAGTTCAGATTAATATACGTACATGATGCCTGATGGGTCTGGGGATGGCTGGGGAGGTGCGGGGAGGGCGGCACTTAGCCCGACGGCCCCTTTTGTCTCAGTGGCTGGAGTTATAACAATGGTTACCAGTTCAGGGTCTCCAGATGGGAGTGACCAGGGCAGTGAGAAGCTCAAAACACTAGCAGGACTGAGAAAGGACTGAGAATGACAAGCCCAGAGTAAAGCAACTCAGCAGCTGGGACAGGCATTCATTTACTTAAAGAGCTGCAACGTAGGAGAGAATAGTTTTTGTGACTTCAGAGGGTAGAACTCAGGCTAACTGATAAAAGTTTCACAGATGCACGTTTTGGAAATGAAGCCCAAACCTGTCCCTGCAACTGGCCGAGCCCTGCACCATGCGGCCGCTGCCTTAGGAACAGCCTCTCCTAACGATCTCCTTGTTTGCTCTGCTCCAGTCACAGTCGCAGAACTTCCTCCAACACACCTTGTCCTTGGTGGCCTCAGGACATTGGCACTTGCTGTTGTCTCTTTCTGAAATGAAATCCCCTTTCCCTTACTAGGGCTGGATCCGGTTTAAATCTTTACTCAGAGAAGTCCTCCCTGACCGCCATCGTTGAGACGACCCCCCAGGGTCACTCTCTGATGCTGTGATCACCTGAGTTCCTTTGATTCTCAGCATTTATCACTCTCCGAAGCAAACTTGTGTATGTGTTTATTTCTTCATTACCTCACTTAACGTGTATGAAGACAGGGGCTGCAGCTCTCCCGTGGGCCTCCTGTGCCCAGCTCCTAAGAGGGTGTCTGATGCACAGTAGGGGCTCAGCCGTGACTGACTGAGTGAGTGCATGAATATGCACAGAGCAGAGATGCTCCGGCAGGATCAGAGCAATGCTGTCCCCACCACTCAGAAATCAAAGGACCAGCTGTATCATCTTCATACAAGAGAGAAGAGGCCTCACCCACACCAGCAAGACAGCAGAGTCTGCAGCTGCACTTCAAACCTGTGCCGGTTCTCCGGCCTGCAGGCATTCGAGGCTGAGAGGTGTGCATTTCCATCATAAGTTTTGTTTTTGAAAATGCTGAGATTTCTGGTCATTTTGTTAATATTTGATGTATCAAACAATAATCAATATCTCTCTTAGGACGGTTTTATGACTTTATTTTAACCTATTTTATCTCAATGTGCATTTGTTCTGGACTGGAAATCCAGTGTTTCTAAATTTAGGTCTCCCAGGTTCCAGGTTTTCAACTCTACAAAATCTAATTAAACATGAGTTTAGAAAATGATCATTATCTCTCACATCTTGGGAGGGTCCACACAAGTGCTTCTCCAGGGGGGCTTGGCTTGAGTCAGGTTCTACTCAAGACCATCACATGGTAAGGCCAAATTTTAATCCAGCGATGGGGATGGTGGAGGATTATTTTATTTTATTTTATTGCTAAGTCATTAACCTATTATTTTCGTATTAAGACAAATACAGATTTGTAGAGTAAATTCACTAAGATTTTAATGAAAAGTCTTCAATATTCAAGACATTTCACAATGAGGTGGGACACTTCTGTACTGTATTTGGCTTTCAAGAAATCCCAGTAGCTAGGAGTGACTATATGACATCGTTCTGGCCAATGAGTTTGGTTCAGAAGTTTGCGGGAAGACAGTCCTGTCGTGAATAAAATGACAGCGCCTTCTCCTGCCTGACGTGCCGTGATGACGCGGCCATGCAGATGAAAGTGGGACCAGGAAGGAGAAGCAGGATGGTGGAAGGACCTTTTCTGTTGACGCAACAGCCCTGGCCCGAGGTTGTGCAACTGTGAACTTGCTGTAATGAGAGAAGCTGCCCCTCCCCTTGGCAGGGACCCCACGGTAGAATTTTCCAGAACTGACAGCTGAGTGCAGTCCTGAATGGAAATGCCTCATTTGGCCTCCAGAACAGGAGGCACAACAGTGAGGTCCCATTGGGGATTTTTCAGAGCTCAGGACAGGTGGCAGATCACCTCTCCAGAAGTCTCTGCAGGACAGAGTTCAGAGAGGAGTTTGGCTCTGAGGCAACCAAGTTAGGCTTTACTGGAGCTCCTGGGAAACAGTAACGGTGGAAGAAATTCCCAATCCGCTGGTACAGCAGGAAATGCCTTACTGCAATATGACTTACTTAGGGCTTACATGTGCCGTCTCATATCCATGACCGGGTCAGACATAGAGCCTCCACATTCCCGTGCTTTGTCTCATAAAAGATTAGCTGAACTGTTGTTTCCACTGGTCAATCAGAACAAAGTGCTCCCTAACTGACTCAGCTACGCTGTAGTTAAGAGCCTCTCTTCTCCACAGGACCCTGGACTCCGACCCACCCTCCGCCGGACAGAGCACACAGCCTCTGACACAAAGAGCACACTTCATGAGCTTTGCTTGTTCCTCTCTATAAAAGAAAAGCCCTTTTCTACCAGGCATTTGACACACTTGCAGATCTCAGGGTCAGAGTGAGCCCAGTTGCCATAGTCCCCTCCTTCAATTGCGATAGTCTTTTCAAATAACATCTCTCCTTCCATAGGTCTAGACTTGAACACTCACATAATCTTGACATCCCCGAGCTGTAAGGGTTATGGGAAGTTATAAGTACAATCCTGTTATTTGCTTGTGAGCAAAGTAATGGCAAGGCTGGAGCAGTTTGCAGTGACCACAGGATGTACAGGCAAGCCACCCTTCCAGGCTCCTTGTCTAGGAGTTGGACTATCAGACATCTCTCTTGAGAGTGGAAGCGTGCAGGGTTTGTTCTTCTGTGTCTCGCCTATCTCACTTAGTGCAGTGTCTTCTGTGTTCATTTATATTGCTAGGGGCTGGGGGGAGGGAAATGGGGAAATAGGCTCAAGTTCCAGTCAGGAGAGGTGAATAAGTTCCAGAGATCTGCTGAACCACACAGTGGTTAGTGTTGTCAATACTGAATTGTGTACTTTAGAATATGCCAAGGGGCCAGATCTCACATTAAGGGTTTTTATTGGAAAAAAAAAATCTCCCACACAGGAGCACACTGGAGTGTTTAGAGGTGATGGACATGCTTTGTCTTTTGATTGTGGTGATGGCATCACAGGTGCAAACATGTGTCCAAATTTATCAAAATGTGTAAGTTAAATATGTGCAATTTTTATCAATTGTACCTCAAAAAAGCTTCTTAAAAGTATAGTTAAAGAATCAACTTTTCCTGTAGGAAGAGGAGGAAAGAGATTTTATCATGATAATATAGTATATTTTATGTACATTGCAAAACTAATATGTATATCATGTGTATTTTATGTACATAGCAAAATTCTACTCCCACTGCAATTTAAGTTAACAAACACTGAAGACTCACTTTGGGCCAAGTGCTGTGTACCAGGCACCTAAGACAAGGCTCCACCTGCCAGACCCCACAGTGAAACAGTGCAGAAGTGGTAATGTAAATACAGGATACATATACATAAATATATAAATATGAGTAGGTGCATACAACAAGCATATAAATTCATATTCCTATACTGTATATGTAATATGTATATGGAAATATGTTCCTATACTGTATATGTAATATGTATATGGAAACACACATATATATATATATATATATATATGGGCTTTATCTCACATAAAACTTAAGATAACATTTTGTTATCCATCCTGTCATCATGTGCTTTTTAAAAATAAGGAAATTGAGGCTTAGAAAATTGAATTAACTTGAACAGCAACACAGACCTCAGAACTGGGTATCCCAAAATAAGACTCTAGTAGTCCTATTCCAGAGCCAGAAATGCTTATTGTCTTATTGCATTGAAGACAGACACATAAATGGGCAATTTCAATAGAATGGACACTGTTATGAAGGAGGTGTGACTAGATCCTAAATTCATCCTGAAGTTTACTCAGAAAGTAAAAGAGAACACAGCTTTATTAGAGAAATCTAACCATCCAAGAATGCTGGGTTCTTGCAGCTGCTTCCATATTCAGTTTGCTGTGGTATGTTGCTGGGTGGAAATGGATAAAAAAGTCCAGTCTCTCACAGATATGCAGTTGGAGGGGAGATGGATTTCAACCGTGTTTACAGATCTCTTCATTTCGTTGTGCACATTCTTTTTTGATACTATACCATAACTCAGCAGCAGTCGTTTTTTTAAAGGTCACATGCAATACAAGTCTGAAGTTACACCAATTAACTTTTCATGTTCTATTAAGTGAAAATCCACTGGCCTATTTGAACTGTAAGGGAATCTTTTACCAATGCAAATTTGGTAACATGTTAGTTAGCGAGAAAACAAAAGTTCACTATGTTATGCAGATTTTCCATTATTCAATATCAAAAAATCAATCACATTTGCCAATATCACGAGATCTTATTAGAAAAGGCTTGAAGTCTGGGGATACTGCCAAGCCAATGAGTGTAGATACACGTTTTCTAAAATTTTAATTTGAACTTAGAAGCTCAAATTTCATCACTAGCAACAAATATTATGCGTTATTTTCCTCAAAGTGACAGGCTTCCTTCGTTTATATTTTTAAATACACTTTTTATTTTAGCAGAGGTTTAGATTTACAGAAAAGTTGTGAAGAGAATGCAGAGAGCCCCCATATACCCCACACCCAGTTTCCACTGGTGTGAATACTGATACATTGTTATTAATTTAAGCCCACAGTTTATTCAGATGTCCTTTGTGTTTACCTATTGTCCTTTTTCCACAGAAAAGGCATTTAACCATTGTGTCTCCTTAAGCTCCTCTTGGTGGTGACAGTTTCTCAGACTTGCCATATTTTTGATGACCCTGGCAGTTTTGAGGAGTACTGGTGCATTCGTCTCTTCTCATGCTGCTAATAAAGACATAGACCAAGACTGGGTAATTTACAAAGGAAAGAGGTTTAATTGATTCACAGCATGGCTGGGAAGGTCTCAGGAAACTTACAATCCTGGTGGAAGACAACTCTTCACAGGGTGACTGGATAGCGAGGTGCCCAGCAAAAGGGGGAAAGCCCCTTATAAAACCATCAGGTCTCGCGAGAACTCTGTATTATGAGAACAGCATGAGGGGACCACTCCCATGATCCAAGGACCCCCCATGAGGTCCTTCCCATGAGATGTGGGGGTTATGGGAGCCAGAGTTCAAGATGAGATTTGAGTAGGGACACAGCCAAACCACATCAACTGGTCAGGTATTTTGTAGAATGTCCTTCAGTTGAGATTTGTCTGATTTTCTTTCTTGTGGTTAGACAAGGATTATGGGCTTTGGGGAGGAAGACCACAGAGACGAAGTGCCATTTTCACCACATCTTATCCAAGGAGCATATTATCAACTCTTGATGTTGACCTTAATCACCTACTTGCCTCAAGGAGCTTTCATCAGCTTTCTCCCCAAAAAAGCTTCCCTTTTCTGTCACCCACTGCACACTGTGCTCTTTGGAGGGAGCTCCCTAGGCAGGGTGCAACCTGTACCTAGGGAGTGGGAGTGAGGCACCCCCTCCTTGAGGCTGGAGTACCTACATGAATTATTTGGAATTCTTCGGCACAGGAGGCACAGGAGATTGGACCTAATTTATTTTGGCGAAGATTTGAAAAAATATCCAAATCTGAACAACTACAGTTTATCTGTCAGTTAATCTTTCAAGTAAAACTGCTGTTTCTTGAAAAACAGAGCAGTTCAGTGCTCAGCTCAAATGAGTGCACTGAGTTTTTCCCTGGGGCAGCCATTGGGTACTGGTAAGCCAAAGAAGACCCTCAGGACTGTCTCCCTCATTATCACACAAAGCGTTTGCTCAGAGCACCCAAAGGTGGAGAATTAATAAAATTAATACTTTTTACTGTTTCTGTGAGTCAGTTCTTAAGTGAGATCAGCATTGCTTTATTTTCCTGAAGTGCATGGTGATGAAGGACACAGGGACGGCCCATGCTGTTCAGTGCCACATCCTCGGTCTGTGCAAAGGTGCCAGCACTTTTGCCTACAGTTGTTTTTGCCCCATCAGTGTTAATGTCAGTGTTAACGCCAGTGGAAAAGGCAGATGATGTCTTAGAATGATTGTGAAAATAGTTTTGACTTTATGAACCCTTTAAAAAAAGGTACCCTAGAGGTACCCTGGAGGTTCAGGGGGTACACTTTGGGAACCACTGTCAGAAGGTAAGAACATAGCTTCCTCTTGACCTAGTTAACCTTAGCTCTCCAGCTCTCTCAGAGAGAATCAGGATCAACCTGCTGTAGTCAACCTGTTGCTCTCCATGGTCCAACAGACTGTCATCATCACCTTGACTTTGCTCCAGCTGTTCCTCATTTCTGATGCTCTCCTGTACCAGAACAATGGGTGCCTATTGGAAAAGTCATTCCAAAAGCCCCAACGCCACCTCCCCAAGGCCCCAAGTCAGGAAACCGTAAAGTCTTCCTCCTGGTTTCTTTTTGTATTCATTGCCCCCCAGATTTTAAAGATGTGTCCTGCCTTATTATTGATCAATTCATTGAACACTTACTAAGCATATTAATGTGCTGGTCCCTGGGCTCATTACCTTGAGTGTCCTGCTCTTCAGAAGAGAGAAGATGAACTCAGCCTTTCCAGGCAAACAAAACATTAACCCTTTCCCCTGCATCTCAAAAAATTTTATTTTGAGCCAGAGTTTAATTATTAGCATATATAAGCCTAGTTATTAATTACATTGCTTCTCATTAAGGAAGTTTCCAGGGTCAAATTTTCAACGGAAGTTCCTAGGAAGTTTGCCCAAGTAATGATTTCATTCAGAACCAAGGCAAACATTCAAAAAAAAAATGCAGAGAGCTCAGAAGGGACAAGGAAATGGCCAGGGAAGCTGGAAAGCCATGTTTTCCTAATTTACTCTCTCACATCGGGCTCCCTCTTTTGCCCTCTTGGATCTTGGTTGTTGGGGATGAAGAGGGGCCAGCTTTGAAGGGATCTCAGTCATATCTCTAGGGCTCTAAACATGAAAGTATTTCCAGGAGATGGTGGAAGAATGCCAAGGACAACTGCCTGCTTGAAAACAAGAGGTTGGATTTGTGAATCTGTCTATTGGGATAGATTCATCTGCAAGAAACAGAATCACCAGCTAAGAATGCATCAAACTCAAAGACATGCAATTATCTCGCATAACAAAACATTTGGAGGGAGAGGATCTTGGGCCTGATGCAGTGGTCCATTGAGGACCCAGGCTTTTCCTCTCCTTCTGCTCTGCCTTCTTCCCTATGTTGCTGGTTAAGCCTGGGGCTTTCTGCCCTCTGCACAGCTTTGAGTGTCCCATGCAATGATAACCAAATTCAAGACAGGAAGAAGGAAGGATCATCTTCTCCTTTCCTCTTTTAATCAGGGAGTAGGCTTCTTCTGAGCCTCCACAGCAGTCTCCCTTTCATGTACCATTGGCCAGAAATGGTTCCATGCTCACCGTGAGCCCTTCCTGTGGCAAGTGAGAATGATGTCAAGGTGGAAATGCGTGGTTCATCAAGGACCTAGCTTCCCTCAGCAGGTAGCTGCTTGAACCAGAGTAGGGTTTCCTGAGCTGGGAAGGCGAGTAGCAATGGCCACAGGCAGGTAACCCAGCACTGTTCAGCATGGTAAGTCAAAGAGACCCTTCCCAGGTCCATGTGAGGTTCCCATAGTGTAAGGTTACCTACCATCCATGTTCCCTGGGAGCAAAAGACCCCTTCCAACTCCACCTAACAGGTGCAGGCATCCCAGAGAAGCAAAGCACCTTTCCTAAGTTCAACCCCAGGTCCTCCTGAAACCAACATCCATGCTCTCCGCTCTTCCTTCTCATTGAGGATGTTATGGAGAAAATAAAAGAATCAACTACATGGGCCTTGGACTAGAGGTTAAACAGACCCATTCTATTCCTGAAATTCTATTACTTTAATCAATCACCATGATACCAAAATGGAATGCATTTATTCACTGTCATTATTGGGTAACACAAATGAATATGGAGACACAGATGGCACTGAGTATTTTGAAGGGAAATACAATGTATATCAAAGAAGCAAAAACCATGTACTTACAGGACCGAATAGTTTAAGCAAATTCACAGCATTGTTGGGTGTGAATTTGTTGAGCAGAGCACAGCCTTTTGCCTAGAAGTAGCAATTTTTGAACGGTATTCATTAAAAATATAAACCTCCCCAACAAGGAGAAAATTTCTAAAACCTTTATATAGTAACACAATGTTTTATGGGGTGAAAAGTCATAGAGATGACAGATGAGATGAGAGGGATTGATGGATACAAGGACAGATATAGACATGTGGAGCATCATCGTCATTGCATATTCACCCACCCGCAACACTGAATAATACTAACATCCAGATGGAAATCTCAATGCTCTCAGGACACCTGAGGGCATCAAAACTTTTCTAAGGCCCCAAAGCTAACTCCCTCTGAAGGGTTTTCTTGCATCAGCTCATTAGTAAGATTCTTGATCACTTTCTACAGTCTCCAACCAGTTTTGAAATACTGAGAATTTCAAGAATTAAGATGAGTGAACTTCCTAATCTGCCAGTGTGAACATAAATAAACCAGCTTCCCTGGGAAAACCGCAACTTCTGAAGAAGCCACATCTGAATGCTGGGGTCCATCAAACGCACGTCTTGCATTTGAAAATCAAGTGTATCTCCCAGAGGATCCTGCACCTGGAGACACACTTTAAACCACTCATTCCTCTGGGAGAGAAATAAATTCCCAGTATTTTAGTAAATCACTGCCTAAGAAGGGCAGAGAAGAAACAATAGACTCGTTTGTTTCAGTTCCTTGTGACTTCAGAAACCATTCAGGAGACTGGAAACTTTCCCAGCTTGTTATAAGATTAATAATTTCTAGGGTCTTGCTTACATAGAAATGGAAGAATAGAGGATTGATTCATGTTCATCTTTTCTTCCCACCTCATGCATTTTCCTTCTCAAGCATTAACACTTTGCCTCAACTGAAGAGTTATTTGATTAATTTGACATTTGTTTTATTTTGCTTGTGACACTGCCTTGCCCCTCAGTGTTGCTGGGCACCCTGGCCTCACTCCTGGCTCTGAGCACACGGGTTTGGATTCTATCACTAGTCTAGGCAGCTGACTCTGCTCACAATTCTGATTCTCCCATCGATGGTGCCACCTGCTCTGCTCTGGAAGCTTCTGGTTCCTTGTCTGCCAGCAGAGACATTCACACCTGCACCACAGGTGCACCCACATGAAGATGAGGCTGCTCATCCACTCTCTGTGCCCCCTACTTTCCTGGGCACCAAACCCTCAGAATCATTTCATTGCCATCCAAATTAATGTTAATAGCACCTATCATTTCCTAGCATTGTCACATGACCCTGAGAGTACAGGGAAGATGTTACATGTGCTCTCTGGTGCAAGCAGAGTCCTAAGGTGGGCCCCAGTGAGTCCCACCCTTGTGCAATCCGCTCACCTTGACCCTCTAGCATAAGCAGAGCCTCTGAGTTGCTTCCAGCCAACAGAACACAGCACAGGCATTGGGATGTCTCTCTTAGCTACACGGCACCCCACAGAGATGTTGTCTTCACAGACCACACTGGAAGGAACCCCTGCTGGCCTTGAAGAAGCCCCCGCATCATCAGAGAGTCTATGAGAGTTGGCATCCCTAAGACCTGAGAACAGCTCCTGGCGGACAGCCAGCAAGAATACAGAGACCTCAGTCCTACAGCTGCAAGGAACTGAATTCCAGCCAACAGCCACATGAGTTGGGAAGATAAATCAGAGAGGAGCACTGCCTGGCTGACACCTCTGCCACCAGCTGAAACCCCACGCTTGACCATGAATGTGTATACTGAGATCATCAGTGCTTGCCGTTTTAAGTCGCTATATTTGTGGCACTTTGTTCTAGACCACAGATATCTTCTACACTCGCTCATGGAATTCTCACCACAGTTGCAGAGCACAGGCAGAATTGATGCTTCTCAAAGTGTGGTCCTCAGACAAGCAGTATCAGCATCCTCAGACCAGCAGCATCAGTGTCACCTAAGGCCTTGTTAGAAGGGCCAGCTCTCAGGCCTCTCCCCAAATCTGCTAAATCAGAAATACTGGGTGTGGGGTTGGGCAAGGCCTCCCTGTGACCTTGGGGCATCTTCAAGTCTGAGAACCACTGGATCAGCCAGTTCTTTAAAGTTGCAGGTGATGAGAAACAAGCCCCAAATTCACTTCGGCACAGCGCAGGGAATTTGTGGCCTTGACAGGTAGGAAAATGCAGAAGGACGACTTTAGGCTCAGCTGGATCCAGGAGCTCAGCCTATCGTTGACTCTGATTTGGCCACGTCACGGCTACAGGTGGGCTGTGAGTGGAGAGAGGTGAGGTGCATCAGAGGACAGCCAAGGTCAGAAAGAGGAGTGGACAGACATCGACAGGAAGCAAGCACAGAAATTGCAGGTGCTCCCCGCACAGTGAACGGTGTTTGTCATCTTCATCTCTCAGATAAGCAAACTGAGGACTCCAGAGTCAGGAATGTATCAAGGCCTCAAGGCTGGGATGTGGCAGAGCAGAAACTCAAACCTGCTTTCCTTGTTCCTAAATGTCATCTAACTGAGTTACCCAGGATGGCCTCCAGAAGAGGCAAGCGTGTGTAGGAAGAGGAGGCTCTTTTTTCTCAAAAAAAGAAAAAACTGCAACTCAGGAAGGGAGGTGGCCAGTCTCTCAATGTTCACCTAATAAGAAGATGTCAGCCCAACCGTCTTTCATATTCAGCTAACTCTGTGTGGCTTTGGGTTGCTTTGGTAGCCTTTGAAGACATTTTTCTTACTGAACATCACTGCATGGTTGTCCAGGTTGCTCACTTCCACAAAGTCACAGGCTCCTCCATGTGGAAACCAGAGCCAGGTGTGCGACCCAAGCAGGTGCCCTCACCCCAACCATGGCGGGACTGTCTGTGCAGCTTCCAACACCCGCCTCCCAGAGCAGCAGGGTGAAAGTCCAGCTTCCCTGGGGAATCGGTCATTTCCCCTCAGGCCAGTTCTCAGTATCCCTGGACATCATCCTAGGGTCCTCCATGAAGGCAGCAAATTGCATAACAAAAATGTTCTCAGGAGGAGAGTTTGAAAAAGACTCTCTCACGGGAGGGCCACAGTAGGTTTTGGTGAAGTAACCGAAGTCTCTTTTCCCAGGTGAGGACTGAAGCCAATTAGCAGCTCGGAGGCTGAGACACTTGCCGGAAACTGAAACATCAGCAAATTCTGTGAAACTTGGTGAGATAAAGAATCTCATTTAGGGCGGAAGACTTTTTCCTCTCTTGTCTCAGATTCTCTACAGATGCAATCATTTTCAGAGAGCCAGTAGCAAGAAAAAAAAATTCCACGGTTCTCTCATCCCAGAAATGCACTCAGTGACTTGATGTTTTTAAAAGACATATGCAAGATACAATAAGGAGCTTCGAATATTTTTAGATATCATGCAATGCTGAAGAAGTGAGAGTGTTGAGAAAAGCAACTGCCTCATGTGGAACCCAATGCCAAGCACCCTAATGACAATAAGAAGTCAGCCAGGAGTTTTATACCTACTTGCCATGATCGAATAGGTGTAAAAACATCAGGAGAAGTGTTGAAGTGAACTTACTAGTAAGATGCACATTCAAAATTGCCATTAGAAAAGTTACCAAGCACCTGGTTTATATGCCTATGTAAACTTTTCTGGGAAAGTCCCCAAATTTGTTGAGAACCTGGACAATTTCTACCTAGTTCCAGCGATGTGTTTGGATTCTGGTCCTTGGAAGACAGAGAAAATTACCCTTTACTGAGAAACGCTTTCCTGTGAAGATACTGATTACAGAATTAAAAGATGCCCACTGTATTTCCATCGCTAAGCAATGCACACAGATTCCTAAGTACTATTTACATTGTTGAAAATAGACTGTGCGACTCTCAGGCATGTTGTGGTCTGTCTTGTATATGTAGGAGGTTTGCTGTTGTGATTTTTAAATGTTAGAAAATTTCATTTAAAAATAGTAGCTCTTCTCAATCCAGTTTCAAAACGCAGTTACACATATGCACAACAGAACAGTATGATTCTATTATTCTTCTTTCGTGATTCTGAATTCTTATGCGATACAATGT
Organism: Trachypithecus francoisi; assembly: GCF_009764315.1. NCBI lineage: Eukaryota > Metazoa > Chordata > Mammalia > Primates > Cercopithecidae > Trachypithecus > Trachypithecus francoisi. Next base: position 56,798,437 of record NW_022681467.1, read on the forward strand.
GCCGACACTAACATCTCCAGTTTCTCATGAGTACTTTTGAAAGTTGCATTTCATTTGAAAGCAATATTTACAAAACGCTCACTTGGCTGTGGTTTTCTGCATAGCGATTAATTATCAGTAGAGGAAACCTGGAGAAAATTCCCTCCTCTTTTCCTTGGCTTTCTTGGAAGGATTAGAAAATGTGGTGTTAGCTCCTGCGGCTTTCCAGTAACCATTTGGCATGACCTCTCGTTATCGCGTTATTGGAAAGAACGCAGGATTCTTTGGGGAGCACAGGTGTGGCTTCTGTACACATATCGTGCTGGAAGGTTAAACTGTTAATGCCGAAGTTTGTTAAAGATGAATTTACCTTTTCCTGATGCAGAGATGCAGCTGAGGATTGGGGATTTAGGATAATCTTTCAGGGCAACAAATGCAAACACTGTACACACAGAGATGGGTGACATTAGCACTCCGCAGACCACCTCCCTGCTGAAACCTGCCTCCTTTCTATCTGAGGACAGCCGTCGCCCAATTCCAGAGCCCATTTTAATGCTGCGATGATGTTTTCACTCCAAGGCAGCTACCATGGGCCTTTTGTCTTCTTGTCATTCTCTCTGCATTAAAATATTAATATGCATTCTCTGAAGGAATTGTTGATGAAGTATAGATTCTGGAATAAAATAGATATTTCTCATGACTTCAAAACTGATGACTAATCCTGGGTCTTATCTACCACTAGATTGATTTGTTAAGGTTTTATGAAAAGAAATAGGAATACTAATTGATACTGAAGACGAAAACATGGCCTGAAGAAAGCATAACTACAAATCATTAGACAAAATCAAGTTGGCAGTTTTCAGTGTGGTCAGCTAGTTGTACTTGAAATGTGTATGATGGGGAAGCTTTCATGCAATGAGAGGCTGGGGGGAGGAAGCTTTTGTTCAACGCTCTAAATCTGAACATCCTGATAGATGTTATTTATTTATTATTTATTTATTTTGGCAGAAGGTTTATTGTAACACTGGCTACTGGTTACCTCCTTCGGTTGCAGTGACAGAAACTGAATTTGAATCAGTTTAGGCATGATGGAGTCATCGACCAGCTCCTCCAGCCGGGTCTAAGGAGGGAGCCTCTTCAGGAACGCCTGCACCCAGGGGCTGCAAGGATGGCACATTCTCCTCTCTGCATCTCTCTACAATTTTTAACCTCCGCTTGGTATCATGACATGTGCAGGTTCCCCGTCTTCCTGAACATGGAGACAAAGGGACCAACAGTAACCCAAGTTCCCTGATCCCCTCTTTAGCAGCCCCAGCAAGAGGTGTAGTCCAAGCTTTTCACCTTAAGGCGACCTCAGCTGCCCTCTCAGTGGTCTTCAATGGGGTTGCACAGCCCTTCGGAGAATGTTGCCTTTGGTGTCACAGTGACTGGAGGGTGCTTGCAGCATTGGCAAGGGAGTAGAGTGGGGGAGTCAGGAACACTAAACCACCTTGCACAGTTGAGACCTGTGCCCACCCTCCAGAGTGGATGTTTACATGTCCAGCCAGAGATTCCCAGAGAAAAGAAGGTTGTTGATTTTCTGAGCCTAGGAGCCTATGCTGGTTTGCAATGAACTTGTAACACACACCAGGTTTTCCAGAAACAGACCTCTGTGAATTTGCAGTTTCTGAAGCGGAAAGGCCTGGCTTCACCAGGAGTTGCTCCCCATTTTAGAGTCACTTCTGTGGCCGTGCATTAGGCCCTTTCTTGCATTGGTAAAAAGGAATACCTGAGAGTGGATAATTTATTTTAAAAATGAGTTTAATTGGTTCACAGTTCTGCAGACGTCACAGGAAGCGTGGTGGCATCCGCTTCTGGGGAGGCCTCAGGAAGCTTCCAATCACGGCAGAAGGCAGAGGGGGAGCAGGCATGTCATATAGTGAGAGTGAGAGCACAAGAGAGTGAGAGGAGGTGCCGCACACTTTCTTTTCTTTCTTTCTTTCTTTCTTTCTTTCTTTCTTTCTTTCTTTCTTCTTTCTTCTTTCTTTCTTCTTTCTTCTTTCTTCTTTCTTCTTTTTCTTTCTTCTTTCTTCTTTCTCTTCTTTCTTTCTTTCTTTCTTTCCTTCTTTGATGGAGTCTCACTCTGTCGCCCAGGCTGGAGTGCAGTGGTGCGATCTCGGCTCACTGCAAGCTCCGCCTCCCGGGTTCACACCATTCTCCTGCCTCAGCCTCCCGAGTAGCTGGGACTACAGGCGCCGGCCACCAGGCCGGGCTAATTTTTTTGTATTTTTAGTAGAGACGGGGTTCATCTGTGTTAGCCAGGATGGTCTCGATCACCTGACCTCATGATCCGCCCCCTTCTGCCTCCCAAAGTGCTGAGTTTACAGGCGTGAGCCACGGCGCCCGGCCTGCTGCAGACTGTTAAATGACCGGAGCTTACGAGAGCTTCCTATCAGGAAGGCAGCACCAAGCCATGAGTGATCCATCCCCACCACCCAAACACTGCCGCCAGGCCCCACCTCCAGCATTGCAAATCACAATTCAACAGATTTGGGCAGGGACAAACATCCAAACGATATCATTACAGCAACACCACTGGTGGGCTGGAGCTGCCGAGGGCCTGTTGGCACCCTCCCTGCTTTGTGAATGAGGCCCTCGCCCACCCGGAGCCGGCTAGCCAGTCACAGAGCATCCGTGGGATTGTTCCAGAACATTTTCATTTTGAAATAGATATTTTATTATCAATTGCTTTCCTTTCAAGTGACCTTTATATTACAGCGAGGGCATAAAATTCATTTTTATTAAATTGTGCATGTAGGTAGGTTACATTATTTCATTTCAGGAGTAGCACATGGATCCCTGACTGATGGCTGTGCAAGGAGGCTTATGGGTCAAGGAGCACGAGTGGGGTTCACTGGAGCTCCCACAGAAGTCGTCCCGGCTCACAACCCAAAAACGGGAAACCACGCCTAGTACACGTGCTCAGAGACAAAGTACAGGGGTGAAAATGGAAGCATGGGCAGAAATAAATGTGGATTTAGAAAGCGACACACATGTCTTAGGATTCTCCAGAAAAACAGGATGTGTGCATGGGTGTATTTGTATCGAAAAAAAATAGAGAAAGAGATTAGTTATAAGGAATTGGCTAGTATGATGATGAAGGCAGGCCGGCTTGCGCTCCACAGTCTACAAGCTGAGACCCAGGGCAGTGGATGTCTTCCTTCCAGTCCAAAAGCAGGTTCACTCTAGACCCGAGAAGCACCGAGACTTCGGTTCCAAAGTCAGAAAATGACCCAAGTCCCAGCTTACCGTGGTCAGGCAGGAGAGGCTCCCTCTTACCTGCGGGAGGATCTGTCCTTCTGTTGTATCCAGGTTGTGCATGGATTGGCGGAGGCACACTCACACAGGGGAGGGCACCTGTTTTTCTCAGTCTACCGACTCAATTGCTAATCTCAGCCAGAAACGTCCAGGCACCCCAGGAGCCAGTCAAGTTGACATACAAAATTAACCATCACAACACACAAAACTAAACTCACAGCATATAGGTGCTGAGGAGAAAATCTTCTCACTGTAGAACTCTGTGTAGTTTAACAAAAAGAGTCATTCTTGCATCATCTAGGCAGGTGGGTCTTAAATTAGGCGTGCCCTGAAATTTTCCTGGTTAGGTATTTTTAGGTATCAAAAGAACCAAAGGAGCATTTTCGTAATAAAGTGATTACAGGGCCCTAATGTTGCCAATTAGGACAGACGTTTTCAGAATTAGATTTGTGGAGTTAAAATTTACGGAAGTACTGTAAGTCAGGACTTCTCCCCCACCCCCGGCATTACTGACGTTTTGAACCAGGTAATTCTGTGTTACGGGATCGGGCAGGTGGAGGGCGCATCCTGTGTTTTGTAGAATGTTTAGCAATGTCCCTGACTTCCTCCAGGAGGTGCCGGTACCACCTCCATCAGGTGTGACAACCAAAACTATCTCCAGACATTGCAAATCTTCCTGAGAGCATAAACTGCCCCCTGCCCAGTTGAAAGCCACCGCTCTAAAGGAAACAGGGCAATTCACACAGTACTAGCTTCTGATTTTTTTTTTTAATTTAATGTGGACAATGAGCTGCACGTGCTGTTAGACAGGAGCAGTGACACCCACGGCTGTTGACTGAGACACTCCCAAATTCCATGTCACCAAAGCTTTTAAGCATCTTTGTGCAGAGGCCCAGGCTAAACTATGCGTCCCGTTCATCTTCCTGAGTGGAGCAGCATCATAGCAGCTGCCTCTGGCGGCCCGCGCTGGCAAGCATTTGAGAAAGAGTGCGCATCAGCACACGCCAGCGCCAGGCCTGGTGAACAGGGGTAGGGGGAAGTGGCCGACGACTTCGGCTTTTCAGAGCATGAAGGGGCTGAGTCTTGAAACTCACCACAAGATGTTTCCGAGAGGAGAATGTGATGAATGCTCACACATTCAACATGACAGGTGTAAGACTCATGATTGACTCCTATCGCATTAAAAGATTAATATAAAATTAGATTCAAAAATAGCTTTGAAGGTGGACCTTTCCCTTCACAAGAATTAAGCAGAGCTCTAAAAGCAGAATCAGCTGCAAGGCACAGGCAGCGTTCTCCTCCGTTTATTCTTGCACATGGAGTTTTCACCACAGGCTGAAAGAAATTTGCCAAAGAGTGAATGTTTTCTCCAAGATATGCTTGGAATATAAGAGAAGATGCCAACGACAACACCAACCAAGATGACCCCGTCTTCCCAGGGGGGTTGGGGGGTTCCGCATGGAAGCATGCATTCTCTCCGCTGACCACGCCGCCCAGGTTTCCCGGGGGCTGGGCTTTGTGCTCTGTTTTCCCACTTCCTTCTGTGCTGAGTCCAGAAGCATCCCTGAACATGGGCCCTGAATGTAAACACTATTGCCCATAGAGCACTCAGGGCTTGCCAGTACTCAGCTCAAAGCTTTATTCAGATGGTTTCATCGAATCCCCCAGGAACCCCACAAGGAGAGTTTGGTCCTTAGCACATTTCTCCAGATGAGGAGCAGTGAGAGGGTGCACACCTCTCCCAAGATGGCATGGCAGTGGGTGGTGGTGCTGTGATCCCACTCTCTGACCCCTGACGCCCAAAGGCAAACCCTCGCACCTGCCAGGCTGACCCACAGCCCTGTCTGCCTTTCTCACTCCTCCCACCACTCCATACCTCTTGACAGGGAGGTCTTCCCAACACAGAAGCCCATTCTGTGCCCATAAATTTGTGCCAGAAAAAAAATTGCTGTCCAAAGACCCAACCTCCAGCCTTACCTGGAGAAGCCTCCGTGCCTTCCCCACCAGATCTAACTCTTACCGTCTGAGGCCCCAGCACTGTGCTTTTGCTCTGTTAAAACAGAAACCAGGGCATACTGTGTCCTGCTCAGAGCTCCCTAAAGGCTTAAAATAGAATCCCAGGGTGGTGTGAAACCCATGACTTTAACTTCCACCTCAAAAAGCTAGGAAAAGAATAAATGAAACCCAAAGTAACAGGAAAACAAATAGTATAAATCTATGAAATAGAAAGTAGACAATAAAGAAAATTGAAAAGGCAAGCAATGTTTTGAAAGTCTAAAAAAAGTTAAATTTTCTAGCTAGACAGAAGAATAAAAAAGAGAGAAATTAAAAATTACCAATATTAAAAATAAAAGGAGTGCCTTCACTGAGATACTGAAGTCATGTAACGATAAAGGAATATTATGAATTAATTAAGGTTAATCAATCTTAACTATCAATGAAATTACAAATTCTTAAAGTATAATGCATCAAAACTGCACAAGAAGAAACAATAAAAACTGATTTAAGAAGACATATATCATGTAAATGTTCTATATGTTTTAAGGCGTTTGAATCTGTTATTAAAAAATTTCCCACAGGGCAGGTGTTGTGGCTGATGCCTGAAATCCTAATACTTTGGGAGGCCCAGGATGGAGGATTGCTTGAGCCCAGGAGTTTGAGACCAGCCTGGGCAACATAGCGAGACACTCATCTCTACAAAAAGTTTAAAAATTATCTGAGTGTGGTGGTAAGTGCCTGTATTCCTGGCTGTTTGGAAGGCTGAGGTAGGAGGATTGCTTAAACCCAGGAATTTAAGGCTGCAATGAGCTATTATCACACCATTCCACCTCCAGTCTGGATGAAAGAGCAAGACTCTAACTTAAAAAAAAAAAGAAAGAAAGAAATAATTTCCCACAAAGAAAGTTCCAGGCTGGGTGCTGCCTCCCTCTCCCTAGTGCATTTCCTTCCACTGGCATCCCACTGGTGAATAATCCAAATATTTAGTGTTGCCACATTTCAGGGGCTGACAACGCTATGCCCATCAAGGATGATGTTCTCGCAGCCAGGTCAGAAAGTCCACGAATGAGCACCAAAATCCTAGTTTAGAATCTGCCTCATTGGCTCGTTCTTGGTATCAATTGTCATAAGTAAGTTTTCCTAGCGAGGACACAGCTGGGAATGCCTCCACTGGAGAGGTATAGGGAGGTTCTCACAGAATTCACACGGTGAGAGAGTGAAAAGGCCAGGATTGGATAGAGGCAGAAGCTGAACTATGATGCAGCGGCCCAGGTCTTGAAACTCCCCGAGCTCTGCAGCTGGGAGAACTCTGCGAAGTCATCCCTCCCAGCACAACGGTCCACACTCCTGTGCTGACCAGGGATTCGACGAGGCTTCCTGAGGCCGGCAGCATACCTTTGGCCAGGACCTCACCCTCCTGCAGAAAGCAATGCTCAGAGAAGCATGTGGCTGGAACCCAGCAGCCACGAACACTCCAAGCAGCCCAGGACTTGGTGCCTGGGTTCTGACGAGGGAGGATCGAGGTGCTGTACCTCTGCAGTCCCTGCCATCAGCATACAGAAATCAACTGTGTTTCCACATCTTAGCAGCAAACCGTGGGCTACAAACTATTAAAAAATACCATTTATCATAGCATTAGAACACATAAAATACTTAGGCATACATTTAATTAAATGTGCAAGACTTCTATACCCCAAAATAGATAACATTGCAGATAAAAATTACAGTAGACCTCAGTAGATATATAATCCGAATGTCCTATATGTTTTAAGGAATTTGCTTCTGTCATCAAAATGTTTCCCAAAGGCCAGTAGTGGTGGCCGTGTTCATGGAGAGGACTCAGTATTTTTAAGATGCCAATTTGTCTCTACTTGATTTATATAGCCCAAGACATCCCTATAAAAGCCCCAGTATACCTTTTTGTGGAAATTTATGAAATGATTCTAAAATTAATGTGAAAATGTAAAGAACATATAATAACCTAAGCAGTCTTTAAAAGAAGAGAAAAAAACGGAGGACTCTATCTAGATTTACTACCTTACAATGATCAACACAGTGTAGTGTTTGCTTAAGGACAGGCAAAATGATCAATGGAACAGAGGAGAGAACAGAAATCGATCCACCCATATATAGACAGCGGTTTTGTTTGTTTGTTTGTTTGTTTGTTTGTTTGTTTCCAAAGGATGTCAAGATAATTCATTGGAGAATGAATGATCATTTCCACTACTGATGCTGGAATAATTGCATATCCAAGTTTATTAAAATAATCATCATCATCTCAATTCCTGCTTCACACCATAGACAAAAATAAATATGAGATGGATTAGATGGATTATAGACTTCATCCTAAAAGCTAAAATTATAAAACTTCTAGAAGAAAACAAAGGAGAATAACATTATCAACTTAGGAGAAGTAAAGATTTCCTGAATAGCACCAGAAAGCATTCATGATAAATTGGACTTCAAGATTAAAAGCTTCAGGTCTTTAGAAGACATTATTAAGAAAATGAAAAGGTAAACCACAGATCAGTTTAAAAATATTCACAGTACACATATCCTAATGAAAATCCCCTGTAAATCAATAATAATAAGAGCTCAATTAAAAAAAAAAAAGTAGAAGACTTGAATAGACATTATTTTCTTTTTCTTTTCTCTCTCTCTCTCTTTTTTTTTTTTTTTTTAGACAGAGTCTTGCTCTGTTACCCAGGCTGGAGTGCAGTGGCACAGTCTTGGCTCACTGCAATCTCCACCTCCCGGGTTCAAGCAATTCTGCCTGCCTCAGCCTCCCCAGTAGCTGGGATTACAGGTGCCCACTACCAAGCCTGGCTAATTTTTGTGTTTTTTAGTAGGGACAAGGTTTTGCCATGTTGGCCAGGCCTGGTGTTGCACTTCTGACCTCACGTGATCAGCCCACCTCAGCCTCCCAAAGTGCTGAGATTACAGGTGTAAGCCACGATACTTAGCCAGAATAGATGTTTTAAGAAAAGAACATATATGAATGTCCAACAAATACATGCAGTGGTGCTAAATGCTCTGAGTTCAGGGAAGGAGACGTTGACTCCTACTGGGATGGCGCTTTTTGTATTGGCAAGCGTGGGGGCAACTGAAACTCCTGGGCATTGAGGACAAAAACATAAAATGGGGAAACCACTTGGAAATGGTTTGGCAGTTTCTTATAAAAAGGACGAGCCTATCACCCAATGATCCAACTCTTAAATTTTATCCAAGAGAAATGAGAATAAATCCACACAAAAGACTTGTTTTATTCATGATCCAATACTGGAACCATCCAGAAGTCACCAACAGGTGAATGTAGGACAGATGCACCACGGCTCATCAACAGAAGGAGAAACTTCTAGTACCTGCAGCAGGTGGAGGTCACCAGTCATGCCGTGTGGACAAAGTCAGGCTTGAAGGAGCACCCTCTGCAGGATTCTGTCTGCAGGAGGTTCCAGAACAGGGGAAAAAAAGCCGTGACCACCAACATTGTATCTGGTTTCTCACATGGGTTGTGGGAATGGCACGCAAACAAGAATGAGAGGGAATGAGGATATTCCCTCTCTTGTTTAGGGCGCACATGTTTGCCAAAAGTCATGGAATGTCTTACTTGAAATCTGTGCCTTTATTAAATGCAAATTATACCTCAATGCAGTGGATTAAAAAATGAAGTGAAATATGTACTTTTCCCTCCACCTCAAGGCTGCTCCATGACCTCTCCTGCCTGCCTCCCAGGTTCCTCCCACACTGGTCCCCACCCTCTAGTCAGCTGGTCCTCAGGTCCATGGAGCTGCTCACATGTGCACTGTGTGCATGTGCATGGCTCCACCTAGGCAGCTCTCCTGCCATGCATCTGCACAGACAGCCATCGAGCATGTTCTGAGTGTGTGGGGGTGTGTATTGTTTAATTCAAGACAAACATTAATCAAAAGTAAGACATGGCATTTCCTAGTAGTTAAAGATGTAAATTCTGGAGCCTGGGTTCTTACCCTGGCTTTACCATTTACCAGCTGGACAACTGTAGATGAGCCACTCAATTTCCCTCTGCCTCTGTTTCCTCATCTGTGAAATGGGTATGACAATACCTACTTTACAGAGAGCTGCAGGAAGGGTTCAGTGAGTCAGTGCCTGGGAAGTGCCTCCAGCAGCATGGAGCACACACGACACCCTGGTTCAGTGTCGTTGGCCCATCTAAGGGTTGTCCTTCTAATTCAACACCGGCAGGATTCAAAGGAATAGCGGTGAACTTAGGGTTATCTGTAGTTCAATAGCCATGAACTTCAGGTTATTCACTTGAGGTGACCTGGGCTTTATCCTCAATTCTGCTAGCAGCCAGTTGGGTGGGCTTACAAAAGCGACGTGCCTGGGGCTCATTTCTCATCTACCAGAGGAGGCTTAGGCTGGATTCCTGCTTTTAAATTATAGTTCTTCAAGGCCACATTTAATATATTTATTTATTACTTACTGAGTATTTTTCTTTAAATCATGCTTTCTTTTTTAACTTGGTTATCTCTAACCTCATCCTACACTATAATATCAATAAAAGTAAGGGTTTGATTTGTTAATTAAAGACTTTTTCTTAATACACATTGAAAGCATTGTTTGAATACCAGGAAGAAAAAAACTTAACTGTTTGTTCCCGGGTTTTCTCAAACCGTCTCATGTGTCACCAGTTATGTGCATGTTGGGATAACAGGGCTGGATGACAGCTAAGCGCTCTCCTGGCCCAAGGCTCCTGGAGCCTCTGCAGTGCTGCTAGGAGACCCAACAGCCTCAGCTGTGCTGGGAAAGAGAAACCACCCAGGCAGCAGCACGAGGCAGCTCGGAGATGGCTATGCTCAGGATGCCCAGGGTGCCTGGGGTGATCCAGGCTGGACGGTGATGAGGACGGAGTTTCTATGCGAGACAGTTACAAAAACATAGAGAGAAGAAGAAAACGAGCTGCATGAATCTCTTCAGGACAGAGTGTTTCATTGTCTAGTATTATCTAACATGACAACTGGGAAAAAAAGAAAGCCCTTAGAATCCCAACGTGGCACTTGGCTGTCTATGTTAATAATAATGACTCCCTACTGCTATTAAGTGAGCTGAATATGTATGGGATGGCTGTTGCTTTGTCTCTCACAACCAGGCTTTACTTCCCTATAGGCCAAAGGCACAGAGGGATCACATCATAGGCGAAGTGATCCTCCCAAATTCAACATCCTTGCCCAGCAATGCACGCTTGTGCTCTGATGCATCAGAATCTCTGTGTATTTCACAAAACCCTCAGACATGTTTCAGAGTAAGGAGGAGAATGACATGATAGGAAGCCAGGAAAATGGGCAAAGACAAGCTCATTTAGAGTGGGGGTTGACAAACATTTTCTGAAAAGAGACAGAAATAAAATATTTTAGGCTTTGCGGGTCATATAGTGTCTGTCACAGCTACTCAACTCTGCCTTTGTAGCTCATGGAAGCAGCCTCAGATAACTTGCAAATTAAATGACATGCCTACGTCCCGATGAAATCTTATTTACAAAGCTGTCTCCCTCCGAGCTAGGCGTGGTCTTGTGCCACATTCACTAGCAACCTTGGAACCTACCAAAGGAGACCGCACCTGCAGAAAGGCCCACTTCCTCACTGGTTAAGGACTAGGTAGGGCCGGACTCCTGAACTGAGATAGAGGAAAACCTTGCTGTATAAGCTACCACTAACCTTGGCTTTCTCAAACACGCAGCTGAGCCTAATCCCAGCCAATGCAACCTCCTTTCCACCCAAGGACCTAGGCTCCAGGGCCACAGGGGCTGGGTCTGACTCTACCTTTGTATCTCCCATCCCCCAGGTTGCAGCCCAGTGCACAATGAAAATGTGTCCACTCTTGATAAAATAGGAGATTTCTTCCAGTCCTGGAGAGCAAAAGTCAAGGTTAACTTCTTTCTTCCTTTCTTTCCTTTTTGGTTGGTTTCTTTAAAAATAACAACTTTATTGAGGTATAACTCACAAATTCACGTACCATAAAGTTCACTTTTTAAAAATACAGTTCAGTGGTTTTTAGGATAATTGGGCCTCATTATTCCTAGATTCCATATTTGCAAATTAGCCTGCTTGCAACAGTTTCAGTTCATTTCTTTTTACTCCTCTTTGTCCCCAAAGGTAAAACTGGGCCCAGTCTCTCTGAACACTGCCGGGTGCACTGTAAGTGGCACCACTCTACAAAAGGATTTACTCAAAGCAGGGCTATCCATGGCTAAACTGTGCTAGACCCAGGACATTTCTAGTCTGATTCCCTCTGCCAACAAGTGGGGCATTCACAGATGGCTTCCGAGACCCCACTGGCCCCTAAAACATAAGGATGGGATGTGGCGGGGGCCCAGGTGCTGAGTGAATGTAAGGCCCGGAGACCTATGGCGGCCTGTCTGAGCAGAAGAGGGTCAGCCTATCCTTGTTTGAGTCTTTGATTTGCAGCTTTTCAAAAGGTAACTGAAGTTATCTAACAGCTGTTTGTGTTGTAAATGCAGGAAGAAACAGAAATATGTTTCCAAATGTGTGCTGCCTTATCTTGCTCAATCTGAATCAAATCATGGCATTACCAGAGTTTAAAATGCAAAACAATAGGGAGGTAGCTGCCGAAAAACCACCTTTCTTTGCCATTGGCTCCTCGTTGAAAGAAAATGGCTTTCCCACCTTTTCAATGTCGGAAATGGAGCTCAAGGTTATTACAGGATTAAGAGGCCCTTGCTCCCCACCCCCACTTGCCTTTCCCTTTATCATCAACTCAACCACAAGGGGCTGTGGCTCACTGTCTGCCTCACGATTGAAACCCTGGCTCACGGATCCGTCTATTCCCGGGAGACCTTCTTCCCTAGAACTGCATCTGTGGCGACGAGTTGACATAGGTCCTAGGAGTGTGAAACTGACCAAGAAGTAGGATGGGTTGGGGGCAGGAACATGGGATGGGGAGAGGCTGGAGCACCTGTTCTAGTCCCGTGTGCCTTCGTGTGCAGGAGGGTCTGCTGCTGGTTTGTGTCTGACTTGTGTTCAGGAGGGCAGGTTGCTGGTTTGTGTCTGACTCATGTTCAGGAGGGCAGGCTGCTGGTTTGTGCCTGGTATCGTAGGCATTTCTGGAAGTGCCTAGCGGCCCCCAGATATTGTGGACTGAGGCCTATCCTTCAGGCCACAGTGAATTCCCTAGGCTGGCCAGCACCAGGTGGAGAGAGTCCTGCCCTGACACTGCACATGGATACAAGAAGAGAAAATGCCTCCTTCCTTTTGAGGTCATAAACAGAGACAGCAGCAGCCCGGGATTTCCTGTGGAAAGGCCCCAAATGAATTCTCACACCCACTCACAGAGAAACGTCCAGCATGGCGCAGGTGGAATTGACTGCCTGGTATCAGAAAGGTTCCACAGGAGCTGACCTCTGGCCCCCAGGGCCTCTGTAATTCTGGCTGAACTGAGCACACGCCCTCGCCTCTGGCTTCTCCAGCTCCAGAAGCTGATGGCTGTTCTAGGCCTGGCCACTTGGAGCAGAACAGCCCCTTTGGCTCAAAGATGGGCCCTCCTGGGACTTCTACTGGAAGTGAATCCCAGAAAGAAGATTACCCATCCTTCCGTGCTGTCTGACACTCTAAATTAAGTCAGTCTGTTGCCTGGGGGGTCACCTTTGTCACCCCAAGAAGACAGCTGGAGTGAGGATGATGCTGCCCTCTAGGAAACAGAAATTAGAGACAGAGTGACGTTCTGAGCCCCTGGGTACAGTGCGGCAGAAGCTTTTCAGTTGACTTTTCAGTCTTGTGAGCCTACAAACTCCTGTGACTCTCCTAGTCACTGCTGTCACTAATCACTGAGAGTCCCATCTGGTTCAATCACCAAGGACAATGACATCTTCGGGCCTCGCTGTCCCATAGGTTTGTGTTAAATGGTGTCACCACGGTGACCTGCCAGGTCTCTTTCTAGGAGAAGCAAGAACATGCATTTCAGTGGTCCAGGCACTTCCTACAGGTGGACAGGATCGAGTCCATGAGGAACAGCTCTTGAGGGTGATGCCCCAGACCTGGGGGGCACAGAGAGCATCCCCCCTCCATTCCTGACTCCTCAGAACTCACTGTGCCACACACTTCAGGGACTGGCGGAATCGCAGAAAACCAGACAGGGATGGGAGGGGAGGCAAACACAGTGCTGCACAGACTCCCACTGAACAAAATATGATTGCTTGTTTATTTGCCCTTCTCCAGCTATTCCAGATGACCATCTGGGAACCCACAACAATTAGACATTGGTTAGCTGGATCCTGCCAGAAAGCAAGTGTCTCCATCATGTGATAAACAGTCCAAGGCTCAGTCTAGAAAACACGGACTGAGACAGTGCAAACGTCACGCCTGCGGTACAGCCTGTGGGTCTGACACTCAGCGCTCCAGACGCTGCTCTTGACGGGAACGACTGTGGAAATTCAAGAGGCAAGCATCTTGCCCGCCCACTGCACTCATGCCAGCCTTTCCTTCTGCCAGCTGTCTTGTCGTCTCGGTTCTCCTAGCACTCTACTTCCCAGGAAATGTCACCCAAGTACACCATGGGAAGGCAACACTAGTTTTTATTCATTTTCTGGGAAAATTCTGTGAATTTTTGGTGAATTTTCAAAAGGCACCAGACCTCATTTTTGAATGAGAAAAATCACCCAATAGAACAGAGCGAGGTTGGGTCCCCCTGCCTTATGACTATATTGAGGTAGATTTTACATCTCATAACATTTACCCATTTCGAGTATACAATTCAATGATTTTTAGTAACTTTACCAAACTGCTAAAAATTACATCACTATAAACCAGTTCCAGACATTTTCATCTCCCCAATAAGATCCCTCGCACCCATCTGCAGTCACTCCCTATGCCCACCCCCAGCCACAGGAACCACCAATCTACTTCTTGTCTCTATGATTTGACTTTCTTGGACATTTCATATAAATGGAATCATAACAGTTGGTCTTTTGTGTCTGGCTTTCGTTCCTTAGCATGAGGTTTTCAAGTTTCAACCATCCTATAGCAGGTATCTGTGCTTTGTTCCTTCTATGGCAGAATAATATTCTGTGGTACGGATGGACCATATTTGTCTACTCATCCACGAGTTAATGGGCATTTGGGTTGTTTCTAGTTTGGGGCTATTGTAAATTTGTGAGCTAATCTTTTTGTAAACCTATGCTATTCGTCTCTTGAATAGGTGCTGAGGAGTGAAACTGCTGGGTCTTAAACAACAGGATTGTTTTGCAAGCAGCAAGGCACTTGATTCTAAGGTCTTCAAGTTCATCTAACAAGGTGCCTCAGACCACAGGATCTGCTCTTGAGCCCCGGCTTGGCCATTTTTGAGCGAGTGTCAGCTTGAGCTGGTCATTTAAGCCTTTAGAACCTCAGTGTTCTCAACTGCAAAGTGGGAGTAATAGGAGCCCAGCAATCACTTAACTACTCCAAGTAAGAGTTTGCAGAAGGCAGGTCAGCCTCCTTTGGTGTTTTTAATTAGTTTGCATTCCTGCTTTGCTTGTCCTTGACTTGGAGATCTTATGTCTTTGGAAACTGCCTCATGTGCTTGTCACTCACTGCCTCTCACTTGGCACCTCTGTGCATGCACACCAGGCTGTTATGACACTGCACCCCTTGGGCCAGTTTTCCTACCCTGCCTCCTTCTGATTGCAGCTGCTGTGACCTTGAGATTCTCCTGGGTTCCTCCATTAGTAGCTGTTCTGTCAGCTGTCACATTGTCATTGTCCATTATCTTTATTTTGCTAATACTCATCTTGTGTTCTAAATGATGCATTAAAAAAAGAAATGCTCGATCTGTACAATGAAAACTGTAAAACACTGATGCAAGAAATGGAAGGCAACACCAAAAGATGAAAAGATATTCTATGTTCATGGTTTGGAAGAATTAATATTGTTAAAAAATATCCATACTACCTAAATCAATCTACAGATTCAATGCAATCTCTATCAAAATATCCATGGGATTCTTCATATCAATAGAAAAAAAAAACCCTAAAATGTATATAGAACCACAAAAGACCTAGGATAGCCAAAGCTATCTTGAGCAAAATGAACAAAACTGAATAATTACATTACCTGACTTCAAATTATACTACAGAGCTATAGTAAACAAAACAGTATGGTACTGGTATAAAAACAAACACATAAACCAATGGAACAGAATAGAGAACCAAGAAACAAATCCATACATCTATAGTGAACTCATTTTCAACAAAAATACCAAGAACATACACTGGGGAAAGGACAGTCTCTTCAACAAATAATGCTGGCAAAACTGGATATCTATATGCAGAAGAATGAAACTAGACCCCATCTCTCTCCATATACAAAAATAAAATTAAAATGGATTAAAGACTTAAGTCTAATACCTCAAACTTTGAAACTACTTAAAGAAGATATCAAGGAACCTCTCTAGGATATCAGTCTGGGCAAGGGTTTCTTGAGTAATACCCTACAAGTACAGGCAACCAAAGCAAAAAGTAGACAAACGGGATCACTTCAAGTTAAAAGGCTTCTGTGCAGCAAAGGAAACAATCAACAAAGTGAAGAGACATCCCACAGAATGGGAGAAAATATTTGCAAACTATCCATGTGACAAGAGATTAATAACCAGAATATATAAGGAGTTCAAACCACCCTATGGGGAAAAAATCTAATAATCTGTTTTAAAAATGGAAAAAACTATCTGAATAGATGTTTCTCAAAAGAAGACATACAAATGGCAAATAGGTATACTAAAAGGTGCTCAGTATCAGTGATCATCAGAGAAATGCAGATGGAAACTACAATGCGATATCTTACCTCAGCTAAAATGGCTTTTAGCCAAAAGACAGACAATAACAAATGCTGGCAAGGATATGGAGAAAAGGGAAGCCTTGTACACTGTTGGTGGGAATGTAAATTAGTACAACTACTATGGAAAACAGTTTAGAGGTTCCTCAAAAAACTAAAAATAGAGTTACCATACAATCCTGCAATCCCACCACTAGGTCTATACCTAAAAGAAAGAAAATCGGTATATCAAAGAGATATCTTGCACTGCCGTATTTGTGGCAGCACTGTTCACTATAGCCAAGATGTGGAAGCAATCTATGGGTCCATCAACAGACAGATGGATAAAAAAAATGTGCTACATACACTCAATGGAGTACTATTCAGCCATAAAAAAAGAAAGAGATCGTGTTATTTGCAACAACATGGGTGGAACTGGAGGTCATCATTTCAGTGGGTTAAGTGAAATAAGCCAGGCACAGAAAGACAAATTTTGCATGTTATCACTTATTTGTGGGAGGTAAAAATTAAAACAATTAAAGATAGTAGATAGTAAAGTAAAGATCAAGTAAAGATAGTAGAATAGTGGTTACCAGAGGCTGGGAAGGTTAGTTGGGGGGAATGATGGTTAATGAGTATAAAAATATAGCTAGATGGAATAAATAAGACCTAGTATGTGATGGCACAACAGGGTGACCACAGTTAACAATAATTAAAATTTACATTTAAATTATATACAATTTAAATTGTACATTTAAAAATAACTAAAATAGTATAATTGGATTGTTACACAAAGAAAGGATAAATGCTTGAGGTAATCACATACCCACATGATTGAGGGTAAGTCACCTTTATCCTGATGTAATTATTACGTGTTGTATGCCTGTTAAAATATCTCACATACTTTGTAAACAGATACACCTACTATATGCCCACAACAACTTTAAATAATTTTTTTTAAAAAATAGAAATCCTGATTCTCTTTCCAGCTGTTTTTCTGGCTGTTCTTCTTCCTTTTGTCAAAGAATACCTGGCTTACTATTTTTTTAAGGAAATAAAATTTAACCTCTAGCTAGTGTCAAAAACAGTGCTTCACAAAAAAGATAAATATATGTGGATCTCAAAATTTAACTTCCTGATATACTTAATGAAACTGACCTGCAGACAGTAGAAACCACAGCTGATGAATGGGAATTGAATTAAGAAGATTTCTTTGACCCTAGAACCTTGAATTTTCTTAAATTATATGTATGTATATATATATATATAATTTTTCCTGGTGGGCCATGGAGAGGGCAGAGAGCCTATCAGACCCACCTAGAGCCCTGAATTCTTAAGCACATACAAAAGATGTTTTTAGTCTTGAATAAATCAGACGCCTTTTAGGTAACAAACAGAAATGAAAACAATAAAAACTGTTTCTGAGCTCAGAAACAGTAGCTTAGAAGTCTGTGCCACAGGGTGCTCTAAACGCCTTTTTTTTTTTTTTTTTTTTTTTTTTGCATCTAATCCTGCAATGGTGCTACGAGAAAAGTACAATTGGTATTTCCATTTGACAGATGAAGAACTGAGGCCCAGAGGGACTAAGACATTTGCCCAAAGTTACACAGCTTCACAGCAGTGAAATCCACAAGCCTATGCCTCCCATGGCTCCCACTCTCAGTTACCCAAAACACACACAGAAGCCCACGGATCTTTCCACTGAATGCGGTCCTGCAAACACTCCCAAAATCCAAAATCCACAGGCTAATCTCACTCCCTACCAAATGGGAGCAGGAAACTTTTACCAGAAGCTCATTTCTTTTACAAGTTTTTCACTTAGATTATTTTCTAATCTTGATTAAAAACACAAATATAAAATAAATGGCACACTGGATAGACCAAACATCAACACACGCTACATGTATATTCACTCAGGAAATACAATTTCACCCATAAATTAATTTCAGGCAACGTAAAGCATAGCTGGTGACTCCAGCTTTCATCTGAATCACATGCCATTTCCCTTTCCTGTCCCACTTCTCCTGAATTGACAATAGTAGCTGATGTTCATTGAGAGGTTTCTGTGTGCCAGACAGTACTTTGCGTTCTCTCTTCCTCACTTCAGCCCTCTGAAATCAGCGCTGTTATTAGCACCTCCTTGTATAAAGAGAAAACAGAAATTCAATAAGCTAAAGAACTTCCCCCAAGGCACACAGCTACTAGGTTGAGAATCCGAGGTTTGAACCCAGAACCTTAGATCCAGCAGCCAGGCTTAGTCCCTCTATTAAACAGCCTAATCGCTCCATGGGGGCATGGCACCTCTTTCTGCAACATGCATTCATTCAACACCTGTTCCTCAGTTTCCCATAAGAGCTGGGCATATTGCCAGGGGACACAGTGGTGGCCAGACCTCAAGGACTTGAGAGCAGGGGAAACAAACGATTTGAACTTGATCGCAACAGTGTGTGATGAGATTTATCAGGAGAAACATCAGTGCTGTAAGAACACATACAGGAATCCTGGGAGACCTCCCTAAGGAAGAGACTCCAGGTAACAGCTAAAGTTCAGAGATGCATGGGAGTCACAGGCACATCTGCATCTCAGGAAGGTCGTACTGGCTGCCTAGCAGAATTCGCATCAGAGGGAAAAAGAGGGTTAGAGCACATAGGAGAGGCGGGCTGAGAGGTGTCTGGGTGACCTGGATGTCTGGGGGAGGGGAGGAACAATGCCATTCAAGGGATACTTGACTTGGGAGACAGACTTGGCAAGAATTGGAGATTGAGTGGATAATGAGGACAGGATGAGAATTATTAGGCTTGGAAACATTTGAAGACTTGCACAAAAAAACAAAACTACTGATTTCATTTCCAATAATGCTAAAGCTTAATTTCTGCCATCTTGAATTCCCAACTGGTGTTGCAATCCCAACATATATCACAACCCAGTCCCAACTCTTGGAATGACTCCCCCACTGACTCCCAAAGTCCTCTTTCCTTAACATGCCCTTCAAGATCCTCCACATACTGCCCCTACCCTTGCTGTCAGTCTGTCTGTCCATCCATCCATCCATCCATCCATCCATCCATCCATCTATTTGACTCTGGCATAAACAGATTAATCATTTAAACCAAAGCACAATTCCAACAGCAACAAGAGCTGAGAATGAAGGTCCTCCATGCCACAGCAGTGGGGTATAGAAGAGACAGGTCTGACATGGCTAGAAAGGCTGTTACCATAGCTCCACTTCTCATTCCCTGCACCCAGGGCAACTCAGCTCCCTCCCCCAACAGGCCTTTGCCTTTGCTCCTCCTTTGCCCTGATGACAGGACTTCCTGGAGCTGCCTCCTGCTCTCACTAGGTAATAGCTCTGTGTTCTTCAATCTGGAAACCCACTAGGACTCTGAAATTATACAGTATCCCTATCACCCTAGGGACATTGCAATCCAGACCCAAATCCTGCCCTCATGGAGCAGACAAGCTAGATGAGAAAGAAAGACATGAATCTGAGATGCACACAAACATAGTGACTGTGACAAGAGCTACCAAGGGGAGGGGTGTGGAGCCCTGAGGACATGAACAGGATTCGAGGAAGTCAGGGGTGTCAGGGAGAGCTTCCCCCAGAGGAAAGTCTGAGATGTGTGTCCTTGAAATGGCATTCCCCTGCAACTTGGTTTCCTTGTCTATAAAATGGGGGGGCATCATAGAAAATACCTCCCTGAGTTGCTATAATAGCAATTAAATGGAATAATAAATATCAACTCCTTGACCCAGAGCAAGTGCTCAAAAGATGCTCGTTCTTATTGTTCATTACTCGCCTGCTTCTATGTCAAACATTTGTGGAGCTGAATCCTTCAAAGGTGTGTTTCCTCGAAGGTCTCACACGCCTTAGCAGCAAATGCAATCAGAGAACCGGTCCACAACACAGGCTGTAACAGATGGGGACAGGGTGCCTGAGTTCTGGAAGCAGAGCCCAAGCAATTGTCCCGTCTGTAAGTGAGCGATCATCGGGGCACGTGGGTGCCAACTGACACCTGCTACCTGGCTTCAAGCTCTTCTAACACAGGCTCTCATTTACCAAAGTAAAATTAAACATTTCCAATTTATGGAGAGAGGGGCTCAATGTTGACTGTGTTGACTTGTCTTCGGCTGGAGTTGTGATGCTTCACGTGACGGCCAGAACTCCCGAGAACATGTGTGGGGTTGTTTCTTCTGAATTCTGTCCAACTTCTTGGCATCATTGGATGCCAACTTCCCCAGAACAGTGGGAGGAGTTGGCATGCCCATCTCATCCGTGCGGGACAAAGAGAGGCCTGCCATTCCCAGTGCTCTTGGAGATGCTTGCTTTTCCCAAGGTGGCCTCTATCAGCTCTCAGACGCTCTAGGAGCTTGTGGCCAGAGAGGTGCTGACCTGACTATTGGGCAAGGCTTGTGGAAAGGGGATGAGGGACAGAAACTGAGCAGAAATAACAAAGGCCATTCCTGTGGCCTGTGGGAAGTGCTCAGAAGAAACTCTCTCCCAAGACCCTGCCACACCTGGATGTTCCTACTTGGAGCGAGCACCTTCCTCCATGCTGTTAGTCACAACTCAGACTGATCCTGGCAAGAATTAAAGTCCTTCACACCCATTAACTTCACAGACTAGCAGGGACACTTTGTAATACATCCACAGCTCACCTCTTCCTTGTGTTCATGCACCCATGCATTTATTAAACAAGTAGTCACAGCTGCCTGTTACATCCTCAACTCTGCAAACAGATGCAGATAAAATGAGGAAGAGAAATAGACCCAAATCCTGCCCTTGTGGAGCAGACGATCTAGATGAGAAAGGAAGACATGAATCTGAGATGCACAAAAACATAATGACTGTGACAAGAGCTACCAAGGGGAGGGGTGTGGAGCCCTGAGGACATGAACAGGACTCAAGGAAGTCAAGGGGGTCAGGAAGAGCTTCCTGGAGGAAGAGGCATTTGAGCTGAGGTTTGAAAATTCAGAAGCCATGAACCAGATGAAGAAAAGAAGAAATAACATTCTCAGTGGAGGAAAGAGCTTACTCAAACTCCCCAGGAAAGAAGAAAAGGAGGGGCTGACAAAGGTGTGCCCAAGTGAGCTTCCTTTTGGAGCAATAGTCTTGACAGCTACAAACATCTTCTTTCGACTCCTTTGCTACTTTCTCTTGGCCGAGCTCATTGTGTTGTGACTTCCCTCTTGGCCTCCAAATTGCTCTTACCTGTGGTCTTGCAATAAATGGCCTGTCCAGTTGGCAACCCGACATGTCTGGGGGTTTGACTCCATGCATACAGTTCAGTCTGTCCTGTTGACGTGCATAGATTAGACAACCAGGACACCCAAAAGCAAGACACAGATCTCGGTTCCAGAAAACCTGAGATGGTTGAGGTGGCTGACAGGGACTGTTTGGCGCAGATGACATCAAGAATTCCAGAAAAGATCAACATTAGGCATCTCCTCCACTACTGACCACTGGATAAGGAATTTCTCTGACTTACGTAAACCTGGGGTCACAATGAAATTCTTTGAAGATGAACCTGTGACTTCACGTTGCTACCAGAGCTTTAAGATAAGAAATCATATCTAGCTTCAAAAAACTACCCCACCTTGTAAAGGCCAGCTTTAGCTTCAACTTTTTCATGTTATCCTGGTTTCTGAGGAGATAGGAAAACAGAAGCTACAATTAATAGTTAATTAATTAGTTATGATGAGCTAGCACTACACTATGTAATTGACACATGGTAACTTAAATAACTCATCAAACAACCCCATAAGGTAGGAACTCTTATTATATCCACTTGTCAGATGAGCATATTGAGGCTCAGATAAGTGAAGTCACTTGCCCATACATGGGTCAGTCGGTAAGAAAGGGGTAGAACTTGGGTTTGAAGCTCAGCTCCCCAAGAACTCACCTTCTCTGAATTTTGCACCCCGAGATCCTTCCTACCTTGGGGACCATGCTCCAGGTTGACTCATTCATTCATTTATTCACTCATTTCTTTGGCGAATATTTATTGTGCTCCTAGTATGTTTTAGGCCCTGTTCCAAGTGCTTAAGATAAAATAAACAAGCCTACTATGATCTGAATGTTTATATCCCCACAAAATTCCTATGTTGAAATACTAGCCTCCCATGGGATGGTTTTCGGAGATGGGCACTTTGGCAGGTGGTTAGGTCATGAGGGTAGAGCCTTGTAAATGAGACCCAAGAGAGTTCCCTCACTCCTTCCACCATGTGAGGACACAGCAAAAGAACGGTTGTCTATGAACCAGGAAGCAGCCCTCACCAGACACCAAATTTGCCAGCACCATGATCTTGGACTTCCCAGCCCCTTGAACTGTGAAGAAATGGACTAAGGTGAACCTGACACAAATTCCTGTCATTTTGGAACTCATAGTTTCATGGGAGTTGACAACAAGAAGCCAAATGAATAGGTGAAATACACAGTGCACAGGAACCTATGTGGGGAACTCAAGCAGGACAGGGGGTAGGAAGTTTTGGGGTGGAGAGGGGAGGCCACCTCATGAAGGTGAGAGAGTATTAGGTGTGTTTCCTCCTTACATGAGACAATTTCCAACAAGATTCACATCTGGAATAATGGAGAGGGTGATGTATTAAAAACGCTAAACATTCATTCAGATATTTCTTGAGTGTCTGCTTTGTACTGGGCACTGATATATCACTCAACAAAATAAAGATGCCTCTGTCTTAAGCTTCCGGTCCCGTGTGGACAGCCCAAAAGTAGGGAGCAGACGAGATAAACCATCATTGACTCCATAGGACGAGGCATGGCACAGAGTGTGATGAGTGCTGGGGGAGTGGGTTGAAATTGTTTTGTGGGGTGGACAAGGCCTCTTTTAGAAGATGACAACTGAGTGAGGGGGAAGAAGGAGAGGGAGAGGATTGTGTGGACACTGGGGAAGGACATTCAGGGCAGAGGACCACCTAGAAGAAGGTCTCAAGGTGGGGCTTGTTCCAGGTGTGTGTGTGGAGTAATGAGCAAGCCGGCGAGGTGGGGCCAAAGTGAGGCTGATGGGTAAAGAGGAGAGGAGGTCTGAGCCTTATTTACTCAGCAAGCATGCCAAGCGCTAGCCTGATCTGACCTGACTGCTAACCTTTCCAGAGTCCTTCATGCATACCAGGGGCTGTGTTTAAATCATCTTAAAGGTATGTTCATTTTATAGATGGGGACCCATTTTACAGATGAGGAAACTGAGGCTTAGGCTAAAAGCAAACTTTCCAAAGTCTCGCAGAATGTAGCCAACACCAGGCACAAATGAAATCCTCCCTGGCACTCAGTGGGGGTCCCGAATGCTTGGCGAGCCTGCATCCCCAGGCATCCAGGAGACAGCAGGGAATGGAGAATGGGTGGCCCTTTCCATGGGCCTTGGAGCAGCTGGGGAGGCAGAGCTGACAGGAACAGGGCCGCAGGGAGTTGGTGCCCTGATGTTGGGGAGCTACCTAGCTGGGTTGAGACCCAGGTGAAGAACACAGTGCATACAGGCCGTAGGGCTTGCCTTCTTCCTTCCCTCTGGGAAGCAGACTGAGCTCACCCAGAGAAGGCCTTCAAATCGACACCCAGGCCCTCCCCTGGCGGGAGGCAGGGAGAGATGGTGGACGACAATGAGCCTCTGACGAGGAGCCTGTCAGTCCACTGCTGCTGGAGGGGATTTATCTCTAAAATACAGTGTTCTGTTAGAAGGTGCACATTTTCACATCTATTAAATTGCTTTGCATGAAAGTGTACTTTCCTGGTACCATAGCAACCGTGCTTCCTAATCTGATTTAAATTTTTTGCCTTGTGCTGTAGAAGCTAATGCCACACTTTCTGAAGTCAGTGGCTGTGCCGTGCACAGGATGTCCATTTTTGAGAAAAGAAAAATAATCATCCTTGGCTAAAAATCACCAGCACCACCCCCGCCCCACAGGTGGCTGTTCTATGCGAACGGTTACAGATATAGGTGCCAGCATCTTCACCGCTTCCCAGCGGGTAATTGTTATCAGGTTATTGAACCCCTCGGAGCCTCAGTTTCTTCATCTAAAAATCAGAAATTAAAATATTTCTGCCTCACAGGGCTGTCGGAAGGGTTAAACGACATGAAGCATAGGAGAGGCTTAGTTCTGCATCTGACATTTGTTAAGTGCGAAGTAAACAGTAACTAGGGATCTTGTCTTCCTCAATCCCGCTCCTTTATTAAGAGTAATAATTGACGACTGGCAATGTTGCCAGGCTGACTCTGAAATCCATTACTCTCAGTAGCGGCTGCAATGCGGCTTTCCATTTACTGCTTGTCTTCCTCACTATAATATTCCAAGAAGGTGCTCAGCGGTTATTTGAGGAAGGAATGAAAGGCAAGGCTGCCTTTGCGTATCATGCTGTGCTGTTTCCCTGTGTCAGGCAGGTCTTCCTCTCTCAAAATCCACCCCCATGGATCTATTTGGCTTCCCTGCAACAATGCCAGGCGCGATCTGGAGGCCTTGGGTAGGCACTCGCTGTGGTCCTCACTCCCAGGGGGCTGCAGCCCTGTCTCGGACAACCTTGCTCACACGCTGGTGGCATGTAGGATGCTGTTAGTGGGAGGGTTATGGACACATCATGTCCCCATCACGCAGCTGAGAGTTACATCCCTTAGACTCAGCGAGGATGGGCATCTCAGAACCACTCAGCTATGCAGGGCTGAACTCCTCTTCAGTCCAGGGACACAGCGGGCTCCACCCACGGGGGAGCAGAGAGGAAGGGATTCTTGCATCTACACACACAGGGTTTTTTTTTCTTTTACAGAGTCTCGCTCTGTTACGCAGGCTGGAGTGCAGTGGTGCAATCTCCGCCCACTGCAAGCTCTGCCTCCTGGGTTCACACCATTCTCCTGCCTCAGCCTCCTGAATAGCTGGGACTACACGCACTTGCCACCACGCCTGGCTAATTTTTTGTATTTTTAGTAGAGATGGGGCTTCACCAGGTTAGCCAGGATGGTCTCGATCTCCCGACCTCATGATCCACCCTCCTTGGCCTCCCAAAGCGTTGAGATTACAAGCGTGAGCCACCGCACCCAGCCAGGGTTCTTAAACTGGATGGCACATCAGATTCATGGTGGGGGCTGTTAAAATGCATATTTCAGGTATCACAACAGTAATCCTGATTCAGGGGGTTCAGCCTGGGACCCTGGAGCCAGTATTTGCATCTCTCACCCGTGGTTCTTGTGTAGATATCCAGACAGGCACTGTTGAATATCTGTCTTAGTCCATTTGTGCAGTGCATCTGCTGAGTACCTGGGCCTTCCAGAGCTGTGGCCTGAGTGCCTGTGGGTGCCTGTGCCCTCCAGAGCTGTGGCCCGAGCCACATCTAGGTCTGGGCCACACAACTGGGGTGGCCCAGGAGTGCTGAGCCTGAATGAGTGGAGCAGAAACTGGGGAGAGCTCTGACCATCAAGCCCTGAGGTCCCACAGGCACCCTGAGACTCCCCTTGAAACCACCCTGCCTTGAAGGCCCTGGCTGTCTGGGACTGTGATGGGCACAGCAACTCAAATACCTTTACGGTCATTTTTCCGTTGTCTTGATGAATCACATCTGGCTTTTCTCTCTCCATACTCATCTACTTGCTAGAGAAATTAATAGCAGGGGTGTCACTTGACCACACTCGGTTTTCTCTCCCGAACACACCTGTTCATTCTTAACATAGCCAGGCTGAGAATTTTCCCAAGTTTTAAGTGTCACTCCCCTTTTGATTATAAATTCCATCATTAGTTTGTCTCTTCTTACATTTTACTGTGAGTCATCAAAAGAAGTCATGTGGCACTCACAGCACTTGGCTTAGAGATTTCTTCCACCCAGTTTATTACTCATGAGTTCTGCGTTCCACAAAGTGCTACAACATAAACAAAATTTGAGCAAGCTCTTTGCCACTTTATTACAAGGATGGTCTTTCCCTCAGGGTTCAATATCTTGTCTCTCATTTTCATCTGGGACCTCGTCGGACCTCATATTTCTACCAATATTCTGTCTGCGACCACCTAGATAATCTCTAAGAAGACTGAGGCTCTCTCTCCAGCTCTCTTCTTCTGAGCCCTCCCCAGAATCACCCCTAACACTCTTTCATGGCAATACAGATACATATCTATCTATCTATCTATCTATCTATCTATCTATCTATCTATCTCTCTATTTATATATTTATCTATCTATATATCTATCTATATATCTATATCTCTATCTATATACCTATCTATCTACCTACTTGTCTATCTATCTATATTTTATATATTTATCTATCTGTATCTATCTATATATCTATATATCTCTATCTATATCTATCTATACATCTATATATCTATATGTCTATATCTATATCTATAGATGTATATATACATTTTACTTCAAAACTGTTCTCGCCTCTACCCAATACTCAGTTTCAAATTTCAGGTATTTGTGATAGTGACATCCTGCTGCTTGGTACCAGTTTCTGTCTTAGAATGTTTCTGCTGCTATAACAAAATACCAGAGACTGGGGTAATGTATAAACATCACGAATTAATGGATCATGGTTCTCAAACCTGGGAAGTCCAAGTTCAAGGGGCTTGCAGGCTCAGTATCTGATGAGGGCCTGTTCTCTGCCTCTAAGATGATGCTGTGTCCTCTCCTCACATGATGGCAGGGTGAAAAAGAGGCAGGCAGCTCTCTGGAGCCTTTTATATGGGCACCAATCTCATGCATGAGGGTGGGTTCCTTATGGCCTCCTCACCTCCGCAAGGGCCCACCTTCTAATGATAGCTCCTTGGTGATTGGGTTTCAACCTATGAATTTTGGAGAGACACAAACATTGAAGCCATAACAACATCTTAGAGAGTCTAGATGTTGTTGTATTATTTTAGAAAGTGTTATTTATTGTTTAACTATTTAGAGGCAAAATGTTATGATGTTTGTAATGAATATTAAATATATTACATATACCTTAATATACTCCCGAAGGCAGAAAAGACAAAGTAAGCACAGGCAGATTTTAATGATCATTTGGGGAACTGTGTGTGGCAGTTCATTATTGTATTCTCCCTATGTTCCTGTATTTTTGAAATTTTTCATAATAAAAAGGGTTTTTCTTAATGCTGTGATAAGCTAAAGATCTAAGGAACTCAGAAATCCTTGTAGATCTTACCAGCTTTCAACTCCAGCCAGAAAATCTGATGTATTTAAATATTGGTGCTCACCTTGTACCTGAAGAAAATTCAGTTCCTAAAGCCTTACTTTTCAAACTTGAGCAGCTGTGGAATGATTTGTTTTTCCTTCTCCTTCTTTCTTCTCTGACTGACACAGTGGCATCGCTGGGGGACTGCACCTCATAAGCAAACATGACTACTGTGGCCTGACATCACATGCCCTGATGCGATTCTGCAGCTGGAGATTCAGAGGGTTTCATTTTTCCTTCTTCTTCTTCTTCTTTTCATTCTATATGCTGTGGTTTCTGGCACCTCAGGAGAATTTGAAAGGAGAAAACTGTTTTCCCTAACTAGCGTGAAAAATGCAAAATCCATGCAGTGTGCACTCTCCCTGCCCCACACACCATGCACACCCACAGGGGGCGCTCTTGGCATGAGCCTCCATGAGGTTCCTTGTGGCTTTGGAGCCCAGAGTGCTCATGACCACAGAATCTGAGGTAGCAAAGGGAGGGACCAGGGCCAGTCTCCCCAAGTCTCTCCTGTCTCATCTGTGGACCATTTGGATGGTGCTTCAGCCTCTTTGTAAAGTTCTCCAAGGATGGGAAGAAAGCAAAATAAACCATGGGTCCAATTAATTTCCAGATCTGAATGCCTGGAGATGTAAGGCACACCTAGGGAGATACGGGAATACAATGAGCAGGCTTTAAATAGCCCAGATCCCAAATCTGGCTCCACCACGTACCACCTGTGTACCCTTTATATCGTTGAACCTCAGTTTCCTGATTTGTCAAATTAGGGGGAAGTGAATTTTTGGAATACTTTTGGGAAGACTGGATGAGAAAATTCGTGTGAAGCATTAGCCTGGCATATAGTTACCATCCAATAAATGTAATAATATTTACTTTTGTGTGGTCCTATGCACACACATACAGATTCATCAATACTGAAGCACCTCCAGACCGCCCTCTCTCCTGTGCACATCTTTAGGTAAGGCAATCCCCTCTGCACAAATCCAGGGAACCACTTAGCTCCACTCAGTACCAAATGAAAGAAAGAGTGTGTCCATGGAAACAGAGAACACGAGGTTTTAGGGTTGAGAGGGGACCTTCAGAACATGACATGCCTCCCCCATTCCCCCTTACACTCCGCTCTCATCAGCTTCCTGAGGCTTTCCCCTGCACTTAGCGTAAATGCAACCCTCAGCTGCAAGGCCCAGTAGTATCTGGCCCCTCCCACCTCCTCTATCTCAGGGAATCTCAGTCCTGCTCCTTCACTGTGTTCCCACCACTCTGGTCTCCTCCCAGTTCCTCCCATAGAACCAGCAAGGGAGGGGCCATTGCACACACTGGCCCCAGCTGGGAACGCTGCCTGCCTTCCTCCCCAATCCCACAGCCCAGAGACCCATGTGACAAGGCTTTCTCTCTCCCCCGCCGGGTCACCTCCTCTGCAAGTTCTTCCTGGAACACCCCTCTAGAAGCAAGTCCCTGCCCCGAGTTCATGTCACCCTCATTGTCCCTTTCGTATCTGTCCTTGTAGGTTCATCTGTTTGCCTCTGCTAAAGTGGCTTGTTAGAGATGCTACCATGCATGGGCTCCATGAGACCTCAGAGAGAGGTGACTTTGCTCATGGCATTTTCCCAGGCCTACTTGCCTCTCAGTACACTAGGAGGGAGGGAGGGGACACCTGGCCACTGGATACGAAGGGGAACCACAGCCGGAGGACCCAGAGGCAGGGCAGAAGCTCAGCCCAACTCCATCCAGTGCCCCTCAAACTGAGCCAGTTGTAGGAAGGAGGTAAGTGAGACCTCACCTCAGCCTGGGAGACATCTAAAGAACAAAACAAGCGACTCCGAGAGGGTCCCCCTGTGGGCAGTCGCTCGCTGCTGCATTGCTTTAGCAGAGTGGTGCAGAATGCCATCTTGGTCTAAATATCTCCCCTCCTGGCCTCTTGCGCTGTGGGGATTCTGCCATCAGAAGTGTTCCCTGTATGAGTCAGGAGGCTCTCAGTGGCTGGTGACAGAGACCACATTCGAACCACTTAACAAAGGGAGATGGCTGCCCAGAGTCTCAGAGAGTCCCAGCGCCTGCAGCAGAATCCCTCAGGCACTCTGGGCTGCAGTGCTCCAAAGGCCCTTCACCATGTCTGGCTCCCTCACTGCCTGCCACACCCCCCAACTGCCTGTCGGCTTTGTTGTCAGGCTCCTGGGTACACGGCTTTAGAAAAGAGCCACAGCAGGAGTGGCCCCCACAGCCTGGTGCCCTCAGGAAGGCTGGCGGAAGCCTCACAGTGGTTTTAATCTGGCTGATAAGGGACACGTCTCCAGCCCAAGCACATCACTTGGTGCTCCTGTTGGCCAGATCCAGGTTCTGTGATCCGATCCTTACCAATGCAACTGCCATGACAAATGGGGCAGAGGGGTTTTCCATAGGGCAGCTGGGCACTGATTCTAAAGGACAGGAGCGGTGCCACTGGAGTGGCCCAAACGACAGTCCCGCCACCAAGGGTATGCTTGCAAAAGACTTGTATGCAGATTAGTACTTCCTGGCGGGGGGTGGGGGTGTGTCCTCACACACCTGGGGAACATTCTGTCCTATGAGCAGCAGTAATTTCTCATCGAGGAAGGAGGTGTTGTGGGTGAGGACAGTAACACCAGCACAACTCCATGGTCGGGGCAGGGACTCTGTATACCCTCTTCTCCCCGCCAACCACATTCCCCTTGAGGTCGACTCAGTCTCAATGTCCCTCCCCATGTGTACAAGGAGTTGGGATTTCACTTACATGGTTGCAAAGAAGGTGAAAAAATACCTGTGTAGGAGATGCTGGGTGCGGTGGCTCACGCCTGTAATCCCAGCCCTTTGGGAGGCTGAAGTAGGGGGATCACTTGAGGTCAGGAGTTCAAGACCAGCCTGGCCAACATGACAAAACCCAGTCTCTACTAAAAATACAAAAATTAGCCAGTGCCTGTAGTCCCAGCTACTTGGTAGGCTGAGGCAGGAGAATCACTTGAACCCAGGAGGTGGAGGTTGCAGTGAGCTGAGATCGTGCCACTACACTCCAGCCTGGCGGACACAAAGAGACTCTGTCTCCAAAAAAAAAAAAAAAAAGTGTAGGCAAAACCACCCAATGAAAATCACTGCAATAGTCTGTAACGCACAAGTGGCTCCTGTACAGAGATTCATATGCAGGCATGGTTTCAGGAACCACTCACCAGGCTCAAGAAAGGGAAGAAGACAGCTGCCTACAAGCAGAGACTTCGGCATTCAAATCACCCAGTCCACGCAAGTCCAAATGCCTCATGGAGAGGTCAGAATGGTCCTGCCATCTGAACCCTCTTTTCTGTTTGTTAGTTTCTTTATCCTTAGAACCTTGATCCATGTACTTGTCATGAAAATTATTGCTCCTATGAGGAAGCCATGTTCACAGCCTCCCAGTACCAGTTACCTGTTGCCACAATAACACTGTGTTCATGACCAGCCTGAAAACTCAGAGGCTTACATAATAAGCGGGAACTCGGCCCCACATCAGCGGAGCATCACCTGACAGGGGCTAGCTTCAGTTGACGACTGACAGGCTGAAGTCCACCCCGGCTCCATCCACAGCAGGCAGGAGCAGGAGCCACAGCAAGCAAGTGCAGCCCTCCATGCGCTATCTCAGCTTCAGCTTCTGTCACGGTCACTCGCACCCCATGAGCCTCAGCGGGTCACACCATCGGTGTTGGGTGCTGCAAAGTGACCTATCCCAGGTGGAACTCAGGATACCCAAGGAGTGAAGAATTAAGGGCCATCTGATCTTCCACCCTGACACACAGTGGGCGCTCAACAAAAACTGTGTTGGCTTCAAATTCAGATCTTTCATGATCGCATCCACATATTCTGCAGAGAATTCACCCACTGAATGGTACCCACCATTCCCTTCTTAACAGCAACTAAATCCCATCTTCCTGCCAAGGGCTAAATCCTGAGGGCAGGGAGCATGTACATCTCTTTCATGTTCCTTTCTTCAGCAAGGAGAAAAGAGATCAATGAACATAGACTGACTGACCAAAGAACAGCTGGACTGACCTGTGTCTGCAGCATCTGAAATGCTCCAGGTCCTGCGCAGAAAAACTTCATGTGGAATGTCATTTTTTAACATTTCATTGTGGAAAATTTAACAAATACTAAAGAAGGCAGAATAGCATAAACCTCTATATACTGCCTTGACTTAATGACGAGCTGTATTTTACCATGTTTCCTTCAAATGATTTTTCCTTGAGAATTTTAAAAGTAAAATACTGACAATATGACATTTCATTTCTAGTTTAATACTTCAGTATATACCTCTTAAAGAAAAAGACATTTACTTATAAACCACAATACCATTATCAGACTTAACAAACTAAATGGTCTTCCTTAATATCTGGTACCACGTCCATATTCAAATGTCCTCCATTGCCCTACAAATACCTTTTGATAATGGCTTTGTTCCAATCAAATCCAGATAACCCACATAAGACACATTTGGTTGTTCTGTCACTTAAATATCTTTTAATCTAGAAGAGCCATGACTTTTTATTTATGTCACTGACTTGTTGGGGGAATGTATCTACTTTTAATCTGCACAATAGCCATGCAATGTAATTATACTTATCCCCATTTTCCAATGAGAAGACTGACAAAGTCAGTGTCATCAAAAAGGAGATCTGCTTTCATTCTCAAAACCACACTCTTTCTGCCATTGCAGGTCCGTATCAGGAGAGGAAAAAGAAAGGCACTAAAACCTTCAGTTTACATTGTGAAAAGCAACACTCACATTTAAGGTGGGTTTCTAGCACATTTTGACACAGCTGGGCTATTTCTGCAAAAGAAAAGGAAATGGCAATGGAAAAGTGGCAATTCTAGCCTTATGGAGGAGTAATATTTCTTCCCCCCAGTGCACATCCCATTCTGTGCTGGGCAGAAACTATCTAGCAAATCAAGAACATAAAACTGAGGGGTTTATCTTTACAAATATGGGGGTTGTCAGACAGCATAAACAACCAAAATCGAAGATCTGATTGTCTTTACGATTTTACACCCTGACCATCTATTAAGTGATTTGCAAAAAGGAAGATGCTTCCCATGGCCCCAATGATGTGAAAATGTGGGTTTCTGCTTCTCTCTGGTTGATCCTTCGAAGAGGCATGTGCTGGAGAACTCCTTAATAATACTGGGGAAAAAATATCGTGGAAATCTCCACGAGGCGAATTAAGGATTATAAGGGCTCTTCTTCCTTCAAGTTCTTTTAAGCAAGGTTGCTTTGCAGAGAGAGATTTGTAGAACAGTTTCTCTAAAAGCAAATGCTGGCTGATAAAAGTTCAACAGCTCTGAGAATTGAGTTACAAGCTCTTTTCCTGTGCTTGCACCAAGAGTGCGAGGGGCTTTCAAAATTCCATTTCTTCCATATTGCTACAACTTAGGAATTCACTTTTGAAATCCTGATGCCTGATGGATGAATTTTTAAAATTTATGTCCCTAGAATATCCTGTGGGTATTTAATAGTAGATATGAAAAATTCCAAATATCTGAGCATTCTGTTTTAGATCTGGCAGCCTCTTATAATGAGCTCAGCTAGATCACCCAGAAAGGGTCCCTACAGACCTACCTACCAAAAAGCAGGGAGGAGCAGGTGCACCCCACGGAGGAGAAGTCCACTGTGGGTGCCATGCAAACCAAAGAGCATGATAGGGAGTCCAGAAATGGGAGGCACAGGCTAACTGAGAAACCAGGGGTCACACTCCAGAATCTCCCTGCTCAAAAGATGTCTTTTTAATTCTTCAGTCCTCAGCTTAATTTTTCGAAACTCTTCCAGGGAACAAGGTTTTCTCTTATAAATGGAAACTAGAAAATGGTGTAAGACTCTGTTTAATAAAACTATAGGAGATAGAGAAGATGTTTTGGAATCTGATGCAAGTCTGAGAAACAAGAATGGCTCAGCACCAGGGTTTGGTGAGCAAAACAAGTGAGGGCTTTCAAGCCGATTTTTTTTTTTTTTTTGGTATAAAAAGGGTGGTTCCTTTTGATGGGTGATGTAATGGTGCCCCTGCAAGTCATAAGATGAGATGCAATTTCAACTTCTCAAGTCTCAGTTGGCAGATCCGTCCCAGTCTCCTCCATTTTCACAGCACAACCCATTTCCAAAGAGAATCCCAAGACTAATATCCTCTGACAAGAGTCTAAGAATTCCAATGAAAATATTTTTCAAGGCCAGAATCCTGAAAAAGTTGAGCCATCCCTTTAGATTCCCTGGGGCCATTCCAGTTTTTACCAATACTCAATCCACAAGGTATGGAAAGTTTATATGTTGCAATTTTTTTTTTCTACTAAAGGAACCTCAATTTGCAATGAGATAAGTTTAGATAAAATTAATCATAATTGCAAATAATATGGAAAAAATTTTATGGATACTGTCTTTCATCAGTGTCCATGACTTCTAAAATCGTGACTGACACATCACAGCATGACCGTGCTCTTTAACAGGAGAAGACTTCTCCAGCACCCTCCCGTGTCCTTTTTCTCCTCCTTTGCACTGGAATATTGCACCAACAGGACTCATTCGGCACTGATAATGAGTTTTCCAGCATGAAGAAGGAGTGAGCCCTTGAGTCTCTCAATATTGGCAAAGCTTTTCCTTTGCCCTGAGTTTCCACTCTGAAGACCTATCACTGAAAACGCAGCCTCAAATTCATCCGTGGGGAAATCAATAACAAATCAAGCAGCTATTCACTCAGATTTATTGGCATAACCAGGTGAGGAAGCCAAAACTCTCCAAGAGTGGGTTGTTGATTATGAGTCAGGCAGTCGGAAACAAGCTACTACTGGATTTCATGCTGATGTGATAAATTCTGCTACAGCCATGGATCAGACAAGTGGTAACTCAAATGGATGGTTCCTCAAGATGCAAAAGCATATTTCATTCCACTTACAGCTTGATACAGCTAATCAGTCTTAATCTCAGCATAACTCATGAGTCCAGAAGAATCTTCTGGAAGGCACAGGTATAAGGCTCTTTTTGAACAGGCTCATAATTTCTGTGCACTAAAATCCTGTGGGGAATTTTCTTTGAATCATGATTTGAGGAGGAGTTCATTCCCAGGATATTTTTATGGGATCTCTTAATGATATCTGGTGATCGACAGCCAGGTGTCTGTCATTGACACTTTGAGTGCTTAGTGGAGCTGAACGATGGCACAGAATGGGATCTGGGGTTTAGACTCTTGGTAGTTTTGAAATTGAAAAAAAGGGGTTTGACGTGAGCTGACAACATGGCGCCTTTACAAATGCTAACATTTATTTTAAAATCTAAAGCCTGATTTTTTTAAAAAAAGGACAATTAAATCCTTCTCATTTCTTGCCCTAAGACTCTGTGTTCTCTGGCCAGTGTCACAGGGGCACTTGCAGTTTTAACATCTAGTTTAGAACAAATGAGGCCTGCTACATTGACATTCCCTTCAAATCCCCACCGCGTCACTGAGAAAAGAACAATCTCGCTACTCAGAGGTTTTACATCTTCCTAACCACTTTTACAGCTGCATTTATTTATTTAAAAAAATTGGAAATGACTGATGTGAGTCGAACTTAATGCTCATGAGACTCTGTGGACTTTCCTGTCAAAGGACATGAATCAGAACATACAGGTGCACATTTCTGGTTAATGTCCAAATCCTGTCAACACAATGCACGTTTTAGAGAGCAATCTAAGGAACCTGAACTGTCCTTGATTCAGAGAAAAATAGGTTATAATTCCAAACATCTGCTTCTTACAAATAACACCACTTAAATGAGAAGTACAGAGTTCACATTCTGAAGATGAAGTCTGATGATTTTGCCTACAACAATTGCACTACGGGAACATGGTTGTCAGTGGCGTGATCCTTGCTTTGCACCTTTGGAAGGAGAACGGGCTGGGATCCTGAGAGAACAACAGAGAGGTCAGTGTGACCATGGCAGAGAAGTAGCCTGTTTGTACCAGTGGTTCCACTTCGTGCTGTAATGACGCCCTTTCCAATGTGACTTGGCACCTCCTCCTATGAGGAGGTGGAATCTCTGTCCTCAGCCTTTGAATGTGGGCTGGGCTTGCAACTCGCTAGGGCCACAACGATTTCACACTGAGGTCTCAGGAAGCTTTGACACAGGTTGTTTGTACTCTGGGAACCTTGCCTTCACTGCAAGGGCAGGCTCAGGCCGGCATGCTGGAGGAGAAAAGACCATGTGGAGGATAACTGACGTTATGTGGCCAGCACCAGCAAACCCCCAGAAACAGGGCTGTCTAAGCAATCACTACAGACCACAGAGGAAAGAGAGAGCCCAGCTGAGACGACGTGAACTATCCAATGATGCTCAGCCCAAATTGCCAGGCCTCAGAACCAAGAATTAAAAGTGTTAAGCCTCTGAGACAAATGGTTTATGCCATTAAGCTTCAGAGTAGTTCTTCATGGGGTTTAACTAGTTCAGACCCCATAATAGCGTCTCTCTCTCTCACACATACACCTCTATGTCTCTCTTATCTCCCTCTCTCATTTCTGTCTTTCTATCTCTGTTTCCATCTCTCGCTTCCCACAGTCTCACAAACTCAGCCAAGGAGCCCCAGATCTGCTGTAGCACTTTCATGGGAGAGGAGTCTTATCTCTACAGGAAGGTGGGGGACACAGCTTAGGTTATGTTTGCCAAACCTTATGGTCTCGGGACCATTTTCACTCTTTAAATAAGTAAGAGTAACCTCAAAGAGCTTCTGCTTATGTGGGTGATGTGTATCAGTATGTATCATTTTGAAAAGCTGAGAAAATATTAAAAGTCAAGAAAATGCAAGTATGCGTGCCGTTAACCATCAGAGCAATGACGTCATCCCAGTTCACACAACTGCTGTAAAACTCCACTGCACGCTCATAAAAAAAATGAGAGTAAGAAATGAATATAACCGCTAGTGTTTCTATGGAAGTAATTTTGCCCTCGTGTACCCCTGAGAACTTCTGACTTGAGCTGAAATGAAAGAATCAGCTGGACCATTGTCTCAGATATTCCCAGGCTCTCACAGTGTTTCCCTACTCTGTCTGCTAGGTTTTGCTTATGATGAAAATCATCAGAATATTAGCGCAGGTAGTTAGGCCTACATGAACAGGGGAGAAAAAACACCCCCAACAACCCCAGGAATGTCTCAGGCAACTATCAGGTGACGGTCAGGTGGTTGTTAAACTGTTTCTCTAAAATAATAGTTGGTTGCAGCTGGTGCCAGGGAATGGCAGTCTCCCAACAGGTAGAAAATCCCTGAAACTGGTGATCAGCAGCTTCCTGATAAGCTCTCAGGAGCCAAGTGGGCTCAAGCGTGAGTGCTAAGAGGCAACATGGCAGAGTTTAACTGGGATATGGCCTTCCTCTAGGAACACTGGACTAGTAAGGGGAAGACGCCTCAGATAAGCATATGCACCACTTCAGGAAACACCTTGTGCGTGTGGTCCCTCCTAAGTGCTGGCCGGTCACTGCACATGTGGTCAGTCCACCCAAGGAAAGAATCAGGGGAGAAGAAATGCAGATTCCCAGAAGCATGCCGATGTGTAAGACCCCAAGTCAAAGTCAAGCTTGATCTTTCAACTCACCTGCTTGGTCCTCTTCCAAGTGTACTTTACTTTCTTTCGTTCCTGCTCTAAAACTTTTTAATAAACTCTCACTCCTTCTGAAACTTGCCTTAAACTCTCACTCTGTCTTATGCCCTTCAGTTGAATTATTTCCTTTGAGGAGGCAGGAACCAAGTGGCTGCAGACCCATACAGTTCGCCGCTGCTAACAAGAATGTAAACATTAAATGGCTTGCTTATTAGAATGCTTTGGAATTTACTACCCAATGGTAAAATGTATACAGTTAATAAGCATTATATAGGATACACACTCTAAAATTATTGTAATTATTGCATCTCCATGGTAATATTTATTTTTAATGCATTACATGCTTACCTTGGAATTCATTGAGCTAACCGGGGAACTAATTTTGGGAAGCCTATTCAGATCTTACATAAAGTAGCTTCTGCTCTTTCTTGGTGATAATGTTTTGAAGAATTTCTCTTCTTTCCTTAAATTGTGGTGCAATACCTGATCTCTCCCTCAGGAAGCCCCTTACACCTCCTTTCAGGCTTGTCTTTATGCAAATCAAAGAGAGAAACGATATTAGTTACTATCACTGCAATAACTACTCCTACTACTAGTACTCTACTGCTGCTACTACTGCTACAGATAATAATAGTTGTCTGAGCTGTGTTAGAGTTGAATGGGAAGTGAAGACCTGAAGCCAGTGTCTACAGACCACAGACCACACTTGGAGGATGTTCAGATGAGGAGAAGAAAGGAAAGATGGCTGGAGGCTCAAACACACACGCTGCACACACTGAGCCTGTGAAACTGAAGGAGAGGGGGACGGGAGTGGATGGGTATAATTTGGAGAGTTCCAGAGGTTGAATTAGACTTCCATGATGGCCTAAACTTTTCTCACCAAATCAGAAGAAAGCCTGTCTGCCAAGATTGTCCCCAAACCCCGTATCTTGTCTCAGTGCTCTATAAATACCTGTTCCTAGATTCTGGTAGATAAAGTTGTACTAACTGTGGATGACCTTTCCAATTAAACTCCTTCCTCCTCAATGAAGACACCTGACAACATTGATGACCTGGGTCAAAAAAAGAAAATGTGCTGCTTTGCACTCCTTTTCCGGGTTGCCCTCCAGGTTCTCTTTGAATCCACACAAACTTCAGCTGTTGGGCAAGCCTGGCTCCCCTCCACCCAACCCTGGAGCCATTGTGGATAACAGAGCTTGCTCCCGGTAAGCGTCCTGTTGAGGTCACTTGACTCTGCAGCATCATAGAGTAGAAGAAAAAGCATCCAGAGTCCTCTCCAGAAGACACAGGAGCCCAAGGAACCAGACTGAGACATAGGATTTGGGAATCATCTTGATAGAGAGCTTCCTCCTAATTTGATGAGAAAAATTCAGGCCATCAGGGGAGATCTAAGTCAACTTCCTGAGCTCCCCAAATTTTACCCAGTTACACCCATCTTCTCCTGGTGGGGATGGCTCCCAGGATCCAGGCTTGGACAGGTGTCCACAGCAGGACAGAGACCAAAATCAGGGTAGGACAATGTTGATGACAGCATCTGGGGAGACACAGAGACAAGGGCCAACAGGACGGAAGCCTGGAGCTCCATTGGAGGGAGTGAGCAACTGCAGACATCAGATCCCAGGAGACGGGGGAGAAGCAGAATCATTAGGGTTTAGCAAGGTCTGAAGAGAAAGGAGGCAGAGCCCAAGAACTTCCCCGGGGTATAAGAGCATGCGGACACCTTCAGTTCTGTGTGTGGCGGAGGAGAGAGAGGTGTTAGAGGTACCCAACAGTCACAAAGTTTCCCAGAAATGAGGTCTCTGAGTGATTGGCAGAAAACCTCCATCAGCTCTTTTTTTTTTTTTTTTTTTGGCTTCGTTTTATCTGCTTTGCCCCCTGTGAATCCATGCACCTAGAACACAATATTTACTGAGCGTCTACTTTATGACTGGCATTGTTCTCCATGCCAGAGTTTAAGCCAGAAACAAAGTAGACAGAAGTTCACACCCTCGCCAAGTTTCCAGACAAATGCATGCATCCTGAGTTGGATAAGTCTAAGGGCTACGAAGACAGGTGCAGTGAGCAGATGAAGAGGGACCAGCCATGGGGGGAGGTGGAGCTGGGTAGATTCAAGGATGAGCAAGGAGGAACTCTTTGAGGAGATGATATTAAAGGAGAAATCTGAAGCAACTGAGGGGGCTAGCCAGGACTAGGGAACTAGGGGAATGGGTTAAGAACACTGTGCCTCAGTTTCTTCCATTGTAACACAGGCATAAAACTAGCTGCTGTGTAAGGTTGTTTGATTTTATATGAGGTTCCTTATGTAAAACACTTAGGGCATAGTAAAGGGTATGGTAGACAATCATAGCTCTGTAAAGAGTATTATAGACAATCATCATCATCATCCCTGTCATCATTATCATCATTATTTATTTTCTCTCCAGGGCAAACCTATTGCACGTTTAGGATTTGTCCACAGAGAAAATGATTGTCCTTGAAGTAACAGGACTGAAGGGCCCTTGATCCTTCCCAGTTCCCTGGCACTGCTGATATTAACGACTTTGCTGACTTCACTAAGACAATAAATTTGGGCTCTAATCCTTATGGGGAAGAGAATCCATTTTCATGGTGGCTGTACATCCAAGAGGAAAGGTTCATAGTTCCACATTTCAGTTAATTATAGCTCTGAATAATTTAGACGTTAGAAATACATTCATACCATTAGCTTTTATGGTGGATTTTTACTTTTCTTCTTCCTGGTCCCCATTTCAATTAAGAAATTTCAAGTTTTATAAGGGATCAATGGGTGGGCACCACATCATTAATTTAATGAGAAAGTTTATATGAGTGTTCAATTCCTTTGTCAATTCTCTTTCCCTTAATTTGTAAAATTATTTAGAAAAAAACTAAAATTCCAATAGAGACAGAACATTTAAAGATATAAAGAATAAAACTGCATGAAGCACACACACTCACACACGCACACACACACAGACACGAGTGAACACAAATGAAACCTGAATCTGTAGTAATCTGAATAAGATTAGTGCGGTGTATCTATACTGATACCCTGGTTGTGATCTTGTGCTGGTTATGCTAGATGTTACCATCAGGGGAACCCAGGGGAAGGGTTCATAGGATCTGTCTGCATTATTTTTTATAACTACGTATGAATACATGTAATATATGTATCTTTTACACATATGTGTGTGTATATATATGCATACACACACACATATATTTATGTAAAAGAGTGCACTTTTTGGCAAAATGTCAACTCCTCAATAAGATAAAACTAATAATAACTCTAAAAATTTGTAGAAAATGCAGGCATTCTTTTCTTAAGTTAAACTCAGTGACCACACAGTCTACGAATTGTCCTTCCACTTTCTTCTGTAAGTATTCAGTTCTCCTTGCTAACCTGGTGCTTTATACATGTTTCCTCTTTCTGTGAAGGGCATCGCTGTTCTTCCTACAAGCCAGAAACCCAAAACCTATCCCGATTCCCTCCCTCCCTCACTCGCCATTGCAAATCCCGAGTGAATCCATAATCACCTTGCCTCCCACACATGCCTATGTGCGTCCACTTCGGCCTCTCTCTCTCTCCAGCAGCATCCAGGCACCTGCCCATCATCTCTCACGTGGGCAGTTGTGGGAACTCCCTTCACATCGATTGATTCTCTGTCTTCTCTCCACCCTCCCAATGCTGTTCTCCTCTCAGCAGCCAAGATAACCTTTAAAAAAATACAAATCTGAGCACTTCCCTCTATGCCTTCCCCCACTCTTCAAAACAGAATCTTCCCCCAAACCCTATTAGGTCAGTCAGCTAGGTTGCTGTCCTTTCACACCCCAAGCACTCCAGCACTCCCCAGGAATTTATTTCCCTGTGCTGTTCCCACTGCCTGGATGTCCCCAGTCCCCAGCACTCCAGCCCACTTCCTTAAGTCAGCCTCTAAT
Source organism: Trachypithecus francoisi (assembly GCF_009764315.1). Classification (NCBI taxonomy): domain Eukaryota; kingdom Metazoa; phylum Chordata; class Mammalia; order Primates; family Cercopithecidae; genus Trachypithecus; species Trachypithecus francoisi. Next base: position 56,839,180 of record NW_022681467.1, read on the forward strand.
CTTCCCCCACATCTCCACACAGGCATCCTTTCCTAGGAACCAGCAGGGACAGATCCCTCTGCTGCAGGCGTCACAGAGCACATCCCTTCTCTTCACAACAGAGCAAGTGCACGCTCTTCTGGGTAACGATTATTTTAAGCGAGGTGTAATATACATGCTTTAACATGTGCAGATCTCAAGTATTCAGTTCAATACGTTTGACAACTGTCTACACTCATAAAGCCACCACCGCAAACAAGCCATAGACTACTTCCATCACCCAGAAAGTTTCCTCATATCTTTTTGAGGGAAACCCCACCCTTAGAAGCAACTACCATTCTGATTTGTTTCACCACAGATCAGCTTCATCTACTCTTCAATTTCACAGAAACAGACTCACACAGCATCCATTCTCTTGTCTCCAGCTTCTTGGATGTTGCTGCATGCACTAGTAAGTAGTTTTTTTAGTTTTTTTTTTTTTTTTTTTTTTTTTTTGAGACAGAGTCTCACTCTGTTACCGAGGCTAGAGTGCAGTGGCACAATCTCGGCTCACTGCAACCTCCACCTCTCGGGTTCAAGCGATTCTCCTGCCTCAGCCTCTTGAGTAACTGGGATAACAGGCACCCACCACTACGCCTGGCTAATTTTTGTATTTTTAGCAGAGACGGGGTTTCTTCATTTTGGCCACGCTGATCTCGAACCCCTGACCTCAGGTGATCTGCCAGCCTCAGCCTCCCAAAGTGCTAGCATTATAGGCGTGAGCCACTGTGCCCCACCAGTAAGTAGATTCTTGATATTGCGAGTACTACCCAGAATCCATGCCTTAATTCTCCAACTGAGGAGCATCCAGTCATTTCTAGTTCTTGTCTGTTACAAATAAGGCAGCCATGGAAATTGTCGGAGAAGTCATTGTATGGACATATGTTTTCATTCTTCTTGGATAAATACCTGTGGGGTCATAAGGTACATGTATCTTTAACTTGACAAGAAACTCTCAAGTGATTATTTAAAAGGCTGTACAAGTTTGCATTTCCTTGTACCAGCCATATATGAGACTTCCATTCACTCCACATCCACTCCAACAACGCCTTGTTGATCTTTCCACATTAACCATTCAAGCGAATGTGAAATGGTATCTCACTGTGTGTTTGGGGTTTGTTTTGAGACAGGGTCTTGCTCTGTAGCCCAGGCTCTAGTGTAGTGGTGCGATTAGTGGTGCGATTAGAGCTCACTGCAGCCTCAACCTCCTAGGCTCAAGTGATCCTCCCACCTCAGCCTCCCAAGTGGCTGGGACTACAGGCACATGCCACCATGCTTGGTCAATTTTTGGTGTGTGTGTATTTTTTATAGGGACAAGGTCTTGCTATGTTGCCCAGGCTAGTTTCAAACTCCTGAGGTTAAGGGATCTGCCCACCTCAGCTTCCCAAAGTTCTGGGATTACAGGCATGAGCCACCACTCCAAGCCCCTCACTGTGATTTTAACTTGCATTTTCCTAATGACTAATGAGCACCTTTTTCCATGCTCCTTAACCATTTATAAAGCTTATTCCATGAAGTGTCTGTTAAAGTGTTTTTCCTGTTTCTACGGGGTTGTTTTTCACTCCATTGTTGATTTGTAAGAGTCCTTTGTATAGTCTGGACAGGAGTCCTTTGTGAGGTGTATGTACTGAATGTTTCCTCCTTGTTTGTGATTTGCCTATTTGTTCTCTTAACAGGATCACTTAATAAGCAAATTTTTTCATTTCAATAAAATGAAAAAAATTCAACTTTATCTTTTATGGCCAGTGCTTTTTGCGTTTTATTTAAAAGACTCTTTGCCCACTCGATGGCCTAAAGATATTCTCCAATATTTTCTTTTAGGACGATGCTATCCAACATGGTAGCCACTACCACGTGACTGAGTCCTACTGCCCAAAACCTGGTGGCTTAAAACAACCCTTGCATTTTAGGAGGGGCTAACTGGGGTGGCTCATCTTTGATCCACAGAGTGTCGGTGCAGACTTCCTCACTCCCATGCCTGGGGTTTGGGGGCTCCTTGGCACCCCTTCTCTCTCTCCATAGCACCTCATCCTCTAATGTCTTTCCATATGGCATGGGGTTCTCACAGCATGGTGGCCTTGGAGTCCTTGGACCTTTCACATGGTGCCTGATCCCTAGAAAGAATGTGTCTCTTATGACCTAGATTTAGTAGTCCTAGGATGTCGTTTTCACCTCATTCTATTGGTAAAGCAAATCACAAAGGCCAGCCCAGATTCAGGAGGCTGAGAGCAATAGACTTCACCTCTCAGTGGGGCAATTCATACACACATAGGGAGGAACGACATTGATAGAATATTAGAACAGGCTACCACATTGACCTTGTATGCTGGGCTCTTGTTAAACTCATTTTTTATTTCTAGGAGTTGTTTTTGCAGACTCCATACTGTTTTTGCTGTACACACCCATGTCAGCTGCTAATAGCAACACTCTTACTCCTTTGTTTTCTCTCTGTGTGCCCAGTATGCCTCTTTCCTGCCTCATTGCGTTGGCTGGGACATTTGGTACAATGATGGATGGAAGTGGTAAGAGGGCACCCTGGATTTGTCCCTGATCTTAGAGGGGAAGTGTCCAGTGTTTCATCATTTGTATGACTGTCTGATTAGCAATTGACTCGAGTCAACTGAAAGCCTCAGGATTATAAGGAGGCTGCCCATGGGCTCATTGTTATTTTGCCAGGGCTTGGCTCAATGCCAAGCACATATGAGGCACTCAAAACATATTTGTTGAATAAATAATCTTGACATGAATTTAGTCTAATCCAGAATGCTACTTGTGCTGGTTAATTTCATGTGTCGACTTGACCAGGCCACAGGGTGCCCAGGTAATTTGCTGAACACTATTTGGGGGCATGTCTGTGAGTATGTCCAGAGGAGGTTTGCATTTGAATCAGCAGACTGAGTAAAGTAGATTACCCTCCTCAGTAAGGGTGAGCCTCCTGCAAGCTATTGAGGGCCTGAGTGGAACAAAGAAGCAGAAGAAGGCAGAACTTGCCCCCTCTGCCTGGCTGCTCAGCCGGGACATTAGTCTTCTTCTCATGCTCTTGGGCTGAAATTTCCAGCATTAGTGCTCCTGGTTCTCAGGTCTCTGGATTCAGACTAGAACTTACATCGCATTTCTCCAGGCCTCCAGGTGCAGACCACAGGATTTCCCAGCCTCCATGGTCATGAGAGTCAATTCCTCATAATAAATCTCTTCATATATATAAACAGTCCCCCACTTACCATGGTTCAACTTCAGATTTTTCAATTTTACAATGGTATGAAAGTGACAGACATTCCGTAGAAACCATCCTGTGAGTACCTATATAACCATTCTGTTTTTTTACTTTCAGTATTCAATAAATTACATGAGATATTCAACACCTTATTACAAAGTAGGATGTGTGTTAGACGGTTTTGCCCAACTGTAGGCTGATCCAAATATTCCAAACATGTTTAAGGTGGGCTAAGCCAAGTTATGATATTTGGTAGGTTAGGTATATTAAATGCATTTTGGACTTACAATATTTCCAACTTAAATGAGTTTATTGGAATATAACTTCATTGTAAATCTAGGAGCTTATATTTATAAAACATATATGTCTATATTTTTATATCTTCTGTTGGCTCTGTTTCTGTTCAGAACCTTTACTAAGACACTAGTCAAGTTAGTTATTTAACTTTCAGCTTAAGATTTTGGAGTTTTTAAAATCTGTAAACTAGGGGTTTTGATAGCCTCTGCTTCCATATCACTAATATGAGAAAAGAAAAATACATGTACTCCGAATGTTTTGGCTTTCTTTTCCACTTGAAAAGAGACATCTAAGCATTTGTTTCAATGCTATGACCTACTGCTGAGGAGTACAAATGCTCCATCCACTTCTACTATGTCTAAATATCAGCCACAAAGTGGTTTCTTCTTCTGTGAAAATAAATGTCTCTGCACCTGCTGCTGAGCTGGAGACAGATGCTCATCTCCATAGGCAGGCATCACAGGAAACCAGACTTTTTCATCCGTCTGCTTGAAGCAGGGCTCTCACCCAGTTTGCTTGAGCCCAGGAGCCAAACCAAATGAGTTTTTAGAGAATGATGGAGTGTTGTCCCTTTCTGACCACTTTTTTTTTTTGCTCTGATACACTGAAGATTGAATATGTAAAAATGAAAGCCAGGCTATGAACCCTGAGAGCCCATCAGTTGGGCACAGGACGCTCTTGGGCTCTTCTCAGTGGGCTCATGGGGAGCACAGCTGTGGAATGTAAGATTAGGAGCCTGAATCCTTGCTTTGACAGTTCACATTTGGGTGACCTTGGGAAAGCAAATTAACCTCTCTGAGTCTCAGTTTCCTCATCTTAAAATGAAGACATTAATTCCAACTTCCATGGGTTTTTGTAGGGACTCAATTACATTACCTTTGTAAGAAACAAAACAAGAACCTATCGTGTAGCACGCATAGCAGGTACTTCATGGTGATTTTTGCTCTTACTGTCATTGTGATTAGTATTAGTAAGTTTATTAATTACTAAATAGATCCAGAAGTTCACCTACTAGGGTTTAATTTTTGTCCTTCCCACTCTGTACGTCTGTTCTCACACTGCTATAAAGAAATACCTGAGACTGGGTAATTTATGAAGAAAAGTGGTTTAATTGACTCACAGTTCCACAGGTTGTACAGGAAACATGGCTGGAAGGCTTCAGGAAACTTACAATCATGGTGGAAGACTAAGGGAAAGGCATGGAGGAGTAGGAGAGAGAGAGCAAAGGGGTTATCACTACATGCTTTCAAACGACCAGCTGTCATGAGAACTGTATCACCAGAACAGCAAGGGGGAAGTCCGCCACATGAGTCAATCACCTCCCACCAAGCCCCTCCCCCAACACATGGAGATTACAATCTGACATGAGATTTGGGAGGGGACACAGAGCCAAACCATATCACCTTCCAACATCTCTCTGATTAGGAGATACTGACGGTCCCTGCTTTGAGATATGTTAGCGCTGTTGCCCTTACCTTGCATTTGGATACCTCCGTGAGTTGTTCGAGATGTTTCACATTCATTATCTCATTTCCCTTTAACAGTTTCCATGCTCAGCAGGACAGGTGGCAAATGAATTCACTGAGAGAAAAGACGTTTTCAAATTTGCTGGGCTGAAGGGCCAAGAAGTTGTAGCCGAAGTCAGAGCTTTTGGTTCCTCCTTCTCTCCTACTAGCCTAGCAGGAAAATCTCATTAATGAACTTCCTTCCCATTTGCACCTAAGTTTCTTTCCTGCTGCTATTTAAATGAAAATTTTTGCCTTCTCCAGAGACACTGCCTTCCTATTATAAAATATAGGATCAATGAATGAAGAATACACATCAAAATCCCCAATGTATTTTAATTTACAAGCAGTCCGTGGTCAAGGCAAAAGCTTTTCCTCTGAGAGCCAGCTGGGACTGAACTAGAGGCTCAACAAAGCAGCAGAGCATGTTCATGTTCCTCCTCTACTCTCAGGGCTTTGTAACTGCAGCCCTAGGAGTACTGGGGGTGGGATGATTCTCCCTGTGGGCGTTACAGGGTGCTTAGCGTTCTCTGCTGTCACCTGCCTCCAGGCTGGGCATAGCAGTAGCATTCCCGAGTCTCCTTGGAGCCAATTCCAAATTTACAAGGAGGAAGAATCACCCCCAGTAAGAACCACTGGACAATAATTCTCTTTAACAGATGGTAGTCCTCGTGTTGGCAATACCATCTTTTTCCATCTTGGCTTTTGTTTTTTAAGGCAATGACTGACTCATTAGTATAGGTGTGCTCTGAAAACAGAACCAGCCAGCTTTCAAATCACAGGCTGAAGCCATTTCCTTGCACCTAAAACACTCAGGCACCAGCTACATTCTCCAGGAAGAACATTCTGTCTGACGTGCTTTCTCGCTGTCTTTGAAAATCATGCAAATGCAAGTCTATCAAGGGCTTAGCAGCCAGGGGTTAATCGTTTCCTTGCAAAAATTAGGTGGCAATGTAGGTCTGGCAGCACCTTCCTAGAATGTGCTTACTGTTGTGCATATTCGCACCAACGCCTCCCATGTGTGAACACACACTCACCAACTGGCGGAAACTTTAACGTTGATCCCCAGAGGCCCTGTGAGCAGTGTTCTCTCTACTAGAAGTGTCCTTGTAAGGGAGACAAGTCTTCCAAAGAAGGGATTGCCCAGGAGACCTGCAACATGTAGCCACAATAGCAAGCTAGCATCCAAAACTGGGTTTCTCTGCAGCCTCAGCCATCACTTCACAGCTCTGTGCAGGCCAGCTCTCCTGCCCCCATGGTGGTTTCAAAATTCTAGGTATCCCAAAGCATCTTCCAGGCCAGATCAGCAGGAATGCAACAATCTCCTGCTGGCAGAATCATTTTTATGAGAAGTTAGTGATTTGTGCCTTCCAAGAGCTATGTTCCTTATCAGAGGGATAACCTTGAATGGCACCCGCCTTTTAAATAGTTTACAATTCTGGCAGTCCCCTAGTTAGAACCCCACAGCCTTTATCACCAACCTCTGTGCCCACAGCTTGCAGGCAGATGCTGCCCCTCAAAGATGTGTTGTAAGAAAAACATCAGTGGAAGGAAATTGCTTATTGGCCACCACTCGACAGCTGCAAAGATAGTTCACATGGTCTGATCACATGTCATCCTGAGTTTCCTTTATGTTATAAGTTATTCATACCCCAACCTGCAGTCCTGAGGGTGGTCACTTGTATTTTGTGAGAACATGAGGCTTTGGAGAAAGCAGGAAAGTCGCCTCCTGAATCTGGCATCTACTTGGCAGGGTTCAATGAAACCACCTTGGAGCCAGGCTCGCCAAGCTCAGCAACTTAAAATGCCAGTGTCCAGTTAAGTCTGAGTTTCAGGTGAATGGCAAAGACTTTCCCAGTGATAATATTGCAACCCCACATGGAGCAGTCTGAGTTTCAGGTGAAGGGCAAAGACTTTCCCAGTGATAATATTGCAACCCTACATGGAGCAGAGGCCCAAGGACCCAATGGCAAACTCACAGAGTCCTTCAAAACTATTCCTGGCTCACTAGCCCCCAGCTTTTCCACTGAAGAGAGAGGAGACTTATTCCCTCCTTGCGTTTAAGGTTATGTGTACTATATAGGCACCTCCTAAGCAGTAACCATCATAAGACACCCATGAGCACCCACCCATCATAAGGAAGTGAACGTTGTTGGAAACTCCCTGTGTGCCCCTCTCTCTTCCAAGCCTCCTCCAAGAAGGAACTACCAGTCTAAAATGTATGTTTTTCATTCTCTTCTTTGATTTTTTCATTTTACTATTTCTACATGAGCTCCCCAATGTTTATGGAGCATTGTGTTTTATGAAATTTCTGTTTCAAAGAACCATACTGTCTGTCTTTTCTGAAACTGACTCATTGCACTCACCGATCTCCTCCAATCAGGCATCCGTGATGCTGGGTGGAGCTGTGGTACGTTCATTCACACTGTGGACCCCACAGTGCATCCATTAATCTTGCTGCTGAATATTTGGGTCATCCTTGTATCTTGTATTACAAGCAGTGTTGTTATCCACGTGGGTGTCTGTCTTCTGCTGCACACAAGCACGGTGTGCTCTAAGCATTCCCCTAGGAAGGGATTGCTGAGTCACAGGCAGGTGCTTCTACTTTACCAAGCACTGCAAAGCTGTTTTCAAAGGGGTTGCTCCAGTTTCCATCCCCACCAAGATTGCTTGAGAGAACCACTTGCTGCAAAGCCTGGACAAAATAATCAGTCACTAATCACTGTCAGTTGGGGACAAGGATGAGAAATCGTGTTTTACTGCAGTCTTGCTTTGCACTTTTTTTAAGTTCAGTTTTTAGTAACAGATACTTTTCTAGGCATGTTTCCATGATTTAGGATTTCAAGAAAGATAAAATTTACAAGAAAAAAAAACCCCACTTTGTCCTATGAAAAGACCTTAAGATTGACAGAGGAAATCAAATGATTAACAATATTAAAAAATAAAACAGAAGAAAGAACTAGAAATATAAATTGAAGGGTTAATGAGAAAAGAGTACAATAACTCCACACCAATACAGCTGAGCCCCAAAGGTACCTAATGGTGAATTTAGTGTTGGGACTGTCAGGGTTCCTCTTCCCCAGAATTTCCCTCCATCCAGTGCCAAGACCAGGACGAGCAACTCCGCGGCGCCTCCTTTGGTGAAGTGAGTCAAATGAGTTTTGTTGTTGTTGCTGCTGTTGACAGTCTCACTCTGTCGCCCAGGCTGGAGTGCGGTAGTGCGCTCAATCTCAGGTCACTACAGTCTCTGCCTCTCGTGTTCAAGCGATTCTTGTGCCTCAGCCTCCCAAGTAGCTGGGATTACTGGGGAATGCCACTACCACACCTGGCTAATATTTGTATTTTTAGCAGAGATGGGGTTTCACCATGTTGGCCAGGCTGATCTTGAACTTCTGGCCTCAAGTGATCCGCCTGCCTCAGCCTCCCAAAGTGCTGAGATTACAGGTGTGAGCCACCACGCCCGTCCTGGTGACATGAGTCTTTATTCATCTAGTTTCCTCGCTGAGGATGCTGTCTGCCGGGGTACCGACTTCAGGCCAGCGTTTCCTCGTTTACAGCTTCATTTCTCTGGGCCCAAGAGTGGCCCACATTTCCTCCTTTGGGGACCCCTCCCATCCAGGCTCTAGAGAGTAGCACCACCTCATTTACCTCTTAGGATTAACTTACTATCATAATTTCTGGCATCGAAGAATTTCCCTCATTTTCCCACCAATACCACTATGTGCTGATGACTTTTTGGGGGGACACAGAAGTTTTCTTTGATTTTTTGTAACACCTTTTTCATGCTAGCCAAAACTTTTCATCATTTAAAAAACATGAAATTCAGAACCTAGAATAGCTAAAACAATCTTGAAAAAGAAGAAGAAAATGGGAGGAATTGTGCTACCCGATGTTAACACTTACTATAAAGCCACAGCAGTTAAGACAGTGTGGTTCTGGAGGATTGATAAACATAGGTCAATGGACCAGAATAGAGAAGTTAGAAACAGACCCATCCAAATATGTCCGAGGAGTTTGAAAAAGGTACAAAAATAATTCAATGGAGGAAGAACAGCCTTTCTAACAAATGGTGCTAGAGCAATTGACTCCATGGGCAAAAGTGAACTTTACCCTACACCTTCTACCTTATACAAAAATCAACTCAAAATGGACCATTGACTTAAAAACATCAAACTATAAGACGTTTCAAAAATAAAAGAAAGAAAAGGAGAAAATCTTTAGGACCTGCACTCAGTGGAGAGTTTTTAGACTTGACACCAAGAGTAACACTCAGAAAATGACAAATTGGACCTCAACAAAATGTAAAACTTTTGCTTTCAGGAAGACCCTATTAAGAGGATGAAAAGACAAGCTACAGACTGGGAGAAAAGTTTTGCAAACCACATATCTAACAAAGGATTCGAATCTAGAATATACAAATAACTCAAAGCTCAAGCATAAAACAAAAAAAAAAATCTGTTAGAAAGTAGCCAAGAGGCATAAAGGGACATTTCACTGAGGGGGATATTCAGATGGCCAGTGAGCATCAGAAACAACGTTCAGCATCATTAGCCATTAGGGAACCACAAACGCAAACCACCAGATATTACTACATATGTATCAGAAAGGCTAAGTTTTTTTTTGAATATAATAACATCAAATGTTGTTGAGGATGTGGAAAAGCTGAATCACTTATGCATAGCCGATGGGTATGTCAAATAGCACAACCACTACGGAAAATAGTTTGTCATATCTTACAACAGTAAACACGTGCTTACCCCAGGACACAGCAGATTCACTCTCAGGCATTTATCCCAGAGAAATGAAAACAACATTCACCCAAATATCTACCCATACATTTCCAAAGCAGCTTTACAGTCATCATGGTCCCAAACTGAAAACAACCCAAATACCCTTCAGCGTGTAAACGGCTAAACAAACTGTGAGTACCTGGATGCAGGCTGTGGAATACTACACAGCAATGAAAAGGAGCATGTTATGAACACAGGCAATGACTGGGATGGTGTGCAAGAGGATTCAGCTGAGTGAAAAATGTCAATCCCAAAAGGTTGCATACTGTGATTCTATACATATGTACAGTCTTCTGGAAGTGACAAAATGAGAGATGCAGAATAGGTCAGTGGTTGCTCAGGATTATGGAAGAGGGAGGGAGATGGATGTGGCCTTAAAAGAGCAGAAAAGAGATCCTTGTGGGACTGTCCTGTGTCTTGACCATGTGTGGTCAAAGGAACCTACACATATGATAGAACTGCAGAGAAGTAACACAGGCACACATGCACACACATGCACACACGCATACACACATGCACGCACATGCATGCACACATGTACATGCACACGTGTACACACATGTACACTCGCATATGCGTGCATGTATATACATTGCACACACGCACGCACACGCATATACATGCATACACACATGTACACACACGCACATACACATGGACGCATGCACACACGTGTGCACACACCACATGCGTACACACACGTGCATGCACACACACGCACCTGCACACACACATGCAAACACATACATATGTGCCACACGCACACACACATGCACACACACACACATGCACACACACGTATGCACACACACATACACATGCATGCACACGAGTGCATGAAAACCTGGCAACATCCAAATCCTGGTGTGATATTGTATTATAATTTTGCAAGATGTTACCTTTGGGGAGATTGGGTGATGGGCACATAGGATCTCTCTACAGTATTTCCTAGAACCGCATGTGAATCTGTAATTACCTCAAAATTGAAAGTGCAAAGACAAGCATGAAATGTGAAACCGAAGATTACCATTATTAACATCTTGCGTGCTTCTCCTCATCTCTCAGATAAATGAGTATTTTTAATTAAGCAAAAGTGAGTTGCACATACTATGTTGGAACCATGGAGTCAGGGTGCCCCTCACACACCCAGTCCACTTTGTTGGACCCACAAGTTGTTTTCTGTTTATCTCCATTGTAAGCAGCACTGTGATGAAAACCCTTGTAGATCCATCTCCCAACACGACAATGATGCCTCCCTTCAGGCAAAGAGACTGGCTTATTTTTGACACTAAGTTTGTTCTTAATGAGGAGTGTGTTCTAAAGCAAAGTTTAAAATTAAAAAGACAGCTGGGCACGGTGGTTCACGCCTGCAATCCTAGCACTGTGGGAGGCCGAGGTGGGTGGATCACCTGAGGTCAGGAGTTCAAGACCCGCCTAGCCAACATGGTGAAACCCCACCTCTATTAAAAATACAAAAATTAGCTGGACATAGTGGTGGCCGCCTGCAATCCTAGCTACTCGGAAGGCTGAGGCAGGAAAATCGCTTGAACCACGTGGGTGGAGGTTGCAGTGAGCCGCGGTTGCACCAGTGCACTCCAGCCAGGGCGACAGAGTGAGACTCTGTCTCAAAAACAAAATTAAATTAAATTTAAAAGACACATGGTGGCATGTGGAGGAATAGCTGGCTCTGTGGGGTGTCTAAGCAGCTCCTCTTTAGATGGAAGGTAGGTGCCTTTTTGTTGTGTGTGTTTTGCAAAGACTTACAGGCCAGTTTTATGGCTACGCTCCTTGACCTGAGTCTGCTCTGACGGTTTTCAAAAATATACAATTTTTAATCATTTTAAACTTGCTTTATTCATTTGCACAATCTATTTTTCAGACTATATCAAAGTCAACTCATTTTTTAATGAAAATAAAATTCAACATTTTTGCAAGCAACTGATGGCTCAATTCTCAGATCTGTCTGGGGCATGGTAGACAAGGAATCTGGGTCTAAATTATTAGAAACACACACACACACCAGAAAATCCCTTCTGCTATCAGACTTAGACCCTAGACCCGTGTCTTACTCTTTAATCTTAGCCTGATAGGTCTCAATTCTCAAAACAATGCTCTGAGGTTCTGTTAGCATCCCCATTTACAGACAGGGAAACAGGCAGACAAGTAACTTGGACAAAAGACCAGTCGGGAGCAAAACAGTTTGCTCAGAAGAGCGTGGACACCCCGCTTCTCCCCTTCTCGGAGGCTGCTTTTGAGGACTCATCTGTGCAGCTCTGGGTCCCCTGGAGTTAGTCCAGGCAGTAGGAAGTCAGGAAGGGGATTTAAGGCAACAAGATCTGGGACTCTCCCAGCAGCATGGAAGAGTCTGTCTTTAACAGAATGGTGGTTTGATGAGTGCTTTGATTCTCATATCAGAACAAATTTAAGGAGCCAGTGGCCAAAATCCACACAAAGATCCCGCTTCATGTGATTCCCTGAGACCAGCCAAGATGCCAGCTGAGAGCCCATATTGCAGATCCAGGACTCCAAGGAATCTGCATTGCAGGGTCAGCAGTCAAGACCCACAAGAGGGGAGGTTAAAACCCAGGGCTTTGAAAACTCATCTGATGGGCCCTCTTGTTGGATATTGGACCACAGGGTGGGTGGGTGATGAGCAGTGACGAAGGGATATGAAGACAACCTAACCGACGCCCACTGCCAAGCAGCAAGGCCCAATTTCTGTTTGGCACTGCTCTCTGCATTCCTTCCCATGCCCCACGGCCTATGCACAGGCCCCAGTCTGCGCTTACCATGGGGATACCACAGGACGTGCCAGGTTTCCACCTGTAAAGTGGGAAATTTCACATGCTCATTCCATAGAATTTCACGTCCTCTGCTCCTGTGATGTCAAATTCACCCATGTTTCACCCGTGTGTTGTTCCCGGCTTTGTTTCAAATTCAAAGAAAATATCCCATAATACAGGAACACCTGTTCTCAGAGGCTGCTGTGTTATTTACTGGTCAATGCTGCATCATTTCTTTCTTTCTTTTTCTTTTTCTTTTCCTCTCCGTTTCTTTTTTTTTTAAATTTAACTTTGTGCTATTCGTACTCCTCTCATCTCCCCGCCAAAGCCCGTAACAAGACATTTCAGAAGCATTTCACCCTTTTATCTGCACTTAAGGGCTTTGATCTATTACCTTGGAGGGGTTATTTATCTGCCACTATAGCTTCCTCGCAGGAAAAGTGGTCCAAGGAGGCTGGCCTAGAACTGCTTGTAGCTTTTTCAAGGAGTCTCTGCTAGCACACCCCACTCCCAGATCAATCTGCTTTTTATTTGCACTCTGTGGCTAAATGCTCTTTCAAAGAGATGTCAGCTTCCACCCCAGGGTGGTTCATCATCTTCTGGAAATCTGGGTGCCTCTTGTCCCTGGCTTTGATTTTGCCAATTCATGAGGTGCAATCCTTTCCCTCATGGAGGCCAGGGTCACTCTCTGCCTCCAGAGGACAACGATGAGAATGAGGCAGTGGCCTCAGCGGAGATGGGGACCATGCTGAATAGACATCTAGGCTCCATCCGCAGGGAAGTCCCACAGCTCCAGCAAGTACGGGTGGGGCCTTGTCAACCAGCTCCCGGGTCTGATGGAGATGGTCAGTTGGTCACTGAATCTCTGAGTAGCTCTGGTCTAAGCCACTCTGACAGGAACTTGTCTGGTCTATTTTATGTCACTAATAAAAATATTTTTCCCCTGCCACTTACTGAATTGTCACTGGTGAACATTCACTGTGCACCTGTTGGGATCAAGCCCTGGAGCATGAAAAGGTTATCCACAAAGGCCATGGAAGCTGCTCCAGCCCTGGAGACAGTCATGCAGACATCACACATATCAGCAAACCTTCCGAAGGCTTCCTTGTCAGACCATGAGCTCGGTGGCCAACCACACAGGTTTAAATCCTGATGCCTCCCTTTGCCAGCTGTGAAATACTTTGACAGGTGATGTAGCCTCCCCGAGCCTCAGTTTATCCATCTGTGAAATGGGTATTATGACACAGCATACAGGGTCACTGTAATGAAGATGAAAAGAGACGGGAATTGAAGGGTGCTTGGCAGAGCTGTTGGAATCAGTCAGTGTGATGTTCTCAAAGCTTTGCAGCATAGATGGGGCTGCAAAATCAAGACATTCAAAGTCACAGGGCTCTTCCTGCAAGCCCTGGAAGGTGCTACAATAGGCACTTAGGCATGGGTATTTACCCACAGGAGGAGCCCCTCACCAGCCAGAGGGCAGAGGGCACCAAGCGGCATCTCCAAACGCTGGGGCCCTTTGCAGGCTCCTGGCTCAAAGTCGTGATGTTTGAGGGGACTTTGCAGCCCAGAGCTAACAGCAGCTTCTGACAAGGGAGGGGCACATTGAGCTTCCTCTGAGGAAAATCGCAGAAGCCCCCACCCTGATGGCCAGTCGCAGGAGCCCCCCACCCTCATAGTCACTCACAAGAGCCCCCCACTCACACAGCCACTCACAGGAGCCCCCCAGCCTCATGGCCACTCGCAGGAACCCCCCACCCTCACGGCCACTCGCAGGAATCCCCCACCCACACAGCCACTCGCAGGAGCCCCCCACCCTCACGGCCACTCGCAGGAACCCCCCACCCTCACGGCCACTCGCAGGAACCCCCCACCCTCACGGCCACTCACAGGAACCCCCCACCCTCACGGCCACTCGCAGGAGCCCCCCACCCACACGGCCACACCACCTTGTCGGAACTGCTCGGAGCTGGGAGATAACGTGTGGGTCAGTGAAACGTCTCTAGTGTTTTTCCCCATTTTGAATGATCTCATCTTCCCAATGATTCAAATCTGAAGAGCAGCCTTTTAGGAAGAAGACTAGGAACTCAGAAATCACAGGAGGCAACAATGTCCTTTCAAAAATAAAGAGAAGCCAACCCTTTCCTCCCCCGACCCAGCCACAGAGACACACAGACCCCAGGGTGAGAGGGCCTGGAGGAGGCTGGCAGTCCAAACTGCTCTGCAAAAGGAGAGTGTGGCAGCAGAGAGACCTGCCCACAGAGGCGATGGTGAGGACACAGGCTCATGGGAGGCCAGAGGACTCCTGACTGGACCCAGGAAGAGTCAGGGGAGTCCCACCTAGACAAGAGGGAGTGCAGACAGAGCCCAGGTTGGCACGCAGACAGTCACCCCATTATTTGCAAGCCTGGTACCTTCATGAGTCACTCCAGTAGTGACCACAAACTGGGCAGAGCTTAGAACAATGAAGTCAAGACTCAAGGTGTGAGCCAGGCCACCTCCCTCCACCACAGGGACACACAGGCCCTCGGGGAGGCTCCTCCTTGCCTCTCAGAGCCTCCATTGGCTGCTGCCAGTCCCTGGCGTCTACGGCTTGTGTGACTGCATCTACCCAGGCTCTGCCTCCATCTTCCCTTCTAAGGACACAGTCATTGGATTTGGAGTCCACGTGGATCATCCCTGAAGATTTCACCTCGAGATCCCTAATTACATCTGTAATTACATCAGTACATTAAAAAAAAAAGATGTACATAAAAATTACATCTTTACATCATCTGTAAAGATCTTTTTTTCCAAATAAAGTCTGTTAAAAGAAAAACTTCAGGCGAATTACATTTAAAGGAGTTAATGGAACAATGAACGATTCGTGAATTGGGCAGCCCCCAGAATCGCAGCAGATTCAAGGAGACTCCGGGGTGCCTTGTGGTCAGAACAAATTTATAGACAGAAAAGGGAAATGACGTACAGAAACCAGCACTGAGGTACAGAAACACCTGGACGGGTTACAGGTTGGCATTTGCCTTATTTGAACACAGTTCAAACACTCAGCAGTCTATGAGAGGTTCAAGTATGGCTGCTGGGATTGGCCAAGACTCAGCCACTGTTACCAGTGCCTACTCCTAAGTTAGGGCTTCCATCTTCTCTACCCACTAAGTGAGGCTGCACTCCAA
This sequence comes from Trachypithecus francoisi, assembly GCF_009764315.1. Classification (NCBI taxonomy): domain Eukaryota; kingdom Metazoa; phylum Chordata; class Mammalia; order Primates; family Cercopithecidae; genus Trachypithecus; species Trachypithecus francoisi. The sequence continues at coordinate 56,854,954 of NW_022681467.1, forward strand.
TATAGAAGTACAGAGTCCTTCTCAGGCCATATTTAGTTTGCTTTAAAAATTTACTTCCACAGGCTCCAGATGAACTTACAATTTGGGTGGTGGGTGGTGGCCACCATTCAGCCCACTGCAGGGGGCTGCTGTACCATACTCAGCCTCGGTCTCTGCATTTCAAAAGTGAGAGCAATAGCAGTACCCTCCTCAAGGAGTCGAATGAGTTTCATGAGCAAGGCTGTGTGTCAATAAAGCCCCAGAACATTCTTCCTTCCCTGGGAGCTTGTTAGGAACTCAGCCTCTCAGCTGGCCCCAGACGATCGACTCAGAAGGCACATTTTCACAAAATCTCGGGTGATTTCTGTGCACACCCACATGTGAGGGTCCCTGCCTTCTAACAGCATGCCAGGTACCTAGGTAGTACTCAGACACATCTGTAGCTACTGCCCACATGGCAGTTCCAGGAGGGATTCCAGAATCACACTTCAAGCATCTGGACTTCTCCATGAAGCTCACGGGCATGGGTTTTTCACACTATGATTTCCATTTATTTTTGTGGTAACAAGTGCAACTACTTTTTTTTCCGCACATAGCTTGTTTTTAGTTCTTAGGGCTGGATATCTTTATGGTTTTTTTATTTTAATTTTTAAGTTCTGGAGTACATGTGCAGGACGTGCAGATTTATTACATAGGCAAATGTGTGCCATGGTGGTTTGCTGCACCTATCAACCCGTCCTCTAGGTATTACACCTCACATGCATTAGCTATTTATCCTGATTCTCTCCCTCCCTCTTCCCCCCAACAGGCCTCAGTGTGCATGGTTCCCCTTTCTGTGTCCATGTGTTCTCATTGTTCACCTCCCACTTACAAGTGAGAACATATCGTGTTTGGTTTTCTGTTCCTCTGTTAGTTTTCTGAGGATAATGGTTTCCAGCTCCATCCATGTCCCTACAAAGGACATGATCTTGTTCCTTTTCATGGCTGTATACTCTTCCATGGTGTATATATGCCACATTTTCTTTATCTGGTCTATCATCAATGGGCATTTGCGTTGTTCCACGTCTTTGCTATTGTGAATAGTGCTGCAATGAACACACTCAGTGTGGTGACTCGTCAGAGATCTAGAACCAGAAATACCATCTGACCCACCAATCTCATTCCTGGGATTGATTTATATACCCAAAGGAATATAAATCATTCTATTACATAGATACACTTGCAACTACTTTTAAAAGTTCTCTTTTCAAAAGAGTTTCTTCTGAGTTACCACTTTTATGAGACTAAAAAAAGAAAAAATAATCCTTTTTTAAAATTAAATACTATCCAAATTAAAAATACATTTTTAGTAGTGGTGCCATTGCCTGGTGTTGTGTTTCTTTCCACGGGGGAATTATTTTCAGGGAAGAAAATCATAATTCCCTTGATGAGCCCTGGGTTTGGGTCTGTGCTGGGCAGGTGATATGCCCTGTGCCAGACTGAAGCCCACCCAAGGAGTGTTGCCTCCAAAGGCTCAGAGCAGACAGGCTCGCAGACCTGTAGACTCAGCGTCAACCGTCTGTCCAGCTGCTTCAATAAGAATGCCTTAAAATCATCGCTTCCTGACATGTAACCCCTCCCACCAACCACTTCCATCATTAAAGGTTATACTCAAACCTTATGCTCTTTAAGTATTTTAGCTCCTGTTGGAACATTTTATACTTTCAATAATAAAAGGCTAAGATTTTTCACTACCTACATTATTCGTCTCTTGATAAAAATTTCCAGCCTTTATCTCCTCCTCAAAGGAACATAATTTAAATATGAATAATGAAAAATACTTCCAGAAACATAAACTCAATAATGCTTTCTGAGGTGCAAACTGCTTAATGTGAAACTTGGATGCAACACAAAAGAACTGAATGTTAGCAAATTATGCTTTCTGACTTGGCATGTAATAAAATTCTCAATGGGCCTGGCAGCCAGTGGCGGGAGGGACGATGGCAGTGAGGAGAGCATGACTTTTTAGGCTATTTGCGAGGGTGAGTGCAGGCAAGATGTTCTGGCAAGCCTTTGGAATTAAAATGGCAATTCTAAATACCTTTTCATCACATGTTTTAATATTATACACATTCTTACTCTTTTATGGAGATGAATTTTCAGAGAGAATCAATGTGTTAAAAAGCCGAAGTGTAAATTTATTCCTTTGCTATTAAAAAAAAAACACAACTTGCATAAAAGTTATTTATGGGAAAGTAAGGAAATTCAAATCTAAGCCAGGCCTTTGAACGTCAGCTAGCCTCTCTCTCTCTCCTCTCTCTCTTTTCTTCTCTCTCTCTTTCTTTCCTGCCCCCACCCCCAAATAATAAGCATATGGTTTAATTCTGCATAGAACTAAGTAGGATGTTTCCTACAGTCTTTGGTTTGTTTGTTTTGCCAGTGTTATGGAACATCTGCGATAGAAGCCTTTCGGGGTTTATGCCACTTTGGGAGGTGCTGCCCACAGACAGACCTCAGGGGGCTCGTCCAACACCTCGCAGAGTCACCAAGATATCCCCAGTCTCCTGTTGCCATTCTCGTTTTCACACTAACTGTGTTTGTCATTGTGTTTTTCTGAGTTCAAGCAAAGAGAAGAAAACCCACATGCAGTATTTGAGAAGGACCGTCTGCGGAGGAGGCTGAGCAGAAGCGCCAAGTGTGCTGGATTCACCAAATCTTCAAGCTCCTTCCTGGGTTCCTCCCCAGCTCTTTCTATATCCCTTGCTCTATTTAGTCACATTGTTTATGGTAACAGTTACGAGAAAGAAGATTTGTTTAGCACTAAGTGTTTCACACCTTGGTTAAGGCAGTTCATGCTCCAATTCTATTTCAGGCTTTATTTATGAATGTGCAGCTTTCCAAGGGTGCAGGGTGTGACAGCCAGCTGTGTGCCTCTTTTTAAAAAGGCAAGTCTCTCGTTGACAAGAAAGGTTTATTGACACACATTGAAGGACTGTTTTCCTTTTGTATTAAGAGTAACAACTAGCTGCGCTCCTAGCAACACAAACATTTTCAGCCTGTACAAAACGTTTGCTGAGAAGATGGATCAACTATGAGACTTAATGACTGGGTCAAAACAGTTTCAGTAAGTGGGGAAAGGAGTTCAATCTTTCTCACTCTGCAAAAGAAAGCCATGACTTTTTTTTTTTTTTTTTTTTTGAAAGATGACAGCTTGGCCCACCAGGTCAATCACATGTTAAAGTCATTGCGCAGGGGACAGTGCCAGGCTGCAACAGCCTTGTGCAATTGCAAACCAAGGTGTGCATAAAATGTAATCAAGTTAAAGTTCAGCTATTGCAAGGCCTCTCTCCAACACCGAAGGCCTTACAAAGATGACAGTAATCTTAGGAAAAGCAGAGACATTGGAAAGACACCTTGGTCTTCAGTTTTTACTGACATGACCTCTGTCCAAGCCAAGAGGTATAATCACAGTACTGCTGCTCCTGCGGATGACCCATAGGCCCTTCCCCCAGGGTTAGAAAAATATTCTCTCCCTCCTTCCCACTTTCCCTCCTTCTCTCTCTCTCTCTCTCTCACTCTCTCTCTCTCTCCTGCCTCCCCCTCCCTCTCTCTCCCTGTATTAATCCATTCTCACGCTGCTATAAAGGCATACCTGAGACTGGGTAATTATAAAGAAAAGAAGTTTAATTGACTCACAGTTCTGTATGTCTGGGGAGGCCTCAGGAAACTTACAGTCATGGTGGAAGGGAAAGAGGCATGTCCTACATGGAGGCAGGCGAGAGAGAGAGCAAGCAAGAACAGGAAAACTGCCTTAGAAACCCATCAGACCTCATGAGAACTCACTCACTATCATGAGAAGAGCATGGGGGAAACTGCCCCCATAATCCAATCACCTCCCACCAGGTTCCTCCCTGGACACATCTGAGATGAGATTTGGGTGGGGACACGGAGCCAAACCATATCAGTCCCTGTTTGTCTCCCTTCCTTCTTCTCTCCCTCTCTCACCTTCTCTCTCTCCCATCTGGCCTTTCTCTCCTCCTGTCTCCTACTCTCCCTCTCTCCCTTTCTTTCTCTTTTCCCCCACTTCTTCCTCCCTGCTCAATAATGTCTCTCTAACCCTTCAACTCCCTTGGTGTCTCTCTCCTTTCTCTCTCTTTCTCATATCTCCTTCTCCCTTCCTCTCCTCTGCCCCCTCCATTTTCTTCTCACCTTCCGTAATCTCCTTCTCTCTCCCTTCACAATCTCCTTCTCTCCCCCATCTCTGGCTATCACACAGCAGCCCACGAAACTGCCCACACTTGCAAACTGAATCAGAAGCAAACTTGTCCTTGCACTATTTCTACCTCCAGCTTTGCAGATGTCCCTGAGAAGGAGGCACAATGGCCCAGCTACCTTCTCAGGCCTGTTCATGCCAATGTTGCTAGGATGTTGATGTCCAACTGGACAAAGACCTCTGAAAACACAGCAGGGAGCAAGTTGGTTCTTTCCTTGCTGCTGTGAGGGCAAACTCACACCATGGAGAATCAGGAGGGCCCCCTGCAAAGGATGACAAAGCACCTGGGGAAGGATTGGGGCTCGGCTGGGGTTTCAGGTCTAAGGAGGTGGGTCTGCATCGGGCGCTGTCAGAAAAGGGACCAATTCTGTGACTTGGGGTCTCAATCAATCATATCTGGGGAGGGTGGGTCAGAGGGAGGATCCAGCTGTGTGATACAGCAGCAACTTCCACTGGTTCATGGAGTGTGGGTGGCACAGTGAACTTGCTTACCATGGACGTTCTTCAATATTGTTTGTGTTCGTGTTGGATGGGGAGCAACACAGCTCGGCTGTCAGCAGTGGACAATTTGTCCTAGCATTGGGGTCAGTCCGGTTCTGGGACCACAGCAGCTGCCATGTTTTCTTTCTAGAATGTAAGAAAGGGAAATTCCAAAAGCTAAACACCCACTGACATTCCACAGACTTCCTACCACACCAACTCCATTAACCGGGTTGCATGTTGAAGACAAGTGACTGTGGTGCCCTCACGTCCCCACCACAGTTGCTATGCGGTGGAATTTTTTGAGAGCAGAAGAAAAGTGGCCCCTTGGTGAACGTGAATGGCCTCTGAATAACCTGGAGTGGAGAGCACGAGGGTCTCCCTGTGAGCATCCCAGTCAGCTGTTCCCACTCAGCAGCCGCAGGCAAGTAACTTAGGTCTCTGGTTCAGGTTGGTCCCCTTTGCAGTGGGCATGAGAAGTGGTCACTTCAGTCTCTCCACTCTGCCCCAGTGCACCTGGGGCCTTTGTGTGTTTAGGCAAAACTCTCCAGCCAGAACACTGGAGGCTGGCACTGAGCTCTACAGTTCTCTGTAGCATCCTCGGGTCCCGTTCTCTGCCTTTGCATCTGTGCCTTTAGCTTGCCAGAGGAGCTCCTCCCTTTTTTCACAGGGATAACTCCTGCCTGTCCATCCTAAAGGTATCACCTCCTGCAGGAAGTTCTCTGTACTCCCTGGCTCTCACAGCCCCTGTGGTCAGGGGGGCTGTGATGGACTGGAGCTCATCCCATCTCTTCCCCTCTGGCTGATCCTGGGAGAGTAAACTGTGTCCCTCTCCCCTCAGCAAAAAGCCTCAGGGCTTTCCAAGGGAGCCACCATGTCCTTGGGCTTCAGTACAGGGACTCTGGCTCTGGCCCTGAAGGATGCTGTCCCACCCATCTCTCCTCTCCCTTCCCATCCCTTACATTTCAGGAACCCAAAGATAGGCTGTGGGAAAGCAGAGGCAGATGAGTGGCAGATGAGCCCAGTAGTAGGCACGGGGAGGCGTTCTGGGCTGGCTGCACCATGGTGGAGGGGTAGCAGCCGTGTTCTGCCAGCACCACTGCACCTGGATTACAGCTCAGGTCTTCCCTTCCAGGCCCTCAACCCATCACCCCATGGGTTTTTAACTCAGAAACCCCCCACAGAGGCTCAGGGTCCTCTGATATTCTGATGGACTCCACTCTCCTCCTAGAATTGTCCTCCCCTTCTCATGGGTCTGTCCATCATGTGACCATCTGTACCCCACCCCACCCCTCCAGCACGCACTACACATACTCACATGGGCCTAGGCATGGGTAAGCATGGGCCCCAGGCAGGACCCTGGCTTAGGACTGCCACCCCTAAGGGAGAAGGAGGCCTCGGTCAGAGACTGCAGGGACCAGGAGCCACATCAGCTTGGCGCTGCCCCCACAGAGGTGGGGGCCTGAGCACAAGGTAGGGGAAGCAGCAGCCAGGAGCCTTGAGGTCAGCCCAGCCTGAGCCCTCTCACCAGACTGTTCTGTTGAAAATGCCAATATGTGCTCTCTTTATGTTTCATGTTTATTTTCACCTTGAGTTGCTTTTCTATCACTTGCAACCAAAAGCCTCACACTCCAGAGTGCAACCAGAGCATTTGGAAAGCAAAGTACCATTGAGAATTCTGCTCAGAACATGAGGAGAGGCTTCCTGTGTGGCTTGCTTATTGGCTCTGCCTCATCCAGGTAGTTCCAGCGACTGGATCACAGGTTTCCAAGAGAGACAGAGGCAGAGAGAGAGATTTCAGCCAGCACCATGCAGTCTGAGTGGAGGAAACTTCCTCCAACTCCTTCCTAATCGATAAGTGCATATTGGAAGACAAGAAAGATCTATACGCAGTATGAATAGCATCCCAGTGGCTCTTTCCTGATAGGCCTGGACCAGCCGACTGCATACAGATGGAGTCCAGGTGGAGGGACCATGCACAGTGGCTCAGGCCAGAGTGCACTGTTACTCACTCGGACCCAGAGGGCCGTCCGTCCTGATTCAATGGTAAACACGGTCCTTTGTCTGAATGTCAGGAAGGAGCCTAGGATTCCCTGAGTTTCCAAACAGCAGGCCTGGGAAATTCCAAACCAAGGCTTGTGCTTATATGTTTAATTCAATCTGTGTTGTAACAATATTTAACAATATAGAATTACTATGGTAGGAATTTATTCAGTCAGTTCAAGTTGATCTTTTTTTTTTTTTTTTTTTTTTGAGACGGAGTCTCGCTCTGTCGCCCAAACTGGAGTGCCGTGGCCGGATCTCAGCTCACTGCAAGCTCCGCCTCCCGGGTTCATGCCACTCTCCTGCCTCAGCCTCCTGAGTAGCTGGGACTACAGGCACCGCCACCTCGCCCGGCTAGTTTTTTGTATTTTTTAGTAGAGACAGGGTTTCACCGTGTTAGCCAGGATAGTCTCGATCTCCTGACCTTGTGATCCGCCCGTCTCGGCCTCCCAAAGTGCTGGGATTACAGGCTTGAGCCACCGCGCCCAGCGAGCTGATTTTTTTAATCCCCCACTCACAGTGAGTACAGAGTGCCGAAGGCGTTTAATGAATATTTAATGGATTGAAGGTTCGGAATAATACTTTATAGAAAAAGTTTTAGGGTTTAGGATAATATATGGAAACTGCTGTGTTACTCTGTTGTTTTGTCCATGTGATAATTAAAACACAAACATACCTGAGACCCATCATTTCACCTTAAGGTGATGAGTTTTGAGAATTTACTTATGGCTTTTATTTTCTGTTTCACATGCATACACTTTGATTTTGATGCCTCTACAAAGATGACTTCTTTATTCTTTGGATTTTCATTTCCATCTTTAAGTGCTTTTGTTCCTGACTCTACCCACTCCATGTTGTGTACTTTCCAAACATGACTGGCTATGAGATTTGCTTGTTACTGGGTGAAAATGCACTTTCTCTGGTCCACCCCAGATGTCCAATGTCAGGGTCTGTAGAGATGGGATCCAGTAATGTGCCTGTCTACCAAACTCTTCATCCCCGCTCTGGGGTTCCAGCAAGCTCTGTGTTGCAATAAGAGGCAATGATATGTACAGTAAACTTTTTACCCATTGTAGATTCTAAAACCTATGAGAATATTATAAGGGTAGATTCTCGGCAGAATTTTCAAATATAGCATGAAATGTATTTGCATTTAAAGTCACATTCTTACATATTAGTTGAGTGACTATTCCAGTCCAGGCCCTGAATCAAATACAGATTTTACATTTAGACCTGTGATATGTTAGAGTTAATTTTGTGGAAGGTTGAATGTCTGTGTCTAGATTAGTTTTGAGCATGTGCGAGTTAATTTGTTCCAACTTCATTTCCTGAAGAGACTCTCCTTCCTCCATGGTATGATCTTGTCTTCTTATTTGTTTGGGTCTATTTCTAGCCTCTGTTTTGTTCTATTGATCTATTTGTCTATTCTATTTTCAACACCACACTGTCTGGATGATGACTGTAGCTATAGAGTGAGTCTTGAAGTCAAGCAATGTTGTCCTCTGACTTTGTTCTCCTTCAACATTGTGTTGCCTGTTCCGGGTCTTTTGCTTTCCCACATAAATTTTAGATTGTTTGTTGATTTCTACAAAACACCTTGCCAAGATTTTGATTGGGATTGAATTGATTCTGTGGATCAAAGTGGGAAGCATGAACACCTATACAATATTGAGTCTTCCAATCCAGGAAGACAGAATATCTCTCAATGTATTTTGCTCTTCTTTAGTTTTATCACTGTTCTGTAGTTTTCCACAAATAGTGCCTGTTCATATTTTGTTATACCTAAGTATTTTATTATTTGGTGCTATTTTAGATAGTAATTTTTAAGTTTCAAATTCCAATTTTTCATTGTTGGTATGTAGGAAAGCAATTGACTTTTGTGTATTTACATTATATCCTGCAACCTTGCTATACTAGTCTATCACATGAAAGAGATTTTTGTACATTCTTTGGCATTTTCTACATAGGCAACTCTGTCATATACAAAGATAGTTTTATTTCTTTCTTCTCAACCTGTATATTTTTATTTCCTTTTCTTGTCTTATTGCATTAGTTGGGATCAGCATGCTGTTGACTACAAGTGGTGAGAGGCAACATGGTTGCTTTATTCCTTATTTTAACAGGAAAGAATCCAGTTTCCCACCAATAAACATCATGTTAGTTGTAATTTTTTTGTTGACATTCTTTGTCAGGTAGAGGAAGTCCCTTTCCACTCCTGCTTTGCTGAGAATTTTTATCATGAATGGATGTTGCATTTCGTCAAGCACTTCTTCTGCATCTGCTGATGTAATTGTATGACTTCTATCCTTTAGCCTGTTAATGGGATGGCTTGTATTAACTCATTTTCAAATGTGAAATGAGTTGCATACTTGGGATAAATACCATTTGATCATAGTGTGTAATTATGTTTACACGTTATAGGATTCAATTTGCTAATATTTTCTTGAGAATTGTTGCATTTACATTCATGAGAGATGTTGGCCTATAGTTTTTCTTTCTTGTACTGTCTTCATCTGATTTGGGCATTAGGATAATGTGGGCCATATAAAATGAGTTGGGACACATTCTCGCTGCTTCTGGAAGAAATTATGGAGAATTGGTATGATTTCTTCATTAAATATTTAGTGGAATTCACCAGTAAACCAATCTTGTACTAGTGCTTGCATTTTTGGAAGATTATTAATGATTGATTCAAATTATTTTATAAATGTAAGCCCATTTATATTATCAAATTATCCTTGTGTGAGTTTTGACTGTTCCCTGAGTTATCTTCCAAGGAATTGGGTTATTTCATCCAAGTTATCAAATTTGCAGGCATAGAGTTGTTGTGGATTGCTATAATCCTTTTAATGTCCATGAGATCAGTAATGATGCCTCTTCTTTCATTTCTGATGTTAGTGATTTGTGACTTCTCTATGTTTATCTTGGTTAGCCTGGAAAGATGACTATCCATTGTATTAATCTTTTCTAAGAAACAGCATTGGGTTTTGATTTTCTCTATTATTTTCCTGTTTTAAATTTTATTGATATCTGCTTTAACGTTTATTATTTTTCTACTGCTTGGTGTAGGCTTAAGTTGTTCTTGTTTCTCTTTTTCTGAAGATGAAGCTTATATTATTGATTTTTTGCTTATTTTCTAATATATGCATTGACTGCTACAAATTTCCCTCTAAGCACTGCCTTCTTTGTATGTCACAAATTGTGATGCTATACCTGTATCTTTCTGTTTAAATTTTTTTTTATCTTGAGACGTATTATTTGACCCATGTGTGTTATTTTAAAATGTATTACTTCATCTCCAAGTATTTGGGGGTTTTCTGATTGTCTTTCTGATATTAATTTGTAGTTTAATTCCGTTGCAGTCTAATGACACACTTTGTGTGATTTCTGTGATTTTAAATTGGTTAGTGTTTGTTTTATGGCTCATAATGTGGTCTGTCTTGGTGAATGGTCCCCACTAGCTTGAGAAGAAGGTGTAGTCTATAGTTACCGGATGGAGAATTTCTTTTTTTTTTTTTTTTTATTGAGACGGAGTCTCGCTCTGTCGCCCGGGCTGGAGTGCATTGGCCGGATCTCAGCTCACTGCAAGTTCCGCCTCCCGGGTTCACGCCATTCTCCTGCCTCAGCCTCCCGAGCAGCTGGGACTACAGGCGCCCGCCACCTCGCCCGGCTAGTTTTTGTATTTTTTAGTAGAGACGGGGTTTCACTATATTAGCCAGGATGGTCTCGATCTCCTGACCTCGTGATCCGCCCATCTCGGCCTCCCAAAGTGCTGGGATTACAGGCTTGAGCCACCGCGCCCGGCCGGAGAATTTCTTAAATATCAGTTAGATCAAATTGATTGATGATGTTATTCAGTTGAACTTCAATTAATCTTTATTGATTTTCTGCCTGTTTAACCTGTCAATTACCAATAAAGAGGTGTTGAAATCTCTAATTATAGTAGTAGACTTGTCCATTTCTCCTTGCAGTTCTACCAGCTTCCTGCCCTACTTATTCTGAGGCTCTCTTGTTAAGTCTGCAGACCTTTAGGGTTGCTACGTCTTCTTGGAACACGGGTCCTTTTGTCATTATACAATACCACCCTGTATCCCTGATCATTTTCCTTTGTTCCTTCTTCTGACGTCTGCTTTGTCTGGAAGTAACATGGCTACTCCAGATTTCCTATCAGCTTTAGCATGTTATATCTTTCTTAATCCTTTACTTTTAACCTGTAAATCATTACATTTAAAGTAGGTTTCTTACAGAAAAAATATAGTTGTGCATTCGTATTTTTAATCTATTCTGATAGTCTCTGTTCTTTAATTGGTGCATTTAGACAATTCATATTTAAAATGATTATTGATACATTTGAATTAATATCTACCATATTTGCAATTCTTTTCTATTCTATACATTCATCCTTTATCCTCTCCCTACATTTATTCATCTTTCCTGGTTTTAATTGAGCATTTAATATGATCACATTATATCCCCTTTCTTAGTAGGTAGTTGTACTTCTTTATAATATTTTTAGTGACTACTCTAGTATTTCAACTGACATACATTTTTAACTATCTAAGTCCACCTTAAAATAACAGTATAACAGGCAGGGCATGGGGTCTCATGCCTGTAATCCCAACATTTTGGGAGAGCGAGGTGAGTGGATCACAAGGTCAGAAGTTCGAGACCAGCCTGGCAAATATGGTGAAACCCCGTCTGTACTAAAAACACACAAAAAAATAGCTGGGTGTGGTGGCATTCACTTGTAGTCCCAGCTACTCGGGAGGCTGAGGCAGAAGAATTCCTTAAACCTGGGAGGCGAAGATTGCAGTGAGCCAAGATTGTGCCACTGCACTCCAGCCAGGGTGACAGAGCGAGACTCTGTCTCATAAATAAATAAATAAATAAATAACAGTAAACCACCTCATAGTACCCGTGCCTTATAATCATAATCAAGTATTCTCAATTTCTTCCTCCTATCTTCTCTAGCATCACTGCCATTCCTCTCATTTATTCATATGTTATAATCACCCATTGCTACAATTATTTTATTTTAAACAAACACCTATTTTTGGATCAACTAAGAATAAGAAAACTAATTTTTTATTTTTTCCTGTCATTCATTACTGCTCTGATGATCCTCATTTCTTTATGTAGATCCAAGTTTCTGACCTACAACATTGTCCTTCTCTCTAAAGATTTTCTTACAATATTTCTTGCAGAGCAGTTCTGCTGGCAAAAAAACAAAACCGTATTTGTTTTGTTTGTCTGAGAAAGTCTTTATTTCTTCTTCACTTTGGACGTGTAATGTCACTAGATACAAAATTCTAGATTGGTGTGGAATTTTCTCCCGCCAACACTTTAAATACTTCACCCTACTCTGGTCTTCCTTGCATAGTTTCTGATGAAATATCTATTGTATTTCTTTTCCTTTTTTCTCTAGAGGTGTTATTATTTCCTCTGACTTTCTCAATATTTTCTTGTCTTTGGTTTTCTGCAGTTTGTGTGTAATATGCCTAGATATGTTTTAAAAAAAAACACTTAATATGCTTGGTGTTCTCTGAGCTTCCTGGAATTATGCTTCGGTGCTTATCATTAATTTTGGAAAGTTTCCAGTCATTATTACATCAGATGTTTCTCATGCTCCTTTTTCTTTTTACTCTTCTGGTTTTTCAACAATGTATATGTTATATCTTTTGGCATTTCCCCATAGTTTTTGAATATCCTGTTCTATTTTAAATTTTTTTAACTTCTTGAATTTCAGTTTGGGGAGTTTCAAGCTCACTAATTTTTCTTCAGCTGTTCCCAGCCTATTGTAAGTCTATCAAAGGCATTCTTCATTTTTGTTACCATATTTTTTTATTTCTAGCATTTCCTTTTAATTCTTTCTTAGAGTTTCCGTCTTTCCTCCGACATTACCCATCTGCGTTGCATGCTGCATACTTTTTCCATTAGAGCCCTTAGCACATTAATCACAGATGTGTCAGATTCCATGTCTGATCATTCTGAGTCATAGCTCAGTCTCGTTCTGCTGCTGTCTTAAGACTTTGTTTTGTTTTCTTTTCTTTTCTTGCTTTTTGGCACGTCTTGTATTTGTTGTTGATACTGTTGCTGTAAGGCAGTTATGTTGCAAGAGCCAAGAAGGAAATGGGCATTTAGTGTGAGACAGTGTGTTAATCTAGGTAGAGTCCGACCGTGTTTTGTGCTTGCTGTGGCTGCAGGTGCCAGAGGCTTCAAACTTCTCTACTGTTCTTGCTTTTTCTCTCTTCTTTTCCTTAGGTCTCCATAAGTCTTCCCACTTAGAGAATGTCTGCACCTTGCAACTCTGTCACTGTTTTCTGCAGGAACCTGTCAGTGGGGTGGCAAAGTGTGGCAGGGAGAGTGTCTCACAATATTCTGATTAAATCTGTCTTGTAATGGGTCTGTGTCTCAGGGCTGTGACAGTCACAGGCGTTTCTCCAGTGGTATAACTATTTTTTTTCCCTAGGTGAGTAATGAGGCTAGTGGGCTTGCCATGGGAAGAATGCCATTTCATCATTAGGACAACGTCTAATAAAATAAAATGAAAACAATGTTTTTTCTCTGCAGAGTAGGGCTTAATTATGAAGCATACTCTGGGGGTCCTTCACAAGGATCACATTCCCACTATGGCCATGAGATTGCTTCAGATCTTCACCATGAGAACATGATGGGGTTTCTGAAAGTAAAACTGAAGAAAATCTGGGCTCCCCAGTGAGACCATGCCCCCAGAAGCTTCTCAATTTCATGTTAATTCACACTGAGTCCCATAAAGGCATCAGAATCTCCGTAGAAGTCCTGTCACATTATGGCTCTAGTAACTTCTGATCTTGGCTGATTCTCTGTGCTCACCTCCCAGTTTTAGGGCGGCAGTTTTCCCCTGTGACTTCAGTTCCTTGATAAATCCAAAAAAGTCATGTATTTCTGTTTGTTTTGCTCTTTCTTATTGTAAGAATGGGAGGGATGACTTCCACTCTTTACATGCAGTCTCTGAAACCGGAAGTCCCTTAACTGTGAATCAATTTATAACGATACTGACATGTAACTGACAGGAACACTTTTATTTGCTCTTGAAGATACGGAAACTGCAGATCAGAGGGGTTATATGACTTGCCTGAGACCACAGAGGTGGTAAGTGGTAGCCCAGGGCCTTGACTTCAGACCACAACACTGCATCACAGGAACAACTATGAAATTTGAAGCTTTTGATGCAAAATGAAAATGTGAGGTCCTTGTTCAAATTATTAAGAATTCCAATACTGTGATTAAGCATTAAGCCCATCGCGGGGACTTTCTGAATGTGGAGGCCTGTGAGGCTGCGTGGGTCACTCTCCCATGAAGTTGGTTCTCCTTTACTCTCTCCTAGGCACCCCTTTCCCCAGGAAACTCCGCGTTCAGGCTGCCATGTCAGTGTTGAAGGGGCTTTTTCTCTTGTTTTCATCACAGGAATGAACCAAGATTTATTGGGTCATATCTAAGAACAAGTTCTGATCATTGAACCTGCCCCTTCATAATCTAGAAAAATCATTGCCTGTAAATGCATTCAATATATTTTTAGTCCACTGAGTTGCATTTTGGAGTTTTTTTGTATAGAAAATATTATAAATTTTAAGTTAAGATAGGAACAGCTTAATTGACCTCCTGGAAATAGTGTGTTGAGAACCCAAATAGGATGTTCTTTTTTTTTTTTTTTTTTTTGAGATGAAGTCTCGCTCTTGTCCCCCAGGCTGGAGTGCAATGGCATGATCTAGGCTCACTGCAACCCCTGCTGCCTCCCGGGTTCAAGCGATTTTTCTGCCTCAGTCTACCAAGTAGCTGAGATTACAGGAGCCCACCACCATGCCCAGCTCATTTTTGTATTTTTAGTAGAGATGGGGTTTCACCATGTTGGTCAGTATAGTCTCGAACTCCTGACCTCAGGTGATCTGCCCGCCTTGGCCTCCCAAAGTGCTGGGATTATAGGCGTGAGCCACCACACCCGGCCTATGATGTTCTTTAAAACCATATTTCTGGGTGAGGCAGGATTTATTTTGCAGATTCACCGAAGAACACTTTCTTTTATACAAACAAATTTTAATTTTGAGGCAACTATCCAGAGCATCACGTCTCCTTTGTGTTTCCATAGGCCCTTAGCTATGGGCGTGTTCCCAAACACCCTAGACCAGGGCCCAGCAGGAAGCTCAGTGCTTGACTGATGGCCACTCTGACTTAGGTGGTCGTGGGTGGTGCAGAGATTTCCTGAAGTCCCCAGATGGTATTAATGTGAGTCCAGCCTAAGAACCATTCGCCTCCTATGTCCCAGCCCAGGGAGATCCCAACAGTCATGGCCGTTTCATAGGACATCTTAAACAGGGCAGGTTGCTACGCCTGCCAGGGGCACGCACGCACATGCACAGGCAACACACCAACATACATACACACGTGTGTCTAAAGCGTCACTTTAAGCCCTTATGGTAATAAGCACCAACACCAGTATTGCTGTTTTGCCTTAAGGAATCAATCATTCTTGTTTTCTTCTTTCTCAGGAAAGTAAATTGCCTTTAAAAAATGTCCCATGACTGTTTCTCAGCACTAACAGTCTCACCACGGTGCTAACAATGGCTCAGGGCACACGGCTTGCTTCCTGAGCAGCATTTTACCATCATCCCATCTCTATCAGAGGGACTCCGGGCCACAGAGAGGGCCAGCAACCTTCCCAGGGCTGCAGAGCTTGTAAATGACAGCGCAGAGGTCCAATCCCAGGCTCGAGGACATACTGTGTCACACTTAATCCTCTGTGTGACATACAGCCTGCTGCTATGCGAGGCCACTTGTAGCTCCATGCTCTCCGATGAACAGCCACTAGTTTTCCCAGAACTCAGAGCCCTCAGTAAATCCAGCCCCCTTGCCTCTGCCTGGCAGGCAAGCTCCAGCACATAGACGTAAACCATGATGCCTTCATGTCTGCAAGGAGAGACACATTGGCTTCTCCAGGCAGAGACAGGAGCAGACTCTTTGCTTGGCCTGCATACACTTTTCACGTGACATGCATGCCTTGCTTTCTTTTAGAAAAGGTGAAAGGGAAGGGGGTCAGGAGATGCAGGTTGGGCCAGAGTCCCTGTGTTCCCCACTCCCTCCATGCCCAGGACCCTGTGACAGCTACAGTGAAATTTCCAGGGGATATTTTCAGACTCTACCTTTGACCTTCGAGGCCTCACAGGGCAAACGCCCTCTCTACCGAGTGTTTCTCACCACCATCCCCAACTCCATGCAGCCCCCTCATTCCCCTGGGAAGTTCTGAGCCCACTGCCTTTCCAGGCTGTGATGGCATCGTCTCAGGGACCTGTGCCTCTACAGCACAGGATGGACGGCACGACGCCCAGGTGAGCCGCATCCACAGGCTTCGGTTTGGGGCCATCTGTTAAAAACACCGGGATTGAACTGTGAGGTTGTTTGTTTAAACCCGTTCAGGAAAGAGGCCAAATCAGAGTCGATTTATTCTCCAACAATAAGAGACTGCATTGGGCCAGGGTGTTTCTAGGTACATATTCTTCCCTGCTCAGCCAGCTCCAGGTCAAGAAAGCAAACCTGGAGTCTGAAAAGAGAAAATGTACATGTGGACCCACAGATGGAGGAGGCCATCGCAACTTCACAAACAGACAGAAGAGGCCACAGCAACTTCGCATACAAATGGAGGAGGCCACCGCGACTTCACATACAGACAGAGGAGGTCACAGAATTTGCCTTTGCTGGGCTTCATCCAATTATTATCCCATCCCCAGCAAAACAAGTCAGTCTCCATATGTCTGCACTCAGACTTCCCTCAAAGCCTACCTCTGTAACAGGTGGGGATGCAGTTTCTACAACTTCTGAAAAGAATCCCATCCATTCTCACCATTGCCAAGGCAGGCTGCACCTCCAACAGCAGTGGCAAGCGGGTGGGACCTGCAGGAGCTGAAATACCTGGGAGGCAGCTGGTTGTCAGCCAGAGCCCAGGGAAGGGCAGCTACCCTCCAGAATGGCACAGCCTCCTGTTGGCATGATGAGTGTCCTGTCCTGAAGGTCAGGATGCAGGGATGCAGAGGTGAGCAGAGCGGAAATGGTCTGCTGCTGGGCAAGTGGACTGGTCCATCTGACACATATTCATGGCACATGCAGTGTCATTGAGCACTGTGTGTGGGGGTTGGAGCCTCACTCTGACACTGCTCTGTATGTGACCAAGGACAGGAGCCCCCTACACACACACACACACAAACACACACACACACACACAAACACATATGGCATCTTACATCAATCACCTGTAGCCAGGCCTCTCTCCACGTGTTGGTGGCAGAACATGAACACGCTTCATATAGGCACCATGATGAGCTGAATTGTATTTCCCCAAATTCATATGTTGGAGTCCTAATCCCCAGTCCCTCAGACTGTGACTGTATTTGAAGGTAAGTCCTTTAAAGAGGTAATTAAGGCAAAATGAAGTCTTTGGGGTGGGTCCTAATCCAGTGTCTGGTGTCCTTATAAGAAGAGAAAATTAGGACACACACACACACACACACACAGGGAAGACGATTCCAAGACACAGGAAGAAGATGAAAGCCAAGGAGAGAGGTCTCCGAATAAACCAACCCTGACGACACCTAGATCTTGAATGTTCAGCCTCCAAAACTGAGAAAGTAAATGTTGTTGAAGACCCCCAATCTGTTGTTGCAGGTTGTGGCAGATCAAGAAAATGAAGGCAGGCTCTCAGCAAAAGGTCTGGTTCAGAATATTCATTCTGCACATCATGGCAATTAGTATGACTTCATAATCACTGAGTACCCACTCTGGTCAATGATCAATCCTCTACCGTGATTGATTCATTCATTTTAGTCATTCCAGAAATATTTACCGAGAACCTAGGAAGTGCCAAACAGTGTTCTAGGCACCAGAATACTCACCGCCGTGTCTAAAATGGTCAAACCTCTGACAGCATAGACAGAGTCCCCGGACTCACTCTGTCCAGCTTCATGGTGCTGAAATGGTTTCTTCTGGACCTGTCCGGGACGCCCGGCTCTCCAGTATTGCACTAATCCTGCGCAAACAGAAGCAGCCCTTCTTGTTTGAGTTTAGTTCCCAGGAATAGGTGGTCTCCACAAATGCTTTCTCATGTCTGAAAACAAAAACGATGTGTACTGTAGCTGCCAGGAAACTTAGGGCACATTTGTTCTCTAAACACTGTCATCTGTTCAGTTCAGGTGCCGCCTGCATCCGCTCCTTCTGTCTCCCTCCCACGGCTTTTGTTCCCTTGCGGTTTTCCTTACATTGGGCCTTCCAGTATCCTCCACTCAAGTCCTTTTAGAGGGGGACGGGAAGTGTAAATCGTACGTGAATTGCACCCTGGGTCACTGGGGCTGTGTCAGGGGTGGAGATGAATGGTGAATGTCCACCTCATAAAGCAATGAAAACACAGAGGTTTTCACCAGTCACCCTGGCATGAGCTGGAAGAAAGTGTTAACCGCCGGTATTATTCGTGCCTGACTCACATAAACTCATTGCATCCATCAATGCATTTATTCACTGTACTTGTGTGAATTCAGTCCCTTTTACCTACCAGACTTTAAGGTGGATTCAAGAAATGCATCAGAAATGTCCATTGCCCTCAGGGAGCAGACGGTGAACTGAGGAAGAAGCCAGTTACAGTTGGATGTGGGGAGTGCTGTGCCAGGGAAGACTGGGGGCTGCAGCGCCAGGAGCCACCTGCATTGCTGAGATCAAAAACACCTGCAGGAGACCCTGCCATACCCCCTGAGACTGGAGGCACGGAGAGCAGGGGGCTGTGAAAGGTCATGAACTGGATTGTGAAGCCGTGCGAGAGGCTGGATAAGAGAGCCCCACATGGGAATTTTTGCTCGGCAAGTCAACCTCAACACCAAAACAAAAATTACATTTTTGTTTTACACCTGGCAACAAAGTAGATGTTTGTTGGGAGACTGATTATTAGATCACCCCATGATGAGAACATGACATTTTTCTTCCTTGTGGGGTTTCATTGCTGGGTCAGCCTCAAGACTGACAGAGATGAGATGCAGTCTTTCTCCCTGGCCGAGGATCCAGAGATGGTGTCAAAAGCGAATTCCCTGCTGGGTCCCTGACATCAGTGACGAGGTTCAGGGGTCCCACGGGGCTGCTCTTGGCTTCTTTGTGAGGCTCCCACACTGATCTGATCAAAAGCGAGCTCCTGAAAGGCCCATGGAGTGGGATGGGTCGGGAGAGCAGTGAGAGCCCAGAGCCACCAAAGGTCCCAGGTACCCAGTGGAAGGACAACAGGCCCAGGGACACGCCCTGGGGCAGATGGAGGTCATCTGCTGTAGCCTCACAGGTGCTGTTGTCTGCCCTGAAGGCCCACTTTGCTCACTTATACATGACATGGCATTGGGGCACCCCTCCTCTGGTCGGAGTGGTCCCTGGGCTCAGCCTTGGATTCTGGAGGTGTCCAGAGGAAGTGGAAGGCAGCACTGCCAGACCAGACTTGGTCACGGCAGGTGGAAGCTGACATCAAACACGGATGGCCCACCCAGAAGCCCTGTGTCAGTCTGCATGGCAGCACCAGTGGTTAAAAACCCACTGTCCACTCCCTTCAGCCCTTCAGCCCTGCTTCAGCTTCTGGGCCTCCCTGGACCTCTCCAAGCTCCAGTAGTCAAAGTTTAGTCCCTGGAGGGGCTCATCCCAGCTTCCGCTCCTGCCATAGTGCCTGCAACTATTGACTGGCCATGCCAAACCCACTGGTAGACAATTTTAGTGTTGCCCCTGCCCTGGCCCCCTCCAGGATTCTTCCTGCCCTGCTCTCCAGCAGAAGGCACGTCTTTCTCTGACTTCTGTCGCCAGCCAGAGAAAACTCTCTGCTCTTAAAAAGCTTGCCTGATTAGGTCAGGTCCAGCCAAGACCAGCTCCCTTAGGACATAGGATGTAATCTGATCTCAGAGTGACGTCTCCTCATAGTCACAGGTTCTACCCACACTCAATGGGCTTTACAGGGAGGGTGTGTTCACCAGAGGGCAGAGATGTTGGCGTCATCTCAGCATCTTGCCTACCCTGGGAGGCTGGCTATCTTAGGGAGGTGGGTTGAGAGAGGGGAGAAGTAATTCTAGGGCAGAGCCCTGTGTTTAGGGGGCTGAGCAGAAGAGTGACCAAGCAAGCACACCAACAGGCTACTCAGTTCCTTGGTTAGGAGCCCAGTGCTCCTCAGTGAGAGCCTGGGACTAGAGCCACACACCCAGATGCCCAGGCCAGCAGTCCCTCTATAACTCTATCTATCCATCCATGTATTCATCCCTCCACTCATCATCTGTTTACCATTCATCCACTATCCATTGACCATCCATCCATCCATCCACCATCGATCCTCCATCCAACCACTCACCATCCATCCACTATCCATAGACCATCTATCCATCCACCATTCATCCACCCATCCATCCTCCATCCATCCATCAATCCATCATTCATCCATTCATCCAGTCATCCACCCACCAATCCTCCATCCATCCATCAATCCATCATCTATCCACCATTCATCCATCCATCCACCCAACCACCATCCATCTGCAATCCATCCTCTGTCTATTCATCCATCATCCATTCCTCCACTTATCTGTCTACCATACATCCACTATCCATCAACTATCTATCCATCAATCATCTATCCATCCATCTATCATCCATCCATCATCCATCCATCCTTGCATTCATCCATTTATCCATCTATCCATATATTCACCCATCCATACACACATCTACCCATCCATTCACCATGCTTCTATCCATTCACTAACCATTCACACATCTTTCCATTCCTCCATCTATCCACACATCCATCCACCATTCCATCTATCTATTCATCTCTCTACCCATCCATCCATTCATCCATCTATCGGTTCATCCATCTGCCCTTCCATTCATCAAGTAGCTGTGAACTATGGCCATGTGCCAGGCACTATGATAGTGAATGAGACATGAAATGGGTCTTTCCCTTTCTGGGTTCACAGGCTAGAGCAGGTGTAAGACCTTCCCATGGGCCACTGCATCAAACTTTTTCAACCTAGACACTGTTAACATCTGTGGCTGGATAGTTATCTGTTGGGGGGTGCTATCCTGTGCATTGTAGGATGTTTGGCAACACCCCAGATTTTATCCACTGGATACCAGTAGCACCTCCCAGTTGTGACAACCAAAAATGTCTCCTGATATGTCCAGACCCTTGGGATCAAAATCACCTCCAAAGAAAACTACTGCACTTTGTAACTGTTGGCTGGGATGCCTTTTCTAGTCAGGGAGACAACAGTTCTTAGGAGCACCTGGGGAAATATGCACATCTGCAGGTGCCCACCTCCTGGATCTGCTGAACTGGAGTTCCCAGGTGGGTCTCCACAGGTGAACACACCTGTGTGACAATGCTTTAGGAGGTGAAGGTGGGAAGAGGAGCAGTTTGGTGGCTCCCCTGCATGGGTGGCACTCATGCACCCATGGGTGGGGCTTTGTAGCGAGCACAGAAGTGGGGCCAGCCTAGAGCAAGGTGAACACCTGAGCACAAGCACAGTGACCCAGACAGGGGTCGGGATCAGGAAGAAGCCTGCTTGGTGGAGGGCCTTCTCTGGATTTAACATCGATGAGAGACTTGCCACTCCAGCTACACACACACACACAAAAAAAGTATTTAAGATTCTTCCATGTCACTTCCACCCATGGCAACTTCTGCCATGTTTGAATTTTCTCAGAAATATTTGCTCAAATCATCCATGTTAAAGGGCCCAGGTTCTAAACCACCACAGTCAACTACTGGCTGTGCCAGAGCTTTGCCTTTTCTCCATCTACCAGCCTATCCAGCGGGTCTATTATCCTTAATCCTATCACGAAACTAAAGGACCACTAACTAAAACTAAATCCTATCACAAAACTAAAGGATCACTAACTGAAGGCAGGTTCTTCAAGATATTCTATACGCGTCATGCTTCTCATGTCCTCTGCTCTAGACCAGCGTCCCTTCAACTGGCCTCCTCCACTTCTACTTGTGCCCATTGGCACTGAACTGGCTCACAGCTGCTGCCAAGGCAAGCAGATGTGTGTGCCTCACTGTAGCCACATGGTCTCTTCAGCACCAACTGACCACTCCAATGCTGCAGGTGCACAGCAGGTGAAAGACTGAAGGCACTCTTGTCAAAGCATCTCAGAATCACCCGGTCCTACCTCTGCTTCCTGGACTGGCCTGGGCAAGGGTGATGTGTGACAACACGGAGCCAAACCTACAGGATGCCCTTAGGTTGAATCAAGGGCCCCAGCTGCCCCAGGTCCCAGGCCAGCAGTAGAACAGGTGACCGCACATTCATACATTCTGGGCTGGCACTAGGCTGGGAGACCTCCTACAAGATACTTCAGTCTGCTGCGTCTCAGCCTTCTCAATGTCAAGGGGATAATACTCTGCCTTCAACCCGGAGAAACAGCATGAGGATTCAGTGGGATAGTCCAGGAAAGGGGCTAAGAAACCCCAGGAACTCATAGTTGGACCATGGTTGTCTACCCACCCACTGTAGGGGATGGTTGCTCCTCAATAATCCAGCCTCTGTTTCCCTTCAATCTGGTAGCAACACCCCAACTGTTTCAATAATAAATTACTCCTTATCTACTCTCAGTCCTTGTGGTTAGGACAGGGCTGACTCCAGCCATCCTGTAGCAGGGATGGGGCATTGAGCCAGGTCCCAACTAAAAGAGTTTTCCCTCCCTAGACCTCAGCAAATGGTAAAGAAATAAGCTGGTGATCAAGGCAGGTCTAAGGAGAGGTGGTTCCAAGGCCACTGGTCTGAGAAGCCGCCAGCCACCTCACCTGCAAGGAGGAGAGAGCCTGCCCAAGAACCCAGCCATGCTGGGAGCAGCCTGGATGATGGGCCCAGAGCAGGAGCCTGACTCATGGGGGCAACATGGGGTCCCTGCACCCTGCAGCCTGCTGTGCCTGAACCTGGAGTTCCAGTCACGTGAGCAACACTTTCCATCTTTGACACAAGCACTTCTGAGTTAGTTTCTAATTTCCAATTTAAAAACCCATTTTTGTATCCAAAACTCTTCTAGAAGCCCCCTGGGTAGAGCTATAGTTTTCAGCAACCTCAAGGGGAGAAAGGAATCACTGCCACCTAAATTTAGTAGCTTTGAAGCATAATTAGAAACAGAAATCTCGGCCTGGGTCAGTAAATCTGCATTTCCTATTTGGTGATTTGGTGATGGTGGAAACCATGTTTTAGAAAGCATAAGTGGTGGACTTTACAAGTTGCTTTTATTTTCTTTTTTTTTTTTTTTTTTTTTTTTTTTTTTTTTTTTTTGAGACGGAGTCTCGCTCTGTCGCCCAGGCTGGAGTGCAGTGGCCGGATCTCAGCTCACTGCAAGCTCCGCCTCCCGGGTTTACGCCATTCTCTCGCCTCAGCCTCCCGAGTAGCTGGGACTGCAGGCGCCCGCCATCTCGCCCGGCTAATTTTTTGTATTTTTTTAGTAGAGACGGGGTTTCACCGTGTTAGCCAGGATGGTCTCGATCTCCTGACCTCGTGATCCGCCCGTCTCGGCCTCCCAAAGTGCTGGGATTACAGGCTTGAGCCACCGCGCCCGGCCGCTTTTATTTTCTAAGATAGAAATATACCCAGGAGTAGTGACTCACCTCCCTCTAGCCTGGCTACAATTTTCCACATCTAATTCAAATATTGTCTTTAATTTTTAATTTGGATTTGACTGATGCAAACTAAGTGCATCGTCTCTGCCACCAGCCGGGCAAGCATCCTGTTCCCTGCAGAAGGTACCACAGGAAAAGCCTCAAAGATGGACGTAGGGAACAGTGAGGGCAGGTGTTGTATCTGTTTTTACTCACTCTCTGACCATCTGACAAATGAGTATTAAATAGAGGAATAAATGGCACTATTGATGCATCCTCTTTTATTTATGGGAAGTTTTCTTAACTTGGCCTCCTGCTCACCAGACTTGCAGCTCCTCATGGGCCCTGGATCTGAGAGTCTGTCTGGGAGATGGAGGTTTGCTTGACAAAGTCCTGCTCAAGGGGGCTGGGGGCTACATGTTGCCTGTGGCCACACTTCTCCCTAGAACCTGGAGAACAGAGATCAACAGAGACCCTAGAATCTGCCTCCCTGGCATTCTCACTCACTCTGTGATGATTAAAAGGCATGTTAGAATCTACTCCAGGAGGGCAGGAACATGTCTGCATCTCCAGCCCTGGAACCGTGGCTGCCACGAAGTACATCCCCAGGAAACAGCTGGTGAACAAATGAATAAAGGAATAAACATGTCTCAGAATATCATGAACTATGGATTTTTCATTCAAAGTTGAATGAAAATTCATTCAAACTAAAACCAGAAAGAGGTTTCTGTCTTTCCGATTGTCCATGTTAACACATGACTTACCTCATAGTCTAAGATGGCTGTGGGAGCACCAGCTATCATACCCCATTTTCAGGCTGCAAGAAAGAGGAAAGGAAAAAGAATGGCATCCTAGAAGCTGCCTTCCTAGCTGTCATGCACATTTCACTAGGGCAGAACTCAGTCACTTGGTACATTCCACTTCATGGGAGTTTGAGGATGGTGGTCTTTTATGACAGGGGATAATTTGTTACACCACAGAAAGAACAGAATTTTTTGGCTGGGTAAGGTGGCTCATGCCTGTAATCCCAGCACATTGGGAGGCTGAAGCTGGTGGATTACATGAGGTCAGGAGTTCGAGACCAGCCTGGCCAACATTGTAAATCCCCATCTCTACTAAAATTACAACAACAACAAAAAAAATCAGCCAGGTGTAGTGGCACATGTCTGTAGTCCCAGCTACTCAGGAGGCTGAGGCAGGAGAATTGCTTGAACCGGGGAGGTGGAGGCTACAGTGAGGCAAGATCATACCACTGCACTCCAGTCTGGGCAACAGAGCAGAACTCCATCTCAAAAAGAAATCAGAACTTTAATATTAAAGAGGAAGGGAGCATGGACTTTGGGCTGAGCAGGCAGCAATGTACTACAACACGCAAAATGCCCAGGGTCTGCCTTCCAAAATATCAGCTAGTTTCTAGCCCTGGTAAATTCAGCTTTCCTTTATGATTCTATGATCAATCACCTTCTTACTGGGAGGACTGCCATCTCTGTGAGGAAAGAGGCTGAGAGGCCTTTACTGAATAGTGAGTCCCAGCTTCCAGCATCGTGCTTGTCCCGGGGCAGAGGGAACTCGGTAAATACACCCCTCATGCAGAGCCCTGTATTTCACCATGGGTTTGTGGACATGCCTAGGACGGCTTCGCTGGCCAGGCAGGGAGCACAGGCAGTGCCGCTGTACAGAAGATGAGTTGGTCTTTACCATGTGGAGGCATCAGGAGGCCTGCAGAGCACTGAGGCCTGTGGAGCACTGAGGTTGCAACTGTCTAGGATATTCTCCAAGAAATTGCAATTCGGCAGGTGGAGGTGGGACTCGGTGCCTGCATTCACCTTGATACCCCCCGCATGACAACAGCTGCAATCAGTGAAGTCTCAGCTGGAAAAATGAAGCTGCTCGAGGGGACTGGGGGTCTACATGTTTCCCGAAGGGTCCCCCCAGCCCTGTGCTGCTCTCCACCACCTGTCTGGGTGGACACTGATGGAATGATCATCAAAGCTGTGGATGATGCAAGTGTGAGAGGGACAGCAACCCAGCAACCACAGCAGCAAGGAGAGGCTTCATCCAGCAGGCTGACATTGAACAGAAATAGACGTGAGGTTCTGAGTTGAAGCCTGAAAAGCACAGCCAATGCGTGTATAAAAGAAAAGTGTAGGAGCAGGTATTTGAGTAGCATCTTCAGGGCTTCATTCAAGTCACCCTCATAATGCAGCTGTCAGGAAAGTATTTAATGGGTACTGGGATGCATTAACAGGGGTATAAGCTTAGGAAAGCTGGAGGTGACAGGTCCATTGGAGGTGGTCCTTGCAACTCCCCCTTGGAACACTCTGCAGATACCTATGCAAAGCAATCTCCTGTGATGGGACAAGCCAGCCAGTGTCCTGAGGGGCATGGTCAGGGTGGTAATGAGATGTGCTCATGTAATATGACGGAGCGTAGAAGGAGCAGGATATGTTCACTCAAATAGGGAAGTCTCTGCAAAGGACGGTTCTTCACTGGCCCAGGAGGCAGAAGGCGGCTGGCTACAAAATTCTTCAGGCAAACATCTTGATGTTGATGTATGGATTACAGAGCTTCAGAAGATATCAGGCCCCACGTGGTACCGGCAAATAGTGTGTTCCCTGCCACTGGAATTGCTTACCCAAAGCTGGGGGTCACCAGGCGGGAATGCCCCAGAAAAACATCTACCCTCACACTGTCCTCAACAGACGCCAGTTACAGAGGGCGTTTCCAGACCAGTGTGAGAAAAGTGTGAATGACATCTCTTAGGAAACATCTCCTCTGTCCTCCTTGGAAGATTGAGGTTGAACTTAGGGGCTTGAAAAAGGCCCTGAAAAGCCCTCCAGTAAACACACTTGGCCACCTTGGTGACCGTCCCAATATATTGGACCCATGAACTTTTTTAAGATAGAAGTTCTCTCCATGCCTCACAGCACTGGTGATTGGTGTATTTTGGGGACGCTGAGTTTACAGGGACTTAAGGACAGCACTGGGGCTAGGAGGTGGGGATTTAGGGCGCCCTTCTCAACATAGAAAGGCATAGATTCAGGGGCTAGCCACCCTTCCAGTCAATCAAGCCCACCTACGGCAAAGCCTCTACTGGATCTTCTCAGAAAGATCTGTGTCTCTCTCCTGCCCCACCGAGCTCCATGCGGTTAGTGAACACAGTTAAATCTCCAGCTCCAAGCAGAAGGTGGGTCATAGTTGATATTTTTTTTCAGTATTTGTTTAAGAAAGAACAGGGAGTGTCATTGTGCTGCACCAGGTCTCCATCGACTGCAGTATCACTGGTTCCAGCAATACCTATTATGAGCGAGATCAGCGGCAATTGCATCCAGAAGATTCCCAAGGCCTCTTTTCCAGGCAGGAGAATATCCTAGAAGAGACTCCCTCAGGAGACGGAGCTGGCTATATGTGAATGTTTTTCAACAAAGCTCTGGCATGTGGCTTTCTGTCCCAGGAGAGCCTTGGCAATTTAAAGAGGCAATTGCTTCTTGGGCTCACCCTGCAAAAATGGAACTAATAGAGCCACAGACTCCATCACAGGAGCTCTGGGGAACTGGATACAACCCAAGAAAGACTGATTCTAGACAACATCAATATTTGCCCCATTACAAAGTGCAGTATAAAAATCAGTTACATTGTTGGCAATGCTGCTCGGGTCCTCATGGGCTAATCCCTCCTTATGAAACCTGGTCATTCTCACGCCGGCATGCTGAGCTGCAAAGAGTTTTGCAAAGAGGCCGGTGCAGCTGGCCCCATCACCCCCCGGAGCTCCTTAGGTGACGATGTCTCTGGCTGACCCCATTTCGTCGGTTCTTTCCTTCCCATATAGCTAAGTCTTCCGGCACAGTCGCCAATGCAAATCACCCACTTATGTTCTCACACAAAATTCAATTGCCAATTTGTCTTTTTATTTCTTACACTTAAAGTGATTTGCCTTCAAATAATCTACGGTGAATTGTTCATTTTACTACCGCAGGAAGCAATTGGTTCACCAGGGAGCCGCTAAGTTTACATCATTGTCGGGGAACCTGTGCTTCTCCAGCTTCCCCGTGCAGCAGCTGGGAGAATCCTCAGTGCTTTCCCCCCAGTTCCTGTGTCTCCCTCTCACCCACAGATTCAAGAACCAGCCGCTTCTTCCCCTGCCTTTGGGTGGGGCTGGGAGACAGGAGTCTGTGCTGGTTTGGATGGTGCCCTGGGATGCAGGTTCCTCTCTGGGGAGTCATTAATTAGATCCATTCACCTCACTGGCACTTGCGTTTGGCCATAATGGAGATGGATTTGATGGTATAATCCCCCGTGGTAAATGTGAATGAGTTCCAGAGGAAGGGGGATTGGCCTAGGAAAGCAGGCAGCCTGCCCTGGCTTAGCGCTCCTCCTTGCCCACCCTCACGCCATGCCATTGCCCCAGCCGGGGCCTGGCCCCCACCATCCAGGAAGGGACACGCTCTTCCTTTCTTCTTGTTTGCAGGTATGAAGGTGGGTGGGCCAGCTCTGAGACTACCGTCCCAGGCCTCACAGACTCAGACGTTGGTTTGCCAGGCCTGGGCCATCTGAGAAACCTAAAGCCTTGGAAACAGAAGGAACCTGGCCCCATCTGCCCCTGGGCCGGGCCGGCTTAGACGGGAGGGCAGCCCTCGGCCCAGGGCACAGACACCTGCCTGGGAAGGAAAGCGAACGTGAGGCACACACTGTTCTCATCTTTCCATTCATCCTTTATCTTTTCGGCAAACCTGTGCGACATAGTACTTGCTCTCCCAGCACCTGTGGCTTCTGCTTTGTAGAGAGATATCAGGAAGGAGGAAGGAAGGAATTTCAAGATAGAAATAGTGTGAGGCGTTCTGATCAAGGCATGGGCTCTTTATCCACCTGCTGACAGAGATCCTCAAGCCGAGAGAAGGTGTAATATCAAAAGCACACTGTGGAATTTAATTGGCAATTAGAGATGGTGGCTTCCAGCTGGCCATCTAACGTCCTCTTTCAGAGAGAGAAAGTGGACTGTAGTTCTGGAAATATGTGACCCGGGGGAATGGGACGTGCCAAGAACTGGAGGCCGAGAGCCAACACAGATCTCACATGGACACAGGAATGCTCCGGAAAGCACAATGCATTATTGATTGTCATGAAAGGAGAGACTGAAGTTTTATCATAAACGTATGTCTGCATAAAAGAACCTGACAGGGCAAATCAATAAACAAGAGGATTGCTTGTCGGGAATGGCCTTTTTTATTGTTTTTGGTTTTTTAATCCAAAAAACTCTCAAAGAAAGAAGGATGACTTCCCAGTCAGGTAGGTCAGAGAAGGTGGCGGAAAGTGAGGAGGGAGACCTGGGAAGCAGGGCTGGCTCGCTGAGTTACAAAACACAAAAGCGCTCTCCCCCTCCCTCTACCCGCAAGGAGGAAGCAGACACGGGGCCTTCCTGTGTGACCATGGCAGACGCCGCCCTGCTGTCTGGGAGGTTTTCATGGGCCTGTGGACGTGCCACCCAGCAGGGACTTCTACCCCCAGAGGTGTGCAGACGCACAGACAGAAAATGCACATGCACTCTGGTAAGCAACTACCTTGGACGCTGTCCTTGGCTGGACTCCCAGAATTTTCACATCATCATGATTTCATTGAACCTTCATAGAAATTCTGTGAGATGAGCGTATCTCCCCCATTTGCCAAATAGGACATCTGAGACCACCTGTTCAACAAAGAAAGGCCTCTCTACCCGTCTTATGGACACCAGAGGGAGACACTGTGGGAAGGAGTCCTTCTTCATCCCGGGACATCACGGGACATGGCACTTGATGAAGAAAGCTGCAAGCACAGCCTCAGAGTCAGGCAGCCCTGCTGGGGACCGTGCTTCCCCCAGTGACTGGCAGGGTCCTATGGCCTCCTCAGCCTCAGAGGCCCACTGTGGAGAGCGGAGACAGCCACAGGTCAGCAGAGTGTTACGTGAGATGAGGGATGCAGACTCAAAACCCCTGGGTGGTGCCAGGCCCCCACTCACTGCCAAATCAATCACAGCTGCTGCCATTGGTCTCACTGGCTCCTCAGGTGTTCTCCACATTCCTCTCCTTCAGCCTGGTCTGAAGTCCACCTTGCACAGAGACGTCTGCTGACCACCCAAGTGGACTGTCCAGACCCCAGGTGTAACCCAGCTCCACTGCTCCATCTTCAGTCACAAAAGTGCTTATTTTCCACTTGCTCATTTTCTGTCACCCCCACTCTATTGCAACTTTTATAATGAAGGAAGCTGGCAGATGAATAGCAGTTGTGTTCCGTATCATTTGTCAGATGGATGGATGGATGGATGGATGGATGGATGGATGGATGGATGGATACCTGTTTTGTGTTGGATCTCAGGCTGGGATTACAGCTGGAAGGAAAATTCAAACTATAAATGACAAAAGCAAATTTCAAGGTATGGTCAGAGTACAGGGATTGGAGGGGGCAGGAATACCACAATCTGAGGAGCTCAGAATGTGGGACAGAGGTTTGGGGATACAGAAGGAAAGGGTGGGGAGGATGGCCTCATGCTGCACTAGGCCCGCAGGTCCTCTGCCTGTGCGCTGTCAACTCTCTGCTCTGTAGAGAATCCCATTAACATATTCAACCAAGTAGACTTGATTTCAGACTACGCAGATCACCTCTCCCACTGTGTCACTCCAGCTAATGGCCACCAAGGACTGGAGCGCAGCCAGGATCATCCAGAACCCACAGGCATATTGACTGTTCAGCAACATCTTCAGCCTGAAGAGGCACCAGCCCGAAAGCCTCAGTGGCCTGTCACTAATGATCATTTAATACTGTTTGGTATCAGTTTTGTGTATACACTTCCAAACAGAGTAATTTGCATGTGGGTGTTTACATTTAAGGAGAGCTTCTACGTTAGAATTGATGGAACTTTAATTTCCATGTGGCTTCCACAGTAAACATGCAAATGGCTCTTTTCAGTATTACCAAGCCTTAGTTATTTTTAGGGAAGCAAAATGTTTTACTTTAGCCCCCAGACTGAATGGAATTAAAAGCAAATCCAGATGGGACCAGGATCGGAGAAACAGTGACGTGGACAGAGCCAGCTTGCATCTCCCGCCTCCTTCCTCTGCTCCCCTGGGTCCCGGGGGCCCTGACCCATGGCCAGAGCCAGATGGGGGATCCTCTGCTGTGGATGTTTTGCACCCCGGCAGGAGGGAAGCATCCCGTGCGGGGTGATAGTGAGCACGGACCACTGCTGCATGAGACGAGATCTATCTCCCGCAATAGGGAATCAAGGCGTCTGTCCCCGGGGAGAAGAAGTGAGACGGGGGAGGAAGCAGAAGTCTTTCCCAGCTCTTCCAAATCTGCCCTGAGGAGAGGCACACGGTGGGGAAACAGCCACTTCTGCACTTCAGCACGTGCTGCTGGGACTCAGGGAACCTGAGCTGCTTGTGATTTGGTCACCCGTGCTCCAATCCGATTCTATAAATCGGAGACAGAGGTGGAAGCTCCGAGCACAAATGTGGGTGGTCGCAGGAGTGAAAGGAGATGACGGCCGGGACTGTCCACACTAGGACTTCTCCTCCAGGGACAGTTCTACCTCCCAGGGGACAAGGAACAACACCTGGAGACGTTTGGGTTGCCACAGCTGGGTAGGCACTACCAGCATCTACCGATGCATCCCCAGCTTCGGAGGAGGCCGGGGCTGCTGTGAGCGCCCTGCAATACCCAGGCGGGACGGCCCTGATGACAAAGAACTCTCCGCTCCCAAATGTCCGTACTGTGGAGTGGGGAACCCCGTCCTCGAGAGCACCATGCCCTGCGGAACCTGGAAATGGGCCACAAGTGGGCCAACACCCACACTTGCCTGTGCCCCTGCTGGGTGCTCAAGGCGGTCTCGTGGGTGCGGCCAGTCAGAGCCCCCAGGCTGTCTCAGCAGCTTACAGCAGCCTCATCCTCCCAACTCCATGAGCCAGACAAAGCTCATCATGGTCTGTATGTCCTTGGAGGTGGAGAAGTTCGGGGGGCCTGGCTCTAAAACACGGGAAGCAGCTGGCTGTTCTCAGCCACCACATGAATGTGATGATTAGGGCGGCAATGGCTGCTCTTGCTGTGCACGGCCTGAGGCCTCTGCACTGCACCCTGGGCATGCGTGACCCTATATGAGACTCTCTGCAGCCCTTCAAGGTGAGGACAGCAACCGTTCCCATCCATGGGGCAGGAATCTGATGCCAAGAAGGCCCCTTTGTCCAGGATAACACAGGTACACAGGGCCCAGTGATCAGGATTTGAAGTTTTACGCCCAGCCACAGCCCAGGCCTCTCAGCTACACTGCAGAGCTGCCTTTAACCAACAGCCATCCGTGATCCACCACAAAGTGCAAGAAAACAGCTTCTCCTGAATCTTTCAGATGAAGAAACAAGTGCCCCAGAGCCTCCTCCCTGCCTGTGTTTTACACTCGCAGAAGCCAGGGGAAGAGATGGCTAAACCCCCCACTGAGTGGCTGGAGTCTTGTGGGCTCAGCCATGCTTTTCACTTTGGCAGTTGTGCACAGTCGAGCGTTTTCAGAGCTGGGGAAGGTAAGAGGGGCTGCCTTCTCTCAGGGCTCCTTTCCTGCCAACTCACCTCTGGGCCAAAGCCCATCTGCAGGAACAGACCCCACAGGGAGAAAGAGAGACGCTGCGCTCCTCGGGGCCCTCGGTGGACCTGCCTGACAGCCACCCTGCCAGAGTAACAGGGGTTCCTAGAGGGACAAGCAGCTTCACGGCTCAGCACACGGATTACTCCTCAGGGGCCCACACCAAGCCGCTTCTCCAGGGAGAGAGGGCTCGCAGTAGAACCACTAGCTTCCACTGCAGGGGAACTTGCAGACGACAGGTCCAGGCTTTCACTCTGCAGGGAAGGACAGCAAGCCCTGAGTGACCATGCTGGACACAAAGACCCCAGTGGCAGCAAGCTGGTGCCCTATCGATGGGGGGCCAAACATGACCTGGAGTTGAACGACACTCCAGGAAGCTCAGCAGGCTGGGAGCCAGGACCTCACACACTGGAAGGGGGTTTCCCAGTGCCCAGAGCTGTCTGTCCCCACATCAGCCCCTGAGCCGACTGTCTTCGCTTTCCTGGGGAGTTGATCTTATTCTCCACCTGCCAGGAGGACAGCCCTCTACAGCCCAGGTCTGCATTCTTTTCTAACCACGAGAGGTGGTATGTGGCCACCTTTACACCTCTGATTCAAAAACCCAGCAGGCGCCTCTCAATGATGCCACTTGCAGCCAGCGGCAGCACCAGGGCTGAGTGTCCTGGGAGGGCCTCAGGCAGTGGCCCGGTGTTTCTCACAGGCTAAAATGTGCTGGCCACACAGAGAGAATGACAGGAATGTAGTGGCCAGCCCTGAAGGCTGGCTCCCCCAAGTCCACTGTGGGAAGCGCGGAGGTGATTAAAGAGAGCTGGGAAAAGATCTGGGCTGCAGAAACCCCTGAATAGTTCGTGAGGAACTGAGGAGCCTGCCCTCTCTTGCCATCTTGAAAAAGAAAGAAAATGAAGAAAGGATGAAGACAAATTCGGCAGACACACAGACAGCTGCTGTCATTTACCCACAGGCGCTCTGGAAGGAGGGGTGATGAGGCATGGCTCCTACCCCGGGAGACTTAGCATTAGTTGGGAACACAAAAAATAATAATAAAAAAATAAACTGGGTTCATCAATGAGGCCGTCTTAAATATCACATTTTTAAAATTCAGAAGAGATTAGTCTTGGGGTCAGAAAGACCAAAATTTGGCCTCCTGCGGACTATGGGAGCTTCAAATGAACAGTTTTGTCTCATAAGCCCTCATGTTCTTATCTGTACAATGGGATTAATGACACTAATAGAATTGTCTGGTGAGACACAAGCCCATCTTTCCCACCAGAGAGAAAGTTTAAGAAGTTTAGGGGGTTATTGATCATAGGATAAGGGGACGCATAGGCAGATGGGGTTGGGTGTCTTCTGTTTTTTTCCCCAAAGTCCCTGCCTTGGAGGGCAGAGTACTCTAGGACACATGTCCTAAGAAAGAACTGAATTCCCACCCCACTCCTATCAGGAAAGGCTTCCCAGCGTTGCAGGAAGGAGGAGAGGCAGAGGGAGGTGACGTGTGCAAGCACCAGCATGACTGTAAATTTTCTAGTAGCCATACTAAAACCACGGAAGAAATAGGCAAAATTAATTTTAGTAATGTATTTTATTTCATTTACTATATGCAGAATACTATCACTTTGATTACAACATGTAATCACTATAAAAATACAAATGAGATGTTGAACATACTTTTGTTACACCAAGTCTTCAAAATCTGACGTGTGTTTCACACTCATCACATCTCAATTTAGACAAGACCATGTCAAGTGTTCAAAGTTCCCCGGTGGCCAGTGGCCATCATGCTGGATGGCTTGAGTGGGCTGCGGAGATGTGTCTTACACAGGAGCCTTCACCTCCTGGGCATTCGCCTCATGGAGCCCACAGTGTCAGGACCTGAGACTCTGTTTCCTCTGTGATTTCAGCTTGGGGTGATGTGCGAAGTCCCCAGTGCCCTTGTTCTACACAGCAAAAGTCATCTAAAGTGATTTAAAACTTTCTGTAAAACATTTAAAGTTTTTAACATATCTGCAGTGAACTTTAATGCGATTCCATAAAAATTGAACAGACCTCAGAACGAGCTGGAAGAGTCAGTGGATGACCTTGGTGATTTTAATTAAATCCAAAGTGAAGAGTGAAGAATTTGAGAGCTCTATGCGGCCAGTGACTCAAAGAGGGTCAAGAACATTCGCAACAGGACCAGGTGGACAAATGGATCCCTTCCTGCCCAGCTGATTCTAGGATTGGTTTGAACCAGCTCATCCAGGTGTGCGGTCAAAGAAGTAACATTTCAGGTGTGATTCCCTAATTAAGTTCCTTCTAGTAGGGCAGAACATACATCTGCACAAACCCCACTCCATCTGTTTCTCACCTTAGGGGACCTACCTTGTTTGTGATGGCAGATCTCACACAAGTCATGACATTTTTTTTTTTTTTTTGAGATGGAGTCTCGCTCTGTCACCAGGCTGGAGTGCTGTGGTGTGATCTCGGCTCACTGCAACCTCCAACTCCCAGGTTCAAGCAATTCTCCTGCCTCAGCCTCCTAAGTAGCTGGGACTACAGGTGCCCGCCACCACGCCCAGCTGATCTTTGTATTTTTAGTAGAGATGGGGTTTCACCGTGTTGGCCAGGATGGTCTCGATCTCTCAACCTCGTGATCTGCCTGCCTCGGCCTCCCAAAGTGCTGGGATTACAGGTGTGAGCCACCAGGCTGGCTGATAATTATTCTTTTAAGCACCTGTGTTTCTTGTGGGATGGTAGTTCAGAGAAGCTAGAGGTATGTGTGTATTGGTGGGGTGGGAGCAGAAGGATGCCTAACATGGGGACTGGCTAGTGAAGTTGTCAGTCAAATTTGTGAATGACTTAAATTACAGATCCCAGCCTGAGTTCTAAAAGGCTGCAAACTGCTTCACCTACTCCTTCTGGTAATAAGTCAGTCATCGGCGTCAGTCAGAAGAGCAAGGTCTAAGCCAAAGGCAGCTCCCAGCTCCAAATACCCAGACACCACCTTGGCCCGGGCAGGGATGCTCCCCGAGTTCTCTGAATCTCCTTGTCGCTACTCCTTCCCAGGCCTCTTGGCCACTTATGCTGAGCACTGTGCGTTATAATTATGTGTGTTCTTGTATCATCTCCCCTGCTAGATTTCAAGATGTTTAAATAGGGGGGTTGGCTCATTACTGTTCTGTCTCCCAGAAGTTCCCACAGATGAGCAAAAGAGAAAGTCAAAAGCAGGTGTTGAGAGACTTAATCAAGGCATTTGACTTCCTCTGGCTCCTGTCATGGCTTTGTAGCCTCAAAAATCTCTGCGGTCTGGACCAGGCTGTCTTCCTCTTTCTCCCTCCTTTGCTCTATATTTTTGGCTTTGCAAGTGCCACAATGGGAAGTCTCAATTAACTGCTAGGCTCGGGGAAGATGACCTAGTTAACTAAACGAATGAATGAATGATTAAAGTTAACCAAAGAGTAATCAGCAAACACTTTTCTGATGCCTATGAAAATCCTCATTATTGAACATATTTTTAAATGCAGAAGTGCCCATCTCTCTTAGCGACAGTAATACAACGAGCATACGCAACTTCTCGATGACTAAGGACCGTTGTGTGGTCATGATTTCTCATTACAGGTGCTTCTGCAGGCTGTCCACTCACCCTCAGCCGTCAGTGCTCACCTCCCACAAACTTCTTCTCATAAGGGATTGCACGGCTTCCAGGTACATCCAATCCTAACTGCAAATCAGCAGCTCCCTTGCTCATTGTCATCCAAAACTCTATGAGAATGTGCACTAGAATGTGCCAAATTGTAGGCTGAAAAAGTTCTAGGGAACATATTTTGTAAAAGCCGCAAAAGAGGTTGGCACATATGCCAACCCAAACCTGTCCCCACCCCTTCCTCTTCACTTAGAGAACACGCACGTATTTTATTCATGCACCAAGTGGCCATGTGATTTAGAGGAGCTGGGGACAATCAGCCCTGATTAGAAAAGCCGGTGTGCTCAGCAGCGACCAGCGTAGTTCTAAAATGATTGGCATTGACAACACAAACTGGAACGTGAAGGGCAGTCCCCAGGGACTCCTGGAGATTTTTCTCTACTTTAAAGGGAGGCGCAACACTCTTCTTTCTTTCTGCCTTGGGGCCAAGTTGTCTATGGATAAGATGCTCCGTGCAATAGCAGCCACTTTGTGACCATGAGGGTGAGATCTGAGAAGCAAAGCCAGAGGATGACAGAGAAGAAAGGTGAGAGAGCTTTGTTCTCACACACATAACCGATCACTAGATCTGCCAGCCTGGAATCTCCAGAATTTTCCATTTTGATTTAGGTTGTTAAGTGAGGCTTTCTGGGACTTACAGCTGATATCGTAACCAATGCACAGAACTCTTACCTCCTTCTGCCCTCCAAATAGATGGCAGTGGAAAATAAAGAGAAAAACACAGTCCAGTTAATTTTGTATTCTACGTGGTCTGGTTCTAATGAATCATAATTGTATTTATATCTTTAACTTTTTGTTGTTGTTTTCTAGGGACATTTTGCAGCCATGGCTTCCAAGCTGTAGGAAGTCGGCCACATTGCCGGGGGGTCTGTCTTGGTGCACCTCTGCTTTAGTCTGTTTTCCTCACCCCAGAAGCTCTACACCAAAGGCTTCCTCTTACCCCTCACACCTGGATCCTGTACAAACATGTCTGTCTGCTCTACCTTTAGCCGAGATGGTAACTCCTCAGCAGCTGTAAACATCTGAACACTCTCATAGTCAACAAAACAACAGAGCAGGAAGGCTACAGCCCAGCACACCAGGAGGCTCATGCCAGGGCTCAGAGGTCTGTACTGGTCACTCTGCTTCCAAGGCTCGGAGGTCTGTACTGGTCACTCTGCTTCCAGGAGGCTCATGCCGAGGCTCTGAGGTCTATACTGGTCACTCTGCTTAAATGCAATAGGTTGAAGCACAACCAGTCGTAAGAAACATTCTTTCCCTTTGTCCTCTAGTTTTTAATTTTTGAAAATTTACATGCAGTACAATCCACTTCTTTGGTTTACAATTCAGTGAGTTTTTCCACATGCACAGCTTCCTGTGTCCACCCCCACAGTCCACATGCAGAAGTGTTCCAACTCTCCTGTGCTCTCCCCACCTCAGTCTGCAGCAGCCGTGGATTTATTCTGTGTTCCTACCGTTGTGCTTTTTCAAGAATGTCACACCATTGGGCTGATATAGTAGGCAGCCCGTTGTGGCTGCATTCTCTCATGTACCGTAATGCACTTAGAATTCAATTCGTGGTGGCATGTGTATCAACACACAATCCTCTCTCTTGCTGAGTAGTATTCCATCCTGTGGATATGCCACGGTCTGCTTATCCAGTCACTCACTGAAGCATAACTGGGCGTTTGTGATTATGAAGAGTACTGTGTTCTGCAGTGGGCAGGCCTGTGCTAATGAACCCCCAAGTCAGAGGAAGCTGAGAGGTCAAAGAGGCTGACAAATCGTTTCTCAGAAAGAAACCTTTACTAGGGGCTTATGAACACAAGTCACATCTGTGTTTCGGGTGGCGTGGAGAAGAGATGGTGGATCCCTGCGCCGTGACCTCCCGGACACAGGGCTTATAGACCACAGGAAAGGAATGTAGTGGATACCTGGAGTTGACCCCTTGGGGAAAGGCAAGAATGTCATGTGAATCTGCCTAAGGGCAGGATTAATGGTCAAGATTATTTTGATCTAAGGGCAGGATTTAAGGTAAGTGCATGCTCCTCCACAAGGAACAGTTGATGAAATAGAAACTTTGGAGGCATTCCCGGGACTGGGGTGAATCACAAGCTAACACGCAGATCTGCATCCAAGAGGGAGCTGCGATGCCTCCACATACTGCTTTAAACACTCGTGGACAATTCTATGTGAACATCAGTTTTATTTCTTTAGGGTAATACCAAGGAGTCAGAGTGCTGGGGGATAAAGTAACTGTATGTATAATTTTTTACCACACTGCCAAGTGGCTTTCCAGAGAAGCCAGACTCTTTTGCATTCTCAGCTGCAATAAATAAGCATCCTCGTTGCCACATCCTCACCAACACTTGGTATTGTTGATATATCTCTCTATATATCTATCTACATATATATATAGTTGTTGTTGTTCTTGTTGTTTCAGACAGAGTCTCACTCTGCTGCCCAGGCTGGAGTGCAATGGCACGATCTTGGCTCACTGCAACCTCCGCCTCCCAGGTTCACACCATTCTCCTGCCTCAGCCTCCCAAGTAGCTGGATTACAGGCACCGGCCACCATGCCCGGCTAAATTTTTTGTATTTTCAGTAGAGACGGGGTTTCACCGTGTTAGCCAGGATGGTCTTGATCTCCTGACCTCGTGATCCACCCACCTCAGCCCCACAAAGTGCTGGGATTACAGGTATGAGCCACAGTGCCCAGCTGATATTTTTAATTTTGTCCATTCTATTAGATGTTAATGGCATCTCATCTTTTTTTATTTAAATGGTTTTTGGGTACAGGTAGTTTTTGGTTACATGAATAAGTGCTTTAATGGTGACTTCTGAGATTTTGGTGCACCTGTCACCTGAGCAGTGTACAGTGGACCCAATATGCAGACTTTAATCCCTCACTCCCCTCCCAACCTTCCTCCCTGGTCCCCAAGGTCCAT
This sequence comes from Trachypithecus francoisi, assembly GCF_009764315.1. Classification (NCBI taxonomy): domain Eukaryota; kingdom Metazoa; phylum Chordata; class Mammalia; order Primates; family Cercopithecidae; genus Trachypithecus; species Trachypithecus francoisi. The sequence goes on from NW_022681467.1 coordinate 56,893,561, forward strand.
CATTTCATTCTTATGCCTTTGCATCTTCATAGCTTAGCTTCCACTTATGAGTGAGAACATATGATATTTGGTTTCCCATGCCTGAGTTACTTCACTCAGAATAATGGCCCCCAGCTCCATCCAACTTGCTGCAAAGGCCATTATTACCTTCTGTTTCATGGCTGAGTAGTACCCATGGTGTATATATTGGTGTGTATATACCACATTTTCTTTATCCACTTATTGATTGATGGACACTTAGGTTGGTTCCCTATGTTTGCAATTGTGAATTGTGCTGCTATAAACATGTATGTGCAGGTGTCTTTTTCACAGAATGACTTCTTTTCCCATGGGTAGATACCCAGTAGTGGGATTGCCGGATCAAATGGTGGATCTACATTTAGTGCTTTAAGGAATCTCCTCACTGTTTTCCATGGTGGTTGAACTAGTTTGCATTCCCACCAGCAGATTGCCATCCCCCTACTGCTCATGATATTGTGTGTCCTGTTGCTTGCTTTTTTGTAGATCTTCTGTAGCTCATCTTCGGTAAAGCATGTGTTCAGATGTCCTCCTGAGACACTGACCTTCTCATTCTCTAGCACCCTTCCTGACTCCACCTGCAATTAAAATCCCTGGTGATCTGGACTCCCTTACCCTAGAGTTTAGCCAAGCCCCTATGCAGGATTTCTATAACTTTACCGTTCATTTTTTTCTATGGCTGGGCACTGGAGAGGACACGTAGATCCCAATGGTAAAATCCAGTTCAGTAAAAAGGATCCCTTGAATGTATCTGGAAATTTCTCCGGTGCCAGGGTGAGTACTGCAACTAGAAGGACACCCCAGGACCACTAGAAGAGGACAAGGTCACCGATGAGACCAATAAGACTACCAGCAGCAAATATTCCCAAACTGAGGGCGAAGGTTTCATGGGCAGGCTGACTCCCTGACCACATGCCCAGTGCTGGTCACGCAGTCGCGACTGAGGTTGTCATGGCGATGGGAAGACTACCCTGGGCAGTCATTGTGAAAAGCCTTCTGTGGGAGGAGGCTGTGGTTTTTGTTGTCTTAACCTGCGTATACTTGTGCCAAATTGCTTTGGCTTTGGGAAAGCTTGCAGCTTGCATGATGGGGCCGGGGGAAGCAATTTTTTAAAAATACTAAAACTGATTACATCTGCTTATTCGTTTTAGGAAAGTAGATGAATTAATTTCAGCTGTGGATTTTTTCAATTTAGGAAAAATTGTAAATGAACCTTTTAGCTATGAAAGGTAAAAGTCCATCGACATTCTCCATGGGAGAGGTTAAGACAGAGTGAAATTGCTCTGCCTAAAAAAGTAATGCAAAGGTTCAGGTACCAGTGGTCTCCTGAAAGAAACGGGCAGGCGTCCCGGGGCTCCAGCAGAGGAGACTGGAGGCAGGGCTTGCTAGAGAGACTGAAGACCAGTCCCCCAGCAACGCAGTGGAGGAGCCTGGAGGAAGGGGGCAGGGCCAGGGAAGCATCCTGGGGCAGAGGTAGATGTCCAAGAGATGGGATTGACAGCGACTCGTGGTGCCCCACGCCCCAGGCTGCAGCCACCCAGTGTTAACCACAAACCACCATTCCACAGCCTGTGCTCCCACCTGCACAAGAGTCATAGGTTGCAGGGATCAGGATGTGGACATCTTTGGGAGCCATTATTCTGCCCACCACACCTAATAACATGAATGTCTTAGAAAACAGTGGAAACACAATGTGCCTAACTGACAGCGGGATTCCTGGGGAAGGATGGACTGATTTGTCAAAAGGCTAATTCCAGACCTAGAATCCCACAGCCCAGGGAGAAAACGATGTGTTTCCCTGGATCTAGCCAGACCCCAAGCCCATGAGGCTGCAGTCTCTTCACAGGACTCCCAGGGCGCCATGCCCCCAAGGCCTTGTGGGGCAATGGTGGGATTGAGCTGAGCAGAAGGGTCCCCAGTGACAGGGCAGCGATGGCAGGAGAGAAGACGAGAGGAGGACCCAGGAGTCAGCAGAGATGGAGACTAGACGCGACTGCTGGCCAGCCAGGAATTCCCAGCATTCTTAGAATTCTGAGGGTTCAGGAATTCTCAGAAACACTGGCCAGTCCCACGGATCTGTGTGACACAGGCCTAAGCTACAGTTTCCCGGGCATTAAAGAAAGGGAGGCTCCAGAGGGCAGGGAGACAAGGCCATCACCATGGACATGGGCACCGCAATAACCAAACCGCCTAAAAGCCTTGAACCAGCCCCAGCTTTGCCTCTCCACACCTCGAGGTCCCTCTGGGATATGCTAGCTTTGTCCAAACGGCTGTCTTTTGTGAGTGGAGCAGTACTCTTCATAATTACACACACACCTGGCCAATTCCAGGGAGATTCTCCGGCTGAGAAGCAGCAGGGCCTTTGTGCCAATCACTAAATACTCTCCTGACAGGCCTTCCCGGAATCATGCATGCCTTTGGGAACTCGTAATACCCTGGGCAGCTTGTTACACAGGGAACCAAGCAAGGGAGATTCAGCCCCTGCCCTGCCTCACACACCCAGAGGCAGCAGTGCCAGGAGGCTGGCCCAAGAGGTCTGGCTCCGACCACGGTTCTTCTCATCCCACCAGGCTGACCATGGCTGGGACAGCAGAGGGGGCTCTGAATTCCCTATGGACACCATGCTTCCAGATGAGTGGAAGGAGACTATGTCCATCTGCAGCCATCACCGCCTGGCAGATGCCCTGCGTGATTGATGGCACGAGCCAGCACAGTCTCGATGTGCATCGCTGTAGGAAACGTAATTGATGAGAGAATTGTCAGAAAGGATTCTGGGTGTGTTGCGGGGGTGTATGTTAAAGGTAAATCGAAAGGGAAAGAAGCATTGCTTTGAAATAAAATGCTCTCCTATTATAATTTGTAATATTTCCCCGAGAAATAATCTTCCTAATTTTTTTAACTGAGACTTTAGGAATCAATCTCAGTCAGGTAACAAGGCAGTTCTCAGCAAATAAGATGCATAAAGAGTACACATTTCTCATATCCAAAGACAAGAATGCAATTTGAAATCTCCCGGGAGGGCAGGCCCCGAGCCACAGTGCATTCCAGTCAGGCCCCGAGTCACAGTGCATTCCAGTCTTGGGAAAGCAGACGTGCTCACAAGGGACTCGAACATGCACCAACGGGTTGATAGGATGAAGGATGCTGCGGGCTAGGGGGTGGGGAGGAGCAGGATGCTGGGGGCTGAGGGCTGGGGGTGGGGAGGAGCAGGGAGCAGGTGGCAGCAGAGCCACCCTGGCAGCTGAGACCCAAAGGCAAAGACACTGCCCCTGAGCAGCCATGGCCTCAGACCCACTGTCCGATTATTTCACAGGCTGGGCTGCAAGACTCAGCCCAGCACTGCTGGGGAGACAGTTATTGGCCATGGTTCTTTGTCACCTTCAATAGGATTGACTAGAGCCTGGTCGTGTGTCCCAAGCACAGGGAGGTGGCAGTGAGTCACGAGGAAGTGAGAGGGGCTGTGGTTCAGGTGGCCCTTCTGCCTGGAAGAGAGATCATGCACCACAGCTCAGCACATGGAATGGGCATGGTAGGAGGTCCCTGCACCCAAACCCTGAGCCGCGCCAAGGTCTCCGTGATCTGACGCAAAGTCCAACCCTGGGAAGACCCTTCAGGTCTGGTTTCTTCAGGTTTCATGCTGCCCACTGCAGGGCAGGCCCCTCAGAACCCCACAAGGTCTCCTGCAGCTCCCGCACGTGCTGCACAGGCCACCCCGGTCTCCTGGAGTCTGCTCAGGTGTGTGCAGGGTGGGTCGCCTGTTTGCCCCCAATTCTCCTGCCACTCACACCTGCAATGTTCCCGGACATCCGGCACCCAGGTACCCTGAGGCATGAACACTCTTCTGAGGCCCGGGTCCTGGGACCTGGGTTTGTTCCCCTCACACGCCCTGAGGCTCACTCCTGCCCCATCCCTGTCCCTTTAGAGGCGGCTTCTGGTCACCCCCTTCCAAGGACACATGGCCTCCCTCCCTGAGACCCTTACCGAATGGACAGCCTGCACCACTGGCCTCAGAGGCGGAAACGCTGTCTGGCGTGCACTGCCTGGATCCAGTTTTACCCACGAGGAGTGGAAAAGTCCTCGTGCAGCAGAGCCAGGAGCAGAGGCTTCATGGCCCCCCCAGACCCCACACCCTAATGCCTGCTGGCTCCTGATGTCCGAGCAGCCTGCGGCGGCTGTAACAAATGACCACACACAGCACAGCTAATTCTCTTACAGCTCTGAGGTCAGGACTCCCACATGGGTTTCCCTGGACTCCAGTCAGGCCTTCCGCAGGGCTGGCTCCTTCATGGGGCTCTAGGGGAGGGTCCATCGTCCTGCACTCCTGCCTAGAGGCTGCTGCATTCCATGGCCCCTTCTTCCATCCTCAAAGCCAGTAAGAGCAACTTGAGTCTCTCAAACAGAATCACTGTAAAGGCCCCTGTGATTACAGTAGGTCCAATCAAACAACCCAGCACAGTCTCCACATTTCAAGATCCTCAACCCCGCTATGCACAGCCCCTTTTGCCAGGGAAGGTGGCACATTCACAGGCTCCAAGGATCAGGATGTGGACATCTTTGGGAGCCATTATTCTGCCGGCACACCTAATAACACGAATGTCTTAGAAAATGGCAGAAACACAGTGTGCCTAACTGACAGTGGGATTCCTGGGGAAGAATGGTCATATTTTGTCTAAAGGTTCATTCCAGACCAATAATCCTACAGCCCAGGGAGAAAACGATACATTTCCCTGGATCCCCCCCGACCTGCAGCCCATGAGGCTACAGTCTCTTCACAGGACTCCCAGGATCCTGCGCCCTCAAGGCCTCATGGGGCAATCGCAGGATTGTGCTGAGCCGGGCCCTGACAATAGTCTCCACTGCATCTCGGACCCCTAGGCCTTCCCTGAAATATCATGGCCAACTCTCCATCATCACACAGGAAAATCCTGCCCCGAGGTGACCATGGACAGCCTCCTAAGTCTTTCCTGCTCAGCTCAGAGCTTGGTAGGCTGCCTGGGCCAGGAATCATTTAGCTACCAGTGAAAAGATCACCTAACACCAGCTGGCTGAAGCTTTTAAAAAGTGTGCAGGTGGGGACTGTGGGCTGTCACTGGGGAGTTCCAAAGACAAACCTGGGCATCTCAGTTACGGCTTGATCTCTGGGCTCAAAAGATATACCCATGCTTTCTACCTCCTCACAAGTGGACTTCATTCTCAGGCCTACCTGGTGACCTGGACCAGGCTCACATGCCCCAGGTAAACCCCAATTAAGAAAACAAAGCACCAACACATGTGACTGTCTTTCTGCGATGCAAACCAAACTCTAACCATGCCTCATGGGCTCAGAGGTGGTCACATGATCACTTCTGACCAATTACAGCATCTGGAGCCGGGTGCTCTGATCACCTGTCCCCACTCACCTGCTCATTCCTGGAATAATACCCTGGCATTAGCTCCATAAGAAGCACATGGGCTGAGCGGTAGATGGTAGCTCTCCAAGGAAAACTATTCCTACAAGAAGATTGGAGGTAAAGGGAGACAAAACCCCAGAATACTTCGTCCTCCTAATTTCTAATCTCTAGTTAAATAGTCTACAGCCAGCTGCGGGGGGGTGGTGGCTCACGCCTGTAATCCCAGCACTTTGAGAGGCCAAGGCAGGCAGATCACCTGAGGTCAGAAGTTTGAGACCAGCCTGGCCAACATGGTGAGACCCCATCTCTACTAAAAAATACAAAAATTAGCCAGGCGTGGCGGTGGGCGCCTGTAATCCCAGCTACTTGTGAGACTGAGGCAGACGAATTGCTTGAACCCAGGAGACGGAGGTTGCAATGAGCCGACACGGAGCCACTGCACTCCAGCCTGGGCAATGGAGTGAGACTCCGTCTCAAAAAAATAAAAAAATAAAAATAAAAATAAAAATAAAAAAATTAAAAAAAAATAAAAAAAACGTAGTCTGCAGCCAGCAGCCTGAATACCAAGTGTGGCAGTCACGCATGAGTGAAACATGGTGGTACTACCCCAAGGAATCCCTGAAGCCTTTTTCAGCCCCGGGGTGGAGTCAGTCAGGGTCAGCACAGAGTGACTTCATCTCACAGGAGACACAGGGGCAGGGCGTCAACCAGGGCCCAACTTCTCCAGTGGGGTTTGCTCGGGGTGAGGAAAGGCAAGGTCTGTGCATGACACATGCTGGCCTTTCCCTCCCACTAGCAATCTTGTCTGCACCAAAATACTCCCTCCTAATCTAGTGGTTGATCCAGAGAAGCAAATGTGTAGATCTTGGTAAAAGGCTGATTTCACATGCACTCACATGCACATAGTAACGGGGCATTTTGAGAGTGTAGCTAATCCATAAATATTAAAAATAAAATATGTTTGATCAATGAAGTATTTGTTTGCGGCAGAATAGTCCTGGGTTCAGCCCAACCAACTCTCACGGCTTAATTACTGTCATCAGATTGGTTTCCAGAAGAATAAGGGTATTTTGACATGCATCGATCTGGCATCGTGGTTACAGGCATTCAGAGATGAGTAGCTGCCTGTTGCCTTTCTAGTCTGTATTGGGAACACATCAGAATCATCGAGGTGAAACCACCTCATATTGATAAGCTGGTGAACTAAAAATGACCGTGATGGCATGATTGATCATTGCATATTAACCAAGGTTATTAGAACCAGGAAATATGAGGCTTTCACTGCCTCCTCACAGTGCTCAATTTGACAATCCATCTTCATTTCCCTCGTGTTTCTTCTTCTTCTGGGCCTGTTTTTTTTTTTTTTTTTTCTTATCCTCAATTAATTACAGTCAGTTAGATGATGAACACAATGACTTTCATGGTGTACCTAAGAGACCTGCTCTTGGGGAGACTGTCTCAATGCAAAAATGTAGCAGGTTAGTTCTGGAAGATTTAGTTTCTGCTGGCAGGAACCTGGGAGCTTGGAAGAAGGAGCCAAGGGCCATCACAAGCATGTCCCTGAGGCATTCAAACTGGAGACAAACAGCCCTGCCCTGGCTCACTCTGCAATGCTGGTTTCTGAGCACACGTGTCCTTTGTGTCCTGAACTGGACAACAGGGAAGGGAGCGGGGCTGGGTCCCACTTGGTTTTAGCAAGGAAGGTCATATAGTAGGTTGCCTGTTTCTAACATTTCTCTCAGTTCGTGGGATGGAGTTTTCCGGGCCCTGGAGGAAGGACAAGAAGTCAAACTCAAAACTGCTGAGTAAGTGGAGGGTGAGAGGGGCCTGAGTTCCATGGCACCGGTGGCCCCAAATTATTTGGACTTGGTCTGTGTTTTCCTGGTTATGTTTCCTCTAATGCAGCTCCATCCTATATTCTAGGAATATTCCCTTGAAACAAAATAAGAAAACTACACTGAAGCCTCCCATCAGATCCATTGTTTCTTTCAGTACACACTTTTATTGGACCTCTACTGTCTGCACAGAGCTGCAGGAGGGGCTGTGGACATGGGGAGGGACCCAAGGGACCTATTCCCCAGACAGAGCAGCGGATATGGGAACAGGCCCCGGAAGAAGACTCTCTGACCTTGAATCTGAGTTGGTCATTTCGCAGCTCAGATATGATTTGACTGTGTCACCACCCAAATCTCATCTGGAATTGTAGCTTGCATAATCACCATGTATCATCAGAGGCACCAGGTGGGAGGTAATAAAATCATGGGGATGCGTTTTTCTTATGCTGTTCTCATGGTAGTGGATAAGTCTCATGAGATCTGATAGTCTTATAAATGGGAGTTCCCCTGCACGTGCTCTCTCTTGCCTGCAGCCATGGAAGACACACCTTTGCCCCTCCTTTGCCTTCCGCCATGATTGTGAGACCTCCCCAGCCATGTGGAACTGTGGGTCCATTAAACCTCTTTTTCTGTACAAATTACCCAGTCTCGGGTGTTTCTTCATAGCAATATGAAAATGTACTGATACAGCCCCCGAGCCTCAGTTTCCTTCTCTGTAAAGTGGAGGTAGGGATAGTGCATGTTGTTATTGTTGTGCAGATTTAATGAGATCATCTTGCATATGAAAAGCCCAGTATAGCACCTTACCCCTGGTGCCTGCTCAATAAACATCGTCTGTGAATGTTAATTAGGGAAAACTAACCCTATCCCAATGACAACAGTGCAAAGCAGAAAGGGGTTAGAGTCACAAACAGAGCATTGGTAATGGATCTGTTGTTCCCAAAGTGTGACCAGCAACAGCTGCACCACCAGGGAATGTGTTAGAAGTGCAAATTCTCAGGCCCCACCTGGACTTGCTGACTCAGAAGCTCTGGTTGGGGGGTGGGAGGGCAGCTCTGTGTTCACTGCCCTGCGGGGTATTCTGATACTGGCTCAAGCCTGGCAGCCACTGTGATCATCTCCTGCAGCTGGAGACTAGAAGGAGAGAGTGCCCACTGCTGGGCGACCTGGCAAGATTCCCTGAAAGAGGTTGCAAGGGGACAGAATGAGAGGGGGCTTGGCAGTTCGGAGAGTGAGAGAAATACATATGTAACCATTAGGTTTGTCTCTGAGTTTCCAATGTTTTCACATCGAAGTGGTTGGGTGTCAGGACTTTCCCTGAGCCCTTCTCATCCCACCAGGCTGTGTAATGGTCCTGAGCACTATGAGGTCCTCTGGGGCAGCCACACTTGTCTGTCTTTCCTCTAGTGCTGGGAACTCCTGGAGGCCAGGGTCAGAGACTGTAGCAGCTCTGTGACAAATTAGCTGAATTTAGCAGCCAGGGCAACACAAATGTATTATCTTAACAGTTCTGTAGGTCAGAAGTCAGACATGGGTCTCCCTGGGTCCAAATCAATGTGCCTTCAGGGCAGCCTTATTTCTGGAAGCTCAAGGGGAGAACTCATTTCGTTGCCTTTTGCAGCTTCCAGAGCCCCCCTTTCTCCACCTTCAACGCCAGCACTGCACCTCTCAGTGCTGTTCCCCGCAGTTTCATCCCCCGGACCCCCTCTTACCCTGCCTCTCTTCTGCCTCCTGCCTATGAGAACCATGGAGATCATGGTGGGCCCACCTGGGTAACCGAGTATAACCTCCATCTCCAGGTCAGCTGCTTAGCAAGCTTAATTCCATCTGCAGCCTGAATTCTCCTTTGTCATATAAGGGAGCACACTCAATCCACAAGTTCCAGTGATTAGGACATGGACATCTTTGAGGTGCATCATTCTGTCCACACAGGGCCCATGTTCCTCTCCATCTGTTAGCCTGGTGCCCCAACAGTGTAGGGTGGTGACTAAGAGTGAGCATTTGTGAATCAGATCCATCTGAGTTCAGTTTGTGGTCCCCTGCTTTTCCTTGTGTGGCCTTAGGCAAGTTTCTACACTTCTTGGAGACTCTGTGGTCTCATCTGCAAACCAACAATGACAGTAGCACCTACAGCACAGGGATATTATGCCAAACTTGCAATGCCCTCGTCACTGTGTTATTGTGACCATTGGAAGGAAAATTAGACCTTGCTTGCTCTGACCCCACCTTCTATGCCCACCATCTCTCTGTCACCTCTGGCAGACGGTGCATTGGGGCAGACTGTCTCCTGGCCAGCAGTTTCTCCCCACCCTCTGGCCACACTGCCCATGCTGCTTGAGAAGACAGCCTGGTGACATGCTAAGCCACAAGGAGTGGCTGGAACTGACCACACACTGAGTCCCAGGATGGGCCATGATGGACTGGAGCCAATCAGTGGATCCCAGACCTCTGACCCAAAACGTGTGTCCTGGATGGGATGCTGTCCACCCAGCCATGGAAGCACAGGTCTGGAGCCCACACACCATACATGTCTCCAGAGCCATCCTGGCTAACATGGTGAAACCCTATCTCTACTAAAAACACAAAAAATTAGCCGGGCATGGTGGCAGGCACCTGTAGTCCCAGCTACTCAGGAGGCTGAGGTGGGAGAATGGCCTAAACCCAGGAGGCAGAGCTTGCAGTGAGCTGAGATCACGCCATTGCACTCCAGCCTGGGCGACAGAGCGAGACTCCATCTCAACAAAAAAAAAAAAAAAAAAAAAACCAAAAACAAAAACAGAAAACGAAACTGTGAAGTCCCCAATAACATTGACTGGCACGTAAACCCACTCTGGATGTGGCCAGATGCAGCTGATTCTAGAGACATGTGTCTGTTGATGTCTGACTGCATCTTAATGTGAAGCGATGGTTTACACTGACGGGGTGTCTGAGTGGGAAGGCAGCCTGGTCCAGAGGGCTCTGCACTTGTGATTTTACGTGACATACACCTGCTACTGACGGCTCTTGATGTCATTGGGAACCACCAGCAGGAACAGATACGCAGTTATGCAACCACATCCTATTTGTCCAGTGCTCCTGGCCAGCCTCAGACAGTGACCCAGCCCTGAGTTGACAGAGTGGATGGCCAGCAAGGTGTTGGCTTGGATATCTCAAGCAAGGCTGATATGGTTAGGTTTTGTGTCCCCACCCGAAGTCCATCTTGAGTTATAGTCCCCACAATACCCACCTGTCGAGGGCAGGACCTAGTGGGAGGCAATTGGATCATGGAGGCAGCTTCCCCCATGCTATTCTCATGTTCATGAGTGAGTTTTCAAGAGATCTGATGGTTTTACAAGGGGCTCTTTCCCCTTCACTCATACACGCTTCTCTTGCCTGCTGCCATGTAAGACATGCCTCTTCCCCTTCCGCCAAGATTGTAAGTTTCCTGAGGCATCCCCAGTGCTGTGGTCCCTTTGCCATATCTCCCACCGCTCCCGACAGGGAGTTGCGCTGGACTTCCAACAAGGAAGAGAGATGGCCTTATCCCCATTTCACAGATAAGGAAACTGAGCATCAAGGAAGGTACAACCAGCAGGTGGCAAATACCAGTCTTTTCTTTATAAATGACCCAGTCTTGGGTATGTCTTTGTAGCAGTGTGAAAATGGACTAATACAAAAGCCATCTCACCACCCCTTGCTTGCATGGGCCATTGATTTGGACTTGCCATCAGGGCCCAGCGACCCTGGCGGGGCATCCCTTGGACCACTCCTCACACTGCCCAGGGGATGACCCTTGAAAGGCCCGGCTCCCTCTCCACACAGCTGCTAGGCTTATGAGCTCTGAAAGGGGCAGGCCTCCAAGAGCCTCCATTTGACCCTTGATAATGAGAGGGGGAGAAGAGCCATCTTTCAGCCCACGACTGGAAGGAAGTGGGCTTCATATTCATTTGCATAGCTCCTCTCAACCTGGCCATTCCTCTCAACTTGGCCCCTTCTTTTTTCAAGTAGCAAGGAAAAAGGCTGAGAGAACCAGGGGATGGAGGCTCTTAGTAGATCTTTAAAAGGAGCTATTTTGTTTCATTTATCTGAAAAGTCACACCATGCATGGTGAAGGGGGAAGAAGGAGAAGAGGAGGAGAAGGAGGACTCGTGGAGGATGGTTGGCACCTGGGAAAGCAGATCCCCTCACCCTCTGGTTCCGTGAGTGACAAAAATGTCTGTTCCGGGACATCCTGCAGGAGGTGACTCTCCCTGACTCGAGCTGAGCCTGCTCACCACAGTGTCTGGTGTGCATGATATTTCTCTTATTTGCTAGGTTCAAAGCTTTGTGCCCGTAGCTTCTTTGCTGGTTCTTTCACACATCTGCCCAGGGCCCAGGCCTGCCATGTCCGGAGTGCTTCCTGACCCCCACATGCCTGTCACCTTCTTCAGTTCGCTGCTCACTCATCACCTCCCCATGGAGCTCTTTCCCCAGCTCCCGCTGCCTGGCCCTATCCAGACTTCTTCACCCATAGCGAGCTCTGCCTGTGCTGGCTCCCTGTATAGACTGGCTCCTCTTCTGGGCGGCTGGAGCAGTCTGGTTTAAAGTATAAGACCCTCCTCTGCTCTGTAACTGCTGTGGTTGAGAGGCCTAACTCGAACCCCAGGTACAAACCGGAGTCACAACCAGGACATTCAGCCACACACATGAGTTTCCCAGGACAGGGCTATACCCTGCACAGAACCCGTGTGTAGAAGTCTCCTGGAGCTTCCGTAGCCAATGACCACAATGGGGAAATATATTCCCTCCCCGTTCTGGAGGCTCAAAGTCTGAAATCAAGGTATCAGCAGGGCCATCCTCCCCATAGAGGCTCTGCGGGAGGACCCTTCCTGGCCTCTTCTAGCACTGGTGGCTCTTGGTGTTCCTTGGCTTGGACACATCACTCCAAAGTCTGCCTTCGTTTCACATGCTTTTTTCCTCTTCTTTCCCTGTCTCTGCTCTGTGTCTATTTTTATTTTTTATTTTTTTTGAGACAGGGCTCTGCTCTATGACCCAGGCTGGAGTGCAATCCAGCTCATTGCAGCCTCAAACTCCCAGGTGCAATCATGGCTCCCTGCAGCCTCAAACTCCCAGGCTCAGGTGATCCTCCTGCCTCAGCCTCCCAAGCAGCTGGGACTACAGACGCATGCCACCATGCCCAGCTAATTTTTTTTTCTTTTAAAGATGGGATCTCGCTATGTTGCCCCAGCTAATCTCAAGCTCTAGGGCTTAAGAAATCTTCCTGCCTTAGCCTTCCAACATGCTGGGATTACAGGTGTGAGCCACCATGCCCTGTCTATTTAAGGATACTCATCATTGGATTTAGGGTCCACCTGGAGGATCCAGGAAGATCTCATATCAAGATCCTTAACTTAATCACCTTTGCAAAAACTCTTTTTCCAAACAAGGTCACATGTACAAGTTCTTGGTGTTAGCACACATATCTTTCTGGGGATCACCATATACTTACAAATAATACAATTGTGGACATTGTGTACACACTGATGGCTTGCCAGTTGAAGTGTCACATACTTCACTTTTGTTTGCTCATTTGATCTGATAGTCGCTTTGCCATATCTCCCCCCGCTCCCAACAGGGAGTTGCACTGGACTTCCAACAAGGAAGAGAGGTGGCCTTATCCCCATTTCACAGATAGGAAACAGCATCAAGGAATGTATAACCAGCAGGTGGCAAATACCAGCACTCAGATGCGTGTCTTCAGTAGGTGGCAAATACCAGCACTCAGATGCGTGTCTTCCAGGCTTCCAAGGCTGTGGAATGTACAACCAGCAGGTGGCAAATACCAGCACTCAGATGCGTGTCTTCCAGGCTTCCAAGGCTGTGCTCCCACATACCCTGCAGCAACTGCCTTGCAGATGAAGGGGCTGGGGCTCAGAGGCTTGCCCAAGTTCCCATGACTGAGAAGTGATGAACACAGAGCTGAAATTCCACTGCTTCCCATTCCATGCTCCTGCTGCTATAAGATGCTTCCTCCTCAGGGTCCAAAGAGGATACGGCAGCCTCTGGTCAGATGGCACCATGTGCTGGGTTACAATGCAGAAAATCTTCCCTCCCTTCTTCCCGGGGCCACTTGCCTCATCCCAGTGAAGCAGGGCTTGGATAAGTAGCTTGTTCAGGCCAATGGAACATAAGCAGAGACAATATGCCAGTCCTGAGCCAAGCCTAGAGGGCATCTGGTGTTCCTCATGGCCTGTTGTGTTCCTACTGTTACCACAAGAAATCATGCCCTGGGTAGCCACTAGTTCAAGGATAATGGAGGCTCAAGGAGCAGAATTCAACCCAAATCATAGCCTGGAGCCTGGAACCTGGAGCCAGGAGCTGGGAGTCCGGAGTCCAGCCTAGCCCAGCCGTGGTGCCGTGCAACTCTCTTACTGGCTCGTAAGTGATAAGTACCCATTGTTTTCAGCCTCTGGATTATGGAAAGATTTGTTATTCCAACATTGCTAACTGATACAGATAGGTCTAAACTTGGATGGTTAACAAACATGGAATATATCTTAAGAATAAGGGATTATTCTCTGATTCAGAAAAAAAATGTACAACATAAAATCCAAAATAGATGACCCCATGCTAACTGAAACCAATATGCAAGCTAGCTCCTTACAATTTAAAAGGGAATTGGAATTTGAGATGGGACAGGGGTTTTTCATTTGAGGTGTTTTGAATGGAAGCATCAAGATCTCCACAAATGTACTTCTCGCTTTTTAAAGGCTTTTGTTTATACCTAACACTAAACTGATGCTAGATTGAAACATCAACTGACAACCTGAAACGGTCAATGAAGAATGTTCAACTTACATGGAAATCCATGTACAAACATGGGCCTTCTATTCAGTCAGTCCCAATTGAAATTTCTTCTCAAAATTCACTCTAATATGTGGATTGTGTTTATTTATGGGTGACAGCTAATTTGCTTTCTTCCTGTAATAAAATAATTAAAATATTTTGCTCTCTGAGTTGTATTTTTTCAGGGTAATCCTTTCATTAAAAGTCATTTAATATTCTTCTGTTCTGTTATCTGCTACATTTCAACTTCTGTGTTTTCTCTGCTCTCCTTGTCTTCTGTCATACTTCCCCTTTTTGTTCTTTTGTTATGATGGCTTATTTTCTGCCCTAAAACAAGCTTTGAACTTAAAAACCTGAAAAGCATTTTATTTGGAATAAAAGAATCTGCAGTGTCACACATTTGTCAGCTAATATGTTCCTTCCTATGCTTTGTTTTGATTTTTCAGAATGATTGTTTATGAACGAGGCCTTTGGTTTCTCGGAGGCTGGTTTGGTCTTTCTACCCATTCTTCACGGAAAACGATAATCCTCCTGATAGCATAATCATCACCGTAGCAACCGAAGGCAATGTCACCAACAGGATTATGACTTAAGAGCCCAGATTTGCATCTCACACCCACTACTTACGCACCAGGCGCCTCTGTGGATGCCACTCCACAGCCTCGTGTGTTAAGAGGCACACAAGAGCTGCCTGATTGACTCCCAAGCTCAGAACCAGGAGCTGGGGGAAATCATAGCGAAATCTGAACCCGATGTGGCCCCGTCGGCATCACGCACACACTCAGAGCAAAATGACCTGCTCTTCAATGTAGTTTAGTTTAGTTCAGTTGTCCTGCCCACCTGCTCCTGACCCTCCTGCCGCTGAGGGGTGGCATTTGAAAGCACAGGTGAGTGCTTCATAGGTACCACGTGCATGATCGAATTCTGGATTCCTCAATCTTTTAACCGCTTGGGAAGAACAAATCAAAGGACGGATGCTCACCTGGGTTTGGATTCCTCCTTTAGCCTTTGGCAAGTTACTTAACTGAGTAACTCCTCAATTTCCATCGTGACAAAGGAAAGATGGTGTGTGACTACTATGTTTTTATTCCGGATTGAACTACTCAGTGTATTCACAAGGCCAGTGAAGGCAGCACAGGGAAGTTAGTGGGGCTGGTGCTGTGCTCATCAAGTCCACAGACACCTTAGGGGTTGTCAGGGCATTACTGGGTCTTCTAGGTATCCCAGTGGTTTGGTTGATGATTGCTCACCCATTTCACAGATGGCAAAACTGAGGCTTAACGGAGTTTCCTGTGATGCTCCAGATCACACAGCTAAAAGGAGTAGAGTGATGGCTCAGACGTGGGCCTCCCAGCTCAAGTTCTGTGCTCTGGACAGAAAGTCACGGTGACCCTGAAGGACGGGGCAGCTGTGCAGGCACAGGCTAGGCCCATCCTGGAAGGCTCATTGGCTGAGGGAAAGAGGGTACAAGGGAAAAAATTCCCTTTCATCCATCCATCCCCTCTATTGCTCCTAAACTTCCCTTCCACCCCCAACTTCTTTCCTTTCTTCTCCTTGGGACAGCAAGGGCACAGAGTGGGCCGCCATCTCTTACTGCCCACTCAACCATTGCTGGGGACTGATTCTTTCAGCTCTACATAGAACTCAAGAACTATATTCGGATCTGCTTCACAACAGTAATCCCCACAGCCTTAAAACATGCAAAATAAAAATAAATTAATCATCCATCAGCATTTTACAGTACACTTATAATTTTTTATTTAAATGTTTAATATCATAAAACAAGCTTGGCTCATGGAGAAAACTTGATTTCATGAGAAGAAATTGCTCTCTTTTAAGTGAAAGTAAATACTCTTTAGGGCATCCCCAGAGAGGAAATGAAGATGAAGGAAGGTGGTCCCAAGTTGGCCAAATATGGCAATTATTCTCTCAAAGGCAGCACTGTGTCACAGCAAAACGCGACAATTCCCTCCACTGACCGGTGGGACTGATTTATGAGCAAAAGCAAAGACATTGTTCCCCAAACAACCTTTGAGTTACTAACTCCCTGAGAGGGAAGACCACAGAAGGAGGGGGACCCAGGAGGCTCAGGGGTGCAGACCAGCTCTGAGAAGGACCTGTCTGTCACCTTTCCTCAGGGTTCTGTTACTTTGAATGGCAGATCACCATCACCTTCAAGCCCTGGTCTTGTTCTCTGATTGGTCATTCTTAGATAAAGATAGGCTGCCCATTAAGACCCATTGTTCGGACTCTGAAATGAAGGAGAATGAAGCAATTAACATCGTGGCAGTGGGCAGAGTTAATCATGCTTGACCATTTTTATTTAAGTTCTCCCCGCAAATGCAGCACCGAAAGGCACTTATTAGTTCACACAAAGAGGCATCTCTGAACAGCAAACATTCAATTATTCCGATGTTTACTGTTGAGAAAACTACAAAAGAAAATATGCATTCAACAGACACGTTCTGAAAGGTCTTATAAAAATGAGGCTATTTTCACAGTTTCTAAGGCATATCCTATAATTTTGTTTTTTAATCATTGCAACCTACTGGATTCCATATTAGATTCTTATTTCTACCTCTCCAAACCCTCATCACAGTCTTCTGGCCATTCAGCAAAATACATTACATTGCAAAGCTGAATGTAAGCATAGTCATCTTACATTCAGCTTTGCAATGTCTTACCTCCACTGTCACCAAATTAGGGAGCACCTCAGATCAGGTTAAGGAGAAATGACACATGAGATCTGTAGACTGTCTTCCTCTCTCCCATGGCCATAGTGGTCATGTGGTTGCATTGATTACCTGATTAATGGCCTCCTCGTATCCCTTTCCCACTGACTCTGGGCTCAGCCAGGTGATTTTCTATGGCCAATGGATGTTAACAAATGTGACCCAAGCCAAGTTCTGAAAAGATATTCACTCTCTTTGACCTCTGCCACCATCAAGAGAACATATTCAGGGTTGATTGACAGAAAAATAATCTAAAAGATATCTAGAGGAGACTGGACTGGCCTCCAGAACCACTCTGGACCAGCAGCCCCCAACCAACATGTAGCTGACTGCAGCACAGCGAACCACCCCAGTAGAGGCAACTGAGCCTGGCTCAGATCAGCAGAACTGCCCAGCCAATCCAAAACTCAAGGAAAAATAGTGAATGGTAGTTCTTTCAAGCCATTCAATGCTGGGATAATTTGTTATGTGGCACTATTGAGGCAATAGGTAGCTGATACAAACCTAACCCCAGTTGCCATTCGTTAAGCACATGTTGTGTCAGGGATGGTGCCTGACACTTTACAGACTCAACTCTGATCTGCCCAATGATGCCACCATTCAGGTGTCATTATTCTCATTTATATAGATAAGGACACATGCCTGACATAGTAGAGTTTAGTAAGCATGTGAGAAGCTATGTCTGGACCCACAGCTGTCTCCTCTTCTCTCAAGTCACCTGCCTCCACAGTGACAGGCTGCCCTGAATCCCTGGCTCTGGTGCCCCACTCTGAGCATGAACAGGTCATCCTGTGAATACCAACAACCTCATGTTGACCAGGAAGGACTAAGCCATGCCTCTGAAGTGCTGGCGTGTCACGTGGCCTGTCCTGGAAATGTTATATAGGCATGAGCAAAGCCCACCTTGAATGTCTAAAAATAAACATGGGCCAGGAGTTCCTATCTGCAGCCACTCATCAGCATTTTATCCTCCCAGCTCACCCACTCATCACACTGTGAAATGGGATTGCTCCAAACAAACCTATATAAGGCAGATGCCCAGCCCACAACGCATGCTCAATGATGGGGGAAACAAAGGTCACTCTCCCACAGCAGGCCTTCCCCCTGAGATCACCCTCTTCTGGCTTAAATAGAGTGTACCTGTGGTGGACCAAACTCATCCAACTCTCATTCTGAATGTCCTCCTGACAGAAGCTGGCTACTCTTAGCTGAATTCTGCTTTGTTCCCTGATAGGCACTGGCCTGGATGCCATGAAAGGGCCAGGAGCTTGCCAGTCCTCCTGACTGTATCTGCGACTTTAAGCATGATAAGAAATACAACAAGTGTTTGTAGATGAATGAGTGGTCTAAATGTACATATGGGGAGTTTTACGAGCAATGCATCACAACTCTAGCACACACTTGTTTACATCTATTAGTGTTTCTTGGCTTTGATTGCACACTAGAATCATCTGAGCTGTTCTGAAAAACACAAATGCACAGCCCCCATCCTGGAGCAACAAAACATCCTGGGCTATCTGAAAGATTCCTGAGTAGAGCTGTTGCTTGAATTCTCTCTGGGTCAATCTGATGTGCAGCCAGCGTTGAAGGCTACCCTTCTCTCCTATTTCAATTTAAACACAGAATTTTCAACAACTCCTTCCTAACCCTCATGATGTGATATCATCTCTCCAGGGAGATTTTGCACAGTGTTCCCAGGAGAAGGCCCAGCAAAATTTGCGGCAAGAGGAAGTAAAAATCCTGCCCCTGCCCCTTCTCTCCATGCCTGCAGGCGGCTGCACAAACTTGTTTTCCCTGCAGCTGCTTGCACATGTAATGGTTTCCAGGATAACCAGTGAGCTGGAACCAGTAAGATGTGGCTGGGGGAGGGGACTTCTCATCTGTAAGCTGGGGAGACTTGTGGCGCCTTACATGGACTCAGCTTCTTACCAGTCCCTGAAGGCCCTGGGATTTTCAAATCTGAGGCACAAGGTGGAAACCCGGCAGCACAAGGTGGGAACCCTCCGGCCCCCTCCCTGTTGTCCTCCATGAGCTCCTGGGCCTGTTAGTCTCAGAGCAAAACCATAGCTGGTGGGACTTAGTGGATTTTGAGAGCATGTTGATTATGAATATTGTCCCTTTCAGGCAAGTTAATGAAGCATCCAATTCACGCCAGCTTTTATCTGTCAGAGAAACACCAGCAAGCAAGGTAGAGACACCAAGCCAAACCCTGATGTGTAAGTATGAACTTCATGTTAATTAGGAAATGGGAGAATGTGTGGGTTTCTCTAATGCAGACTCATGATATGAAGTCAGCTGACTTAAATGCTCTCAACCTGAGCTTAGGGTCATTTGTGTTAGCTCTAAGGTCATCTGAGGCAGACGCATTGAAACTGACCTTGAGAGTATCCTTGACCACTTGACCAAGAGGCCAGAGACTCTACAAGTGTGCTCAGGCCGGACAGCTTCCTGTGCCTGGCAGGAAGAATCAAGATGCCAGCTTCTCCCCTAAACCATGTGAACTCATCAACATGCAACCATTTTAAACTATAAAAACAGCAATTTCAACTGAAACAGTGGACCATTGCCTATTTTACTGGAAATTTCTCCCTTAGAGTATGATGGAAAGAGGGTTGGGTGTAAGAGACCTGGCTGCAAGGCTCACCTCCACTAAGTGACCATAGATATTTTGGACACTAATGTACCGTGAGTCACCTTATTCCTTTGGCCCACAGCTTCTTCATCTGGGAAAGGAAGACATTGGATTGTAAAGTAAGAATAACCCACATTTTTTAGCGTTTGCAATATGCTAGGCAATGTGCTAATTACTTAATTATCAAAGAGACAATTAACACTGAAAAGCAGTTATTAACTAACTCTTCACCAACCCAGCAGGTGGAGACTGTCATTTTTCCCATTTATCAGATTGGGTCATCGAGCTCAGGATGGTGCATGTGCTGCATCTGAAAGGCTGGGGTCTGGTGCTCACTTCTGGGCTGTTGATGACTGGGTTCAGATGCATCATTGTGCATCCCTTTCTTAGCAGAGGATTCCTTGCTGCTCTACTATGGACAATTTATTGCTTTACAGTCTTTTCACTGGAGACCTCACCAGCAGTGACATTCGTAGAAAGCAGTCTCTAAGCTGCAAAGCCCTGCCTGTCACCAGACCTACGTAGAGGGAATCTCACTTGCCTTATGATGTCCAGAGTGCTCCTCGTGTTGCCCTGTGGGTTTTATTTTCCTGTTGTCCACTGGATATGGCCTACTGGCGTTTAGCATGAATTCCCAGCTCCTCCACAAGCTCTTCTTGGACTGCTAAGGTTGAAAAATTAAACAATACATTTTCTAGAATCTCTTTGTGGTGAACTGATAGAAACGTGGTCCCCAATGATCCCCACCCCCTGGTATTCATGCCCCTGTGGAATCCTGCACCCCCATCAGTGTGAGGTGAGCTAGTGACATGTTCTAGCCAATAGGCTGATGGGATGACATGTGTAATTAAGGGGATAAGATTTCACTTCCTTGATTAGCTTACAAGAGATTGTAACCTCCATCTTGCCAGTTGACTCTCTCTGGCTATCTCAGCTTCCAGGATATAAGCCCTCACATTGCGGAGTTCCCTGTGGTAAGGAACTGGAGTGGATGGTGGCTCCATGCAACAGCCAGCAAGGAACTGAGGCCTCTGTCACCCCTGGAGCAACCGAGCTCACCAAGAACCCGAGTGAGCTTGGAAGCAGAGCTTTCCCCAGTTGAGCTTTCAGATGAGACCTCAGCCCCAGCTAAGGCACCATGATGGTAGCCACAGGAGGAATGGGACACAGCCAAGCCCACCTGGATCCCTGATCCACAGAAATCGATAAATGTGTGCCAAGTTTACTGTAATCTGTTAAGCAGGAATAGGGCACAAACACACCTTCACCCACAGATGAGATTGAGTTCGGTCAAGCAGAAAGACGCTTCCCAGGGGGATGTGGAAGAAATGAAGCCATCTCCTGGCTTCCCATGGCTGATTCTGTCAGCACCAGCACTTGTGTCAGGCCACCAACTGAGCAGGTGCGGAGAGGACATTACAGCCTCCATAGCTGCATGTCCAGGTGTCCTCATAGTTACAATGGTGGCAGCAGATTCCTGAGCCCCATTGCCCAACCAAGAGATCTCTGTTTTCATGTATTGTTGGGATCAATAGTTCCATGGCAGTCTCCTGATACCTCACTTTCCTGACGGTGAAAGAAATGACAGCTGCCTGGCAGGTCATTCTGCAACACACACTCACTCTGCAAGGTGGCACATCTCTGAATCCCCAGAGTCCACTTCTCCTTCCATCTGATAATTTCATGAGCACCTGATTCCCTGTATGCAGCCACTTTCATCTCAAGTAGTTTCTGTTTCCTGTGTGGAGCCCTAAAGTATCCACCTGGTATCTGGATTGTTTCCTAGAAAGTGAGGAAAGTCCTTCAATTTTCTCACCACAAACCTGAGTGCTTTTTCTCTGTGAGAATTCAAGAGACTTTGAATCTTGGCCAAACACAAATTAGACAACATAATCCTACCTCAAATACATATGGGGCTCTATCATTTACCAAGCTGTGCCCTAGAACTCCTTTCTTTTACACCCTACACAACTTTATGAAGTGGGTGTACTTCCTCCCTTCACCATTTTATAGATGAGAAAACTATGTCTCAGAAGCAGAACATATGCTGACCAGCTGGGAATGACAGAGCCAGGACTCCACCTAGATTCTACACTAGCTTTAATGCTTTCTTCCCTCCATATGATGGCAGTTGCTGTGATTTATTATTCTTGTGACTTCACCAATGATGCCATGCTTAAACCCTCCAGCTTCTACAAACATGAACCACAAGGTGGAAATGGCCACTCAGTTTGACTTTTTGGACATTATTTTCTCAATCTCATCCCCAGGATGCTTACTTGACTGCTGTGTGAGAACTGGCTCACCCACTTGTGTTTGTTTTGTTTTGTTTTGTTTTGTGTTTTGTGTTTTGTTTTGTTTTGTTTTAGAGGCAGGGTCTCACTCTGTTGCCCAGACTGGAGGGCAGTGGTGCAATCATAGCTCACTGCAGCCAAAACTTCCCAGGCTCAAGCAATTCTCCCACCTCAGTCTCCTGAGTAGCTGGAACTACAGAAGCATGCCACCACCCATGGTTAATTTTTGTACTTTTTGTAGAGATGGAGTTTCACCATGTTGCCCAGGTTGGTTGTGACCTCCTAGGCTCAAGCAATCTGCCCACCTCAGTCTTGCAAAGTGCTGGGATTACAGGTGTGAGCCACCATGCCTGGCCCCATCCTCTTATTTATTTACAAATATACAAGTGGGTGCTGGCAACAAGATCAGGGTGCTTCTGATCCTTCTCTCACCAGGGTGAACAGATTTGGAGGCATGTGCACTGCCCAGCTCATCTTCTTCCTTTGCACACAGATGTCATCCTCTAATGCAGCCCCATGTCCATGGAGCAGTGCTCATTCAAAGGAAGTGCCTTTCCTGAATTTATGTGTCCCAACTGTTGTTTTTCTCTAATTTTCCCAGTGTATTGGTCTGTTCTCACTCTGCTAGTAAGAACATACCTGAGACTGGGTCATTGATAAAGGAGAGAGGTTTAATTGACTGACAGTTCCACATGGATGGGCAGGCCTTACAATCAGAGCTGAAGGTGAATGAGGAGCAAAGGCACATCTTACATGGCGGCAGGCAAGGGAGCTGGTGCAGGGGGACTCCCCTTTATCAAATCATCAAATCTCATGATACTTACTCACTATCACAAGAACAGCATGAGAAAGACCCACCCCCATGATTCAATTACATACCACTGCATGCCTTTCATGAACGTGGGAATTATGGGAGCTACAACACAGCCAAACCATATCAGCCAGTCTCCTATCAGCTGATGGCAGCCCTATCTAAGCTGAAGATACAGCTGTGAACAGAACATTTTGGAGCTCCTCAAGTAGTCTGTCCATCACCAAGAAGGCTTCCTAATGTCCTTGAGATCCGTTTCAACACTTCAAATATTCTTTCTTCTGTAAAGAGTTCCTTCCTAGTCTGTGTGTTCAAGAGACCAGAATTAAGAGCAATGGGCAGGCCAGACATGGTGGTTCACACCTGTAATCCTAGTACTTTGTGGGACTGAGGCCGGAAGATCACCTGAGCCCAGGAGTTTGAGATCCAGTCTCAACAATACAAATTTAAAAATTGAGCGTGGTGGTGTACCCTGAAATCCTAGCTACTTGGGAGACACAGGCAGGAGGACTGCTTGAGTCTGAAAGGTCAGCGTTACAATGAATTATGACTATGCCACTGCACTCCAGCCTGGACAACAGAGTGAAATCTCATCTCAAAAAATAAAAATGAGCAATGAGTGGAAATATCTGGGAGATAGATATGGGGGTGGGAGAAATGCCTGATTATTCAAGCTCACTGGAGAGCACCTTCTCTAAAATTAATAGGGCCCGATCTCCAGGGAAGACTAGGCAGAGCCTGGACACCGTGGGACAATTCAGAAGGAAACAGCATGGTCTTTACAGGAAGCACCATCTTAGCCAGTGCCGTTCCGGGAATCCCCGTAAGTCCCTCCTTCTCGACACTTTAGATCACCTTTCAGCACATTCACATGACCACTGGGTGGGGAATGTTCTCTAAATATTCGTCTTCTGACTCTGACCTCATTCCATGGTTGCGATAGACAGGCCAAGTGCCTGAAGCCATGGTCCCCGGACCATTTTACCTTTTAGCTGATCTGCGACAGGAAGCAGGTGGACCAGGAGACATCTGTTTCTTGTGTTTCTTGCAACCAGGCAAATGGTAAGTTGCAAAGATGGGGAAAAGGTTCATTTTTAAAGTAAAAGGCAATATGCTTCCTTGACTATATTGTGAACATTTTGTATGCTAGTGGGATGTAATTGGGTTTTCTAAACACCTTACCATCTGATTCAGACTCGGGAGGACTTTAAATAGACTTGAAATAAAAATTTCCAATTGTCTCTCAGAGCCCAAGCCCAGAAGCCTAATTACCTGCGGAAATTAATTGCTCCCATCTGAGCCTCCTGCTGGAGCTCCCCACAAAGGGCATGAAAATGAGATGGGTCAGGAAAGTTGCAGGCCAGAGCCAGGAGCCCAGGAAAGCAAGATGTGCTCACAGAAGCCATGCACAGGCGAGAGCTTGTTAAGTAACTTCTCTTTGAGCGGCTCCTCACTGAGCCAGCCAGAGAGAGAGAAGCCTTCTTCCTCTGAAGGTGCCCAGAATGACTCGCAAATTTCATTGAAAGTGGCAGGAGGGAAGCAGGCTCTGGATAAAATGATGCATGCACACATACTTTGATCTCCATCAAGGTGCTCTACAAGGGGACCATGGTGACAACACTCGGAGAAGCTGACACCAAGGAGAACAACGCTCAGCTTCAGAATGGGAGCCCACCTTGCCTCCTCCCCCAGGTTGCTGCGGAGAAGTTTTGTCAGAAGGCCCACATCTGCACCTGAGTGTGGGCAGCATCCAAGGGTCACAGTCTGTATCCCCAGGGGACATGTTGAATTGTAACAGTTTTTCTTAGCACCTGCGCCGGCTCCCCACTCCACTTTCCTGCTTCTCTGTTGGGCTCCAGTCTCATAGAAACCCCTCTGTGTGTGATGGAGCTGCAGAAGAAGAAATGGGTCCTCCTGCAGAATGAGTTCCCAAATGCAGCACCAGTGCTTTCCGTTCTTCACACCCCGCTTCCAACAGTCAGCAGATGTGGTCAGCACTACTGGATCAAGACTCTGAGCCCTTCTCCCATTCCACTCTCCCACCCGCAGGCAGGCCACCATCATCCTCGACCAAGACAATGGCAGCTGGGGATGCTGTGGTATTCCCATGATCCTGATGAGCCAACCACTGTGGTCCTAATGGCTCCGTCTTCCACTGGCGACATCTATCTGTCATCTGTTTGTCTATCTAAATATTTTATATGTATGCCAAATGACCGCTATTTTACATATATACATATGAACGTGCATATATGCATATTTGCATGTATGTGTGTGTGTATATATATGTATATATATGTGCCTATATAAATAACAGTTGTGTTGGTAAAAAGACAAACACAATCCAGATAGGATTGTATTCCTTTGTTTCTTTTTTTTTTTTTTTTTTTTGGTTTATTGAGACAGGAGCTTGATCTGTTGCCCAGGCTGGAGTACAGTGCTGTGATCATGGTTCACTGCAGCCTCATCCTCCTGGGCTCAAGCAATCCTTCGACCTCAGCCTCCTAAGTAGCTGGGACTACAGGTATGCACCACCACATCTAGCTATTTATTTTTTATTATTTTTTGAGGAGATGGGATCTTGCTATGTTGCCCAGGTGAGTCTCAAACTCCTGGGCTTAAGAGATCCTCCTGCCTTGGCCTCCCAAAGTATTGGGATTACAGGCAGAAGCCACCTCACCCAGCCCTTTTGCTTTCTCTGATTTTAAAGGGAATTAAAATGGCCCCTGAAATCCAGTGGGGTCTGGACACTGAGCCTAAAAGAAAAGGTGCTCAAACCACAGAGGCCACCCCCTGAGCCTCCTGTCTCCACCCTGCAGCCCCACACTGCTGGTTCTCTGTTCAAAGCATGTGTGCTCCTTTGGGAGAACAAGTCCTCGTCTCAAGCATGTTATTCCTCTGTTCTAAGCCTGACCATGGCTTCCATGGTGCTCAAAATTGAATCCCGGTGCCTGACCTGGCCCAGGCCACCTGGTCTCTCAGGGAGCATTCTGGCTCTCATGCTCCGGTGGCTAGATCCAATTGGGCCACACGTGCCTCTTTGCTGCTTCCCAAGCACATTGTCCATTCTCTTGCCCCAGGGCCTTTGCACTTGCTGCTCTCTCCAGTTTGCAGAGAGGTTCCTTCATTCCCCTGCAGTTAGGCCTCTGCTCAGACACCACCACATCAGAGGAACTTCTGAGCACTGACCTGGTAGCATCCTGCTCACCACCACCTGACCCTTACCCCACTGCATCTCTTCAGAACACTTTTTACCACTTTGTTCATTGAGTGTCTATTTCTTCTGACCTGAGTTCAAGTAAAGATTCAATCTCTGTACCCAGGTGCCTAGAATCCTGCCTGGCACATCAAGGCAATCTCCAATACTACTAGTTGGCTCCATGGTTAAGTAAATGACTGCCCACCCCTGGTGCTACATGAGATGAATTTAGGTGATAAAATGGATAAATGTATTCATCACATGAATTAATTTTAATTTGTACCAGGAAAAATATATATTTATATATAACTCTTTGATAAGGATCAAGTTCCCCTTTGAAGGCCTGGGTGCTGAAACAGCAAGTAATGATTTTATATTTCTGTGGAAGGGGAAGTAAAATGTAGGGAATTAACAAATGCAGCATGCCCACCTGCACCAGGCTTACAAAAAGGGATGCCACGGGCAGCACAGAGCTGAGCAAGGAGCCCCTGCAAACCTCCAGAAGAGGTCTGGCTCCATCTGAACTGCAGCCCCAGGTGACTTGCTGCATCCTGCAGTGTTGCTGTGTGGCTCTAACTCGAGGGCTTCACTGATGACTGAACCTTTCATAATCTCATTTCTCCCCAGCGAAGACACTAAAACAGGCAACACATGTTCCTCTCTTTGCAGCAGCCCCGGAGAGGCCTCATAAGCCCTCCGGGCCTCTTCTCCCTTTCAAAAAGCACCCAAACCACTCCAGCAATTAACAAAAGAAATTTCCTGGGCAGAAGCAGAGGTCAGTGTGGGAAACTAGCCACATCCTGATGTTTCAGCGTTATCCGGGGGCAGCGAACCATGACCAGGAGAGTGGAGCCGGCCCCACTGACCCCCTCTCTGCAGATCCTGCAAGTTCTGCTGTGTGTTTCCCTTAAAAGAAACAGATAGGGCCTAAGGAAGACAGACTTCTGACTTTGACAGGCGCCTACATCAATTATGAATTTTCTATTTGCAGGCAAATTATACTGGTTCTCCATTTTTTAAAAATTGAGGAGTACCTTATGTGAGAATAAAGTGCATAAATCTTAGGAGATGAATGAGGCCCTCATTACACACCCATGTAACCACCTTCCATGTAGACATAGAAGGCTCCCTCCTGCACCTGCAGTCAGTCCTGGGAGGAAGCCACTGTTTCGACTTCTGTCAGCATGGACTGCGCTCCTTGCTCTTGGGCTTCATGGAAATGGAATCACACAGCACCCACCTTTACACAGCTGGCTTCTGTTGCTGGAGGTCCCGTCTGCTAGGCATTTCCATGTGGCTGTAAGCTTCGAAATGCATTCTTTTTTATTCTTGTGTAGTTTTCTTTCTTTTTTTTTTATTATACTTGAAGTTCTGGGGTACATGTGCACAACGTGCAGGTTTGTTACGTAGGTATGCATGTGCCATGTTGGTTTGCTGCACCCATCAACTCGTCATTTACAATTAGGTATTTCTCCTAATGCTATCTCTCCCCAATCCCCCATCCCCCGTAGCTTTCTTAACTAGTTCACATTGATACGTATGAGTTTGGGGAAAGTCAATTGATGTTGTTGTTGTTGTTGTTTATGTGGAGTTAGCTGTGACTTATGGGCCAAAGACAAGTAACTCAAGTCCGTGGAAAAATTTGTTCCAGAAGACGGTAGCTGATGGCTAAGAATCAAACCCATAGAGTTCCTAGATCAGGGCAGAATTTCCAACCTAAAGGAATTATGACTATGAAAATCACATGAAGCAGTCCACAGAGGCCTCAAAGGAAGGCAGGTACTGAAAAGGAGGTAGGTCTTACTTACCACGACCTCAAAGGGAGGAGATGGTCAAGTTAGAGCCCGGGGCAGAGATGAAGATAAGGAGGTGTGATGAGAATCTGACCAATCTACATTCTTTACACCATAAAGGTGATTTTGCAGAGTTCAAGCCCCTCTTATGGTCAATGTATTATTGGGTGTGGACTGGATTTTGGGGCCTGCCACCTTTAAATGCCACTATAGAGTTCCACGCCAGGCTCTCTCTTGCTTCTGGTGGCCAAGACTGAAGTGAACACAACTTTCCACACATAGAGAAGACACCGTTGTATGCAGTCTCTTTGCAGCAAAATAAAGTCAGATCCACCACGTGCTGTTCTCTGGCATGAGGGGCCGCACCTGTTTATTTATTTATTTTCAGCTTTGTGATCTCCCCCGAACAGAACATCACCTCCTGGCCCTCGCCAGCCAGAGCAGCTGACATCACACAGCATTTTCGGGGCTGGCATAATGGCAGCTTCCTCTGGATGAAAAGTCTCCATGTCAGTCACTCTTGAATGCTTACCTCTCAAGACCCGCTAGTTGCTTGGTAACAATTTTCACGGCTGCATTAAAAGGAGAGCTCTGAAAAGAGGAATGCTTAAAACCTGACAGCAATTATAGAGAAGGCAGACCACTTCTTTCATTTCAGAAACTGATACACAAATGGATCTTCCCATTCAGTTAGTATTTTATTATTATTTAAATGGGCTTCCCACTCTACATGAAGCCCAGCTTTGTGTCGGCACTAGTTCCACACCCCTCGTTTCTGAGCCTCTTCAGAGAAGGAATCACAGCCATTTCTGGGGAGAGAAGTTTCTTCCAGCTGACTTTTGACTTCCTCTTGGCTTCAGACTTTGTGGTGAACAGGGGAGCTGGTAATTCTACAACCAGAACACAGCCCGAGAGGAAGAGCTGCCCCATGCCCACCTCCTTCCTGCAAGAGGCCACCCCCACAGCCATCTCACCTTTACCACTGTGGCTAAAAACAGGCAAGCACTAAACTGCCCATTAACTGACTCATGCATGAATGCTCTGGGCTAAATTGTGAATTCCTTAAGGGCAACAACAATATATGGATTATTTGTTTCTCCAGAGAGTCCAGTAAAGTCCTGAGCCCAGAGTTTTCAGTACACAGTTCCCCTATTTCACAGCCAGCAACCTCTTCTGTATAGTGTGGTAGGTCATGTAACTTGGTTAATTTCAACCCATAAAATAGGATGTTTTGACCACATATTCAAGCTTGCAGAAAGACCAGGGCATGCCCAGTTTGATATGAAAGAATTGCCCACCCTTTCTCCAGTCTCATTTCTTACTCAATTAAACTGAGCTCAATAAGGCTAGGGCAGAATCCCATGAAAGCCCACTACCTGCCCGCTGAAAGCATCCAGAAGTACCGAGCTTACTCGGGAGGCTCTCTCTCCAGTTTCTCAACTTCAGCATTTGTAACACTTTGGATCAGATGATTCTCTGTTGTGGGGTCACTCCTGTGTATTGCAAGGTGTTCAGCAGCATTCCTGGCCTCTACCCCATAGATGCCAGTAACACTCACCCAGCTGTTACATCCAAAGACGTCTCCAGACACTGTCACATGCCCTGGAGGACAGGGAACAACAACATCACTTGTAGCTGAGAACCATCAATCTAGCTCAAATGTTAACCCATAAAGGGGTTTTAAGCAACTGTCACTCAGAAATGTCCATCTCCATCAGTCTATCCATCGCTCAGTTTTGTTTTCCCCATAGCCTTTATCACAGTCTGAACTATTTTAATTTATTTTGCACTTATCACTGATCTCCCACTAGAATAGGCTCTTACAACAACAAGGACCTCATCTGTCTTAATCATTACCATATCCACAGCACCAAAAGCAGCTCCTGGTACATAACAGGTGCTTGGTAAATATTTGTTAAGTAATAAGTATATTTTCAATGCAGCACTCCTTGCTCTAAGAGGTGCTGTATTATCTAACCAGTAACTGACTGTAAGGTGTGCCTACATGGCCTAGTGGTACACAGTAAGCATCAATAGTATTATACATGACTGTAGTGACAGTCAGAGTCAGACTCAACAACGGATGGCAGACAGGGGCTCCAGCTTCTTCTAGGAATTAGTTAGGCTCAACTTCCAGGTCTGGCCACATCAGAGTGACAGGTATTGGGCTTACCCTCCACCCAGCTTCACCTGTTTTCAGGCATTAAATAATCGTGAGAGAAGAGAAACAAACAAGATGGGGTCCACATGGTCCCAGGCACTCCCTCCAAGAGGATTTTCCAAAATGTCCCACAAGGAATTAGAGCTGAGTGGAGAGCGATGCTCTCACTGTGGGGAGGAAACAGAAATCAGAACCGGGACTGCAGAGGTGACTGGAATTTGTGTGGACACAAATGGCAGAAAGAGATAGGAAGAAGCTGTGCAAAGAAGGAGCTTCAGATATCTACAGAGATCCCATTGACTACATGGCTGAATACTAAGCTGCAAGTGCACAGAGAAAGATTCCGCAAAGATGCGCAGAAAACAGATCCTGGAAGCTCTGGGATGAACAGATATTAGTGATTTTAGAGGATGCTTGGGACTAGGGGAACTTGCAGTCCTAAACAATCAGTGCAGAGACACCGACTGAGCATCCCAGACAGTCATTTGATACCCAGAATGGCAAAGTCTTAAGAAGAGAGGTACCGTATACCTAGACCCATCCTAACAAAGCCTAAAAGCAAGGTCCAACAGCATAAAACTCAACTGCCAGTAAGTTAACTGCTTGCCAGAGAAAGGCTCACCACTCTTAAAAGGAAGACCACATAATCTAGATTTACTATGATAGATCATTCATACTGTCCAGCACACAATGAAAATCACTAGACACATAAAGAACAGAAAAAAATGTGGCCAATGAAAAGAATAAATTCATTTGATATTCAAAGATGATGCAATGTTCTAATTAACAGAAGAAAGTTTTAAAGCAGATACTATAAATATGTTTAAGTATTTAAACTAAAAGATGGACATAATGCGCATGCAGATGGGGGATCTCAGGGAAGAAATGGAAACTATAAAAAGAAAAATGTGGTAATTTTATAATGGAAAAATAAAATATCTGAAATGAAAAATTTACTGGATGTACTTAGCAGCAGAACAAGAACTAGAGAAGGAAAATAATCAGTGATTTTTAAGACTGAGAAATTAAAACTATGCAAAATAAAGCAGAGCAGGGAAAGAGAGGGAGAAAAGATCGAAAACAAACTGAAATTAATGACTTGTGGGACAATACCAAATAATCTAACATGGATGTAATTGGAATACCAAAAAGGAGACAAGAGAGAATTTGATCAGGAAAAAACACATAAAGAAACGATGGTCATGATTTTTCCAAACTTGAGGAAAAGTAACAGGTTGTAGAACCAAGAAGCTTCACGAACCTCAAGCAGAATAAACATGTACACAACACCCACCTAGACGCACCAGACATATCAGAGTCAGACTGTTAAAAATCAAAGATAAAGAGGAAGTGTTGGAAGTGGCCAGAAAAAATTAAAAATAAAAAGATGCCTCCCAGCCTTTTTGGCTCCAGAAACTGGTTTTGCGGAAGACAATTTTTCTATGAACTGGGTGGTGGGGAGGATGGTTTGGGAAGATTCAAGCACATCATATTTATTGTGCACTTTATTTCTATTGTTATTACATTGTAGCGTATAATGAAATAATTCTACACCGCACCATCATGTGGAGTCAGTGGGGGCCCTGAGCTTGTTTTTCTGCAACTAGACGGTCCCATCCGGGGGTGATGGGAGACAGTGACACCCTAAGTGTGTTGCTTATATCCAGTCTATTCTATAATCTCGTTTTGGTGGCTGTCACTGCAGAAAACTGCTTCACAAAGATAGGATGTTGGAAATGGAAGCAGGCTTTTCAGTGATTTTGTGGCAATCTCAGGATATTCTGCCTTGACTTTAATCCAGAATGTATGGCAATGTGAAGTTGTCTCAAACATACTTTTAGGCTCACCAGATGCAGCTGTACAACTGAAGTATATCAACTCACTTGCCACTACAGAGCATGCCACCAGACACAGCTGAATGTTCACCCACCACTCACTGATAGGGTTCTGATATGAGTCTGCAAATAGTTGATTTACTATGGTCTCTGTGCAGTCAAACCTCCCTGCTAATGTTAATCTGTATTTGCAACCACTCCCCACCACTAGCATCACTGCTTCAGTTCAACCTCAGATCATCAGGCATTAGATTCTCATAACGAGCACACAACCCAGATCCCTTACATGCGCAGCTCACAATAGGGTTTGCACTCCTATGAGAATCTAATGCCACCACTGATCTGAGAGGAGGCACAGCTCAGGTGGTAATGCTCACTCACCCTCTATATGGCTGATTCCTAACAGCAAAGCAAGGGGTTGTCAGACTGGACTGAAAAGGAAACCCAACCCCGCTGTTTATGCACTTTAAAGACACAGATAGGTTAAAACTAAAAAGACAGAAAAAGACACACCATGCAAACACTAACCATAGGAAAATAATATTTAATTCTGTGAGTTTCTCTGTTATGTTGTTTTGCTGCTACACTTTTGTTTTATCATTAAAGTCAATCTCTATATTAATTTCACATTTGGAAAATGACCTGTATAGTATATATCACCCTACATGAAACTCTACAGATACATCCAAAACCCTACAAAGTTGTACTGTAAGTTTCTGATAAATGAAGCAGCAATGAAATTGACTGAAAGGATCTTTGTGTGACGTCCAGCCTCCCCACATCTTTGCCATCACTTGGTGATGTCAGACTTTCTTGTTTTTTTGTTTTTTTTTTTGTTTGTTTTTTTGCAGGTCTGATTATGGCAATTATGTTTCATGTTGTTTACTTTAAAGTTCCCTAAATATCAGTGTTTTTCCGTTTGTTTACTGATCTTTGAAAGTTCATCAGATGATTCTGGCATCTCTCTGTCCTTCTCCCCACCCCCTACCTCACTAGAAAAGATCCGTTTGACACCTGGGGCCAATCTGTCTAGCCATGGCTTTGGTTTTTATCTCCAGTGACAGCATAGTTGAAGATGGTAAGATAATCTTCAGTTTAATTAATGTCATTTAATTAAATTTAATTAATTAATTAATTAATAATTAATATGTTTTACATATTAATGCTTGTGTTTGGTGCCAGGGAAATTTACAAAGATGCAAGTCTGGAAATTGAGCAAGTCCATTACCACCAGCTGCTTTACTTAACGGTTTAGCCTCTGTGTTAGGCCATTTTTTGCATTGGTATAAAGAAATATCTGAAGCTGGTAATTTACAAAGAAAAGAGGTTTGATTCGTTCATGAATCTGCAGGCTGAATAAGCATGACACCAACATTTGCTGGACTTCTGAGGAGGCTTCAGGAAGCTTGCAGTCATGGCAGAAGGCAAAGCCAAGCTTTTGAACAACCAGATCTCACATGAACTGAGTGAGAACTCACTCATCACCAAGAGGATAGTGCTAAGCCATTCATGAGGGATCCACCCCCATGATCCAAACACCTCCCACCAGGCCCCACTTCCAACACAGGGGACTCCAGTTCAACAGGAGATGTGGAGGGGACAAACGTCCAAACCATACCATCTGTTCTTTTACCCAGCAAAAGGCAAAATAACAACCCAGCCCAGCATAGTTGTTTAAAATTAAAAAAGAGGAAAAAAAGAAAGAAGAAAGAAAAAAAGAAACAAAGAAAAAAAGAAAAAAAGAAAGAAAAGGAAAGAAAGGAAGAAAGAAAGAAAGAAAGAGGGAGAGAAAGAGAGAGAGAGAAAGAAAGGAAAGAAAGAAAGAAAGAAAGAAAGAGAAAGAAAGAAAGAAAGAAGGAAAGCAAGAAAGCAAGAAGGAAGGAAGGAAGGAGGAAGGAAGGAAGGGAGGGAGGGAGGGAGGGAGGGAGGGAGGGAGGGAGGGAGGGAAGGAGAGAAAGGAAAGAAAGGATGGAAAAGACAAGAAGTAAGTCTCTCTCTCCTTGGGGAGGTCCCACAGTGCTTGTCCAACACTTGGCAAGCTTGACTTCCCTCTCATGTCCTGAAATACCTTCATCCTGGAGAAACAGAGGGACATCCCCTTTATGTACACTTTGTTGAACATGGAAAGAATGTTAAAGCTTTCTTCTTTCTTTCCTTTTTATTCCATTCCCTCCATCTCCTGTAGGCTCCAAACGATTATCTTCCCCCCTCACCCCCAGCACTATTAAGGTGTAATTGCCAAATGAAGATTATATATATTTATAGTATACTATATTACATAATGTTTTAGCATGTGTATACATTGTAAAATGATTAAAATAAGCTAATTAACATAGCCACTTACCATTTTTCTGTGATGAGAACATTTAAGATCTACTGTCTTGTAATTTCCAAGTATAGGATTAATTATGACTGACTATAGTCACCACGCTGTACAATAGCTCTCCAGAACATATCCACACTGTCCAACAATTTTTTTCATTGCTATAAGGAAATATCTAAAGCTGGGTAATTTACAAAGAAAAGAGATTTGATTGGCTCATGATTCTGCAGGCTGAACAAGCATGACACCAACATCTGCTGGACTTCTGGCGTGGCTTCAGGAGGCTTCTCTATGCAGCTGAAGGTGCCACCTCAGATGTGCAGCTTTCTGGCTTCCTGGTCCTCCCCTTCCTGGGGGTCGAACTGATCCCAACCTTAGCCAGCATCCAAGTCACCAGAAAGGCTTCCTGACAACAAAAGCTGGCCTCATCCCACAGTTTCTAATTTACCAGCTCTGAGAATTTGCATCTTTAAGAAATATCCTGGCAATGCAGGACCCTGAATCACATCAGATGCTGGCTCCACTTCCGGGGAGAGCGTGTTTAAACCGAGGTAAAGGAGGCAGCAATAAGGGCTGAGCAGTGTCTCCGTTGGTAGCTTTATTCTCCCAGCTCCGGCTGCACTGGGCTCTCACTTGTCTGACAGCTCCCATGTGTGTAATGCTGGAAAATAATTACTAATAGCAACAATATATAATGTTGACTGAGGGCTCATGCCTACTAAGGACTAAAATGCATGGGTGATAATAATCATAGTAATAGCACAAATAATAATCATGATTCAGACCATGGGTTTGGCACTGCGATGGGGCCAGCACCATACTCAGCATGCCCCTGTGGGCATCCCTGGTTCATCCATGCCTTGCCCCTGGGTGGCAGCCTCCCGTTTATCAGAGCTTAACGCCTACCACCCCCTCTTGAAAATATGCTTATTTTTGTTCATTATCATATCCTCATACCTATCCAGTGCCTATTCAATAAATATTTGTTAAAAGATAAAAAGGAGGCTCAGAGAGTTGAAATAACTGGCCAAAAAGACCATGCTGCTGATAACACTCAGAGACGAAATTCAGCTCCAGGGTTATCTGACCACAAAGTCTGAGCACTCCAGCCAGGGGCTGGAGGAAGGAGAATCCCAGGTGAGGATGAGGTGCCTCTGATGCAACCCCTCGTCCCAGGCTGGGCGCCCTGACATGAGATCCCAGCCTGGAGGGGTAGATATCAGCCTCCCTGCCTTACATCTGGCTACACTGGGGTTAAATCACCACCCAGGTGAAGCCCTTTGCGAGAGGAATGGGCATGATTCTGTGGTCCCCAGGTTAGTCTTCTCAGTCACTACGTCCTCATTGTCAGGTATAAGAGCCCTTCATGGATAGCTTTGCATTTAACCTTATCAAGGGTCTGTGAATTTTGCAGTTAAGTCCATTTTTACAGACTCAGAGGAAGAAACTGCCTGCCTAGAGTCACACAACTAGTGCCTGGAGGCAGGCCTTTTGAACCCAAGGCCTCGCTTGGTGCCAGAGCCTCTCCCACCAACTCAGCACTGCCTCGGGATGCCGTGTTCAGAGGTAGCAGCTTCGACAGAAGCAGGCGGCCGGCACCCAGGCAAAAGCAAGCCCAGCCTCCCCTCATCCCACCTCGTTGCCTTCTTGTGTCTTACGCCCCACAAAATTTCACTTTATTCCACTAAGTATCCAGACTTTTCAGCCAGCAAAGAAAAGGAAGAAGAAACAGGCTGTACAGAGCAGTGGAGACGTGACTGGAGCAGTGCCCAAACTGACTCCTTCCATCACTCCAGCCACAAAGGAGCCGGCACGTCTGGCCCTGAACAGACGCCTCCCTCTCCTGCTCTCTTCAATTTCTTGGTTGACTGAAAGAAAAAGAGACCCCTGATCTAACGAAATGTTCCAGCAAGAGGATCAATTAACTTCCTCTCTGAGTTGTCCAACCTATTTACCATAAACCATGCAGTCAAGTGAAACTGACTTCAACAGCTCGGCAGGGTCTTGCAGCCTCAGGTGTCTGGAAAGAAGTCCTGGAAGGACGGACGACCCCGAAACGCTTCTCGCTGGTGCTTTCCACTCTTCTTTTTGGATTTCGAAAGGAAAACGTTTCTTTTTGGAAGTCAGTAATACTAATCAAAATATAAGGATTTCTGTCTTTAACATTTAAATTGCTTCCAAATCTCCATGTCCAAATTGCTAAAGCAGCATCCAGTTATTGAACAGTGCTTTCCAGAACTACTGAAAACCAGGAGCGAGCACAGGTCATCTTGAGAGAGCCGCATACAGACAGGGTTAGGCTGCAAGGGAGCAGGAGGGGTGTTCACTCAGGGGTCCAGCAAGTGCTGGTGGGCCTAGCACAGCGGCACCCTCTTCCCTGCACCCGTGGGAAGGTTCTGCAGGAGGAGCTGTGGAGTGATCGGGTGATGAACTCAGCATGAGGCTGTCGGTTGGTGGCCATGAGGCTGATTCGCAGGTACAGAGCAGGTTCTCAGGCATTGGTGCACTTACAGACTGTGCAAGACGATAGGACACCGGACAGATCCCCAGGCTCCACAGCAGAAGTCTGGTCAGTGGGCAGGCAGGCCCCAAACACTGTATTTAAAACAAAACCCCATTGACAACTCCTGCGACTGGAGAGACGCTGAGTGAAAGCAGATGGCCATGTCCTCTACGTCCTGTGCCACATCTGGAGACACACACACTGAGGGCAGATGGCCATCTCCTTTAATTCCTGTGTCACACCTGAAGAGACCCCGAGTGAGGGCAGACAGCCACCTCCTCTGTGTCCTGTGCCACACCTGGAGAGACCCTGAGTGAGGGCAGGTGGCCACCTCCTCTGTGTCCTGTGCCACACCTGGAGACACAGAGTGAGGGCAGGTGGCCACCTCTACTTCCTGTGTCATAGCTGGAGACACACAGAGTAAGGGCAGCCACCTCCTCTACTTCCTGTGTCACACCTGGAGACACAGAGTGAGGGTGTACGGCCACCTCCTCTATGTCCTGTGTCACACCTGAAGAGACCTCAAGTGAGGACAGATGGCCACCTCCTGTAATTATTTTTAAGAACTTTATTGGGATATAATTTACATACCAGAAAGTTTACCCATTTCAAGCATATGATTCAATATTAAAGCTTAAAAATGTTTCCAATGTAATGAACGCAACCAGAGCTGTGTAACCAGCAACCTAATCCAATATGAGAGCATTTTCGTCACCCCAGAAAGATTTCAGGTGCCTGTTGCAGTCATGTTCTTTCAGACTCCCAGCTCCAGGCCTCTCCTCACAAATCCTTGCGGCCAACACGTTAGTATCCATGTGTCCATTATTGGTATCAGAGAGAATTACACCTGTTTTTTATGCTCAGCAAATAATTGCTACCATTTTAAAAACAAGGAAGAATAGTGCACCTGCTTTTCTTCTGTGCTAATCCCTACCCATACGCAAGGAGGAGCCACATGCCTTGGTGTGGTTTAAGGCAAGGCCTCCCTGCCGTTTCCTTTCTCATTCTTTCCGGTACCATTCACCATCCCGAGGCAGGTGGAGGTTTTGTGAACTTGGTGGAGACGACGTTTTGAGTCCTCTCACCTGCGTGGGCTCCCTCTAGGCGCTAGGAAGAACCCTAGCAATACGTTCATACGGTCAAACCCTTTTGTAAAATTTGCACGAATAAGCTCTTTTGAGGGGCATTGGTTAAGATCGTTCTGCATTTCCACTGAGACTTAGCTTCCAGTTCAGTGAGGACAGCTGGGCCAGTGTAGATGCAGCTTCCAGGAGTGTTTCTGCTCTCCTTCCCTACATTAATCACTCAGCATTTACACAATATGCCAAAGGCAGAAGTTCTGGTGTGATATAAATGACTACTCTGGTGCTAGACTCCAGAAAAATACGGAGAATGGAGGGGAGACACAGGGCAGCAGGAGTCAGTCTGTGGAAAATCCTTCCAAATCGATTCCTTCGTATGAAGGAAACTTGAAAAGAAAGATCTCCCAAATTTGAAAAGTATTCAAAGTTTGCCTACGACATTAATAAGAACACTTTGTGATATAAAAGGAAACGTTTTAATTGTTAATAGAAAGTCAAACTTTGATCAGTGATGATGGATTAAAGACTGAATCACCCTTCAGCAAATCATTCCGCTTCTTCAGCCTCTAAAATGATTCCCCTCCCTGGTAATTGTGACTCAAACCGTGCCTGGACCACAAAAGTGCTTTGTCAACTGCAGGGCGCTATGGCAACGGTGTCGTTATCATCTTCATCGCTACTATCGGCAACCTGGAATAAAACTCTCCAACTTTCAGTTGCTGCAACATTTAACCACCCAGTTGACCATGGAAATTACTCAGCTCGGCATGAGGTGCAGATACAGCTGCGAGTGGAAGCTGTTTCTAAATAAAATCTTATTAATTAAGGAAGCTCTGGTTGTTGTTTCTTTGCATCATCATTATTATTACTATTATTATTTTTAGCATCTATGAAGTCCCCTTCCTGGTTATGGTCTGCTACACCTGTTTCTCACTGGAATTGTGTTTGTTACCTAACTTTCTTCAGGTTCCATCTGATCACAGTCTTCAGCCAGAGATGTCTCTTTCCTCCATTCCCCCAGCTGAGTTTCCAAGCCCAGAAAGGAGGAGCAAATACACCTGCGTTTGGGGCCTTCTTCCCGCAGTTCTGTATCCATTTTCCCTGAGCTGGACACAGACTTCAAATACCATCTTTCGGCCGCAGTTTAGTCTGTCAAGCCACTGTTCTATGTGGTATTACTCTTTTCTATTTCAGAGAATTAATTCTCTGAAATTGCCAGAAATAACCTCACACCTCGCCGCAGTTACCTCTGCCCATTAGTGGGAAATGGCTGTGGTCTCTCTCTCTGGAATTATTGTGCTGCGAGGTCAAGGATGGCAAGTGCAGTGGAAGCCATCTGCTTTAGCACCATTAGTGCACTTTGTAGATTATTATGTAATTTGTCAAGCATTCCTGGGGATTCACTTCAGCTGCCCAGTCTTATGAGTGAACTTTGACAATAGAAAATTGTGTTTGATTTCTGTTTGTTTGGGTACTGTTCCCATAGTAATAAGAATAATTATTAATAAATGGAGAAAGTTATGCTAAGGATTTGTCAATAAATAACCTTAATTTTTTTTTATTTAAAAAATGCTCACAATGAAGATCTAAAGCAGAAAGAAGCAGGGACATCTCATAGTCTCTTTTCTTTTGGGCTTATCTTGGAGGTGAGAGACTATTCTCCATTTAATTAAAGTCGTGAGGAGTAACCGGCTGCAGGACTATATTTCTAGCAGGGATCCCAAATGTCAGGGAGCTTGTGAATGCCTCTAACAGGAGAAGGGTAAAAGTCACCGATGTGTTTTAAAGACAAGTACTCACCTTTCCCCCATCTACCCTCATCAGCTTGTAAGTCGTGAAAGGCTTAGCACATCACACACAGTCGGAAAGGAAAAGAAAAGAGTATAAACAGCACATTTGCATGATTGGCCACTGTTTCTCCAGTATTCAAACCACCAGGTACCCGTGGGCCCCTAGAAGCCAGCGAGTATCCTTGTATTTTCTGGGTGGCTGCATAATGAGCTGGCATCATGCCCTCTATCTCCATACACGTTCATGGAAACCCAGCCCTGTGCTGGGAAGCAGGCCACAGATTGGGTATACAGCACCCTACATGGCCAACAATGCCCATCTGGGGCCTCATGGAGCTTGCCTTGCCAGTGAGGCTTGGAGTGCAAACTTCAACAGCATGGCAAGGGTCTCTGGATTGACTCCAGCTCCCCCAGAAGCAGAATTTAAGGCTTCAAGTTGTTAATTTGGGAGAGAATCCCAGGAAACTGCAGCAGCAGAGTGCAGGGGTAAGATAGGGAAGGAAAGATACACAATGGAGCGTATGTTATTTAGTCAGCTACCCCTGTGGGGTACTAGAGTGAGCCCCCTGGGGCAACTCCAAGAGCCAACGCAGACTTACATCCCAGAGCTGGTGCACCTGAGGGGAGAGAGAGCTGGGGTATTTATACACCAACTCCCAAGAGTAATTGATGGACAGCTGCTCCTAGTCACCATTAATCCTCTGGTGTTTCTGACCCCTGGGGCATGGAGCAGGGTGGGGGCTGTGCAGAGGGCTGTG
Source organism: Trachypithecus francoisi (assembly GCF_009764315.1). Taxonomy (NCBI): domain Eukaryota; kingdom Metazoa; phylum Chordata; class Mammalia; order Primates; family Cercopithecidae; genus Trachypithecus; species Trachypithecus francoisi. The sequence goes on from NW_022681467.1 coordinate 56,933,521, forward strand.
TAGCCAGAGAAAACCCTGGGCAGGAAGATGCAGAAGCCCCAGCAGAGGAAAGTCTGCAGGCACAGCCCCCACACCCATGGCAGGCACCAGGGTGAAGGAGGAGCTAGGGGAGCCCCAGGCACCCCAGGAAGGCTTCTTAGTGAAGGGAAGGGAAGTGAGACAGCTACATGGAGCCTGGAAAGATGGGAGGAGCTCTTCCCCCCGGGAGGATCTAGGGAGGAATGCTCTATTTGCAGGGGCCCAGAGGGAACTTAAGGAAGAGTGATTTCAGGGCCCTGGCAGGAGTTTAATCTCACTGGGGCAAAGGTGAGAGGGGGTGGGAAGATGACGCTGGAGGGGTGAAACCAGACCAGAAAATGGGAAGATCCTATAACTGGCTATAGCCCTAGAGAGGAATTTAAAGCAAAGGCATGAGGTGATCTCCTTCCGCCTGCTGCAGAAGGGGCCATTTCCCCAGGTTCCAAGAGGGAATGCATGGCTGAGCTGGCAGCAGGGCTGGAGAGAGGTGGTTGGTTAGAAGGGAAGATCAGTCAGAGTTAGGGGCAGTGCCATTTACAGGGTTGGGAGACCCAGCTTAGAACTTTAAACAATGGAGTCTCGGTGCAGTTTGCAGGAGTTGAGGGATAAGACCAGCCAACCAAGGCCACCGATTTGGCCGTGGGGCCTGGAACCTCCTCTGGGAGAACCACGTGTGTCTGCCTTCTCCCCTTCTCCCTGTAGCCCTGCTCTGCTCTGTAAGAGGAGAAGACACTCAAAGGCACAAGAGGAGGCTGAGGTCCCCTCTTCCACCCTTCCCTGAGCAGAGCCGTCTGACACTGGAGCCCAGCTGCTCTCCATGTTCCTGCACGTCCTCAGCTCTCAGGGGCAGCTGCCAGCTTGGTCTCAGACACACTTGCTTCCCAGACCCCAGTCTCATTTGTAAAATGACAGTTGGCGCACATCTAGCCTGGCGACTTTGTTCAGAACATCATGTGGCTTCCTTTCTGTGTAACTCCACCCTTCACTGCAGAAGTTCAAACCAGCAGTGGGTCCGTGAAACAAGTCTAACCAGACCTCGCTGTGTTCCTTCTTGATGCATCTACTAGAGAATGATCCCAACATGCTCCCTTGAAACGGCTTAGCCAGGAATTGGCACCTATTTCCACATTTCACAGAGTGATCCCCTGAACTGGTCTGTGGGAGACAAAAGGGGCCCATTGCCCATCAGCAGCCCTGCGAGATGCCATCAGCGCATTTATCACAAAAGCCACACTGCGATGTTTGTTTTTTACTGGGAGACGTAGTAAAAAGGCGGTGACGTGGTGTATGGCCATCAGAGCATGTGGGTCTGTAACGGCCGTCGTCACTATTTCCTCCTGCTCCTGATGATGCTGAGGTAATAGTCACCCATGGCTGTGAACACTCCGAGTGAGCATCATTAGAATGTGCTTAGGGAAAGCAAGACCTCTGTGATGATGGGCTCATGTGGCGGATGAGATCCCCTGCTTGTAATGCCAACTACAGACACCCACAGATAGAGAAGGAGGGGAGGAGTTTGGCAGGAGGTACCAGGGTGTCTCAGAGAGCTGAAGAGGAAAGCCGAACAATTGGGTCCCGAGGACAGAAACCTGTGACCAGCTGGGGATCTCCACTGCCGGACGCAACGGTGGTGGCCCTGGGTTTCTGCACTGCTGTGCATGAGGCGACTCCGTACTCAGAAGTGATGAGCGTCAACCCACTGCGTCTCGGCCTCAAGCATCTCAGCCTGGGCTTGGGTGTTCATCCTCAGTGCCTTGCACACCCTGAGCGCTCAGTAGGTATTTGTGGAATGAATGCTTTAAGAGGTCTCAATTGACCGGGCACGGTGGCTCACACCTGTAATCACAGCACTTTGAGAGGCCAAGGCGGGCAGATCACTTGAAGTCAGGAGTTTGAGACTAGCCTGGCCAACGTGGTGAAACCCCATCTCTACTGAAAGTACAAAAACTAGCCAGGTGTGTGGCACGCACCTGTAATCCCAGCTACTCGGGAGGCTGAGACAGGAGAATGGCTTGAACCTAGGAGGCAGAGGTTGCAGTAAGCCAAGATTGCGCCACTGCACTCCAGCCTGGGTGACAGAGCTTCCCCATGGCCACTCCCAGGGACATCAGGTCCCATTTCACGGGGTTGTGGCACTGGTGTGTTCAGGGAAGCTGAGCGTGAGCAACTCCATGTAACTCATTCTGCAAGCGAACATGCCACTTCTGTGAACCAGGAACAGATAATGGACCAGTTGGTTTTAGTTGTTTTAAGGAATAATAATAGCTGGTAGGATATGAATTACACAGTTCTCTTTTTTTCCCTCTACAATGTGCATTATAGCATTTTTCATCAATTCAAAGCATTCAAATAAAGATCACATAGCATACCTGGATAATTATGTCTATCGAGGAGCACGTGCCACCGCACAGAGCCAGGAATGCAATGCTGTTTGTTTTGAAGTGCCACCAAGGAAAAAAGTATCTATAGAAACAGTGTGCAGGCATTCCATTGCAGCTGTGTTTCCTGATAATGGGCCTATTAATGAAATAGCAGTTTGATTTTCGATCACATGTAATGATGCCTTTTGTGTAACCAACATCCATATATACTGACGTGTTCGAACGGCCTTTACCGGAGGAGGCACCAGACCCACAGAAGGGGGCAAAAGGCATGGGGGAGGGACAGTATCTGCAGGCACAATTCAAAGAAAAGCAGCAACATCTCTCCCAGAGCAATAACTAAAAAGGTCCTTGGCTGCTGCTGACCCATGGGTTTTTGAGAAACTAGGGTTGCCTACTGCCTGTCCTCGCCGCTCTTGCAGTCATGTCTAAAGGGGGTAACGTATGCACAAGTGGTGGGCCAAGTCCAAGCCCCCTGCACTGCCTCTGTGCTCATATCCCCTAGACCATTAGAGCCTAAATGTCTGCAGAGACCAATGAGGAGCGGAAAGAGCCAGTCCAGGCCCTACCTCCTTCTTGGAAAACCCACCTGTCCTGCCCCAGCTGGAGGTTGGCTCATCTGTGACCCCAGCCACAAGGAACAAAGCACAGGTGGTCACCCTACTCAGGCTGCGCCAGTCGGTGTTTCCCTCCGTAGAGCATGTGATTGAGCCCTAAGAGTCAACTCCTGTCAGTCGCTTAATATGATGGCAGCGAAAGAAGAGAATTTCGAGGCAGCCACTTTGGTACCACACACACAGGAAGTGGGAAAGAGAGAGGGGCCCAGGGCTTCTGCTGGAGTACCTGTTCTAGCTGCATCCCCTCCTGGGACACTGGAGTCTTCCTCTTCTTGGGTTGCATGGTAACGCCTTGGGTCCTCTCCATAAAGTTGTCCTTTTTCTTGAGCCACCTGCAAACAAAGGACCCCAAACAGAGAGACACACCCTTGTGAGGTCAGGCGCTTCCTGCCAGGCAGTCACTCCTCAGGGAGTGTTAAGTCCTGAGCAACACAACCTTGGGAAATCGAGCAGCACTTCTGCCCTTGAGCTTTGGGGGCGAAAGAGTGGGGCTCAACTGTTTATCTTATCCCACCCTAAATGCTTGGTTTTCCTCCGGCAGGACTGGCAGCCTGGGACATCCCCACCCATCCCCTGCCCCTGCCTGGCGCTGGAGTAGAGCCTGGGGCCCTTGGAGCATCCTGTGCATAAAGGATGGTCAGGGATTCTGCTGCAACTTTCCTGGTCCTCTGTCCTGAAATTTCTCTGTCTAATCAGCAGGGCACGCCAGGAAGCTGGAGGAGAAAACACTAATATTTTGAATGATGTAGGTTTTATTTTGGATCACTTTTTTCCTTTCACTTAAAAACTGATGGTGCCATTCCTAAAAAAGTTTCTCCAAATTTTTGCTTCTCTAAAGCAGCCGCTATCGATTCGGAAGCCAGCAACACACTCACTCTGTTGAGATTGTCTGAAACCACAGCCAGCCTTGAACCTTTCAGAAATCCTTTCTCTCCACATCCTCATTTATAGGCTAAGCCACAGCCCCAGCCCTTTAGCTGGGAGCGAGACTCTGCTCATAAGGTCAGTAGCATCTGTCTAGCAGGGAGTTAAGGCCATGCTTTCCAGCACCCAGTCCCTGAGGCCAGAGGGCAGTCAGTGTCACTCGTCTGAAGCATCATTGGATTTACCCTACAAACATGGCCAGAGACTTACACAAAAGGATATTGTGATACTGTAAAGTATATCTTTGGTCTTCCTCCTGTTTCCCAGCATTCAACTCCTTAAATCCTTGGACTCTCCAAAGAGATAAGTGTTTTTTGTGTGCTGATGAGATGATGGGTGGCTGGGGGCCCCTAGGTAGGGGCTTCCAGGATGGGGCTGGTCACGAGAAAGACCCTGGCAGGATTCAAGTGTTGGGACTTTCAGCGCTAACCTTCTATCCCCCACCTCTGGGGAAGAGGGTGCTAAAAATTAAGCTGATCACCAATGACTAGTGAGGTAATCAGTCATACCTAAGTAATGCAGTCTCCATAAAAGCCCCAAAGGACAGAGTTAAGATGAGCTTGCAGAAAGCTGAACGCACCACGTGGAGGTTCCTGGAAGGCCGTGCACCGAAGAGGAAATGGAAGCCCTGCATCCCTTCCCCCACACCTGTCCCATTCATCTCTCCATCTGATCTTTGGTAGTCATGTGATATCCCTTTTAATAAACCAGTAAACATTAAGTCAGTGTTTGTCTGAGCTCTGTGAGCCACTCTAGCAAACTAATGGAACCCAAGGAGGCAGTTGTGGGAACCTTAATGTATAGCTGTGGTCCGAAGCACAGGCAAAATGACTGGGGGCTTGGGATGGCATCAGAAGTGGAGAAGGAGGGCCACAGTCTTGGAGACCGAGCCCTCAACCTGTGGGGCCTGAGGCCATCTCCAGGTGGAGAATTTCAGAATTGAGTTGCTTTAGAGGACACCCAGCTGGTGTTTACGGCAGAGTGGATGGCTTTCTTGGAGTGAAGGAACCACCCCCCCCCACCGCCACACACACACATTTGGTCACAGAAGTCTTCTGTGTTTGTCAAGTGAGAGTATAGGAGAAACTGGGGATTTTTTCTTATAAACTCAGAGATATGCACTACGGCATGGTTAGTTACCATGAAAAATTTCTAACAGCCAGAATGCTCTACAGTCAGAGACCAGCTGGAAAAATTATGCCACAGACACATGATGGGACATGAAGCAATTAACAAATTCATTCTCAAAAACTATTTTGAGACTATGGGAAATTCTCATGAATCAAAAAATAAAAATAAGAGCACAAGATAGAAACATGTGAATAAAAGGTCATCTTGATTTTGTGTTATGCACACACAGGCATCTGAGTGACCCAAAAGCGGAAGGGGGCACCACAAGGGGACACACAGGGGTGCTGGGATTGCAGGAGATGTTAATTTTCTTCTGATTAATTTCCTGTATTTTCCAAAATTTCTATTAAAATATAAACTTATTTGGTAATTAGAACAAAAGTCATATTTTAAAAAATATAAGAAATACGGAAACACACCTCCAAAGGCTGTGTTTCAAGAGATTTGGAACATGCTTTAGAGTTACCATGAAGAGCTCAGAAAGGATGCCTTCTTTGATCCAACGACACAAAAATCACGTTTGAAAGTCTGTGTGCGTGAATAACTAATTTCAAACCACATGTGAACCCTATGCTCAGTGGTCATTCTCCAAACTCACATCTTCCCTCCCTGCTGTAGGTGGTTACCAGCCCCAGGGGTCTCCTCCCCCAGGATGATGCAGGGGTTGAGATCCAAGTGTCAACTCCGCAGCTCCCTGGGGAAGGTCTGCGCTGCCTCGTTCTTCCCACCCATCTTGTCAAGGAAAGAGGAAGATCACAGCACAGGGACACACTTGCCATCACTGTGCAGCCATAGAGTGTCCTCTTCCCAAAGGGCCCACCATAGGAGCCAGGGACACCCCTCTTCTACCACCCCATCCTACTGCAATCCAGCTCCACCTTCAGGTTCAACCCAGGCTCTGGGGAACCTTGTCTAGGTAGAGCACCTGGGAGGGCTGCGAGGATGTCAGGTGCACGCATTGTAGGGAGGTGGTGCACAAGGAGCTGGGGCAGGAGTGCCCCTGTGTCTGGACACCCTCCAAAGGGCCATCTGCAGAGAAGAGTGCTGCAGGGGCACCGAGAGCTCACAGAGTGATGGACGGTACCATTGGCCCCCATCAGCGGTGGGTGCAGCTTCCAGCAGGTCAGGCGGATCCCAGGGCTACCCAGCGCGGCATCTGGGCACATCCCTGTTGAGGCTGCAGAGCGGCCTGGGAGAATTGTCAGGTGTGTCACTTCATTCCCCCACTGCAGAAAGCATTGGAGACTCAAAAGAAAGGGAGCCCCTTCTAAAATCTCTTGGTCTCGGAAGTCTAATTCCAGTTTGCCTTGACCTATCGTTTCATCACCCGTCATCTGATTGAAATGTCCTTCCTGGAGCTTGCAGGCAGCTTTTTGCGCCTCCTCTTGGCTGAGTGGGGAGAGGAGAACAGGGATCAGAGAGATCCCAAGCGCTCAACCATAGGTAAGGGCTGCTTCTGCCATTTTCCTCCAACATGCAGTATTTCCTTGTTAGACCAAACTGATGAAATAAATGAGAAACCCAAGAAGGGAGTGGGTTCGGGGAAAACGTTTTTAAAATGTAATATCGTCGCAATTTAGAATGTTTCTATGACTCTGGTTTTAAAGACACATTTATTTCTTTTTTATTACAAGTTCTGGTACTTCTTAATGGAGTCACGGCCTCACACAAAATCAGGTTCTCCTTGGATTAATATCTTTGAAAATTAAGTTGATTTATAACCAATTTTCTCCTCATTTGAACAGCGACCCGCAAGGGTTCCTCTGGGGAACCCACAGGATCCGAGAACTGATGTGTTGCTGAGATTACTCAGTGAAGCGGAATCTTTGCAAACATGTGCATATGGTGGTGGGTGCTTAAGGGAGCAAAATAATGTATTTCCTTGTTCTACATCCCTGCCTTAATTTTGGAGTTATGCTTGTGCATTGCTGGGGATGAAGAAATGCTAATTGGATAATTACAAAAACTCCCATCTGATTTCCCACTTTCAAATCGGTTTATCTGCCCTGTCCTTAGCACACACACTCCACTGTGGGCAGTGGGCAGAGGGCATGGGTCAGGGTACCTGGAACATGTGGAAAATCCACCTCCATGTTCGGCAAGCCTGAGACACACGTCCCCCCAGTAAAGCTCCGGAATGACGACTTCTCTACGGTCGATGTTGAAGGTGGGATGTGTTTAGAATGGTCCACCAGATGCTACTACAGATGCAAGGAAAGCAGAGGATAGATCGGCTGGCACGCCCGTCTCTTCTGTTGAGAAAATGCTGTGTTTCATTATTGCAGGCTTGCTGGTGGGGGGGCTTTTCCTAAAACTGGATAATAACTGACCATACCAGCTTCCTAGGGTTGCATTTTTGTGCCAGCTACCAACCCTCCAGTTAGTCCTTGTCATTCCCAAAACCCTCACTGCAGCTCCATGAGGTCATTACTTCATTGGCTCCGTGTTTGCGGATGAGGACATTGAGGCTTGAGAGACCCACAGCCTGCTCTAAGCATCGCCAGTTAAGGGGCACTCAGTGTTGCCTTTCGGCTTTCCTTTTCATGGCAGCATTTTTTTTTAACACTACATCCAACATAATCTATATTTTATTATTTATTCTGTTCACTGTAGGTTCTGTTAGGGCGGGTGGATTTCTCTTGCTGTTCACTGGACATCACAGTCCCTGGCAAAGAGCAGTGCTCAATAAATATTTGCTTAATGAATGCATGTAGACATGCTCTTAGCCGTTCTGTGCTACCTAATATGGATTATTCCAGGCCCCCTGAATGCTTCCCAAATCAAGAAACCACTTTCCAGAGGTATTTCAACACGGGCTGCCAAGCCTTGACTATGGAAATGTTTTTGACAGTCAGCCTTGCCATCCTTAGATGTCCTGCCCTCTTCAGACCTTCCCAGACCTCTCATCGCAGGCGCCTTTCCTGAAGAGCCATCCTACATCGGGTCCTGGTGCTGCAGCTCTGCAAACAATAGCACAGGCTCATGATCGCCCCCTGTCTTCACGGGGAAGTATCCCTCCCTGTACCAGAGCAGCCCTGGCCAAGAGGAGCTCAGCCCAAAAGCAGCCTGGAGCCAGACAGCTCGGCCCACAAATATTGATGAACAGTTTAAAAGGACAGGCCCATCAGCACTAATTCCTCCAGGGTCCTCTCCCCGGCTCCAGGTTGGTAATCAAAGGGAAAGTGCACTTTGGAAATAATTTTGATCCACAGGATTTTGTTTTTGTGCAGTTCAAATTCCAGAGACCTTGTTTTAAAGCTCATTTGAATAATAACAACAGCAATTAAAAATTAATATGAATTGCTATTATGTATTGAGTGTGGGTTACATGCCAAGGGCTTTTCAAATGCTTCCCTTGCACTATTGCACTGTAGCCTAACCACAACCTTGTGAATTGGCTCCTGTTTATACTCTCCTTTTAAAGGGAAGAAAACTAGCACTTTGAGAGTTTCAGAAACTTGCATTTTTCTCCCCAAGAAGTGTGGTTAAGAAATGGCCGGTCCTATTAGCCCGGGGTGGTGGTGTGCGCTTGCAATCCCAGCTACTTGGGAGGCTGAGGCAGGAGAATCACTTGAACCCAGGAAGTGGAGTTTGCAGTGAGCCGAGATCGTACCACTGCCCTCCAGGCTGGGCAACAAGAGTGAGACTCTGTCTCAAAAAAAGAAAAGAAAGAAGTGGCTAGTCCTGGATTCTCGTCGTTTCCAAGTGCTGTGCGTCCCAGCAGAAACTTGGCACCCAGGCAGCTCTCAAGGGCGTGTTTCTGCTTACACAGCTGTAGCTCAGTGCTCCCGAGTCCTCTGGTCCAAACCTTGACCCTAATTAGAATGCATGCTCTGATTAAAGGCCCAACATTTTGAAAAACAGAAGAGCAGCTAAGGAATAGACCCAAAAGCTCAGGCAGAACCAAAGTTCTTCTTGATGTGGCCAGAAGGCCCACACTCTACCCCCGGGGGCTGTCTGGATTCCGGGCCCCACCAGCTCACCTGCTCAGCACCTTGGGCCTGATCGCCTGGTGTGTCCCTGCCCTTGGAGCCCCACAGGGAAGTGACACAGTATCCCCTGTTTACTAAAAGGCTGGGCTTCCTCATGGGCCCTGCCTCCAGGTTTCAGACCCAGTTCCACCCCGGGTAGCTTTGGAGAAATGATGCAGCCTCTCAGAGCCTCCAGTTTCCCTGTGATGTCTCATAGATGATGATGTTGGCCCACAGGGCTGAGGGGAGGATGGTCAGACAAAGCCTGGATTCACCCTGCACGGTGCCTTGCCCAAGGGCAACCTTGAATGGAGGTAAAAATAAGATGGTCCCTTCCAGTCCTGCCCACATTCACCAGGGCCAATGTTCCTCCCCAGTGCTCTGTGAGCTGAGTGGTCTCTGCCTTCCCGGGCCGCCACCTGGATGTCCAGGGGCCATGGCTATGATGGTTAATATTGAGTGTCAACTGGATTAGATTGAAAGATGCAAAGTATTGTTCCTGGCTGTGTCTCCCAGGGTGCTGCCAAAAGAGATGAACATTTGAACCAGTGGGCTGAGAAAGGAAGATCCACCCTCAATCTGGGTGGGCACCATCTAATCAGCTGCCGGCAAGGCTAGGATAAAAGCAGGCAGAAGAACCTGGAAGGATTTGACTTGCTGAGTCTTCCAGCCTTCATTGTTCTCCTGTGCTGGATGCTTCCTGCCCTCGAACATCAGACTACAAGTTCTCCAGCTTTGGGACTCTCAGATCTTCCACTGCAGACTGAAGGCTGCACTGTCTGCTTCCCTAGTTTTGAGGTTTTGGGACTCGGACTGGCTTTCTTGCTCCTCAGCTTGCAGACAGCCTAATGTGGGACCTCACCTTGTGATCGTGTGAGTCGATACTCCTTCATAAATTCTCCTTCATATATACATCTGTCCTATGAGTTCTGTCCCTCTAGAGAACCTTGACTAACACAGTGGGTATCGCCCCTATCTGGAAGAATAGCATGGCCAGGCCCCTGCAGGCTCCCCACCCAGGTCCTGCAGGCACGGCTCAGCAAGCTGGTCTAGGGAGCTCCCTCCTTTGGGGCTGACCCCCCGAGCCAGGGTCCACGGTAACATGCCTAAGTTCTCCCAGGGCTGGAAACAACCTCCATGAGTCGCCCCAGTGTTTGCAATCCTCAGCGTGCTTGCTAGCAAATGTTTAACACCAAGCTCTCAAAAAAAGAAAAGTTTTTAAAAAGCCCTGATTTTTAGCATTTGCCAGTTTTCATAGTGTAAATCTTCCTACCGTGGTCAACTTCAAGCCATCTATGTGACCTTACTGAATGCAACATTGGGAAGAGAGGCACAGCAGCAGACAGGCAGTGTTTTAACATTCCCAGTAAAATCAATTCATAATCTTGACTGCATAGGTAGTAGCAAAGTTTAGTCAAGTAATTAAAAGGTTATGCATTTTTGAGTATGTATGACCTTTCTTTTTAATATGATTGGTTTAATTGTAATTTTATATTGTTTAATGTTTACAATGTCTGTGTTCAACAACCAGTACGCACAATTCCTGCAAATTTACCATTTGGTTCTCCTGAGCTTGGAGGAGCTGGCTGCTGCACACCCTTGGCTCTGGCCGTACAGCCTTTTCTTAGCTGAGCTTCCACACCCTGACTGTGGTCCAGCCCATACGTGCACTTCCAGCCCATACGTGCTTTCAGATGCAGTCTGTACCCAGCTGCCCAGTGTCCAGACGTCCAGAGGCTCTGTCCCAAGGCCTCCCTCCAGCTCCAACATCCTGACTCCTTGGAGCCCATGTCACCTCCCTCATCACCAGAACAACTTCATCTGTCTCATATCCTGGGAGGCAGACACAAAACAATGCTGCAGTGAAGAACCTGGGCTGGAAAGTCTGGCAGAGTCGGGGTGAGTTCCGGCTCTGCCCTTTCCCACAAGTGACCCACTTCCCCAGCATCTGCCTGCACATCTGCAATAAGGGAGAGAGAAGAGTATTAACGAGGGCTGTCAAACAAACCAATTCATGCAAAGGCCCAGTTCTCATCACCTAATAAGTGTCCCATAGAAGTTGCCCTTAATACTCACCTCCTGCCAGATTCCAGCCAACACTGGGGGCAAAGGCAAACTCCAGCACAAAACCCTTATTTCCTGCGGACAGTACCTAACACCCCCTGTGTTTCCATGAAGCGAGCAGCTGCAGCCCTTCTTCACCACGGGCTCCTTCTCTTCCAGCACTGCTGCCTCTCTCCTCAGAGCCACCAAGCCTCAGAACAAGGCTCTGACAACCTGCAGAGAAGGACTTTTCTTTCTCGCATTGTCTTTGAGCTTTGACTTTTTGACAGAATGGGGGTCATTTTGAGTCAATGTTTGACATTCCTCTGGAGTTTATTTCCTAGCTCCAATGGTTATATTTGGTAGAGGAAGAACTCTTAAAACTCAATGGTAAGAAAATAATTCAATTTTTAAAAAGGGCCAGAGACCTTAAGAGACACCTCACCAAAGAGGACAAACATGTGGATGTCAAACGGCGCATGAAAAGATGTTCCACATCCTATGTCATCAGGGAAACGCCAACTACAACAACAACAAGATGCCACCACACAGCCGCTAGAATGGCCCAAGTCCAGAAGACGGATGACACCGAATGCTGGCGAGGACGTGAAGCAACAGAACCCTCGCCCATCGCTGCTCAGAAAGCAACACAGTAACAGCCACTTGGAAGACAATTTGTCGGTATTTTGCAAAACTAAACATACTCTTACCGTATGATCCAGCACGCGCCCTCGTTGGCATTTACCAAAGTGAAGTTTGGAAACGTATTTCCACACAAAAACCTGCACACAGGTGTTTATAGCAGCTTTATTCATAGTTGTGAAAACTTGGGAGCAACCAAGATGTCCTTCAGTAGGTGAGTGAATAAACGAACAATGGAATATCCAGACAATAGAATACTATTCAGGGCTAAAAAAAAAACAAGCTGTCACACCAGGAAAAGACATGAAGGAAACCTGCATGCACATTACAAAGTGAAGGAAGTCACACTGAAAAGGCTACACACCCTAGAGTTCCAACTACATGACATTCCGGGAAAGACAAGTCTACACAGACAATCTAAAAATCGGTGGTTGCCAGAGGTCAGCAGGAGGGAGGCATGAATCGGCAGAATACAGAGGGCCTTTGGGGTAGTGAAACTGCTCTTTATGATACTATAATGGGAGATACATGTCGTTATACATTTGTCCAAACCCATGGAATTTACAACATCAAGTGAACCCTAATATAAACTGCAGACTCTGGGTGATTATGATGTGTCTGCGTAGGTTCATTGCTTGTTAACAAGTATACCATCTGGTGGGGGATGTTGATAACGGGGGAGGCTGTGCGTATGTGGGGGCTGGGATTATGTAGGAAATCTTTGTCCCTTCTGCTCAACTTTGCTGGAAACCTAAAACTGCTCTAAGAAAATTAATTCTTCAAGATGACTAGGAGCAAATTCCAAATACCTCACCACAAAGAAGGGTAAGTAAGTGAGGTGACAAATATGTTAATTAGCTTGACTTAATCCGTCCACATTGTATACATCCATCAAACCATTACTTTGTACTCCATAAATGTTCATTAAAAATAACATTAATAAAAAATAAAGTCTTAAGCCAACAAATTATCTCTATGCACACAAGAAACCAGAACCACAGCACCCAACACTCTACCTGTTTCGGTTTTGCTTTGATTTGTAACTCACTGTACTCTAGTCTTCATTTTGATTTCACCCATTTCCTGTCTGATATGGTTTGGCTGTGACCGCAGCCAAATCTCTTCTTGAATTGTCATGCCCATAATCCCCACATGCCTAAGGAGGGGCCCAGTGGGAGGTGACTGGATCATGGGGGCGGTTTCCCCCATGCTGTTCTCATGATAGTGAGTCTCACAAGATGTGATGATTTCATAAGCGTTTGGCATTTCTCCTGCTCCCACTTCTCTCTCCTGCCGCCTTGTGAAGAAGGTCCTCACTTCGCCTTCGCCTTCCGCACTGATTGTAAGTTTCCTGAGGCTTCCCCAGCCCTGTGGAAATGTGAGTCAATTAAACCTCTTTCTTTATGAATTACCCAGCCTCAAGGGTTCCTCTATAGAAGGAGCCCTTCTGTAACCACCCAGCTCGAGGCATTACATGGCCCCAGAAATGAGCAGTGACACACTTTCCCACTATTTCCCCAATTGCTTGACAGCGAGATTCAGACCATCACCCGGGAGAATTTAGAACAGCCGCCCCCACAGCAAAAGCTACACCTTCCAGAGGAAGAGCATGGAAGTGGCTTCTGTTGAGAAAGGCCATGGCTCCCTGACCTGGCCACCATCCCCGAGTTACAGCACAGGCTCACAGTCTCATCCTGAGTCACAGCCCTGGGTGATTCTGAACAGGCCCAACGCTCTCCAGGCCCCTGACAGGGATCTGAACTACACGGAGCTATGGTGATCCGGCCAGCTCAGGGGCTCACCACAGTGATTCCAGACGGAGCAGCTGGCACTTGCTACCTGGGGTAATAAAGCGCACCTCGGAGAATGTCCTTAATGAAAATGTTTAGAAATCAGATCCAGCCAGAGGACCCACCGGAAAGCACTTTCCTCCAAGACAGCATAACCCCTGTCCTGGGCTGCGGAAGGAAAAGCAGGGGGTTGAAAGGGCTCAGGTGGGGAGCCTGGCTTCACCTGAGGAGGGGCCACATCCTGCCCAGGCCAGACTTTGCCTTGTGTACCTTATTTAATTTTGATCTGGATACAATCAGAGTGATACAACATGGCCAAGAGTCTGGTCCTCCTTAGAGATGTTGATCTCGTTAGCAGGACGCCATGACTCACTCAGCAAATATTTACTGACCAGCTACTATGTGCCCAGCAGATGCTCACTGAAGAGGCAGCCGTGCAGCAAGCGGAGTGAACCTCTGCCTTTGTTGCACATCCACGCTCCTAGGAAAGAGATAACCCAAGCAAAGCTGCACAGCCTGTCGCACAGTGAAACGTGCAACAAGGAACAATAAAGCCAGGCTGGGGATAAAGTGTGATGTTCTGAGACTCACATGGTCACTTTTTGTGTGGCTTAGCTTCCTGTGTCCTGCCCTGTTGCCCACAGCTAGAGCTCTGCCCTGCAGTGAGAAGTTTTGCTTTGTGTTTGGAGGAGGGAGCAGAAGGCAGGGCTGAAGAGCACTGCAGGTGCTCCATCAAGCGAGAGCTCCATGCCTATGCTTTACACGCTGACCGTTTGAGTCTCCGGCCACTGCTGTCACAAGCCACCACAAAGGGAGTGGCTTACAACAAAGCAAATTTATTCTGTTACAGCTCTGGACGTCACATGTCCAAAATCAAGGTGTGGGCAGAGCGGTGTTCCATCTGGAGTCTCTGTGGGAGAATCCGTTTCCTGCCTTTTCCAGCGTCTAGAGGCTGCCTGCACTCCTTGGCTTCTGGACATCTTCCTCCATCTTCAAAGTCAGCATCTTCCAGTCTCTCCCTGACTCTGACCTTCCTGCCCCATCTCATAAGGACTCTATGAGGACACTGGGACCACCTAATGATCCAGGATGATGTCCCATATCAAGATCCTTAATCCCACCTGCAGAGTTCCTATTGCCATGTAAGGTGACATCGTCCAGGGTTTCAGGGATGAGGATGTGAACATCCTTGGGAGACAGTTTTTCAGCTGCCTATACTGATGCTGACCCCAGAGAACACTCTGTCTAATTAATTGAAATTCCACATCTGGAAATATCATCATGTGTACACATTTATGCTCCCTTTGTGGCAGGGACAAGCACATCATTATTTAGGGAATTTATTGTTTTCCTTGCCAAAATGTGTTTTGTTTTGTTTTTTAAGTAATCATTTAGGAGTTGTACGTTTTAGCAACAAGGAGAATGAAAATGGTCGAAATGGTTAAACTTACTCGTTTGTTTTTTTAGCTGTTGGAGAATTCTTTGGGGTTTTGAACTTTCTAGAGTCTTCTCTTGGGAAGATTTCTGAAACAGAAACTCCTGTTGGTAAAATTGCTTGGACTGAGGGCCACCTTCGTGGGTCTGGGGGAAGATGGACTTGAGTTTGTTCTTTGTGTGTGTCGCTGCAAAGTGGCTTAATCTTAGAGCACACTGTCCCAGAGAAAGCCTCAGTGATCAGAGAGGGAGCACCAGGAAACCCACCTTGTTTACACCATCACCATAGCGACGGCCTACATGATGGCAGCTTTGACTCTGGAGAATGCGAAACATCTTCACAAAGCATCATTAACCTCCGCACAGTTGGGTGAGCTGCCAGGAGGGGGAAGCCAGCAGGCGGGAGTTAGAGGGATGAGGAGTAGGAAAGAAGGCACGCAGGGGAGGGGACCATGTGCTTGGGCACAAATGGAGTCAGTACCTGATCCCTGGAAAGGGGACAGGAGAGGAACAGAGGAGCCTCCCTGCACGTCCCTCCAACTCAGGAGTCCTAAGTGACAAGTGGTGAAGGAAAAACACACAGAGGCCTCAGGGACTGGGGTCCTGCCCCCTCGTGCCAGCCCTGACCGATGCGGGAGTTGTGGCACTGGCCAGGGCGGGCCCTGCCCTCCCGCCTGGATGCAGAGCGAAGCATCCAGACTACACTTGACAAGGACCTCAGGATGGCCTCGGGGCAGGGCTGTTCGGCGTGAGGAGCCAGCGGCTCACATGAAGTCCCCATCGGGGGGATGCTGAGTCTCAGCCCTCCCTGGCTGCAGGGCGGAGGGTGAAGGACCTGCGGACTCTGGGCCTTGGTTCTCCCTGCCAGCCAGGTCCGCAGAGGCTGCTCCAACCTCACCAACAGGAAACAGCAGGCCAGGACCTTGGGTTTTCATCTGGTCTGTGCTTTGCTTCACTTGCGAGGGGGGCGCAGCTCCAGGTGGGGGTTCCATGGGCACAGTGTGGAGAAGGGCACTCAGGGCCTGCTGAGCCTCCAGAAACACACTGAGCTCAACTGGGGGCCCTCGTGGCTCAGGAACCTCTGGCCTTCTAGGCTCCAGCCACCTGTGCTGTGCCGGGCTCCCCAGAAGGCGTCTCCCAGGCAGGAGAGTGGTGGTTCCCAGCAGGAGCTTAGAGGCAGGGTTGGCTCAGACACAGAGGCTCTGAATGGAAGGCAGACCAAGGAGACCACCGAGGGAAGGGGACCCTGGGGGAGGCAGTGGCAATAGCTGCCAAGACCCTTGGCCACACACCCTGCAGAGCACTTTACATGGACGCTTTCCTCTCCAGGGCTGCTGCAACACGGCCCACAGACTGGGGCATAAACAGCAGAGCTGCATCGCCTCACAGTTCTGGGGTCCGGGGCTCTGAGGCCAAGGTGTCTGCAGGGCTGGTTCCTCCTGGGCTGTGAGGGAGGTTCCGCTCCAGACCTCTCCCCAGCTTCCAGTAGTTACTGGCAATCTTTGCTGTTCCTTGGCTTGCGGAAGCCTCACCCTGATCCCCACCTTCATCTTCACACGGCATTTTCCTGTGTGTGTTCCCCTTAATACAAGCGAATTTCCCCTTGTGTTAAGGACACTAGTCACATTGGATCGGGGCCTGCCCCAATGACCTCATTGTAACTTGGCCCTCTCTCCAAGTAAGATCACATTCTGAGATGCTGGAGGTTAGGACTTCAACATACACATTTTAGGAGGGCACAATTCAGCTCCTAACAATAGAACCCCTCATGTAACTTTCAAAACAGAGAGTATTATTTTTCCCAATTTATAGATATAGAAAGTGAGGATTTCAAAGATTAAATAATGTGTCTAGGGCCATGTACCCAGTTAATAGTGGAGCCAGGACTGAGATCCCAGCGAGCCCCAAGCCTAACTCTGCTAAAATATGCCCTAGACTGTAGCTTAAAATCAAAACACCCTGAGTTATGATCAACCTACGTTTCCAAAAAATAGCTGCTGATCCCCATTTTTGGCAAGACGGCACCTCATCCGCCAGGAAGGGCTCTGGTGGGGAGTTCCTGAGGTCTGCCAGGTAATGAGAAGTAGAAGGGGATTAACCTGGATTTCTGAGACCCCCGAATGGAAGCAGCACAGAGGCTGCAAGTCCAGGTTTTAAGACTCAGAGGATGTTTGAAAACGAAGACTCTGCATATCGAGGTCCCTGGGGAGAAGGTGGGAGATGCAAATGTGTCTCTGAGTGTGCTCCAGCAACAGAAAGGGATTAACTGGGATTTTTTTGGTTGCAAGAAATAGAAGACAACTTGAGCTAGTGTAAGCCAGGAGAAGGAGGTTCATCAAAAGGACCCCGCATCTCATGAGGCCCAGGTCAGAGGCACAGGCCCAGGGAAGGGGTGGGAGGAAGAAACAGGCAACACCACCAGCCTCTCTTAGCTTGCAAGCCATGCTCGGCCCCTCTGTGGCTGTCTCTGCTGCCCATTCCAATGGTGGTATGCACCGTGGCCCCGGCCCTCATTCGGTGCCCTGTTGTGCTGGAGAGACACTTATACAAGAATCTCTCAGAGCCAGGTCCAAATTCCCAGGACACAGAATCTGTCCCAACTTGCATCGTGTGTTCACAGCACTGTCCAACCAGTTGTGGGCCCTACCAAGAGGAGGGGAAGGAGAAGGGTGACCAGGCATGCTGAGCCAAGACCCCAAGAAGCTCCTTCCCCGAGGGCTAAGACAGGAATATCTAGGCTTGGTTTTCATAGTCGAGGACACTGAGTATAGAACAAGGGAACCATGACAAGAAATTGGAGACCCTTTTTGTTTAAAAACAAACTGGGGGGTTGGGGAGAAGGAGCTTTGTTCTCCACAAATCAAACATTTCAAACCCTGCAGGATCCAGCACTGCCAGAGTCTTCCCCAAGCCGGTCCACCTGCTTCTCTACCGGTCTCTTAGCAACTAAATACCTGACTAATATTCAACTTTTCCTAGGGCTTTAAGAGCTGCAAGATATTAATTCCAAGCAAAACATCTAAATTGTTACTCTGGAAACTTGCACACACCCCTCCTTCGTGGGTCAGACGCTGAAAGGCCACATTCCAAGTCTCCTTACTATCTCGCCCTCGCCGTCCCTAGAAGCAGGACTGAAGCCCCGTCTCCACACGGCCACAGCAGGAGGGGCGGCCTGGGCTCAGGTGAGTGGCTGTGGGCTGGACACACACAGAGGTTGGTTTGGTGACTGATGGATCCCATAACTTCTCTGAGGCTCAGTGTGCTCCTCTGGAAACTGGGAAAGCAGTCACAACGCACGGGATTTGTCCAAAGTGGGTGCTCAAAGCCCAAGCCACAGCTTTATGCACACTTCTTTAAAAGAAAAGAACTAAGGTTTTAACACAGGAAATAAGGAAAACTCAGGCCTCAAGCACTCTGTGCTCTGCCTCACTGCCAGACAGGGTGGCTGTCCCTTCCTTTAATCCTCACAAGTACTGTGTGGGACAGGCACCCGGTCACCCCCACTTTTACAGGTAGGACACTAAGGCTCAGAGTGGACAAGGAGCTTGCTCCGGACCCCAGGCCTGTGAGCAGAGCAGCAGGGACTCAGATCCAGGCAGAGCGAGCCCCTGACTTCCTTGACAGCCTCGCTCCATCCTGCCCCCCTAAACAGAACACCAAGCAAATCCCAAAGAAAGAAGAAGGCATGAAGGATGGGAAAAGAAAAGAAATAATAGAAAAGTAAAAGGTAGAGGGGGTCAATACAATCACAGAAATTTGAGGGGTTGGAGGGGGTCATGCCCCAGACCCCACCTCTTACTCAGCTCCAGCTTACACAAGACTACACAGCCAAGGCCCCGGGGTGTGGCCTGAGGGATCCCCCACGGGACAGCCTTTCTCAGCCTTCGTCTCCGCCGACGGGGCCATGGGTATGTTTACGTGTCAGTTCCCACCCATGCACTCAGGGGAAATGGGCCCCTCTTTCCAACCCTGGGGGAAATCACAGAAAGAAATAATAACATAGAAAAGCAAAATTGCTGATCGATGAAAACCACAAGATGTTTTTGTTTCTTAAAGACAAATCAACACAACATAGCAGGTATGACCAAGGGGAAAAAAAAAAAAGCATTGAGAACAAAAAGTAGGATGTATGAAAATAAAAGGAGTCAATTTACAAGTTGGAGGCCGGCGCAGTGGCTCACGCCTGTCATCCCAGCACTTTGAGAGGCCGAGAGGGGTGGATGTCTTGAGGTCAGGAGTTTGAGACCAGCCTGGCCAACATGGTGAAACCCTGTCTCTACTATAAATTAATTAATTAATTAATTAATGTAGAACTCAGGGCCTTGACTGTGAAATCCTGGCAGCAGGTGAACAAATTATCCCAGGGCTTTGGGGCAGCAATTGGCCCCTTAGTGTCCAGGGAGTGTCAGGCCAGGTGACATGCAGGGTGCGTCCCATGAGCACGAAGCTGCCAGGGGAGGTTCGAGGATCCCAGGTTTTGGTCGATGCTGACTGCTGTCCCTTCGCTCTCTCTGTGTTGATTTTACTTGCAGTGTCTGTGCTCTGGGTAGGACCTGGAGGGTGGGGGTCTCCTAAGAATGAACGTGCTTCTAGCTTGGGAAGCATCAGGGAGCACTGAGGACACAGGGCCTCCCCAAGTCCACCCACGGTGGGTAGGAGCCTGACGCCCACCTGTGGAGCACTCTGGGTGAGTGACTTTCTCATCTGAAGTGGCACTGTTCTACAATGGGGGTGGTAAGAAGAGCGCCTATTTCTGATGGCTCCCAGGAAGGGTGGCACGCCTTAGCTGTTCTGTTCTGTTATCCTGGCAACCTGTGCTTGCTGAGGCTGCCACTGTCACCTACAGATGAGGCCATCAAGGGCCAGGCCAGGTAAATGTTGGCCCACAGTCACAGGAGCAGAGCACGTGCCAGCCCTCACAGCAAGCCACACCTGGATCTGTGGTCTGTGCCGTCTCCCTAAAAGCACGTGGAGCGATGCACCTTTCAAAGCAGCCCCGTGCTGAGTACAATAAAGCCGCTTAATTTGGCATTCTATCAGCTGGAAATCCTTATTAACTAGAGATCATACCATACAGTGATAATTGATATTCATAAGGAACTTAATTGAAATTAAGTTTTAAAATAGCTTTAGTGTTAAGTGCATTTTATTCTAATTCCTGGAAAATTGGTCATCCGTGTATAGTAAATGAGGTAACAAGAAAACATGCTGAATAAAACCACTCAGCCCCGACTTTCCCAGATGTCTAGGTTTCCAATGAAAGAAGAGGGGCTTGGCGGAGTCCAGTGGGCGCTCACCATACTGACGCCAAAGACCACCCCGAGGTGCCCATGAGGCTGCGTCTTCTCTCCCCACCTGGCCCTGCATATGGAAATACTGTGCCCCTGAGTGTCACTACCCCAGCACCACCCCACCCAGTCTAGGAATCTCTAGTGGGTTAAATAGTGGCCCCCCAAAAGATATGTTCAAGTTCCAGCCCCAGAACCTGTGTGTGGATCCTTATTCAGAAATGGACCTTTGCAGATGTGATGAAGTCAAGAGTCTCAAGATGAGATCATCCTGGATATAGGGTGGATCCTGAATCCAGTGACTCGTCAGGAGTGAGATGAGAGGCTGTGGGAAACACACAGAGCGGGGGCCGTGTGGCCTCGCAGGCGGAGGCTGCAGTGGTGCTGCCAGGAGCCCAGGAGCTGCCCAAGCTGCCAGAAGAAGGGGGAGGCGGGAAGGGCCCGCCCTAGAGCCTGCGGACGGAGCGGACCCGCCCACACCTTGACCTCAGACATCTGGCCTCCAGAACTGGGAAAGAGTCCATTTCTGCTTTTTTTTTTTTTTTTTTTTTTCTTTAGACAGAGTCTCGCTCTGTTACCCAGGCTGGAGTGCAGTGGCACGATCTCGGCTCACTGCAAGCTCCGCCTCCTGGGTTCATGCCATTCTCCTGCCTCAGCCTCCTGAATAGCTGGGACCGCAGGCGCCCGCCACCACGCCCGGCTAATTTTTTGTATTTTTGGTAAAGATGGTGTTTCACTGTATTAACCAGGATGGTCTCGATCTCCTGACCTTGTAATCCGCCCGTCTCAGCCTCCCAAAGTGCTGGGATTACAGGCGTGAGCCACCGTGCCCAGCCCATTTGTGTCATTTTAAGTTACCCAGTCTGTCTTATGATTAAGGCACCCACAGAAAAATAACACAGGTCCTAATTCCTAATCTTCCTTGTTTGATTCTGCATATTGAAGGTGGGCAACATGAAGTTTTACATAAGTATCCATAGTGCAATGGTTATTGCCATCAAGCCAATTAGTATCTGCATCACTTTACATAGTTATTTTGTGTGCGTGCGTGCGTGCGTGTGTGTGTGTGTGTGTGTGTGTGTGTGTAGTCAGGGCCCCTAAAATCTACTCTCAGCAAAATTTCCATATACAATGTAACATCATTGAACCTCATGCTGTACATTACACCTCCAGGATTTACTCATCTTCTTTAACTGCACTGGTCCCAGGTCTGGGAGTAGGTGAGGCAGAGTCAATGAGACCCCAAGAGTCTGTCCTGGAGCTTGTGATGGGGATGGGCCATAAACAGCCCCGAGTGTAGGAGGGTGGAGTTGGAGGCGTGGGTGAGTCCTCTCGGTCATAGCAGCTGCTCCCGTTGGCAGTGCCCAGCTCTTTGCCTCACCTGCACACCTTGCTTCTAAAGGTGACTGCCTGCAGGTGCTCTGGCTGCCATGAGGCAGATGGCAGAGGGCCGGGGTGTTTGATGGCAGACATGGAAGAGAGAGAGTATGGGGCAGAGCTCATTCCATCTTCAAACATGCTGTGGGGGTTGAGCTCAGTGCATGAGCAAAGCCAGGGATCACAGATGCCCAGCGACCCATCCCAAAAACTCCACCCAAGAACTCGGCCCACAAGAACAATCATCCACGGCCTTCCAAGTTAACAGAAAAGAGTGACGGAGGTCCTTAGACATGTGCAAAGGGAAAACAGCCCCAGGTACGCGGCCCCCACCACGCTTCCGTCCCCCAGCCGTGAGGCCCGTGCACCCGGCAGCCCAGCCCTGCCAGATAAACACAGCCTCATCGAGGACAGTACAGGCAGATCCCAAACCCAGTCATTCTAATTATCTCTGAAGCACATGCTGAAGACAGATTTGCATATTGAAAATATGGCAGGGCAGGAAGGGAGTGCGCTGGCATTTCTCAACTCTGCCAGAGTTGTCTTCTGACGGCATCATAAGACACTCTTCTAATGAAGTAATAAAAACAGTGTGAAATTTCAAACCACCCCAGGACATCTTTAAATGACAGCATCTCCTTTCCTGCAGTGATGAGAAAAGGAATGGCTCAGAAGTTACAGACCACACAGTGCTTCCCTGGGAACCCCACCACAGCTGAGATGAGCTATCTAAACACCTGCATGGACTTCTCACTGTTCATCACTCAGTCGCCACCCCAGAAACACCCATCCTCCCGTGGTAGAGTCTCGCATGCTAACGACCGACCTGGCCAGCTCCCACTCATCCTCATTCCCAGGCAAACACGCAGGTGACTGGTATAAAGTCTGCTGTGTATGCTCATTCCATCTTCAAAAAAAGCTTTTAATTTGTTAGCATTTAAAGTATGCATAACTGTAAAGACAGCCAGGTGCTCCAGGGAAACTTTGCTTTAAACAAAGACACGTGGTACAGTGAATGTTCTATGGACTGTACCTACCTGTGTATCAAACATACCACGTGGGGCTTTGTAGGAAGCTACTGCATCTCTGTAAACAGGGTGGGAAACCAGCTCACAAGACCTTTGGAACCCACTGCTGTCATCCCCAGAAGAAGAGAAAGGTTCCTAGAGTTGGCCTTGGGCAGGAGCTTTTCCCAACTCAGTGTCCTGATGCCCCTTCCCGGAAGCCTGTGTTGGCCCCGAGCTGCCAGCCCCTGAGCCCCAGAATCCTCACCCACTCCCCACGCACCTACCTTCAGTTCCAGCCTCTCGGAGGAACAGACAAGGAACAGACCGGCAAGCATTCAGTTAGCAGCTGAGAAACCAGTTCATGCTGGGGAGGTACAGGCTTTAGGATGGTCCCTCCCTAGTCTTGTCTTAAGATAAAATGTCAATACTTCGTCCTGACCTTCCTACCTAGTCTCGCTCCCGCCTGGTTTATAACCTCTTTCACATGCTTCCCTCCGTGCCCACAGTGGATTCTTCAGCCCCGGCACCCCACAGAACTGCTTCTGCATTTTGCAGGGCCCCAGAGACCCACTAAGCTCCCAGCACTCACAGCTGCCCTCCTGGGAGTCACCCTGTATTTCTTGACCCTGCTTTACCCCTTATTCCTTTGTTTTTCACAGCACCCATCTGACAGGCCCTCATTTTTGGCTAACATGTGAACTGCCCCTCCAATGCGCTCAGCGACCACTGCCTGTTGGTCCATGCAGGGAGAGGCCATGACCGCCATGAGAGCCCCCAACCCTCCGCCTTACACAGTGCTGAATGTGCAGAGAAGCTCCCTAAATCTGTGCCGGGTGAACAAATGAACGTCTTGACCCTGTTGGAAACCCAGAGCGGGAGAAAGAGGTGGTGCCCTTGGGAAGCGTCCGAGACTTAGACCTTCTTAGGTACACGGCAGCAGGCAGAGGGCACTCTCAACGTCATGCATGAGAACGGCGCCCTGGGCTCACGGAAGGATGATGGACTCTGAGAGCAAAAGTCACTTTATATTCCATCAAGACACAGATGGCATTCGGGTGGACTTGGGCTCTCTTAAACTGAGGCAGACAGAGCACCTGTCTGCTGGGAATGGTGATTGAGTCAAGGGACAAAAGCATTGTCACAGACCCAGAAACAATCGGGAACTAAAGCAGGAAGCTGGGTCTATGACGCAATTCAGTGTCACAACACAGGCTAAATACTGCCTCTGTTCTGGGTACTGCTTTATCACCTCCTTCATACACTCCCCTCCTTGCCCGCAAGTGGATTCCTCAGCTCTCGCACCCCATAGTACTATTCCAGGAGTTTTCAGGGCCAGGGTCTTCTCAACTGAGCTGCAAGAAGTGCAAGGTAAAGCAGTCGCAGCTCTGCCCTGCACTCCACCTTCTGACCATGAAGACAGATGTGTCCCCCAAGCTGAGGCTGTCTTGCACTGAGGCATTGAGCCACGTCCAGGCTGTGGGTTGCCCACTGCTCTAAACAAGAAGGCAGAGCCACCTCTGACCTCATGGAGCTCCAACATTCATCAGCTGATGTCCCAAATAATAAATAATGTCTAATTATAGCTTGTGATAAGCACTGTGAAAGAAACATGAAGGGTGGCGTGAGAGCTCATGCCAGAGAGCTTGGCCTACGTATGGGCCTGAGGATCTAACAGGAAGAGCCATCCCTGAGTCTAGAATGTGATACTTGAGCTGGGAAGGCATGGCCAAGTGCTTGGCATTGAGGAGGAGTCAGAGACAGGAAAGGCTACATCCCGTGAAGGCGGCATGGCAGGTCTGCAGAATGGCAGGTGGGACTGGAATGCTGAGTAGTAGGGCAGGCTGGGGGAGACATGGCTGGGGCAGGGGTTAGCAGACACCATGCCACCTGGACTTTCTGACAGTGTTAAGGCTGCTGGTCTTTATCTCCAGGGCAGTGGGAATATCCGCACATCTAAACCCCACACCTTCTTTCTCAGTTTTGGCTCTAACGTCCCCTTCTCTGTGATGTCTTTTTTTAAAGAAAAGGGCTCACTCTGTCACCCAGGCTGGAGTGCAGTGACATTATCAGAGCTCACTGCAGCCTCAACCTTCTGGGCTCAATTGATCCTCCCACCTCAGCCTCCTGAGTAGCAGTGACTACAGGTGGGAGCCACCGCCCCCACCCCCCAAGCTAGTGCCGCCTTTTTGATGAACCTTCCTTAAAATTAAGACCCAGGCCGGCCCTCCCTGCCTCCCTCCTCACACTTTATTCTTCTCCACAGCACTTTGGCATTTACATACAATGTAATTTACCTCTTTTTATAATTTTTTTATTTCAATAGTTTTGGGGGTACAGGTGGTTTTCTGGTTCTTGGATAAGTTCTTTAGTGGTGATTTCTAAGATTTTAGTGCACCTGTCACCTAAGCAGTATACACTATACCCAACGTCCAGTCTTTTATCCCTCAGCCCCCCTCCCTTTCCCTGAGTCCTCAAAATCCATTGTGTCATTCTTATGCCTTTGGATCCTCACAGCTTTGGCTCCCACTTATAAGTGAGAGCATGTGATATTTGGTTTTCCATTCCTGAGTTACTTAGATTAACGGTCTCCTGCTCCATCCAAGTTGCTGCAAAAGACATTATTTCCTTCCTTTTTATGGCTGAATAGTATTCCAGGGTGTATATATGCCACAGTTTGCCTCTTTGTTTATTCCCTGTCTCCTTGCACTAGAACATACGCTGCAGGAGGACAGGGAATGGTCTTTTCTTGGCCAGATTTCTTCCCTGCTGTCTCTTCAGTGCCCTTGAGGGGGTTGCCTCTGGTGGGTCCTAGTTCTCTCCCACATTGAAAAGGCACACGACTTGCAGTAAGTCAAGAGGGTTTGAAGGTCACTGGGGTAAAGGGGAAAGGTCGTTCCCGGCAGGAATCTTGGAAACACTGCCAGGCATTGTTGAGGGCCCAGTGTGCTGGGAAGCCAGGAATTTATAGTGACACCAGTCTGCATGGGGCACGCGGGTGTTCTCCAGAAATTCTCGGCAGTGTGGCTGTAGAGAATGCACACAGCTCAGCTGGCCCACGCAAGTTCCACACTGACACAGGGCAAGGGAGGAAACCAAGCAGGGAGGCCGTGTTGAGAAAGAAAAGCACAAATGTATTGCTAAAAAGGTACAGCAGAAAAGAGAGGATGAGAAGGATCAGGATGTGAGGCAGACTATTGAGCTGCTAAGAGCACATGGCAGCATCCCCTGGCAAGTTGGAGAAGGCGGGACTCAGTCCTCCTACGAAGCAGCTGAGATCTGTATGGACCACCTTTTCTGAGACCCAGAATCTGTGTGGTCTGGTCCATTGCTCCGGGAGCAAGACTGCAGGCTCCCCAGCCCTCCCAGAGGTGTGCACTGACCTTGGAAGCCAAGGTGATCAAAAAGTTGCTCTGTTCTCCAGACCACACAACAGCCCTGCAGTCTACCTAGAGCCTTTCTTATTTTAAAGACAGGGTGTTGTGATTTCTCCATTGATGGACAGTGGGCTTGGGCTGCCCTATGAAAGGCACATGTGTGGCATGGAAAATTCACAGCAATCTTGGTGGAGAAGCAGGAAGGCGTCAGATGGAGTTGCTGAGAGCCCAGCCAAGGGAAGGACTGCATGGACGTTGGTTGAGTTCTCATTATGTACTGGCCCTTTTACACTCTCCCATTTGATTTGTAGGATAATCCGATGAAATATGCATGTGCTTCCAATTGTGTCACGCTCACAAGGAAAGACACATTGGGAGGGGAATGTTTACATGCATAATAGGCACCATGCCTAAAACTCAAAGTACGCAAGACGTTTTTATTCTTTCAAAACACTTGGAAATATCCTCAAAGGCTGTTAAAACCAGTCCCTGCAACTGAAATTGCTAGGCATTTTATTAAGTTAAACGAAACACATTTTAGCACATAGGTAATTCACCCAATTGATAAACTTGCAAATTGATTTCAGTGAATTGAATTATGCTCGATTTCAGGGATTTGGTCCTGCAGCAAAGCATTTATTTTGTGAACTGATTGACCACAGATTAGTTTTGCCAACCCATCTATTTGGATCCAAAGCTTGTCTCCCCACTCAGCTACAGACCTCCCGGACCACAGCACCCTGCTCCAAGGAGCTCCTGCTTTCTGCTGACGTGTTTACGTGACACATTCGGAACATCAGTTCATTCATTTGAATGTATCAATCCACAAGCTGGCCACATGCACAACTCTGCTAAGTACTGTTTCCAACACCCCAGGTGTAGAAAGACTTAGTCACGGAGTCCATTCTTTCTCCTTTCCTGCTGCAGCACTAGGAGATGCGGAATGAGCTGGCTCAGCCCCATCTCACCTCCTGTCACAAGGAGATTCGCCATTGGATGCTGTTTAAACTTGGGTGGGTATTTGGTGGGTGACGGATGTTTCTCTGCAAGAGTTCACAGTCTGCCCATCCCCTGCCCCACACAGATGTGATTTAGGGCATCACGAATCAATCATCACTTCTGGAATCTCAGTGAACAGATGTTCTCTTTAGAGATTCTAATTTAAACTGTTAACCTCCAGATTCCTCTGGCTTTTTTTTTTTTTTTTTTTTAAGAAGTGCCAGTTGTCTGTGAAGATGTTAAAGGGCATGAATGTTATTTGGATATGGGACTTACCGAAAGGTCTTTCTTGAATGAAATAAATGCATTTTATGGGACAAACACATGTAGGGGATTCCAGGCAGAGCGACCACCCCAGACATCAGCTGGAGCCCAGGGATGTGGTCAGCAGCAAACAGATGCACTGCAGGGCATCCGAAATTAATCACTGCTGCTGGCATTTTAATAAACAGCTGCTTTTGAAATTGCTTTGGAATGAGCACAGATTCTGACCCAATCTTTTTGAAAGAAGATCAGGGCATTATAAAGCTGTCTATTTTGAAAGCACGGAGAAAACAAACTTGAAAGTAATTCTCAAACAGACTCCCTTAGGAATCAGCCCCTGTGGAGTGACCCCACGTCCCTTTTCTTGAGCTCAGGCCCACACAGAAGCACAGGGCAGTGACATGCATCTGGGGACCTGACACCGGGGGCATCTGGATTAACCGTGTGATCTTCGTGGGGTGCCTCCCCTTGCCAGGACTCAGGTTCCTCGCAGAGAATGGGGATAGTGCAACGCTCTCTCTTCCGGGGGCTATCACAAGTAACTGAGGAGAGAGGAGACACCGGATCTGACCGCCCTCCGAGTGGATAAAGGCACCCCCAATGCAAGACACCCTCTGTCACCCACTGCGTCCTCCTAAGTGGAACCAAGGGGCGACTCTACTGGAGGAATCAAAAGAATTCCAAATCAAGTCAGATCCATAGTTCTGCGACGGGCGACCTGGGATGATGCTCAGCCTTTTTGACCAAACATCCAGGGTGATAAACAGAAGGTTGGAAAGGATTTCCCAAAGCAAAGGGATGCAGTGATTTGCTTCTGGAGCTCCCTCTGTGTTGGGAGGGCGTGTGAATGTGTGGACAGCCGTGCTGGGTGGGGCAGGAATCCAGGCCCACATCCTCTCCCCACTGCTGCTCTCTGAAGGCTGCACGTTTCCACTTTAAACAGCTCCAGGACATTCTTTTGTTTCTGTTTTTGCGTTTCTTGAGGAGGTCACAATTCTTTTACAGCCATGTTGTAAAAGAAGTTAAAAGTCTAATTGAAAAAAAGGAAAACAAAAATCCACAGTGCTAAATAAAGCTGAGGCTAGCGCTCTGCCAGCCTCCGATATCAGAAGCAGCCAGAGGCATCGAAGGGTTGCATTTCTGTGGGTCAACCGGGGCCAAAATCACTACATAAGTGGCAGAGTACCACAGAGTTCCCCATAAACAGTACAGAAAAAGAAAGAATTCACCCAGAATGAAACACAACCACCAGATAATCCTCTCCTGGTTCCAGGCAAGAGGAGCTGCCCCAAAGCAACTTTGAACGTGGGTATTATGGCCCTATACAGCGCGGGTGAGAGGAGTCAGGCTGGGACATCAAGCGGAGACCCCAGGGACTGCGCTCTACGCTACACACAGGTCAGAGATGAGCCCTGGGCTCTGCTTTGCTAAGGAGCTTAGCAGTAGTAGGCTTGACATGGAAGTAAATCCAGAGCACACACCTCGCATGGCTTAGTGACGGGAGAGAGAAACACTGCAAGACCGAGGCTCTGTTGATAATCTGCACACTGAAGCTGCCTCTTCAAGCTCTGGGTGCCTCGCCCCTCCTCACAGGGTCTAGATCAAGCTCGCACCGTCCCTCACTCTGAGGCTGGGGCAGCTTGGGTCTGAGCAACCTGGTTCATTTACCCAGGCAGAGAGGCTCCTGCGTTCACTGCCCCTAGCTGGGGAAACATCTCTGGTCATGGGCCCCCATCAAACCTCTGCCTGACTTCCTTGGCCATGTGTCCTGCATCGACACACCTCCACCCCTGAACCCATGTCAGACGTAAGTGGGGACAGCTGCACCACCTGGATGGAGAAGCTGTTGCCATTTTCAGGAGGAAACAGCTGACTAACTCGAGGGAGACTCTGTCTAAATGTACGAATGCTTCAGACGACATTTGCTTTCCGTACATCAACATTTTATTCCACAGAGAAGCTAATCAGATTGCCTAAGGAGAAAATAAACCAGTGCCTATCAATTAGCTTAAATATAAGTTTTGAACGATAATATTTAGCAGGTTGAATTCTAAAGTGGGGAGGCCAAATAGAAAATAATATCTGCTATTTCTCAGAGGCTGAAATGTTGGAGTTTCCCAAAGTCAAAACACAATAGAATTTTTGAGATCTGCTTTAAAATAACCGAGGGAAGGGAGGATAGCAGAGAAGAGGAGATGAGAAGATTGGCCCTGTATGGATCATTTTTGGATCTGGGGGATGAAGGCAGGGGCCATAAAGCTTTCCTGTGAGCCAATGTGTCAGACTTTGCTGCTTTCCTTTCCTCCAGCTCCCAACAGGCTGAGAAGCTCAGTATCTTACCACATCAATAGGATAGACCCCAAATCTTAAGGAATGGTCACAACTATCCCAAAACCATCAGCCTCAAGTCTTCTGCCTGCCATATGTTTGGTGCAGGGTTGGGACACATAACCTGGAGATGTGGCAAGTGAGAAGGACTCCATGACTCATTAATCAGAACAATCGGGATTGTTCCAGGGAGGCCAGGCTGCGTGGGGACTCCACCCATGACCTGAGCTAGCTGAAGCAAGGGGAGTCTCAGGCCCTTGATTCAAGAGGCTCACTCATGCTCTTTCCTTGCTGTCAATGAGAAAGTGCCCGGTTGCCAGCAGCAGCCATCAGAATCCAGCATGGGAAGGAGCCCAGAGAAACTGACCAGAGTTCTAACTAAGCTGTGGTAGAAGCCCGCCCCACTGCTGAATCTTCCGGGCATGTGGGCCAATACCTCCCTCCAGTTTTTAAGCATTTGTGAGCTGCATTTTCAGCTCCTTCCCCAACAGGACCTGCCAGTTGGCTGTCATATACCCCAGAGTGTCATTTCAGAGCCTCCTCGAGGTCATTCTTTCTCAGGTCAAGCATTTTTCCTCTGAAAGGCACAGCTTAGCAGTGGCCCGTAAACTTTCTGGTGATGTTCCTACAAATTTGTTCCACACGTGTTGTTTTGTTCTTCAAGTGCCTGGTGGATGCTAAGGTCAGTGGCTACCCCTTCTAATTCTTCTCCTTGTGCTCAGGGCTTCCCAGCGCACTCTGGGCAGCCGATGACTAATTAAATCATCCCACAAATGTACCCTGCAGGACACACAACGCTGACCCTAAATGCGAACGCCTGGGTAAGCATTCAAGAGAGGGACCAGGTCTGACATTTCTCAACATCAGGACTCGGCGCCTATTCTGAAGCTTTTGTTTCCAAAGGTGTGCTGTACTAATTCAGAGGATTTTCTCATACGCTTCTAAGCAAATGTGGAAGGCACCTGGTCAACTTGCAAATGGACAAGGCCCTCCCCAGTCCGACGTGGTGATGCAGCCTGGCTACACCCTCCAGGCTCATCAGGAATGACAGCTTTGCCTTGGAGGAGTTCTACGGGTGCTTCAGGACCATGACACAAAGCTGCAAGTGACCAGCAACAGCCATCTTCACCCATGCATGGTATCTATTTTTCTAGCTTCATAACTTCAATTCTTTGGGCCTATTCTCTCTCTCTCTCCCTCTCTCTCTCTCTCCCCCCTCACCCACCCCCCACTTCCCTCCCTCTCTCTCTAACTTCAGTTGGGTTTTGAACTTGGTAACTATCCTGTAGCCCCTCTTGGAGTACACAGTTGAGTAAGGCTGAATATACACAGTTTGGACAATCACATGTGTTAACTCAGGGATTCCTTAACCTACTAATTGTCACCAATCCAGCAATGGCTGACCTAACTGCTGACACTTGAAGCTTGCTTGTTCACCATAAAGGCCACGATTAAACCTAAAGTGACCTGTGGGAGTTTATTCAAATTCTCTCTTCAATGCTGCACCCCCCTCCCAATGAAATTAAAAAATTGGCATAGCTTACTGCTTCATCAGCATTATGTAGCACACCAGGGACTGCTGGGCTCAGAAAAATGCCAACAAGCTGGTAAGATGGTCTCTGATTTGCCAACAGGGAGGTCCCCGAGGGGACCCACGCATGGCTCTTTCCTCTCCTAGAGCTTTGCCATGCCTGAGAGCCCTGCGTGGGCACCTCCAAGGTTTCATTACCCACCTTATGAAAAACCAACAGCCTCTTTTGCTACTAGTTAGACATTCATACCCAATAATAGAGCTCTCTGCAAAGTGCACAGTGATGGTTCTCCCACTGAATTCTGTTATCAACGCAGCCGTGCAATGTCATCAAAGGTGTAATTCAGGGCTGCCTTGGATGAAAAGGAATTTCAAAGGCAGCTTTCTCTGGCTGACTTCTTTGAATCCACTTGTAAAAAATCAGAACTTGATTCCAAGCTTGTTCTGGGGATGGCAAATTAATGAACTGTCCTCATGTCACTAAAGATTTAGCTCAGAACTCAGGTTACAGGAGGATTGGATTTTTATTAGCTGCTTTCCTGGGAGCTCTTGCAATTCCAGCCTTTTATTGTTGCCTGGGAGGGTGTTGTATGAAGCTGATGAGTGTTTGCTGCAAAAAGCTTAAGTATAATCAGAGATTAAGTCGTTTCTCCCTCTTCCACTCTTCCTTTTCCACAGTCAAAGGAATCAGGAAGGCAGAATTCAAGTGAAAACTAAGCAGTGCATAATTCTTAAATGCAATAGTTAAATGCCCATAATAAGTACAGCAGCTATTAGATGGGTGCTTTTCACAAAAGGTTCTGATGTTTGTCTCTCCTTTGAAAGGATCTGCTCCTTAAAATCTGACTTAGGGGATATTCAATCAGCATGAATACCTCTGAGGTACTTTCACCATAAGATAGCTGTCAACTCTTTCCCACAAAGCAAGGCGTTTACAATATATTTACGCGGGAGTCCACGTGGAGAGGGCTTCAATATGTTCATTGTGCTTCCTTCAAAGTGGCGTGATGAGGAATCAGAGGACGTTTCATAAGACGGGAAGAAGGCAATTTGGCTTCATGTGACACCTTTCATGCTCAAAGAATCCCAACAGTGAAATACTTATGAAGAATAAAATGCTTACACTTTGTAAGTGAAGAGAGTGGAGTTGCGGCAATGAGGCTGGAAATGGAATTGGAGCCAAACTTCAGCGCGGTCTCCTGGCAATTGAGAGTCCAGCGTGCGGCGGCCATTGAGAGGAGGAGGATCTGCTCAGATGTCTTAAGCAGCCCAAGCGAACGCCCTCCAGAGCTGCTGTGGTTGACCATGACCCTGCCACCAGCTGCTTCCTTCGGGTGCAGTGGCCCGATCTGTCCCTTGTTTTTATTTTACCTAAAGTGGTCCTTTTTCCTGCCTTTGCCTGCTTTCAAATTTATAATTCAAAGAAAATCATGACAATAAGAACATGCTCTGTTTGTTTAGTCACTGATAATTTCACCACAGCTATCATTTTTGGGTTTTCTGTTGGTCCCAGTTTCTAAGGATGAATAATTTTACAGAGTCGCACTCCTGGCTGGGACAGGATTCCGTGTTCTGTTTTCTCACTTGTCTTTGGTCACCTCCATCTCTTGCCTCCATTTGCCTCCATGTTAAAGGTGCAAACGCTCAAGGGGCCAGGCCGCCATTTTGTCCGATATTCTGCTACTGCTGAACCTTTATGTTCATTCATTTATTCCTTCATTTAAAAAATGCTTGTTGAGCACCTACTCTGAACTAAAGAGATAAAGATGCTGAGCTGTAACGGTTTTCACTGGGCATGAGGATTAAGAAATGAGTAAAGAGTGAACTTTATTATATGTTCCAAAGTGAGAGGTTACCGGAAAAGTCAACAACAGCAGTGGAGGAGGAAGGTAGGTGTGTGAAGGTGGGAAGGGGATTCTGTGGCTTCAAAGTGTGCAGCCTGGTGGGCCTCCTGGAGAAGGTGACATGGGCCGAGACAAGGAGGTGAGCAAAGAAGCCATACCTGGGGGAGGAAGGCTGCAGGCAGAGTGGACAGCAGAATATAGGCTCCGGGTGGCCAGGCTGGCCTGGGCGAGGGTCAGCAGGGGAGCCAGCTTGGGGGTGACTCCTCCCATTGTTAGGCAGCAGCTTCTTTGGGATGGATTCCTGGGAGCCAAATCATTGTGTCTGAGGTTGCTTATATTTTTATGGTTATTTTTATATATAGTCAAATTATTCTTGCAAAGGCCTGTACCAATGTGTACTGCTACCAGCAATTTATGATTATAGCACAGGATAACCCCAATAGTATTAACTATTACAGTTTTTAAAATATGTTAATTTAATAGATTTAATAGTTTCTCATTGTTATTTTACTCTATTTAAAAAGGATGAACCTTTTTTCACTGTTACCAACATCACGGCAGCACAGAAACGATCCCTTCGTAATTCTCAGCCATTTCCTTGAATTGTCATTGACTCATTTATTTAAAGTAGAGTTTCCAGATTTAGCAAATAAAAATACCAGGCACTGGGTTAAATTGGAATCTCAGGTAAACAACAAAGAACTTTTTGTATAAGTATGTCCTGGCCGGGTGCCGTAGCTCACTCCTGTAATCCCAGCACTTTGGGAGGCTTGAGGAGGGCAGATCACCTGAGGTCAGGAGTTCAAGACCAGCCTGGCCAACATGGTGAAACCCCGTATCTACTAAAAACACAAAAATTAGCTGAGTGTGGTGGCAGGCACTTATAATCCCAGTTACTCGGGAGGCTGAGGCAAGAGAGTTGCTTGAACCTGGGAGGCAGAGGCTGCAGTGAGCCAAGATCACGCCATTGCACTCCAGCCTGGGCAACAAGACTGAAACTCCATCTCAAAAAAAAAAAAAAAATGTCCTGTGCAATATACTAAAATATTATTTTATTGTTTTTTGAAATTCAAATTTAACTGGGCTTGCTGTATTTCATTTGGAAACCCTACTTTAAAAGACTATTTATTAAAGATCTAATATGCACTACTGTCCCAGGGTGCTGAAGCCTTGATGTTGGTCTCAGTTGTTTGTTAAGTAGGTAGATATTAATTTACTACCTTGATGTTAGTCTCGGTAGTTCATTAAGCAAGTAGATACTAACTTATTGCCTTTCACATGAATTCCAAATGTTCTCTTGCATGTTTATCTTCTATTTCAGTTATTATTTCTAATTGTAGAAATTTTAATTTGTGGATAAGTGACCTTTGTGTTTTCTTTTTAGTTTATCTTCTATTTCAAAATTAGGAAGACAGGGCACATCTAATGATAAGACTCTGAGATCTCCGCTGATGGGTTTTAGTGATACTTGGAAAGACGTTTACTGCTGTGCTCAATTCTCCAAGAAAATGATTCCCAAGTCTGAGAGGTACAGGTTGCTGAATGGACTTAGATGCATTCGTAGGCTCAGTAAGAATGTTTCTTCTGAAAACCCACACATATACACCCTCAGAGTCCAATTGCACATGCAGCAGTTGCAAACGAAACTGCTGCTGCTGCTGGGGTTGTTCGGTGACAACCTGCTTCACCGTACAGAAATGTTCTTCCTGTTCTCCATCATGCATTGACACCATGTTAATGGAAAATTTGACCATTTTAACTTTCCCTCTTTTAAATTAAAGGATGCGCATACACATGAGAAACAAGGTTGAGGTTGACTTTCGTGACAGTGCAAAAAGATTATCAATACTAATAAAATGTGTGAACAGGAGGAGGTCCAACTCACATGGCACTTGTGGTGAAACACTGTCTTAGGTGAGTTGGAGATTAGGTCCGGTCATTTTATTTCAAGTCTTCTGTCCATATTTTGCAGGAGTGCTTCAGGACCCAGATGTCACAGAAGCGGCCATGCTGTGCAGGGTTTACCCCATACACCCTCCCCAACTGCACCGGCTTCTCTGTGCCACTTGAGACAGGGATAAGGGGTCAGTGTGAGGGGTCTCTGTGGAACAATCAGGGATGGTGGTGTGCTGGCTCGCTGCCCTGGGTATCAAAGTGTGACCTTGCTGTGCAGGGGTACGCCAGCAGGTTTTCAGGTCATCCTCTGGTGGCTGCTTTTTCATGGGTGCCCATCTCTGGGGTCCTGGACTGCCAGATTTACTCTCTGGCACGAGGCCCATGGCATGCTTATGCTGGTATGAATGATACACATGCTTCCTTGACTCTGCCCGCTTTGTCTAAAAATTCACAGGTTGTGGAATCTCTGCCACTCGGCCTCCAATTTGCCAGTCTTCAGCTGCCCTGGGGAAGTTTTCAGTCCAGGTTGGGATGGGAAATGATGTCTCTACAAATATTATTAAATTGATTCATAATAATTGCATAATTTGTGGGATACATGTAATATTTTGATACCTGCATGCAATGTGTAATGGTCAAATCAGGGTAATTATGATATCCATCACCTCAAGCATCTGTCATTTATTTGTGTTGAGAATATTTCAGACCTTCTCTTCTAGCTGTTTTGAAATCTATAATAAATTATTTTTTAACTATAGTCACCGTACTGTGCTATCAAAAACTAGAACTTAATTCTTTCATCTAACTGTATTTTTGTACCCATGAACCATGCTCTCCCTATCTCCTCCTGCCCGCTTCCAGCCTCTGGTAACCACATTCTACTCTCTACCTCTGTGAGATCAGTGTTTTTAGCTCCCACATGTGAGTGAGAACATGTGACATTAGGCCTTCTGTGCCTGGTTCATTTTACTTGACATAATAACCTCAAGTCCCATCCGCGTTGCTGCACTATGACAGGATTTTATTACTTTACATGGCTGAATAGTATTCCATTGTGTATATGTACTACACTTTCTTTATTCATTTGTCTGTTGATGGACACTTAGATTGATTCCAATTTTGGCTATTGTAAATAGTGTTGCAATGAATGGGAATGTGGCTATCTCTTTGATATACTGATTCCTTTCTTTTGGATATCTATTCAACCGTGGGATTACTAGAGCATATGGTAGATCTCT
Organism: Trachypithecus francoisi; assembly: GCF_009764315.1. NCBI lineage: Eukaryota > Metazoa > Chordata > Mammalia > Primates > Cercopithecidae > Trachypithecus > Trachypithecus francoisi. The sequence goes on from NW_022681467.1 coordinate 56,969,618, forward strand.
TGTCAGTTTTTTGAGGAACCCCCATCCTGTTTACTCTGGTGGCTGTACTAATTTGCACACCCACCAGCAGCGTTCTAGTGTACTAGCATTCCTCTTTCTCTGCATCCTCACCAACATCTGTTATTTTTTCTCTTATAGTAGTAGCCATTTTAATTGGGATGAGATAATATCTCATTGTGCTTTTAACTTGCATTTCCATGATTAGTGATGCTGAACATTTTTTATATATCTGTTAGCCATTTGTGTGTCTTCTTTTGAGAAATATCTCTTCAGATCATTTGCCCATTTTTAACTCATTTGCCCGTTTTTAATCAAATTATTTGTGGGGTTTGTTTGTTTGTTTGTTTTGCTATTTAGTTGTTTGAGTTCCTTATATATTCTGGATAATAATCCCCTGTCAGATGACAGTTTGGCAAATATTTTCTCCTATTTGGTAGGTTGTGTTGTCACTCTGTTGGTTGTTTCTTTTGCTGGGCAGAAGCCTTTTAGTTTGGTGTAATCTCATTTGTCTATTTTTGCTTTTGTCGCCTGTGCTTTTGAGGTCCCACCCATGAAATCTTTGCCAAGACCAATGTCCTAGAGTAGTGTTTCTCCAATATTTTCCTCTAGTAATCTTATAGTTTCAGGTCTTTCACTTAAGTCTTTAGTCCATTTTGATTTGATTTTTGTATATGGTTTAAGATGGAGAGCTCTCATGTGCATATGAATATCCCTTTTCTCCAGCATTACTTATTAAAAACACTGTCCTTTCCTCACTGAATGTTCTTCATTGAAAATACATGATGGGCTGTAAATACGTGAAAATACATAGTAGGCTGTAAATACATGGATTTATTTCTGGGTTCTCTATTCTGTTCCATTCATCTGTGTGTGTGTTTTTAATGCCAATACGACATTGTTTTGGTTACTATAGCTTTGTTGTATATGTTGGCCTTGGATATTGTAATGCCTCAAGGCTTTGCTCTTTTTGCTCGGGATGACTTTGTCCCATTCGGGGTCTTCTGTGGTTCCATATTAATTTTAGGACTGCTTTTTCTGTTTTTGTGAAAAAAAAGTCCTTGGTTGTTTGATAGGGATGGTATTGAATCTGTAGATTAGTTTTGGTAGCATGGCGAGTTCCACAGTATTAATTCTTTCAATCCATGAACATGGAATGTCTTTTCATTTTTCTTGTGACCCCTTTAATTTATTTCATCAGTGTTGTATAGTTTTTCTTGTGGAGATCTTTTACCTCCTTGGCTAAATTAATTTATAGGGTTTTTCTTTGTAGCTATTGTAATTAAGTTGCTTTCTTGATTTCTTTTTCTGCTATTTAACCATTAGCATGTAGAAATACTACTGATTTTTGTATGTTAATTTTGTAATCTGCAACTTTACTGAAATCTGATATCAATATGTTCCACAGGGGAAATGCTTATGGCTAAGAAATGACAAACTGATGCTATGATCCCATTGCCTTTCCATATCTAAATATTTACAAAACAAGACTCAAGAGATCACTTTCTCTGAGCCATGTGAAGACACGGCAAGAAGGTGGCAAGCCAGGATGCACTCACCAGGAACCAAATGTGTTGGCACCTTGATGTTGTATTTCCAGCCCCAAGACCTGTGAGAAATAAATGTCTGTTGTTCCAGCCACCCAGTCTACGTTTTGTTATCGCAGCCCAAGAGGACTAATTCATTCCCTTTTAAGCACGACTTTTGTTTAATCAAAAATACGTTATTGAGTTATTAGATGAAGACGTTAAGCAAAAGAACATATAACCAATGATTCTAACCTTTGGGAGGTTGAGGCAAGAGAATTGACTGAAGCCAGGAGCTCCAGACCAACCTAGGCAGCATTGCAGGACCCTGTCTCAAAAAATAAAACTAAGAAGTTATACAGGCATAGTGGCATGCACCTGTGGTCCCAGCTACTTGGGAGGCTGAGGGAGGCAGATAGTTTGAGCCCAGGAGTTCAAGGATGCAGTGAGCTGCGATCAGACCATTGCACTCCAGTCTGGGTGACAGAGTGAGCACCTGTCTCAAAACAACAAAAAGATTCCCACCACAGCTGTAAACTCAGCCCCTGCCTATCCCAGTGCTTGGCTCATCAAAAGCACTCAACAAATGTCTGTTGACTGCATTAATGATTAAATGATACCATAGAGTATTCGCACATCAAAGAAAACCTTTTTAATAATGTGACCTGCAAAGTGTGTTCTCTCTTCTCTTTTCCCTGCAGAGCATATCTGTGACAGAAAGTTAAGTATATTTTACAACATGGTCTGTTTGACAAGTTCAATTTGATTTTATAAACCAACTGATTTGTTGTGGAAAGTTGTGGGGCAAATGGTTCTCCCAGGAATGGGAGGTTGCCAAGCGCTGTGCTTGCCTCCACTGCATGGCACATTTGTCAACCCCCTCTCATTCTCAGCAAGTCAAAAGGCATCCCAGGCCCTCAGCCTGACCCCAGCATTCAGCTGGACAGAGCCTGGGTTCCTGCCAGGTCTCCATGAACTCACACATGGCCAGAGAGGCCTGGTGGTCAAAGGGAGAGGCCAACATGCAATCGAGCCAGGGAATCCTGGGGATGCTGAGAAGTGTCTCATCCTCATTCCTGTGGACACATCTCTATGTATTCAGTGAGCCTCCTTGGAAATGTGTGACTTGCTTGTCTTCTCAGTGAGCACACTTCCTGCAAAAGGAAGCATCAATCAGAGACATGTAGGACTTGGTGTTCTTTCTGACAACAAAAGCACAAGTGCAGCTTGCCCTTAGTTCTGTGAAGCAAAATCAGCATGAAATAATGATTTTAGGGGACGATTACTACAATATTTTAAATATCTAGCTCCTTTTGTTGGGTCTCAAATCTGAAAGAAAGGTCTAAATTCTGGGTCTTCCTTGTTGAGAGAGATTGTGTGTTGGGGGATGGGGAGGGGTGGGTGGGACTTGTAGCATTTATTTTAAAGAATCACCTTACATTGCCAGAATAAATAAAAGCATGATTATGGTGAACCAGGTCAGCCTTTCCAGGACACCTTTATTTATTTATATATTTATTTATTTATGGAGAGACAGGTCCTTGCTCTGTCACCCAGGCTGGAGTGCAGTGGCCCGATCATAGCTCATTGCAGCCTCAAACTCCTGAGCTCAAGCAATCCTCACACCTCAGTCTCCCGTGTAGCTGAGACCACAGGCATGTACCACCACACCCGGCTAATTTTTTTATTTTTTTATAGTGTTGGAGTCTTGCTTTGTTATACAGATTGGTCTGGAACTCCTGGCCTCAAGCAATCCTCCTTCCTCAGCCTTCGAAAGTGTTGGGATTAAAGGCACGAGTCACCACACCAGGCTTGGACACCAAAGCCCTGAGCCACAGGGTCAGCTCCTAGGTGAGGGGAACCTGGGATAGCCAAGAACCCCTGGATTATATATATATATATATATGCACACACACACACATATATATACACACACACACACACTTTAAGTTCTAGGGTACATGTGCACAACGTGCAGGTTTGTTACATATGTATACACATGCCATGTTGGTGTGCTGCACCCATTAACTCATCATTTACATTAGGTATATCTCCTAATGCTCTCCCTCCCCCTTACCCCCATCCCATGACAGGCCCCGCTGTGTGATGTTTCCCATCCTGTGTCCAAGTGTTCTCATTAAGAACCCTTGGATTCTATTAGCAGGATTATGTCTCCAGTTCCAATGGTGCTGTCCTTAGAGATTCCAAGGCATGAGTCTAGACTCTTCCAGACTTGTAACCCTCAGCACCACTCTGGAAAAGACCACAGAGCCACAGATTCCACACCTAGGGAAAGTTGTTAGCCTCTTGCCCCTCTGCCCCACCAGGAACATTCCAGAGTGGAGCTCATTCCACAGATATTTACCCAGTCCCCACCACATGCCAGGCACTGGGCTTGGCTAGGGTCAAGGTGGACGATAGAGAAGCCAACATTTCCTGTGCACTCACCTGATGCCAGGTAAGCCACCTGCACCTGAAAGCCTAGTGCAGCAGAAGCTATGAGAAGAGTGATTTGGGCAGACACTTTCTTTGAACAGACGACTGTGTGTGAGCAGATGGAGAAGGAAGGCGGGGATGTGGACAGATCAATGGAAGCAGTCACAAATATCCAAGTGAGAAACAGCATGGAAAAGGATGTTGGGGATGGGAAGAGCATTCCAAGGAGAGAAGAGGCCAGTGGATCAAGGATCAGGGTCCCTGGCATGAGTCAGTGCACCCCACAGGGTGCACTGTGACCAGAGAACCTGGAGAGAGGCACCTGTCTACACAGCATATATGACTGGAGAAATACGGGCCTTTGGGCATAATGTCCATTCCATTTTGCTTGGGTTAAAGCTCTTGGACTTTATCCCGCAGGTTATGGGAACCCACTCTCAGATCTTAAAGAAGACAGTCGACATGATAAGATTTAACACTCAGAAATTCACCATCTAGGCTGCAGGAGGGGTGCTGGGGAATTGAGAGAAGAAGGTTTCTGGAGGCTTCTATGAGAATGAATGTCAAATCAGCTTCTTCATTCTTAAAATGATGTTAAAAAATAACTCATTTTGGATTTTGGAGAGTGTATAAAATAACAATCATAATAACTATCATTCATCGTGCACTTAGGCAACATGCCAAAGGCCTCACGTACAAATCTCATTTAATGTAAACTTCAAAACAACCTACAAGGTAGATTTGATTGCCTGACTTGCACAGATGAGAATATTAAATATCAGAGAGTTTGAAATTTTGCCTGAGCTCATCCAGCTATTAGGGCAGAGCTGGGTTGTAAAACCACAACCATTTAACTGGGGTCATCCAACTCTTAAACTTCTCATGTCCTGAAATACATAGAGTAGGACAGGATTCATTTACATTTCACAGATGAGGAACTGAGGCTCCGAGAAATTAAGCTATTTTCCCAACCCCAGAGCAAGAGGTCTCCTCAGTCTTGTACCATGTTGGTTTTATAAATTAGAAGGTAACACTCAGATGATTCTTACGGCATTATCACCTACTAACATCCCAGGTCAGATATTTTCATTCAAATGCATGCTTTCTCATGAACAAGATCTATACTGATTTGGAGAAGAACAGAATCTATATCTATATCTCTATATCTCTCTCTATATATATATATGTGTGTGTGTGTGTGTGTATATGTGTGGGTGTGTGTGTGTGTATATATATATATATATATATATATTTGGAGATGGAGTCTTGCTCTGTTACCCAGGCTGGAGTGCAGTGGCACCATCTCAGCTCACTGCAACCTCTGCCTCCTGGGTTCAAGCAATTCTCCTGCCTCAGCCTCCTGAGTAGCTGGGACTACAGGTGCACACCACCACTCCCAGCTAATTTTTTGTATTTTAGTAGAGATGGGGTTTAACTGTGTTGCCCAGGCTGGTCTTGAACTCTTGAGCTCAGGCAATCCACTCACCTTGGCCTCCCAAAGTGCTGGGATTACAGGTGTGAGCCACCTCGCCCGGCGAATATTTTTAATGCAGTGAAAAATGGAGGCTGTGTGGCAGACTCCATCAGAGAGGCCAGGCACGAAGTCAGGGTGAAAAGAGAGGGCAGCTCTGGGAGAGCTTAGGAGCAACAGAGAACATGGCAGGTCTGAGTGACCAGGAAGGGGCTCCGAGGGAATGCAGGATGGATGGGCAGCTGCTGGAGCTAAGCAGATCGTCCTCTCCCACAATAGCCTGTGTGAAGCACCTGTGGTCCCATTGAAGTCTTTTGCTGGCAGGGAGTGATGCTGGAGGCTGCCACACCCTCCTGCCTCTTCCCAGGGTAAGGTGACAAACAAAAAGGAGACTGATGGTGCTTAAAAGTAGGCCTTTCCAGATAGTTTTCCTTTTGACAACCGCGTTGTTCTTGTGATTAAGCTATTTCATGCAATTGCTGCTAACATCTGTATTTCCAGAAAAGCCAAGGCAATTTATTTGGAAGATGAATTCAAGCCCTTGAACAAACCACACAGAGCATTGTGACTGAGGCGAAAATTCAAGAAGAAATGAAATCGCTAATGGAGTTCCGTAAGTCTGGGGCTATTTGTGATTTCTGCAGACAAAATGACTGAGCCCCAACCTCTGGCATCAAATCCCTGTGCAGCTCGTCCATGCGACACTCTCTTTTACAGAGCGGATCATGGGAATTCCTGGTCTCGCCAGAAACAGTGAAATTCCCGGGGCTATTTAATCCCTCATTTCACTTTAAGCACCTACTTGGATGATTACAAATGGCAGCACATGTGCACCAGACTCACCGGCCTAAAGTCATTATGAAAATGCTTTTCAGCTCTTCTGTTAAATCACTGAGGTTTAAAAAAGTGTTTCCATAAATCCTCAACTCTTTAACACCACTAATTGCAAAATACACATTTTAAATTCAAAACAACTTTCTCGGGGGGAGGAGGGAGAACACGCTACATTTATTGTAGCTTTTATTTTTATACTACGGCCCAATTTCAGGAACAGTAAAATATGAAAAACAGAAAAATGTGAATCTTTACGTGGAACCAAAAGGAATTTGCCTAAAAAAGCGTCGCTTCAACATTTTTAATAACATCTTAGAGAAATCTTCTTTAAATAACCTCAAAGCTTTTTCTTGTCTTACCTTAATTTAGCTTCAGAAATTTGGGGTAGGTAGGAGGGAAAGATGGCACCACCTCTGTTTCACACGTGGTCAAGAGGAGGCGAGTATCCTGCTGAAAGGTGCTATCTTAGTCTACTCATGTTGCTACAGCAAAACCCTTGGGACTGGGTAATTCATCACAAACAGGACTTTTTATTTTATTTTATTTTAGTTTTAGTTTTAGAGGCTGGAAGTTCAAGATCAAGGCTCTGCAGACTCAGTGTCTGGTGAGGGCTGCTCTCTGTTTTCCAAACGGGGCTCTTTGAGTGCTGCTTTCTCTGGAGGGAATGAATGTTATGTCTTCACACGGCAAGGTGCAAGAGCTCAAGAGAAAGCACCACTGTCTCAAGCCCTCTTATAAGACCCCTAATCCCCTCCACGAGGGCTCTACCCTCATGATTTAATCACTTCCTAAAGCACCCACACACACACACACTTAATACCATCACATTGGCAATTAAGTTTCAACACATGAATTTTGGGTGACCCACACAGACTATAGCATTCTGCCTCAGACCCCAAAATTCATGTCCTTCTCACCTGCAAAATACAATCATCCCGTCCCAGTAACCCCCAAAATCTTAATACATTCCAGCACCGTCTCGCAAATCTAAAGTCCAGAGTCTCATCTGAATCAGATCTGGGTGAGACTCAGGTTAAGATTCAACATCAGAGAAAGTACTCTCCAGCTGCAAGCCTGGAATCAGTTATGTGCTTCCAAAACACAGCAGTGGGACAGGAACAGGACAGACATTTCTAGTCAAAAGGAAGCAACAGACAAGAGGAAAGGAGGAACAGGTCCCAGGTTTCCAAGTAAGTCCAAATCCAACAAGGCAAGCATTAAAAATCAGCTTTTGCTTCGTGTCCCACCCTCTAGGGTTTCAGCCCCCAAAGCCTCGGGTCCCCAGCCGTACAGCAGCTCTTCCATTTGGTGTCATATGTCTGTGGCTCTCTCTGGCTGGCATTGCACACTGGTTACTCAACAGTTATGGGGTCTCAGGGGTGGCCCTACTCTCACCACTCTTCTAGACCTTGCCCTAATGGGAGCTCTCTTTAGCTACTAACGCTCATGGCTCCACTGGGTATTGCTCTAGTGGGGGCTGTCTTCAGCACCCCCAACTTTGTGGCAGTTCTATGTCTGGGCCCCAAGGTTGTATGAGGCATCCTTTGAAATGTGGGTGGAGGCAGCCGTGCCCCATAGCTCTTGCACACTGAAAGTCTGCAGAATTAGCACCACATGGATGCCACTACATGTTTATTGCTTGCGTTAATGGTGGCTGGAATGCTGGCTGGAGCTGCACCTGGGGTAGCCAAGGAGTGCTATGTCACAATATAGTGGGCAGACACTTGAGGTGGCCTAGAGCAGTGAGCTCTGAGGTCCCACAAGTGTCCTGGGCCTTCCCTTGAAATCATCTTTCCCTCAAGGCTGTCACTCTGAGGGCCTATGATGGACATGGCAGCCTTGGAGATATCTGAAATGTTGGTCATTCTTCCACTGTCTAGACCAATAGCATATGTCTTCTTTCTATCCATAGTAGTCTCCTCTTAAATGTTCACTTGGACACACACTTGATATTCTCTCCCGAACATGCTTGTACAAAATGGGCCAGGCTAAGAATTTTCCAAATCTTTAAGTTGTAGCTCTCTTTTAATTATAAATTCTATCTTTAAATTGTTCTCTTTTCTCACATTTTGCGATAAGCTGTCAAGAGAAGCCATGCAGCACCTTCAACACTTTGCTTAGAGATTTCTTCCACCAAATATCCTAGTTCATTATTCACAAGTTCTGCCTTTGTCAAAGCACTGGGACAGAGATACATTTCATACTTTGCCATTTTATAACAAGGATTGCCTTTCCTCTAGTATCCCTCATTTCTGTCTCAGACCTCATCAGAATTGCCTTTACCATCCATATTCCTATCAACATTCTGGTCACAACCACCTAAGTAATCTCTAAGAGGATTCAGACTTTCCCTACAGCTTTCCTCTTCCAAGCCCTCGCCAGATTTCCCTTGACAGTCCATTCACAGCAATTCAGGCTTTTTCTGGCATAAATCTCAAAACTGTTCCAGCCTGTATGCATTATCCAGTTCCAAAGCCACTTCCACATTTTCAGGTGTTTGTTATAACAACTTCTCTGTCCTAGCCTGTTTGTGCTACTTTAATAACAAAATACTTGACACTGAGTACTTTTTAAAGAACATAAATTCATTTTCTCATAGTTCTGGAGGCTGGGAAGTCCAAGATCAAGGTGCTGGTAGGACTGGCATCTGATGATAGCTGCTCTCTGCTGTGAAGATGGTGCCTTGTTGCTGTATCCTCTGGAGGGGAGGAATGCTGTGCCCTCACATGGCAGAGGCAGAAGGGCAAATGGGGATGAATGCTGTATTCTCACTTGCCAGGAAAAGAAAGAACATACTCGCTCAAGCCCTATTATAGGAACCCAAATCTCATTTATAAAGGCTTCACCCTCATGACTTAAGCACAGGCTAAAGATACCACCTCTTAATGCTATCACTTTGGTGATGAAGTCTCAACATATGAGCTGTAGGGACATATTCAGACCATAGAAGCTACTCAGCTTGCAGACTGTAGAAGCAGAGCTAGAGTCCGAGGTTCCAGAATCCTCATGAGTGACTTTTTTCTCTGCATTATTCACTCACAGGTTACCTTTTGCAGCCATCACATTCAAAAAGACAAGGACACCCACCGAAGGCAACGGTCTAGGCAGACTTCCAGGAAAAGAGCATGTTGTGAGTTCAAGGCACATGATTTCCTGTTGCTGCTGTAACAAACCATTGCCAACTCAGTGGCCCCAAAACAACAAGACTTACTCTCTCATAGTTTTGGAGGCCACAAATTTGAAACCGGTTTCACTGGACTAAAATCAAGGGCTGGTTTCTGCTGGAGACTCTGGAGGAGATTTCACTTTCTTGCCCTTTCCAGCTTCAAGGGCTCCCTGTATTCTGTGGCTCGCAGCCCCTTCCTCATTTTATTACAACTTTCTGTTTCCATGATCACAGGGCTTACTACTGCGAATGACCCTCCCGCCTCCCCCTTCCAACAACACTTGTCATTACATCATTGTGCCCACCCAGATAATCCGGGATAATCTCCCCCAGAGTCCTTAACTTAATTACATCTGCAAAATCCCTTCTGCCCTAAAAATGAAAATATTCATAATTTCCAGAGATTAGAATGTGAATATCTTTGGGTGCAGTTATGGGCTTATGGCAAAGGGAAAGAAAAGTGAACGCTGGGGTGCACCCTGCTACTTTGACATATATTGTTGTTTTATATTTTGTTGTACACCTGCCTACCTAACTTATTTTGACTAACTCTGTTTCTCTTGGGACCTAGTCCCGTGAACTACAACTGGCACCAATGCGACGGCTTTTGCTCCATTGCAGATGTGTTTGTTCACCCCACAAATATTCGTCAATTGCTGTATTTCAAGGCACCATGGTTAGAACCTGGGTGGGGAGGAGACACAATTATGTAAATTAGCCTCACCCTACAGGAACTTGCAACCCAATAGGAAGAACAGATTCTCCCTGGAAACAAGTAAGACTTCAGAGGAGGAGATGACGTGCAAGTAAGTGGTTCAGAGAAAACTCACCAGGGGCAGGAGGTCAGAGAAGAGGCAGCTGGTATTGACAAGAGAAGAAAGGAAAGGCTGCCTGGGAGGGGAAATGACCTGGACCAGTCGTAACAGACATAGCTGGAGGGAAAACAGAAAGAAAAGTGTCTCGAGAAGGAGAACACAATGAGGAAAGGCTTTGAGATGAGAGCAAGTGTGTTTTCTTCTGGGCATAGAGCGGATTCCACTGGGATGGAGCTGAGTGTTCACAAGATGAATTATGGAAGCTGATTCCGGTGAATTTGGGCAAGATTCAGTTCTGGAATATCTGCATCCAATAGTAGGTGTTAGGACTTTATCCTACAGTTAGGGAGGAGCCCTAGAAGGATTTCGGAGAGGAAAATTCTGTCATAAAGTTGGTAATCTGACAATGTAGGCATAATTGGAGGTGGTATCTACACAGTATTGACAGGACAGTGATCAAGGAGACGAGGGGAATTGGACTGGGTATGGGCAGGATGGGGAGAAAGCACAGGTGTGACAGGAGAGGAGAGGGGGAGAGCAGGCTCCCAGATAACAGTGGGTCAAAGACGAGGTAGAGATGACAGATGGGACAACCCAGGTCCCGGATCACACCCCGTCAGACAGACATGGGCTCCGGTCTTGAATTCACTACTCATGTGCTGAACGGCCTTCATTTTTCATCTTTAAAATAGGGACACCCAGAATGTGTGGATTCCCATGTGGCAGGGTGGATGTGAGAGCTCAGGATAGGTACATAAAACGCTGTACCCAGAGCCTTCTTCACGAAAGGTACTCAGTAAAAGATAACCACCCTCGGGGCGTCCGCCCCAACACTCCAACCCAGGTACAGGAGGGAGGGAGCTTTGCTTCTAAAAGTTGCATCGAAACAGGCAATCCTAATGGCTGGTGGAACCCCGGAAAATAGAGGAGAGATTCCACAACATCGGATTTCAGACTTAGGCCTAAAAGACCAAACTGATGGCTATACGGGATAAAAAGTTCTTTTAAGTCATGTAAAGCTGTCAAAATAGAACTGGAAGGCATAGTGGTTCTTAGCAGAAAACATGGCACTGCAAGAAAGGAAATGCATATGATTGACTAGGCCCATGGGACATTCCAGCAAGAAGCAGGGGATGAAGAGTCCCACTGGAGTGACCCGCCAGAGAGGACATCCAGTCTAGCAGGGGTCAGGGTGGGTTGCAGTCACCTTGGGAAGGATGACAGTACTTCACCCAAGGACCTCGTGGTGACAACACAGACTCCAGGCTCTTGGCTGTCCTGTGGGGTAAGTGAGGCTGAAACCCCAGGAGCAAGGAGGAGGAAAAGGAACAGATTCCGAAGGTCATACTCTGAGCCAGATTAGAGGGTGATGCCCCGATAAGGTTTGGGGTAGGGGGGATTGCATGAGTTTGTGTTTTGTTTAATTTTGAAAGTGTGTAAAATGTAAAAGTGAATTTGAATTACTAAATAGCGAGAGAACTTGGTTTATTTCCGTAAGTTTAATAACTTACACAGTAATGGGAACCAAGCGGCAATGACTGCTCTCCCCACACCAGTGGCTGCCCTCCCCACACCAGTGGCTGCTCTCCCCACACCAATGACTGCTCTCCCCACACACTGAAACCCCCTAGAGAATTTAAATCCCAACTAAATGGACGCCTCATTACCCCACGGGCTCAGCCACACAGCGTTTTCTAAGCAGTTCAGGGTTGTCCTTCCCAGCTTTAACCTAGAGCTGAGTCTAGCTTTCAAGGTATTGAATATGGCAGGTCTGATGGGCAGAGGAACTGATCTCATCCACGTCAGCACAAGAGGGTGTCCTTGTCTCTGCCAGGGTCTGGTCCTGGCTGCAGGCAGGACCAGGGACAAGGACAACCTCTTGCTCACCCAGCTGAGCATGGGCCTGCCTCCTCTGATTGTCAGCCTTGACTGACCATGTGTCCACCTGGTCCTCACCACTGGGCTCTGGCCCTATCTCAGTTACGTGTACAGTGTACACTTCTGACGGTCACGGGATAGGGTCCTCCATACACTCCATGCCTTTCTCCCGCGCTCTGGAGATGAAGGGGGTTCCGGAGGCTGCCCCACACATCCTCTCTGCCTTGGCACACCTGCGGCTGAGAGCAGCTTGATGGAGGTTTTCTACATCCCAGGGCCCCAGCTGGGGAGCTGGACCCCACCCTCCACTGTCAATCCCCTAACTGCCATGCCTTCCCTTGGAGTTCAACACAGGGTGGAAGGTTCAGGGCCGCCTCGTGGGTAACTGCAGCAGCCACAGTGCTTTGCTCTCAGACTCTTTCCCATCCCCAAGCATTCGAAGCTTTTATCTGGTCTGGGCAAATGGGGAAAACTAGTTTTAACAACTGATCACGCATTTTTCTTTGCCTGTTTGTCAATCCAGAGCTTCTATTCTCGGATTCAAGAGGCTTTTCTGGCCCAGCCTGTGAGCTGTACCTTGGTTTCCAAGGTCTGTTTGAACCTAAAACGTTAAGTATAGACCCCTTCTTGTTCTCTCCATTTCTGCTGTAAGCTTACTCTGGGGTCCTGCCTCCTGGGAGAGAGCAGCCGGGTACAGTGCGTAATGGGAAGACTCTCCAGTGACTACGGCGCTGGCCAGTCCCCAGCAGCACACCCAGGCACAGGTGCTGTTTTCATGCCAGTCCCATAGCACTTGGCAGATGTGTCTGGGTGGGTGCTCCAGTAACAAATAGATGCATGATTTCTAAAGACTAGTGAGTCAGTTTCCAAATTCCCAAGATGGATAACAGGATGTCTGCAGCAGACTCACCTTGCAAATGTTTCTAAAACATAATGTCCGGGTCTTTACTCCCGAGTCAGTGGGGCCAGAGGGGCCTGGGACCCTGCATCTCTGTCATTATTCAGCCAGAAAGTTCTGGTGAACACTTTCTACACCTGGGTTGAGAATCCCTGTTAGAGAAAGCTTATTTCCCAAAAAAATAACCCTCTGAGCTCTTAGAGAGAATCATAATTTCTGGTGTTTTTGCCAATAACTCAGGGACATTGCCAGTGTAAGAAAAATCATCTTCACAAGATTGTGAACAGGAAGATCTTTTTGACTTTTGGTAATGCCCTAGGCATAAAGTTCAAGACCATTTTCCAAAGATGAATGTCATATTCGCAGCCAGACTGGTTGGTTTCCTTTAGAAAACTAACAGTTTATTCCTGCATTTACACTTACATTGTGATTGATAAGATTTTTTAACTTACAATACAAAAATACAAACTGCAAAAAGTAACACAAAAATAGAAAATGTGGAAAACAGAGGTAAACAAACCAGGGAAAATTGCCACTCATAATCTCCCCGCTATGAAATAACCGTATTAGACTGGGTATGGTGGCTCACGCCTATAATCCCAGCACTTTGGGGGGCCGAGGCGAGTGGATCACAAGGTCCAGAGATCAAGACCATCCTGCCCAACATGGTGAAACCTTGTCTCTACTGAAAATACAAAATTAGCTGGACATGGTGGCAGGCATCTGTAGTCCCAGCTACTCGGGAGGCTAAGGCAGGAGAATAGCTTAAACCCGGGAAGTGGAGGTTGCAGTGAGACGAGATGGCGCCACTGTACTCCAGCCTGCGTGACAGAGCGAGACTCTGTCTCAAAAAAACAAAAAAACAAAAAAGAAAGAAAGAACCACATTACCATGCTGGCATGTGTACTTTCCATCCTTTTCCCCGTGGTAATGTGTAGAATGTACATGGTAATGTGTAGAATGTACATGGTAATGTGTAGAATGTACATAGACATGCATAGACAGCATTCATGCCCCTCCCCCAGCTCCAACAAAGAGGACCTTTTTATACACAGAAGCCTGCTGTCTTCAGGATACTTGGTTCCAAAAAACAAACACAACCTCTGGCTGACTTAAGCAGAAGAGTGATTGTGGAAGACAAAACAATTGCTCCCTAAAGCTGTCCATGTCCTAATCCTCAGCACTGGTGAATATGTCACTTTACCTGGTAAAAGGGATTCCACAGGTGTGATTAAGTTAATGGTGTTGCAATGGGAGATAATCCTGGATAATCACAGGCCTGGATGTAATCAGAATGGGCCTGATAAGAGGGAGGCAGGGGTCAGAGTTAGAAAACGGAAGCAGAGGTAGGAGTGACACGGAACTATGAGCCAGCTCTCGAAGTTAGAAACCACCAAGGAAGGGATTATCTTCCAGCCTCCAGAAGAAGCCAGGTTCACAGATACCTTGATGGTAGCCCCTAAATCCAGTCTGGACTTCTGACCTCCAGAACTGTAAGATAATCCACATGTGCATGTATGTGTGTGTGTGTGTGTGTATGTGTGTGTGTGTGTTTTGAGACAGAGTCTCACTCTGTTGCCCAGGCTGGAGTGCAGTGGTGCCATCTCAGCTCCCTGCAACCTGCCTCCCGGGTTCAAGTGATTCTTGTGCCTCAGCCTCCTGAGTAGCTGGGATTACAGACACGTACCATCACACTCAGCTAATTTTTGTATTTTTAGTGGGAATGGCATTTCACCATGTTGGCCAGGCTAGTCTCAAACTCCTGGCCTAAAGTGATCCACCTGCCTCAGCTTCCCAAAGTGCTAGAATTACAGGCTTGAGTCACTGTGCCCAGCCCACTTACGTTGTTTTAAGCCACTACGTTGTGATCATTTGTTACAGCAGCCAAAGAGAGCTAATATAGGTGCCTTATCAAAGGCATCTCTTAGCTCACAGAATCCACTGGATGCTGGAAAGCCAGACTGACACAGACAAGCCAGGGAAGAAAGGCACAGCCAAAGTCTGCTCACAGCATGACCTGCGTGGCACCCAGACGTTTGTCTCTGGCTTTGCTCCCAGAGCTTCCCCTACAGGGTCTTCCGTCCCCTGCCACCAGACAACTGTCCTTTGACAATGGGCTTCCACCCTCGCTGCAGCTGCCCCAGTGACTCTGCCTGACCCTGTGCCTTCGTTCATTCCACAGGAAATCATATCCTTAGATGCCCCTCATGGCTTTCCTCCAGAGTGGCCCCAGCTCTGTCCACCAGGCAGGGAGTTGGCTTGTGATACGGTTTGGCTGTATCCTCACCCAAATCTCATCTTGAATTGTAGCTCCCGCAATTCCCACATATCATGGGAGGGACTTTATGGGAGATAATTGAATCATGGGGGCGGTTTCCTCTATAGTGAATAAGTCTCATGAGATCTGATGGTTTCATGAGAGGTTTCCCCTTTGACTTGGTTCTCATTCTGTCTCTTGCCTGCTGCCATGTAAGATGTGCCTTTTGCCCTCTGCCATGATTGTGAGGCCTCCCCAGCAAAGTGGAACTGTGAGTCCATTCAACATTTTTTAAATAAATTATCCAGTCTTGGGTATGTCTTTATCAGCAGCGTGAAAATGGACTAACACAACTTGCCTTCCCCTGTGGCCTCGCCTCCCTCTGCAGAGCTCAGACCCCTGCCTGCTGTCTATTTGGGATTCCAGGAACAGTAAGGCATCCAGGTGCTTTGGAGCCAAGCAGCCACTCCACCAGCTGGTCTAACTTCACTCTTTCTTCTTGTCATTAATGTCATTGGTTTTCTACAATCTAATTTTTTAAAGGCTTCTGCATATAGTTGAAGCATTTAGGTTGTTTCTAATATATTCTATTTTAAACAACACTGCAGTGAACATCTGTCTAGTTAAACCTTTGGACACATCTGTGGTTATTTTCTTAAGATAAACTTCTCAAAGTTGAACACCAGCACTGATGGTGTGATGGCACATCAAGGCTCTTGTTGGACAAGATGCAGGGCAAACTTCCGTGTCAGTGACATGACAAGATGCAGGGCAAACCCCACGTCGGTGCCATGACACGGCAGTCAACATTCTTGTTGCCAGATACATTCATATGAGAAGTGTACATTTGCACAATCACACACAGAGGCAAAAGGTTTTTGAAAGCTGGCATTAAATACTGTGTTTCCCATGACTACGTCTTGTTTTCTCAGGTTCTGTGGTTTTTTTTTCTTCATTTTAGAGACATAGCATGTAGGAAATTGAAATAGTAATATCACAGACTCCAGCACTGCATCAAGAAAGAACATTATTTCAGTGATGAATATGTAACGTTCAAACTTTTCTAACGTGTGGCAAATGTGTTTGCCTGCCCTTTCACAGCTGTTCAAGTTAGTGTTGGAAACATGGATCCAAATGTGATTGATCATACCTTTGGTTAGCATTCTGCTGTGGAATCCTACTGTTTGAATGCTACCTTTTCCATGTATCTGCAGGTGTGCACATGCATGTATATATACAAATAGCAGATAGATTAAAGTTTCAGTGCAGCCAGTCCCAATGAGAAGATCTCGGATCCGTAATGAGATGCATGACAAATAGAAGTCATCTGTACCCACAGTACAGATGCTGGAGTGTCCACGCATTCATGCAATTTCTTTTTTTTCTTTTTTTTTTTTTTTTGAGACAGAGTCTCACTCTTGTTGCCCAGGCTGGAATGCAATGGCATGATCTCGATTCACTGCAACCTCTGCCTCCCGGGTTCAAGCAATTCTCCTGCTTCAGCTTCCCAAGTAGCTGAGATAACAGGCCACCACACCCAGCCAACTTTTTGTATTTTTAGTAGAGACAGGGTTTTACCATGTTGTCCAGGCTGGTCTTGAACGCCTGACCTCATGTCATCCACCTGCCTCAGCCTCCCAAAGTGCTGGGATTACAGGCGTGAGCCACTGTGCCCGGCCTACTTACACTGTTTTAAGCCACTAAGTTGTGATCATTTGTTACAGCAGCCAAAGAGAACTGCACGCATGAGCCACCATGCCCAGCCCATGCAATTTCTTTACTCTGCAAAACTGGTTTTGCCTCAGTCCGTTCATACAGTCCAGTTGCTCACAGGTAGCGCCTCCTTCTTCTCACTCTTTTCGTGAACCGGCTTCTCAACTCCTACCCGGTGCCGTCCTGATTAGTAAGAGGATGAGATGAAATGCGGAGAATGCATGGGGACCGCAAAGGGGGAGGTTTTGAAATCGATTAAAAAACTCGACCTGCATTAGTATTAGATTTTTCCTTATGTTTAATTAAGTCTAATTAAACAATGCTGACATCTTCTTGGCACCTGTGGTGCGATGATGTTAAATATTTAATGCTTGTGAAGGATTAGGCTGTGCTTCTAATCTATAGCTAACAATCTGTTCCCTCTCTGGAGTATTTTTTATTTAGTTCTGCTTTTGTATAATGAGTTACATTTCAAAAGAAATTGTTAAAAACTTCAGCACCGATGGGCCACGTCGTTGCCCGGCGGATTGAAGGGAGAGGCGCCGTGCCACGCGACTCCTTTCTGGGCCAACCCTCGGTGGTGGTTTCCTACAGAGAGAGAAGGCGAAGGTGAAAGGCACCAAGGGGCCTCTTCAGGGGCTTTTTCAGCCCCATGAAGCCCAGTGACTAAAGACCCTGAACACACGGACACAAGCTCACGTTGAAAACACCTCTCCATGCTCTGCAGATATTTCCCTGAATGTTCTCTGGCCCCCTTCTCCCTAAGGGCTGTCAGTTGAATAATGAAAAATTATATTTGTATATGTGTATGTCTTTTGTATATTGCATATTTTTATATTGTATATGTATGTCTTAAAATTGCATGTCTTTACCTGCCTCCAACACACACCCATCCCTCCGCCTCTCAGGGGAAATGAAGCTGTTCTAGAGAGATGAGCACCTATTTCGAAGACCTCGCTTAAAAAAAAAAGTCCGTGGCTATTTCTGGAACTAGAAATGCTGAGTAAGGCTGTTTGCAAATTGTCAAGCTCGGCCTCCAAAGGAAACCCAGTCCCTCCTGATTCATCTTGGCCTGAAGTGTTCCTAATAGGAGAAATTCAACTTGCTCTTCGCATGTGCAACAATTGGTATGAGACTCTCAAAACGGGAAGCTTGGTTTCGTTTCTCTGATAACTCCTAATATCTTGAACATGTTTAAGAACAAAAGGCAGCTTCATGTAATGAGCTTCCAATTGGCTGAATCTGTGTAATCGATTTCTCAGGGTTTTTAATTTTCCTCCCTCCTCCACACAGCACGGCGGCAGTAGAAACTTCTTTCTCCTAAGTTGGAAAGAGGATCCAGTAGCCTCTTTGGTTAAATTAATTGATCTTTTAAAAATTTAAATTAGCATCGCTTATACAAGTTCTGGTGGTGATGAATTATCCTCAGGGTTTTTGGGCAGAGATGAAAATTAACTCTACTCCTTGCATTAAGTTTCAAGTCTTCTGAAAAGAGACCCCAAGAATGATTCCTGGAAAGGATGGCTTTCCCAGAAACTGCGGCTCCTACTCCAAAATCCCTCCCAAGGAGGACGGCAGAGAAGAAGGTAGCAGAAAGCCAGGCACATGCTCAAAGAGAAAGCTTTGTCCATGAACGGAGAGATGCATTCCGTCCCATGTCAAAAAGCCGGAGGTGCCAGGATCTGCGGGTGAGTCGGTATACTTTTGATGTGCAGTAGTGACAATTCCATTCTGGAGTGGGCAGCTCATGGGTGGATTTTAAGTGTAACTCTTATAAGAATCTACCCCCACCTGTAATCCAGGCACTTTGGGAGGCCGAGGCGGGTGGATCACCTAAGGTCAGGAGTTCGAGACCAGCCTAGCCAACATAGCGAAACCCCATCTCTACTAAAAATACAAAAATTAGCCAGGTGTGGTGGCTCGCACCTGTAGTCCCTGCTACTCAGGAGGCTGAAGCAGGAGAATCACTTGAACCTGGGAGTGGAGGTTGCAGTGAGCCGAGATTTCGCCACTGCATTCCAGCCTGGGTGACAGAATGAGACTCCATCTCAAAATAAATAAATAAAAAAAGAATGTATCCCCAAAGGGAAACATGGCTTTGCCCCACCAGACCCACCAGAGTAGTGACAGGAACAGGAAACAGTTACTCACCACAGGTTGTGAAGGCCAGATCACGTCTATTCAGGAGCATAACTGGATTTCCAAATATAACTTCACACTTATGTAAAATTAATAGGGTATTCATTAGAAAATCGATGTGGCATCTTATTAAACGCTTCCTGTCACTGGAAGCAGAAGGTGAAGTTCCTTAAGCTGGGGTTTTGTTGCCCTCTAGTGAATGAGGTCAGCATTATGCATGCAAAATTATTTTGATTGCTGCATAATTAGTGTTTACGGAGGTAGGGAGAAAAGAACCAAGCTCCAGCCTGTTCACAAGGGCTATGCATGTATATCTATATGTACCTGTGTGTGCGTGCACGTGCGCACTTGTGTGTGTGTCTCCATCCCCCATAAACCAACCCCCCCCCTCACTTCCCTGAACTTGACTTCATTAACATATGGAAGCCATTTCTTCTCTCCTGTCACTGTTATCTTTTGGCATGGAAGTTTAGTTTTATATGGCTATCAGCAGGCAAAGATCCAAGCATAAAGAATAAATCAACAGAGCTGATCTGAGATGCAGCGCTTTAATGCATAAGTATATATTTAATGTGTCTGCTGAAAGAATGTCTAATTACCCTGTCATTGAACAAAGCGCATGTTCAACTGTGATAAATTATGCCATCCTTTACTTTTGCAAAACATATTGAGATTGAGAAAAGCTGCAGCAAAATCACCACATCATCCACCCAATAGCACAAGCTGGCATTGTCCAGACCACCACGGGAGCAGAGGAGAAACCACCGGGTAAGGGTTCAGAGGCTGCATTTCAAACCTTGGCTACTGCGCTTGGTGAGAAGCAAGCTCTTTCTGCATGGCGAACCTCCTTTAGCTTGAGCTGTCCCCTGTATCGGTCTCTTATTGATGCTAGATTCTTGGTGTCTATATTCTGCCATTCTGAATCCCAGTTTGCCAGAAGGCTGGATGCCAATATCCAAAGAGAAGCCAGTCTGTATTTCAGGAAAAGGGAAGGGAAAGCCCAGGCGCCTAGCACCTCAGTGCTTGCTGTAGGAGCAAGGCTGCTGGCGTCTCCCTGAGGTTTATTTATAGGCACGCCTCTTCCCACGAGAGGCTACGAGATTCAGACACCAGGTGCCACGTCTCTAAGAATTCAACCCCCAAAGGGATTATAGAAATCAGGATGAATATATTATAGCAACATATAATATATATATATAATATTATATATAATATTTTGAGCTGCACCAGGGAGAGTAATGCAAGGAGGGGGTACAGTGAGGGAAATTGTGGGTGACAGAAAACCAACCAAAATGCAACTACTGATGCGTCCAGCCCGTCGTGGGTGGGAGGACACCCAGGTCTAATATCTGAGAAGCCAGGTACATGGCGGCCAAACTGGGGTGATGCCAGGGAGGGGCCTCCTGCTAAGGTTGCACAATATGGATTCATTTCAGTAAGTAGGTCGCCACCTATTCACGCCCACCTTTGTCACACCCTCCACCTGCTCTCCTTCCCTGGGTCTCCGTACAGACCTGTCCCCTCCCCAGCCACCAGCCTTGGCAGTCCCCAGGCCCTCCACAAGCAGGAGAGGCCGTTCAGCTTCGAGCCCCAGAACCAGGTGCTTGTGTCATACTGGAGCAGAGTAGAAACCACGCTGTGCTGTGTGATTTGTGCAGCGCTGGAGCCCATGGACACACAAGCGCTGGGTTTCTATGTATGTCAGCAAGAGCCATAACAAACCAGGGAGAGAAAATATGATTTCGTCTGCCTCTGGTATCTATTCCTTTCCTGAGAGAATGCCCAGAGTAGCAGTCTGTTTCTTCAATGGCGATTATATTTCTTAGTTCTTTGATGACCTCTTGCAATAGCGTTCTTTTATTTACCGACATATAAGAGAAGGCTTTACCATGATGTCTCCATCACGGGTAAAATACACATCCCGTAACATCAATCCCTTTATTTGCTTTCCTGAATTGTGATCTATAGACTAAAGGGCAAATGAAAAATAGAGATAAAAAATCTATTTCTGATACCGTATTGGCTCTAAAATGTCAAAGTTTTCTTTATTGCTTTAGGAGATTTGTACCCTTATTTATCTTTCTCATTTTATTTTCAAAGGCTGCTGTCTCCGCACTCTTTGACTGGATGCTGTTTTCATGTACAATCAGGGCTCTCCCTTGCTGCTTGTTGGTATTTTATCAAGACCTCCTAAGGCAGCAGAGAAAGAAAAGCCAGACACCCAGCCGCACGGAGACTGCAGGTCAGTCACTGATTCACCACGTGGGTGGCTGGTGACACACGCACGCGGGCAGAGCTGATTTCAGTAATAAGCAGTGATAGGCACTCCACGTCTCAGAATATTAAGAAATTGATAGACACACTAAATACTGTGCTTCTAAAGGACCATTTAGAGTCTCAAGTGATCCAGCCAGAATTGAGTAGCCCAAGCTGTGTGCCAGGGTCGTTCTGAAGTTGAAAGCTCTAAGTTAGTCAAAATTCCTCCGCTCCTGGAAACAAAATGCATCTTCGGAATGAGGCTGTATGGAAGGAGGTTGTCTCCTCTGTTCCCATCAAACTAACTGAATGGAGAACATAATGGAAACTGTACTTGAAACAAAGGCAAGGATGATAGCAGAGAGGCTCCTCCTCTCTTTTTAACACTTGTCTCCAAAACTCACCAACAAGCTGAGCTTCAAAAAGGAAGAGAAGAGAATGCCCAGAAATGCTTCCCTTCCTTGAGCCTGCTCCACGTTTCCCGTCCTTCCAAGATGCGTGGATTGAAGTTTTAAAAAATGATGAACTAATGATTCTGGGGGGAAAAAATCTGTGTGTACTTCCCTGAGACAAAGACACTGGCTTTGTCCTAGAAACGTTCTTTTCCATCCTAGAAACAGAAAGAACAAACAGAAAGGAAAGAAGCTCACGATTTGAGGAGTACTGGAGGGTTTTCCACGCTGGCCCAGGGGGTGAAGCTGGGCTGGTCCACACGGTAGAGTCACAAATGTAGGCAGTTGGCGAGTCTGTGACCCGTGACTCGACCAGAGGAGGTCTTGCCCCTCCACGCAGGGGATACCTGGAAACACCTGGAACCATGTCTGGTTGTCACAGCTGGAGAAGAATGGGTGGAGGCCTAGGACGCTGCTGTACACCTTACAGTGCACAGGACGACCCCCACAACAGAGAATTTTCTGGTCCACAATGAAAGTAGCCAATGTGGAGATGCTGAGAAATAGAAATGTTCTTCTAGAGAGACTGTCACACATTTCAGCACTGGGCAGCTTTTAATTATTTCTTATGCCTTAGTTTTGTTTTGTTTTCTTTCTTTCTTTCTTTCTTTCTTTCTTTTTTTTTTTTTTTGCGACAGAGTCTTGCTCTGTCACCCAGGCTGGAGTGCAATGGCGCACAGTCTCTGCTCACTACAAGCTCCGCCTCTCGGGTTCATGCCATTCTCCTGCCTCAGCCTCCCAAGTAGCTGGGACTACAGACGCCCGCCATCACGCCCAGCTACCTTTTCCTATTTTTTTTCTTTTTTTAGTAGAGACGGTGTTTCACCGTGTTAGCCAGGACGGTCTCGATCT
The DNA here is from genome assembly GCF_009764315.1 of Trachypithecus francoisi. Classification (NCBI taxonomy): domain Eukaryota; kingdom Metazoa; phylum Chordata; class Mammalia; order Primates; family Cercopithecidae; genus Trachypithecus; species Trachypithecus francoisi. The sequence continues at coordinate 56,992,308 of NW_022681467.1, forward strand.
CCTGACCTCGTGATCTGCCCGCCTTGGCCTCCCAAAGTGCTGGGATTACAGGCGTGAACCACCGCGCCCAGCCAGTTTTGTTTTCTTAACCAGAGAGTCTACTGCATCTCTCAGAATTATATTTCATCTCCTGAGCCCCTGGCAGGAGGATGAGCATGCATTATGTCACCCACAAAAATGAAATTTGCTGGTAAAGATGTGTCACAAGCCCAGAGACCTCTTGGTGCCCAGCAAAGTGAAGACTTTGGGGAGCAGAGAAATTTAGAACAGTCATGACAAATACCACTGTGCATTTAAAGATGTTTTTCTTCAAGTATCTTCTTCCAAATTGCCACCAGTCCATTCATTTAGGTGGCAATTGCATTGCTGCTGGAATGCTAGGGGAAGGAGGAGAGGCCACAATGAAGCTAAAAAAGCGAAACCCCCACAAGCCTGGGGTTCAGATCTCACCTCTGCCGCAGCTCCTGTGTCTCTGTGGCAAGTCTCTTTACCTCTCGGGCCCTTAGATTCCACCTTTGAAAAATGTGGTTGATGATAATAAAAACTACCTCTCAGAACTGGGATTAAGGACTCAAAGAATTTGAAACGTGTTTAAACACGCCTGCCACATTTTAGGTGCTGGGGTCATAGGTGCTAGATTCTCCTTGGTGCATCTGTTTCTGCCCCTTACTTTAGAGCCGTGACATCAGACCAGTGTTCCCAAGTTTTTTAAACATTTTTTTTTCTGGCTTTCCCTGATGATCATTTTAAGGAATGCCCAGGAAGGAGGCAGTGCTCATATCTGGCCGGTGGTGCTCCACTGAAAAGACCTGTGGCCTGTGGCTCTGACAGCCTTTTGCTGTGTAGGCATTTGGCGAGTCTGTGACCCGTGACCAAAATAGGTGCTCAAGTCCTAATTTTTTTTTTTTTTTTTTTTTTTTTTTGAGACGGAGTCTCGCTCTGTCACCCAGGCTGGAGTGCAGTGGCCGGATCTCAGCTCACTGCAAGCTCCGCCTCCCGGGTTTACGCCATTCTCTTGCCTCAGCCTCCCGAGTAGCTGGGACTACAGGCGCCCGCCATCTCGCCCGGCTAATTTTTTGTATATTTTAGTAGAGACGGGGTTTCACTGTGTTAGCCAGGATGGTCTCGATCTCCTGACCTCGTGATCCGCCCGTCTTGGCCCTAATTTTTTTTTTTTTAAGACAGTCTTGCTCTGTCGTCCAGGCTGGGGTGCGGTGGCACCATCTCAGCTCACTGCAACTTCTGCCTCCTGGGTGCAAGCAATTCTCCTGCCTCAGCTTCCCAAGCAGCTGGGATTACAGGTGTGTGCCACCACCCCCCACAACCCCCGCCGCTAATTTTTGTGTTTTTAGTAGAAATGGGGTTTCACCATGTTAGCCAGCCTAGTCTCGAACTCTGGACCTCAAGTGATCCACTTGCCTTGGACTCCCAAAATGCTGGTATTACAGGCGTGAGCCACCACATGCAGCCAGAGTCCTATTTTTTTTTTTTTTTTATCTTTACTCGTGCAAAATGCATCAGCTCTGGTTGGCTTATCCAGCCAACTTCATGAGAACTGGCTGATGGAGCAACTGCCACCTCCAAGGAAGATTCCAGAGTCATCTTCACATCAGATACATCCAGGTGTAGGGGGTGCCAGTCCAGCCATGGGGAAAGCCTAGTGTGTCTGGGCATAGTATTATAGCCAAATTCGGGATACAGAGGAAACCAGCATTGAACTGTGGGAGGGTGCCTGACATGTTACTACAATTTGCACCATCTTAGCAATCATTTGTCTAACAAAGCCGTTCAGCCAAGAAATCTCAGCACTCCTGTCTGTAGTCAGGTGCACAAGAACCATCCTTCCACTCACCTCTCGGCCAGTGAAAGAGAATAAAATCCCAGCATTCTCCAAGAGAAGGATGTCACACAGACTCAAGTTCCTAGCAACTGGTCTAGTGATCGAACAACAGGACAGAATTTTTAGCCTAAAATAATCATGATCAACCATCCTTGGCATTTTTCACTCATTGAGTAATATTCATCGGAAGGCATTTGCATTTTCTGTGTAATAAATCAAAAGCAAGATACCATTGTTTCTAATTTATCTTGTAGACTGCTCTAGTGATATCTTGCCACTGCGAATATTTCCAATATTTCTTTAAAATCGTAAGATAAATGGGTCCCGAACGTTCAGCGTGGTGGTGATCTTCATAACCTAAAACTTTATTTCGAGATGGGGGGCTTCTTTCTTTTCTTTTCAGTTTCTAAGGAAAGTAATATACAAATTATGTGGAGTAAGCACTAACTGTCAACAGTAAAATATTGACTTTGCTCAAACCCTTACAAAGAGAAAACATTAATGATTGTGATCATAAGTAGACCTGGTGTACCAAGCATATGAACTATGAATCAAAAGACAGAAACGTGCTTTTTTTCTGCAAAGACATAGAACAGGATATTAGAAGCCTAAGGGAAAATACATGTGTATGCTCTTGGTGCTTCTTACCTCCACCACGCAGCTTACTCAGCACAAGCACCTCCTGCCTATTTGTTCCTTCTCTGGGGTGCTGCCCACGGAACACAGTCAGTAAATGCCGAATGATTGGTTGGTTGAAAACCACTTTAATTCTAGGAAATTATTATCAATTTGAACTCTGCTAATTCAGAATTTGTACTCCTGCAGGGCTTTGGCTTAATAAAAATCTTTATGAAAAAATTTTGCTTCAGTGGACACACCTAGGTGCAAATACAATTCCTGTACAAACACAGGAATTAGCTTTGTGGTATCACACCATGTGTAAGAGCACACGCAGCTTCCAAGCAGGTTCCAGACATTCGTTTCCCTATAAATTCTTATTATATGCTAATTATAAACCATTTTGCCTATGTTTAATTTTCATTATGAAATAATATGTCCTCATAATGAAAAAACTAAAGTTTATAAAATAGAAGGTGGAATCTTCTTTGATTGCACCTCCTGTGTGAAGGTGGCGCTCCACCTTCCCCAGCTGTTTTTAATAAGCTAATCCCAATGGGCATTTCCCTGTCTGCTGAATTCAAGTTGAAGTCAAGATGGAAGTAATGAGGCAGTTTTAAAATAAGTAATCATTAGTGCAGAACTTTCAATAAAATGGAGGCGAGTCATCCATCTAAACGTGCTCCTTGAGGAATCCTCCCTCCCCTTGGCGATGTCACAGGACTCCCGAGGCCTTGTGAAAGGACAACGTTGGGAAGTAAGATTTCGTGTTTTCCTTCACCCTCTGAGAGTGCGTGTGTGTTCTTGCCTGGAAGGCCTTGTCAGGACCAAACGGAGAGGCTGCCTGGAGATGACCTGTCAGCCTAATGCTATGACAGCAGCAGTTCACTGAGGACCCCAAGAGGGGGTGACAAAGAGGTGGCCAGAGGAAAGATGAGAACATGTGGGGAAGAGAGGCAGCTGCAGGTGCTGAGGGGCGCTGTCCTCACAGCCACACTGGACTTGACCCATGATGCTCCGTAGCAGGCTGCAGCCCAGAGGGTGGCTCCCAGTGCCAGCAAAGATCCACACACCCAGGCTTGGGGTGGGTGCTGCAGAGCCCCCCTTCCAGGAGCCATGCCCGACTGGACAAGAGCACATTTCCAGGGACCAATAAAGACCAAACCCCGAGGCAGCTCCCCAGGCTTCTGTCCCTGGACACCTCCTCTGACACCCTAGCAGCAACCACCTGACATGGGGGTGAAGCCTTCACAATGACTGCATTGAATTCTCATCATGGGAACTTGCGTCAGCCAGGGCCCTCCACAGAAGCAGAACCAACAGGATGTGTGTGTAGAGAGATTGATTGTAGGGAATTGGCTCATGCCATGATGGAAGCTGACAAGTCCTGGGATCTGCAGGGGGAGCTGGTAAGCTGGGGTCCCAGGAAAGCCGATGATGAAGTTCTAGTCAGAAGTCTCAAGACCAGGCAAGAGCCAATGTTGCAGTACAAATCCGCAGTGTTCGTCCCATCTGGGACATCGGGAGTGTTACCTGCACAATAGGTGGGTTCTATTGCTTGGCAGATGACAGTCCAGTAGCCTCAAGCAAGGAAGATTTAACAAGGGGATTTTACTACTGGCAGCAAGTAAAGAGGACACCAGGGATAGTCCCCACCCTAAAGCAGTGCCTTCCCGAACAAAGCTGACGACAGGGCTTTTACTAAGCTGGTGAGCTGAGACGTTGCATGTGAGGTGGGGTCAAGGCGGTGCAGGTGTGGTTGCTGATCATGTTTCTACGTACATTGCATGTATAGAAAAAGGCAAATAAGCTCCTCCCTGGGCTGGGTGTTTAGCGTGGTAAGGAGGAGAGTTCCCCAAAGCTCATCTCCAACTCAGGCACCTCTGGACTGACCAGGTTTTGTTTCTCCAGGGCTGAGCTGCTTCTTGGAACTTTCTGAAACAACAAAAACTGAGGTACAACAGTTACAAACAGGTGCTTTTGTGCCATGCATGTCCCAAACCCAGGAGTCCTGGGTTACACAAAGGCAGGAAAAAGGCCGCTGTCCCTGATCAAAGACCATCGGACAGGAGGCGTTCTCCCATACTTGGGGGAAGGTCAGCCTTTGTGTTCTATGCAGTCCTTCAACGGACTGGACACGGCCCCCCATACTGAGGTGGGGTGCGGGACAATTGGCTTTACTCAGCCTGCCGATTTAAATGTTACTCTCAGCCAGGTGCAGTGGCTCATGCCTATAATTCCACACTTTGAGAGGCCCAAGTGGGCAGACTGCTTGAGCTCAGGAGTTTGAGACCAGCCTCTGCAACATGGCAAACCCGTCTCTAGCAGAAATACAAAAAATTAGCCAGGGAGGCTGGCTCCTTGGGAGGCTGAGGTGGGAGAATTGCTTGAGCCCAGGAGGCGGAGGATGCAGGGAGCTGAGATCACACCAATGCACTCCAGCCTGCACAACAGAGCAAGACTCTGTCTCAAAAAAGAAAAAATAAATAAAATAAATAAATGAAAATAAATGTTAATCTTATCCCAAAACACCCTCGCAGACACACCTAGAATAATGATGGACCAAATATCTAGACTTTCCATGGCCCAATCAAGTTGACACCTGAAATTAACCATCACAGGGCTCATTAATGATTGCATATGTCTCAAATGAAAGGATGCATTGTATCGTAGCTGCCCTGATTTGCAGATTAATATTCACCTTTTAACGGAAGCAAATAGGTGTTGCAGGAACGATGGACAGGTTGCTTACTGCCACTGAGTGTGGAAGTGGCATCATTGTAATCTCCTGTGCCCCTCTGTCTCCTCCTTCCTCGAGTCTGTCCTTTGTCCTTTGTGAAATCCACTGGCTGGATCTGTCTTCACTGTATGCTAAGAAAACAGTCACAAAAATAGCCCGCTTCTTCTCGAATCACCAAGCCAAGGATGCTATGAGACTGTTTAGCCCACAGCTAGATAAAACACTGACAGTAAATCACTTGCTCTTTCTAAGGGTTATAAACATAACAAAGAGCTGCTGTGGAATGAGTCGGAGCTGCCCGCCTGAGTTCCAGGTCATTGCCCATCGATGACCGCCACCGGCAGCAGCTTTGAGCTGGCCTGGCGAATGGCCAGAGGCTTCGCTTTTATTTTCAGCTGCTTTCTGCTGGCCCAGGAGCAAATTCATGAGGGAGAAGCTGGAGGAGTCATTTGCCATCTTGTACATCCTCCCATTAATTAAATTATTCACTGAATGCAATGACTCTTCACTGAAGTCCTGGACATGCCTGGCACTGGGCTAGATGAGCAAAAGCAGCAAGTGCCCCTGCCCCTTTGGTGCTGCGTGAGGGTGGTGGGTGCTGGAGCTGCATCCTGTCCTGAACAGCAAGTGCCTTGCGACTCTCCCCTACACACGCCAAGTGCTTGTCATGCTCCAAATGTATCCATCTGTGAATGAAAATATCCACATTAATGAATGGATTTCTGCTAAAAGCCAGCTCAACTCATTTGCAAAACTGTTGGGGATAAAGTTTTCAGCAGGATGCAGTAAAAGGGAATTGGGCCATAACTAAATAGACGTTCCTAAATACTTCTTTCCAGATCACTGCATCATTGACTCAAGCCCGGGGCCCAGGGTCCTGCGCCAGTCCATGCTGGGTCTTAGACATGCTTCAGCCAGCACGGAGGCTATGGGGCTCATTGGGATGCACATTTTCCCAGTTGGCCAAAAGCTTAGGCCAAGGATGAGCACTTTGAAAACTCTGGCCCTTCCTCAGATGCATTAAAGAGGAGTGGCCTAGCTCACAGGTCACCTGTCTTCAGGGAACACCTGAGGCTAAGTGGAGTCCTTGCTTCCGCACGGAATGCTCTTGGTCCAAGCACAAGACCTCTGTCTAGTGAGAGGGCAGGAATGAAGGTGACTTTATGGACAGTTTCCTCTCTCATTAAAATAAAGAAGTGACCCAGCTGCCTCTGCCCATCCAGGCCCTGCTCATCAGACAGGCAAGGGTGACAGAGGTGGGCCTGAGACAAGCAAGCTGTCTGGTTTCCTGTTTCCATGTGGTCTGGAGAAAAAAAAAAATAACAAAGGCCCCTTACTCCAACTGTAATTCCAGCCAATCAGCATCAAAGGCCCAAGAAGCTTTTAACCACATGTTTCTGCTTTAGGGGATCAGTGACTTTCCCAAGGCCCTGCATGCACAGCTAGGCTTAACTTCCAACTCATAGTTACCTTTTCCTTATGTGAATGCTAGAACTCATGCCCAGAGGTGGATGCTAATGAGACATATGTTGTATGAAGGGCACGTTGGACTACCATGCATGAGCTGGGAAAACCCCACTGCTACATGGTTCCCCTTACTTCCTTTACTGCAGAGCCTCATAAAAGAAACCCACACCCTGACTTCGGGAGTGACCCTCCCAACCATCTCCACTATCCATCAACCATCTCCACCATCCACCAACCATCTCCACCATCCATCAACCATCTCTACCATCCACCAACCATCTCCACCGTCCACCAACCATCTCTACCATCCATCAACCATCTCCACTATCCATCAACCATCTCTACCATCCATCAACCATCTCCACTATCCATCAACCATCTCCACCATCCACCAACCATCTCCACTATCCATCAACCATCTCTACCATCCACCAACCATCTCCACCATCCACCAACCATCTCTACCATCCACCAACCATCTCTACCATCCACCAACCATCTCCACCATCCACCAACCATCTCTACCATCCATCAACCATCTCTACCATCCACCAACCATCTCTACCATCCACCAACCATCTCCACCATCCACCAACCATCTCTACCATCCATCAACCATCTCTACCATCCACCAACCATCTCCACCATCCATCAACCATCTCCACCATCCATCAACCATCTCCACCACCATCTATTGACCATCTTTATCATCCATCAACCATCTCCACCATCCATCAGTCATCTCCACCATCCATCAACCATCTCTACCATTCACCAACCATCTCCACCATCATCTATCGACCATCTTTATCATCCACCAAGCATCTCCATCATCCATCAACCATCTCCACCATCGATCAACCATGTCCACCATCCATCAACCATCTCCGCCATCCATCAACCATCTCTATCATCCATCAACCATCTCCACCATCATCTATCGACCGTCTTTATCATCCATCAACCATCTCCACCATCCATCAACCATCTCTATCATCCATCAACCATCTCCACCATCATCTATCGACCATCTTTATCATCCATCAACCATCTCCACCATCCATCAACCATCTCCACCATCCATCAATCATCTCCACCATCCATCAACCATCTCTACCATCCACCAACCATCTCCACCATCCATCAACCATCTCCACCATCCATCTACCCTCACCATCCATCAACCATCACCACCATCTATCAACCATTGCCACCATCCATCAATCATTTCCACCATTCATTAACCATCTCTACTATCCATCAGCCATCACTACCATCCATCAGCTGTCTCCACAACCATCAACCATACCCACAATCATCTCCTAGATCTCCTCAGATCTTTAACTCGCCAAATCCTCATCAGCATTAATTCTCAGCTGAAACAATGTTCAATATCCTCTGTCCCTCCAGGACTCTCCATCCTTTATCACATGTTACTGTCTCAACACACAATTCTCTAAGAGCATCTTGTTCATTTGTGTGTTTATATTGTGCCTACTACCTGCACACTCCCTGGGGGCTGGGATTACTTTCTCCTTGCTTATGATGGTCTCCTCCGTGCCTAGAACTGTCTGGCCTGCACTCGGTACCCAAAAAAATGCATGACATGTGAATAAACATGTGTATAGGATTGTGACTATCAAGTGATTCAACTCTTGTAATGATTTTAGCTCAGTTCTGGACACCCTGCAAGAACTCAAGAAAGTGTCTGTATTGCTATTAAGCACTTAGGAAGGTCATGTTTTAGGTTAGCTCTTTGGTTACAAGCAACAAAGTCTCCTCTCAGACTCACTTGGGAGTAGGGTTTTCACTTGGGTTATACAAGAAGCCATACAAGGAATCCCAAGGAAACTGAGATGTTCAGGCTGTGGGGCAGGTTCTCCCAGGGACCTATGGGGGAAGACCTGAATCTGGGTGGCTCGGAGTGCTCTGCACCAGGACTGGGAGGCTGTGTCTCATGGGTTCCTCCAGAAACTGCCAAGAAGCTGGCTGCTGCCTACTTCTTCCTTTTGCACCAAACACTGGCAAATCCTTCCCAGGCGTCTGGTACAAATGAGCCTAGTCAGCCCTGCTTGGATTTAATCCAGACCATAGGGGTTTTGTGTCATTGACTCAGCCAGGAAGGGGAAGCTCCTCAGTCAGATGCTCCGCCCTGGACCAGTCAGCCTGGGAGAGGCAGGACCACAGGGTGCCAATGCTTCTGCTCTCCCCACGGTGCAGTGAGGGCAGGATGGGTTTTGCAGCTTCTCCTTTAAGAAGGAGCAGGGAGGCTGCTGCTGGACAAGGTTCCCAACTGTGAACATCACATAGACAAATACTGTGCTGCACTGAAGCAGACCTGGATGATTTTCAGGAGGGAGAGGTTGCAGACCCTCTGCCACAGAGCCAGGTCTCAGGCAGATGTGTTCTCTCCCTGAGTTGGGCAAGGCACATGCTGTGGCATCACACAAGCCCTCTGTCCCCAAGGGGCCTTGATGGAGAAGGAACACTCCTATGGGCTGAGGCCAGGCTTTCAGGTAGGTCCCAGGAGCCAGAAGAGGGGCTCTTGCAGCTGCAGACCCAAGACAACAAAACTAAAAATGTGTTGAATTTGCAAAGTGAAGAGAAACAGATGGGAGGTGTTGGGGGAGTAGGCCTTGCCCCTCTACAGTGTGAATCTGCAGGGTTTCCTCCATATCCTTCCCTCCTCCCAGCTGCATAGCTGGAAACCAAGAGGAAATCAAAGAAAGATGGTGATGATGATTATTTCTGTGATAGGCATCACATAGGCAGAAGCAACTTCAAACTCAAAGGTTAAATAATATATCATTGTGTGTATGCACCACACTTTGCTTATCCACAGCACAATTTGCTTATTCCAGGAATCCCTGGAAATGGGTGCTCCACCAGTTCGGGGCTCTCTGAGCCCTCAATGGCCCTGTCTTCATGGAGCGTCCCCATCCTCACTCTTTCACCTCTTCTGTTCTCTTTGGATAACCTCAAATTTTATTTAGCCTCCAGTCATTGATTCTTCCATGGATTCAAGTCAGTTAGCTCATCTCAGGCTGCACTGGGGTTAGGACACCTTTTGGAAGGTCAAAGGACTTTTATAATCCCTAATTGTCTGCTGCTCTTGACCAGCAACTTCCTGCATCCCTATCCTCCAGAGGGCTTGAGCCACCAGAGACGTGGCCTCTAGATGCCCAGCCAGGATGCTGGACAACACCTGCATGTGCCCACATTTTGTCAATTGTACAGGTCAACATGGTTTGCCAGGACCCAAAAGAGAAAGCAGAGGTGAGGCTCCTGAAGAGCGGGCTGTTTGTGGTTCAGCCCAGCACACTGAATGAGGACCAGCAAGTAAAGTGAGCTGACTGCTCCCACAGGCCAGAGGTTTATGATGGCACTCAGACCCTCCGGAGATGAAGGTGATGGTGTATTCCAGTGTTTGTTTCATGAAATCTGTCAATGAAGATAATTAGAGGCAATGATCTTGAGGATAAATCAGAGCTATGCAGAACACCATTCTGCAAACTATAGATATACTGGAGATACAAGAGGCTCTTAATGGTCAGCCCTAGGGAGACACAGGAAAATCAAATGTTGTGTGAAGCCCCTGTGACCCCAAGAACTTGTCTATCCGAAGGCTCCCCTGTGCTGCCATGTTCACAATGATGGAGGTGGCATTGCCTACGCAGTTCCTGGAGGTGAAACTGCCCAGGTGAAAGGTTAAAATGCACCTCACCTTCTGCAGAGCAGTCCTACTTCTCCATTCCCAGTCTAGGGAGATGCCTGCATTCAAGAACAAGAGGCGGCACACAGAAGGGGGTTCATTTCAGCATTTATGGTATTAGCAATAACATTAAAATTAAACTAGAATACCACTCCTAGGTATATGGCCAAAAGGATTGAAAACAGGGACACAAGCAGATACTTGTACATGAGTGTTCATAGCAGCACTCTTCACAATAGCCAAACAGGGAAAATGACCCAGATGGTCACAAGTGATGAATGGATCCACAAATTGTGGTGTGTGCACACAAGAAAATACTATTTAGCCTTAAAAAGAAAGGATGTTCTGGCTGGGCGCAGTGGCTCACACCTGTAATCCCACCACCTTGGGAGGCCAAGACAGGTGGATCACCTGAGGTCAGGAGTTTGAAACCAGCCTGACATGGTGAAATCACATCTCTACGAAAAATACAAAAATTAGTTGGGCACACTGGCAATCCCAGCTACTCAGGAGGCTGAGGCAGGAGAATCGCTTGAATCGGAGGTTGCAGTGAACCGAGATCACGCCACTGCACCCAGCCGGGGTGACAAAGTGAGACTGTCTCAGAAAAAAAAAAAAAAAGAAAGAAAGAAAGGAAAGAAGGAAGGAAGTTCTGACACACGCTCCAATACGAATAAACCTTGGAAGCATTATGCTGAGTGAAACAAGCCAGTCACAAAAGGACAAATACTGTATGTTTCCACTTATATGAAGTACTTAGAACAAATAGGAAAATTCAAAGAGACAGAAAATAGAATGTTGGTTACCAGAAGCTGGAGGGAGGGAAGGAGGGAGGAATGGGGAGATACTGCTTAATGGATACAGACTTGATGTTTGGGACAATGAAAAAGTTCTAGAAATAGTGATGATGGTTCATAGCATTGTGAATGTATCAGATATCACTGAATTGTATGCTTAAAAATTGTGGAAATGGTAAATTTTGCATTATCTATATAATTTTACAGAAAATACTGATCTGGAAGCAGCTTTGTCTTAGTTTGGGCTGCTGTAACAAATTGTCATAGACTCAGTGACTTCAGCAACAGATATGGATTACTCATGGTTCTGGAAGCTGCACACTCCAAGGTCAAGGCACCGGTGAATATGCTGTGTAGGGAGAATCCTGATTTCCACTTCCTGATTTGCAGATGGTACCCTCTCTGCACCCTCACATAGCAGAAAGAGAGATAGAGCTCTCTACCTTCTCCTTACAGGAGCACTAATCCCATTCATGAGGGCTCCCTTCTTACCTAACTACCTCCCAAAGGCCTCATCCCCTAACACCATCATCTTAGGAGTCAATATTTCAGCCTGTGCATCCAGGAGGGACAAAAACATTCAGGCCATAACAAGCCTAAACTGCTCACCAACAGGGAACTTGGGAGATAACCCCTGGTCCTTCTGTAGCAGGAGCAGGCGCACATTTTCTAGAAAGGACCAGACAGCAAATGTGTTAGGTTTTGTTGGACATTCTATTTCTGCCTTGTATCATCTTTTGTATTTTTTAACAACAGCTTAAAATGTAAAAATCATTCCTCGTTTGAGGGCTGTGCAAAAACAGACTGATGGCGGGATTTGGCCTGTGAGCTGTAGTTTGCAGAACCCCTGGTCTATGCTATGAAAAATTATGTCAACGACAAAGAGTTCAGTACTTTTATATGCACTGATACTGAAAGATTTCCAAGATATACTGCAACAAAAACAACTTGCAAAGTGATAAAGTGTGGTATGATCGTATCTATGGGAAAACAGAACCACCTATCTTTACATGTGCGTATCTGCCTGTAAATGAAAAGTCTGGAAAGGTGCATGCAGATCCATTGATAGAACTTACCTCTGAACTGGGTTGGGGTGAAGGTCAAGGCGAATTTTTGTATTACTTTACATTTTTGCATTTTTAATAAGCATTAAAAAATTACTTGCACAATTCAAAATAAGTGTTGCAAAAATTTTGAAAGAAAGGATTAATATTTGCATTATGACAGTGGTTTTTCTCTCCTTGGGAAACTCCGTAAGTCTCTTCATATGCCATATGACCCCAATGTTCTACTCTGACATCCAAGGGAAATGCTTTGCCCAGAGAAGTAGAGAACATTTTTTACAGCTGATGGCTCTGAGACCTTAATAAATTCCCACAATGCCCAGTTTCTACTTCTTTCCGCTCCTAGACATAAAACGAGGATATTTATGGACACCACAGGGTATTGCAGTTGTTAATTGGGACGCCCTTGGAGGGCTGAGATGGCTCAGTCCTGTGCTTTTCTACAGAATGCCTCTCTCTAAGGAAGGCACTAGTTAATGACTGGCTTTAATTTTATGACCTGGGGCCTGGGTGTCAGGTAAACAGTTTTACAACCTCTTTAACATAAGCTAGAGGGGCAGATGACTCACTGAGCCTCTCCCAGAACACAGGCGCATTTCTTTTCTCCTTTCCTACTGGCAGGGCAAAAACCCAAGCTTCTCCGGCTTCATGCCCTATTCAAGCAGGCTGCAGCCTCAGGGGTGATGCATGAAGGGCTCAGGCCAGTGTTTCTTTGGAGGGTGAAGGTGAACAGTCTTCTCTGATATGCTCCCTCTCCCTTGGGGTAGGTGTGTCTGCCATGCAAGCAGGTTGCTCACCGAGCCACCAGGCCCCTTAGTGAGCCCTTGCTCCAACCCCAGCCCTGTCCTCAGGTCAGGCCCCTGCTCATAAAATTCTCTCCAATGAGCTGTGATACACGTGAAGGTGCAGGTTTACCGGGAAGCCTGTAAATCAGGGAACTCGAGACAGCCCCGGACTCCTTCTCGAGGCCACTTAAAGTAGCAAAGCTGTGGCACTGGACTCAGCCCTGCGCTGGTCTCTGCACAGACTCGGGTAATCATAGCTGGTCTGGGAGGATGCAGCCCTCGAAGAGTTTTGGAGCATCTCCATGCTTAGATGCTCAGTGCCTCACGTGTACCCGGGAGGTATGTGAGTATCTTTGACCCCACTTCACAGATTGGAAACCAAGGTTGTGCGTTGATGCTACTGGCCAAAGCCACAGAATGTGGGCAGAAGTGAGACCTACCAGGGAGTTTTCCTCCAGTGTGAACAGCTTTTCCTCTTCTGAGTGCCTTCTTAAAGGAAGCAGGTAAAGAAATAGCTACAGATGTGTGCACTAACCTCTCTAAAGTCACTGCGATCCAACCAGTTTTAAGGAACAATTACGACTCTACTGCTGTGCATTTTCATTTGTAAATTCATAATAGTAATCGATCTCCCTGAAACTCTGGTTTCAAGGATTCAATGAGATAACGTTAGGAGAACACTTAGAACACATGATGCCTATTAACTAAATCACGGTGGCGGCTTTTGCTATTGCTGTGATTGTGGAATCTGAATTCTTGTCATCTTTTTGCAAACCAATGGGGAAAGAACATTTAGAAACCATGGCCCACTCCACAGTGTGTGTGGATCCCTGTGACTGCCTCAGTCCTCAGGAAGCCCAGAAAAGGCCAGCAGCTTCCTTCTGGAAAGAGGCAAAAGCCACCTTCTTGGAGGCATCTGGTCCAGCACATCCCACGATGGAATGAGATTAAATCCCTCCGTTAAGTTATTCACTTTCCCTATGGGCTGTTGCTGCAAGTGCTGCTATCACCCTGGAAGGACCACGCATTTTGCTTTTCCTGGTGTTGTAGGTTGATTGCTTTTGTTACAAAATAATTCACGCCAGCTGCAGTAAATACAGAAAATATAAATGTAGATAAAGTAAAAACTCCACCCATATACCTCAATACCATCCACACAGATAAAAGCAGAGAATGCATGCATGTGTGACCTTCCAGACAAATGCTGTGATGTGTGCACATACACATACATGTGCACAGGCATGCATATGTGCACCTGCACACAGGCATACACTCATGCACAGGCATGCACACAGGGTCATGTGCACAGAGACACACACATGCACACAGAGGGACACACACAGACACATAAGGACAATTTGATTTCCTACTGTCTTTCCTTGACAATATTAAGATTACACATGCACATCATCCTAAGATTTGCTTTCTACATTTGACCATACTGGTGACCCTTCCATGTCAGAGCACAGGATCAACCACATTCTTTCTCACTGCTGTAACACATTCTATATGAATGTATCTCGATTTATATAACTGCTTCTGCACTCCTATACATTGCAATATAATGGCCCCCAATGATTTCCTCATACAAATGATGCTGAGATGAATCTTTTTAAAATACATCACTTAAAATACATTCAAGCTGGTATTTCTATAGGCTAGAACAGATCTGTAAACTTAAGAAATGGACCTGCCTGCGTAAGAACTCTTGACTTGAAGTTAAAGGCTTCCAAAGAAATGAACATGCCATGTTAACGTAACCACCTGCCTGTCTCTCACCCAGACGCCAGCCTCTGAAGGTTCCACTTACCTGAAATATTCCCATAGTCTGTCTACATTAATTAGCCTCAACAGATAATTATTTGACAAGTTACATGTTGTCATAATTTGCTTGAGACTTTGGGAAGAGGTGACATAATATTGTGACAAGGTACTGTGACACTTGGAAAATCTTAGCGCCCCATGTGTGCCCCTGGTCACAAATTCCCAGCCCAGCCCGGGCTCACACACACTGCAGCATCTTTGCCAGAGATAGATTGCTTCTACTTAGGTCGAGCTGCAGTTTCCAGGAAGACACTCAATCATGACACATTACTTCTCACCTTGCTGAATTTGTGAACAGGATACAATATATCTTGCCTCCGAAATAGCCAATTAGAAATAGAGAAAGAAGGCCAGGAGCGGTGGCTCACGCCTGTCATCCCAGCACTTTGGGAGGCCGAGGTGGGTGGATCACGAGGTCAGGAGATCAAGACCATCCTGGCAAACATGGTGAAACCCCGTCTCTACTAAAATACAAAAAATTACCCGCATGTGTTGGTGCACACCTGGAGTCCCAGCTACTTGGGAGGCTGAGGCAAGGAAATTGCTTGAACCTGAGAGGCGGAGGTTGCAGTGAGCCAAGATCATGCCAGTGCCCTCCAGCCTGGTGACAGAGCAAGACACCGTCTCAAAAAATGAAAAGAAAAGAAAAGAAATAGAGAAAGAAGCGGATTAATGTTGGAGCTCCCATAAGCTAGCCATTTCTCCCTCCTATTTTAGAAGAATAAAACATTCCAATTAAGACTTGGTAGCTAAGTAGTATGGTCTAGAACTATCCATGAACTTCACAGGGTTTTCCCACTCACCCTGTACAACAAAATCTGTGTTAGTCTTCACACTGAGAATTACAGAAGCAACTGCATCAGACAAAGACAGGTCTGCGTTTTTTCTTCCAACCCACTAGGCCCAGATTCATGCATGGAAGCTTAATTTATTTTGCAAAGTGAGGATCATCGCAGCCTGAAGTGTTTAAAAATCACTCATTCCATCTAATTAGATCTTTCAGTAGCTCTGAAAGTTAATATTACACCAATTGTGGCACTAATGAACATCATGATCTTATGTGTCATGGAGACAAGCCCCGCGTAGACATCTCAACATCTGGACGTGTGTGCTATCAGGAGACAGCACTGTTCAGCCTCATTTTTGTGACTTTATTGAGGGGCAAGTAGCCCAACTTAACAAGATCACATGACGTCTGAGTGCTGTGGCTATTCAGCCTGCTATATTTGAGGAGAAAAAGGAAAAAATATATAACCACACATGATTTAACAGAACTGACATGCCATTTATTCAACTTTTTTCAAAACCCCATGTTTTCAGCATCGACCTCATTAAAAAACCTCTAAGCAGGGTGAGGATCTAGGTCCTGTATATGTTAATAAAACCATCGATTTTCACGGAGCCAACTTTTGTCTGGCATCAGGGAACCTAACAACACTCCATGAAAACATGGCTCGTGTCAATTTCCAGTGCACCACTGTTAACATCCAATTTCGAGAGCACATCTTTTATTTGTAAAAACAAATTGCTAGAAAAAGCATTTGCCACTGGCATTCTGTGTTTCTAGTTCTACCATGTATCCTCATGGAAAATTTATAGGAAATATTTTTCTAAATTCCTCTGCATCTCATATAGTATGGATGTTTATTATATATTTAGAAACATATGTGGCTTGATTAATTTTTTAAATGACAGCCCATGAATTTAAAATAAGGTTACTCTGGGGTGCACAAATTAAATAGCTTCCAATGAAGGATTAAGAATGGAAGGTAAAGAGGGCAGAAGCTATGGACCTACTGCAACACACAAGCTTAAATTAGCATTTAGTGTGGGGCCTTCTCAATCAACAGCCACAAGCCGTAAAGCCGCAGCCTCTCTAGGTTGGGGAGGTAATAATAATGACTCTGGGAATTAAAGCAAGGAAATTAAGAACATTTGCGGGAGAGTTCAAGGAAACCAATCGTTCTCTAGAATTATTGATTGAATGATAAGTCAAGTAATATTAGCATCAAGTAGAGAGTGCAGACCCAACAAGTAAATAAAAGAACAATACATTTTAAATGCAATTGTTTCAAAGGGAACTAAGCAATCACTCTATTAAATACAATGCTTGGTGCTGAATGCATTTAAAGCTCCCAGTATGTCGGTGTGTGCATATAAAGTATTGCAAAACAGAACCAAAAGCAAGTTGAATAATAATGTGAGCAGGTCCTGGGATAACCTGTCAAATCAGGCTGCTGATATCACAATTTGGGTGACAGCAGATCATGAGGCAAAGCCATAAACGAGGTAATGAAGTATTAGCAGAAACAAGGTAAAAATGTGTGACTATAAAAGCCACGCTGTCCAGGGCAGGCGCTCAGAGTAACTAACCTGTCAAGGATGCAGCTCAAGGAAGGGTTTGGGTCCCACGTGATCAGGGAACAAGCCAGGGTCCCCAGCCTGCCAGCAAGGGGCAGCCCGCTGGTTCCTTGTGTTTCACTTTCACAGCGCTTTGCCTTTTTCGTTTTTTAATGCCCTGCTGATATTTAAAACTTAGGTGATTTCACTTAAATATAAAAAAAGAATTCCTGGCTTTTCATAGAAAATTCAGATCTAATAGCCACTGTAGTCACCTTCCCACACAACTGGAATTGGCTGTAGCTACAGAGATGGGGAGAAGGGGGTTTTCTTTCTCTGCTCTGCACACCCAGTGAGTTCTGCTTCCTCACACACCCTGCCTGACCCAGGACACTTGATTTTGAGACGTCTTGTGCAAGAGGACCCCGAATATGAGTGAACTATCTTCCCTAATAGGCCAGTAGGGTTTACCAGGATGTGGTTGAGCAGTTGAAAAACACAGACTTTCCAGGCCCTGATGACTTTATATGCAGTGGTGGCTTTCTTTATGCATCATTGTAAAGATTATATAAAGATTATGAGAGTTTGTGTGCTCCATGCTGTATGGGGAGAAAATCAATTTCTCATTCTTCTAAAAAGCTCACATTGCAACTGGAATTTTCCCTGAGCCAAGTAAACAAAACTGTCATTTAACTTGAGTGGGGAAAAGGTGTTAGAAAAAGTCTGTATCGTTCTACTTTCAACTTTCCTATTATTATCTAAGTTCGACTGGTTTTTCGAGGGGTGACTAAGATGAAGCCATCCTTCGGAGTTTGTAATCGAAGTGTTTTATAATTTAAATTGCCAGGGAAAGATTGCAGCCATGCAGCTGGGAAACTGATTTTGCTGTTGTTGTCATTTCTTTTCTAGGGAAGGTTCAGCCCTACGTGGTGCCTACTTCTTAGCCTGACGATGGGGTGTCCAGCAGGTGAAGCAGTTGAGAAGCAGGCAGTTGACCTTGGCTTTGACATCCTCCCCGGATGTAGACCCCAAGGTGCCCCACTGAAGATGCCTTTGGGATGGAAAACAAGCTTTTTGAAGATTGTTTCCCAATTCGTACATTTGAGGCCAGGAAGAAGTTCTGAGGTAGCCTAGAGCCCTGTCACTGCTAGAAGATTCCTTCTCAGAGGATTGGTCTACACATCTGGGAGAAAACAGGCTTCAGAAACCATCCACTCTGCGGTGACTGCTCTGGCTTATTGACGTGCATTGATCTGGCATGCCTTATCGGCATGCAACGGGTCATTCCACACATCCCAAGTGCAGTGGCAGGCTGCATAGCATGCTTGGCACACTGCTTGGCACTTAAGTAATGATGGATGTGTGCTGGCTTAACTGCTGAGAAGCCACTAAATAACAGCCATTAAGGGTTGAGGAGTTCAAATCTGGGTGCTCCTCTGTGTTGGCTGGAAAAGTTATTTGATCGCTAAGCCTCATTTATAAAATTAGAATAGTGAGTTTTACATTGCAAGCATTCCATGAGATAACATGAAAACTGTAGCCCAAGGCAAGCATATAAATGTTGTTGTTGTTGTTGTTGTTGTTGTTTATTACCACAGGAAATAATCTGCTTTCTTATCTTTCAAGGACCCATCTTTCAGGAATTGATTGGACTTGAGCAAATAAATTGGACGTCTATTGATCAGCACTCCTGCCAATAACTTAGAACATCGTTTCCCAGTCAATGATTTCAGAAATGAAGACATTGCAAAACAGTGCTCGTTGCCTGTCCACTACAGTAACTGATTCTAAATGTTCACTTCAGTGTGTCTGCCAGAGGAATATAAAACCAATATGGGTGTATTGGCCACACATTGGAGAGATGAAAAGGCTTCCTGAACATTCTTAGTAAATGTGCCATTTGTTCCTGGTGGGTGAAGCATTTCATGATTCATGCAATATTGTAAATTTTTATTTTCTTTACATAGACTTGGCTATTATTGTAATTTCTACTCTTGGGGGAAGGTAATATGAATTCATCCAAGTTAACAAAGCCTCTTGGAGATAACATCTTCAGGACTCAGGGCCATTCTCAGGGTACAATTAAGACATTTGTCTGCTCGGTATTCACATGAAGATCCAAGGTTGCATCATGCTAAGTCACTGCATGCATTTCACGACATGAACACGAGCTTGCATACCATTTCAGGCAGGGCAGCGATCACAGTGGAGTCACCGTTAGAGAAGCTGAGAGGTTCTTTGGAATAAACCACAGGTCATTAATAAGAGTAACAAGTGTGCCACCTCATTAGAAAGTAGGGCAATTTGGCCGGGCGCGGTGGCTCAAGCCTGTAATCCCAGCACTTTGGGAGGCCGAGACGGGCGGATCACAAGGTCAGGAGATTGAGACCATCCTGGCTAGGAGGATCACGAGGTCAGGAGATCGAGACCATCCTGGCTAACATGGTGAAACCTCGTCTCTACTAAAAAATACAAAAAACTAGCCGGGTAGTCCCAGCTACTCAGGAGGCTGAGGCAGGAGAATGGCATGAACCCGGGAGGCGGAGCTTGTAGTGAGCTGAGATCCGGCCACTGCACTCCAGCCTGGGCAACAGAGCGAGACTCCGTCTCAAAAAAAAAAAAAGAAAAGAAAAGAAAGTAGGGCAGTTCAGAGGACACTGAGCCCTGGAGGGAAGGTTCGGGCCACAGCGTGCATCACTGCATTCCACGTGCTCTGCTTTGCCCCAGAGCTCGGAGGTAAATCTGGAGAGAAGAAAGAGCTGTGGTTTTCTTTTCTTTTCTTTTCTTTTCTTTTTTTTTAAATGGAGTTTTGCTCTTGTTGCCCAGGCTGGGGTGCAATGGCGTGATCTCAGCTCACTGCAGCCTCCGCCTCCCGGGTTCAAGCTATTCTCCTGCCTCAGCCTCCCAAGTAGCTGAGATTACAGATGTGCGCCACCTTGCCTGGCGAATTTTTCTGTTTTTAGTAGAGACAGGGTTTCGCCATGTTGGTCAGGCTGGTCTCAAACTCCTGAGCTCAAGTGATCCACCCGCCTCGGCCTCTCAAAGTGCTGGGATCACAGGCATGAGCCACTGTGCCGAGGCCGTGGTTTTCTGTTTGGGATTCAGGGCATTCGCCCTCCAGAAGGAAGCTGAGCTATGTCTCTTACTAAACGACATACACTGTCCCTCGAGCACCCTCGTGGTACACATGAAACACATTCGAGGAACTAAGAAAAGAGCCTTCATTTGACAGAGCGGCACACCCATGAGACTCATCACTTACACTCGCAGGCAGACATCCCACCTACCGAAGCTTGGCCGGCTCCACAGAGTGCATTTTGTCCTTACAATTCTCCATCTCGCCAACAAATCTCTGAAGGTTTCTCCTGTTCCTTGGCACGTAGAGGTTTTGATTCGATCTTCCAGCTGATGACATCATTCTTGAAGAATGAGCACTAAATGCTTCCGGCTTTTCTGGAATTCATGTAATGCAAACAGGAATTCATGTAACCAACTATTGCTTCCTCAATACGTTTGGCGGAAATAAGCTTCCATTTGAACTCCAGAATCTTCTCCTGACCAGCAAAGAGCTGGTGTCAGCCTTCTAGGTGAACAGTATTCTGTTAAGTTGAACGCCCCAAGCCCACGCCCCTGAGCTCCCTCACGCCTTACAAAGATGCACATCTGCTTCCAGACACTCCGAAAGGGACGTCTGTTGGTCATATCTTAGCCACTTCTGTGAGTGAAGAAATATGTTGAAATATTTTGAAAGCTGCCAAGTCCACCTTCCTCATTCCACATGTGTGAAGAACTCATTGAGGTTACCATTTGTCAAGAGGCTGCAAACATTTCCTATCATGTGTCCCAATCCACACTTCCATTTCAACATCCGTCGCAGAAATCCACAGTCTCAGTTGCTTTAAGCCCCTCATCCTCCTGCCTTTTCCACTCAAACCAGAATTAACCATCATTTATTTCTAAGAACAGAAAAGATGTCACTGCCATTGGTTCTATTAGTTTCTACAAATACATTGTGTACCTCACGGGAGGAGAGGATAATTTTTGGCCAGCGGAAGTTTCACCATAGCATTCTAGGGATCATCTCAAATTAGTAAATGCAGCAGAGCACAGTCTGCTATGCAGGAGGAGGTTTATGTTTTCAGAATACACATTTGGGCGTGTCTTTTGTAACAGTAGTGTGAAGTTTTAGCCATGTCTGTGGGTGTTGATTTGTTCCAATGTAGTATTTAAATACTTACATTACATCATGGTTGTACAGCAGAACAGAGACATTTAATAGCTGTTTGGAATATATGTTCTGTCTAGATAGCTGAATTGAAAATCAGTAGGGTTTTTTTTGTTTTGTTTTGTTTGCAGGGGAGAGTGGGATGTTAGTGATTTTAAAATCATTATTAGTTTTCATTTTGCTTTTCAATTGGCTAGCAGATTCTGTCTTCAGGTCTATAACAACTGTCTTACATACACTCCTTCGGGAGACAGCAACTGGGATTTTAACTGTGACAAGGCAGGCGTCAGAACGGTGTCTTTCCAAACAGCTCGAGTCTCCTTGTCATTGAAAATCTCAAACTCTACCACTGTAAAAAAGTGAGATAAAAAAAGGCAGCTGGCGCATCAATTTCTGTGTGTTTTATCCTTTCATAATACTTGGTTATTTAAAAGGAGCATGATCAAACCTCAGGTCTTGTGCCTGACAGCAACCCTGAGAAAGTTAAGCCCCTTCCAGACAACTCGAATAAAGATTATTCCTATTAAGGTACCAAATCATATCAATAAAGCTGCATGGCTCTTAGATGTCACTGATGGAATTACAGGAGTGATTAAGGGGTTAAGCTGGCTCTCCCCGGGTTAGTGGCATCTCGTCAGCGGCATAAGGGAACCTGGTTGCCGGGAGGGGCCCTTTCCCTCCCAGGTCAGGCTACCCCTGTCTGTCAGGCAAATACAATAGGAATTACTTAATTTAACACCGTTTCAGTTCTAATTGAATCCCATTTTCTAAATCCTGAATAAATACATTACAACTGCTGCTTCGGTCAAATGGAGAGAAATAGCCATCTTTTAATGACTCCCCTGTGGATTTAATGCCTATTCTATCCGTGAGAATAATGATTCCGACATCCCTGGAATACATTGAAGGGATAATGGTTATTTAAACATGCCAAGTCTTTATAGACCAGATAAGTATTTTAATTTGCATTTATGAAAATCAAAAAGCAAGCATGGGAGCAGGAACCAGTTCGTCTACTTCCCTAGTCATCAAAACCACAGAGTGGCAGGTTCACGACATGGGAGCAGAAGAAAAACTTGGCACCATCACCCCCACCATCATTGTTTCCCAGTAGGACCCGCCGCTGACCCACCTGCCCCCACCAGCGTGCTGGAGAGGGCTCCTGAAACCAGCACATCTGGCCACGCCCTCGCCTGGCTTTTAGCCCTTACTAGTTTCCCATTGCTCTGACGTTGGTGACCAAAAGGACTTACTTAGTTGCCATGGCCCCTGCTCAGCCCTTGGGCCTTGACATCACGACATCCTTAGCGCTCTGTGATCTCCAGTCCTTTGTACTCCATGTTCCCCCAGTATCCGGGGCCTTGGCACATGCTGGACTGTCTGTCTGTGACCTCACTTGCACATGCTCCACAATTTGTAGTCATTACGTTCATTGATGCCATTATTCGATTAGTGCTTGCCTTTCCTGCCAGGCAGTAGATGAGGAACCTTGTCTATTTTGTTCAATATTGTTATATGTAAAAATATTCATTTAGAAATAGAATGCTTGTTCCCCGGTGCCACAAAGAAATAGCATTTGAACATAAATTTAATTTTTTTAGCAAGGCAATTTTTACTTTCTGCAGAAAGGGTGCTCATTGCAGATGGAATAATGGTGAGAACACACTCAGACAAAGGAAAAGCAGATGTATTTATTCCTTATGTATTTTGTCTTTGCTACTGTGTCCTGTCTTTATTGGCTGGAGCCAGACCTTACAATTTAAACTAAAACCCGATTGACTAACAGTTTAAAACTTTTTTAAATAGGTAAAAGCAATGGAAAGACTAAGGAAAAGAGGAAGTTTCTTACCAAAGGCCTTAGAAAAGGAATAACATTCCTAAGTAAGGAAGGGGCATAGGCTGGGAGCTGGGACAGCACAGATATTTTAGTTAAAGTACAAGGACTTAGAATGTACTACAGGCCTGTGAGCATGTCTAGCATAAAGTAGTCTTTTAAAAAACTATTATTTATAACACTTATGATTTATTCTTTAACAAGAAGGGAAACTTTGAAGAGGAACTTTTTTATTTTCTACAATTTTTTCTTTTTGTTTTTATAGATTTTTAAGTTTTTTTAAAATATGCCTTGGCTTAGTTGTTTTAACTTTTGGATGTATGGTATAATAGAACATCTAACAAGGAGTAGTATACTTACTACAGTTGCTAGAGAAGTAAGGTCTGAGGCTATGGTTTCTTTGGTTTTTTGTTTGTTTGTTTGTTTGGCCAAGTCACTTTTTGAGCCGATTTGAAATAGGGTTGTTAATGCCAGAATTTTTTGTTAACGTATTTGATAAGGCAGTAAGTTCCTGGCGGGCTTTTGTTATGCTTTTATTGGGAGCAGTGTTGTTTGGGATTAAGGTGCAACACTGAGTTTTGCTTATAACACAAATACTACTTTTTTTGCTAATATTATATTTAAAGGATTTTTAGGTCATTTGACTAGTGGATTTTAATTGTTTAGCTATTTTTTTCACAGTATTTTTGGTATAGTGAACAAATTGCTGCTGGTTGTAATAAATGTAGTTTATTTAACTTACATTTGTATTAATTGTTACTTACCAAAACAACATTGACTTAAACCCTGCAGCTGTTTGATTTTTGGCTTTAAATTTATTTGGTACTTTATGAGGAACTTGCATTTAAATAGACATGGGAATTACAAGATCTATAAGGGACTGCTTTTTTTTTTTTTTTTTGAGGCTTTTCTTATTTGCCTATGTTGTAATTTTTTTTTTTTTTTTTTTTTGGCTGATGAAATGCCAGGGTAAAAGGACAGCTATTGAACTAGAGCATAAGTACTGCTTTAATTATTTGGCCGAGTGTTTAGTAAAGGTTTTTTATAATACTACCGTGTATTTGCTTAGGGATGACTAAGGGTGGACTGAAGGGTTAGCTCTTGGAAGTGCCTGACTTTACGGCATTTTGTTAAGTCTTTAAGGTATGCCAAATTTTCCCCTTGCCATTGGAGACACGAGGTAAAATGGTCTTGGACGATGGAGGCTGCGTGGTCCTTGGGGGCTGACCCGCAGGGTACTGCACTTCAGGAAACAGCAGAGAGAGTTGGGCACAGTTTATTATCCTAGGTTGCAGGATTTTGAAAAAGAGCTACTATGCACTTCATGCTTCGTTGATTAGAGTGGAAGGGGACAACGTGGCCTTTGGCCTACCATGCACACAAGCATAACTGTCGCTTTTATTAAGAGTGTGGATGAAATATTTAATTCGTTTTAGAAAGGCATTTATATTTTGAGACCTTGTTTTAATTGCTATTGTTTGCCTTATGAAACAATGGGCCACAGGAGGTGCTTCAGCGCCACAGGTATGGAAAGGCTGGGCCACACATACTCCAGGGGCTGACCACGGGTCCTGCAGGGCTGGACCACAGAAACTGCAGAGTTTCACTGTGGGTCCTGCAGGGCTGCTCATGGTTATTGCCTTAGTTTTTTTTTACTTTTACTATAGAGACTTTGGTCTCTATAGTAAACTATAGTCTTGTTATAGTAAACTTTGGTCTTGTTATTGTGTTTGGGAGGAGTGACAACTAAACAAACATTAAAAGTGATAACTTCAGGAGAGTTAGATTTAGTTACATTAATAATAAGGTGGGCAGTAATGGAAAGAAAAGAAAAAGCAAAGACAGATGAAGATTTTTTTAGCTTTAACGTGGTAGGGCTTGACCCTGGAATACTGGCCTATGACTGATGGTGATGACGCTTTTTTGACTTGGGTGTGACGTGTTTGTTTATATTTTTTCTGTGTGAACAGCAGTCTCGGTGGTTAGCAGCACAAGACAGGGTCATTCCTAGGCTGGCTTGAGTTTTTGGGGTTTTTTTTTTAATCCTTTTATGAGGACATGGTCTTTAGACTGGTGCTGGTGTACTGGAAATTGTAGAGGTGGCAACTGTGCTAAAAGGTTTTTAGTTTTGAGGGAAGGGAAAGTGGAAGATAAATTAAGTATATAATTTTTGAGAAACTGATTTTTGTTTTAAATGTGGGGATATTAGTAGTGGACTTTATAGTTCTTAGTGCCTTTTTGCTGAGATTTTCTTTTTTTCTTTTTTATTCCTAGCCATGTTGCCTTTGAGGGACTTTTTGGGGCTTTCCACCTTGCTAGAGCTTTGCACATTCTGGGGCCCAGGGCCCTATGGTGATGCCTCCTGCTTTAGCCCTGCTTAGCATTGCCCAGGGGACGCCATGGCCTGGCCCTCTTTGAAGGTCTCGGCCTCCCTGTGGCCTTCACAGCCTCTGCGCATTGTGGCGTTGGGGATGAGGGGTCTTGTGACTTACCCTGCCGCCTTTGGACCTTGCTCCTGCCTGAGCCCCTGCTGTGTGGCCCTTGGCCTTGGGCTGGGCTGTGGGTTCAGGGCTGCTGGGCCCCCTCCCTTGCACAGGTGGCTTTCTTAGGAGCCGCTGGAGGTGGAAACTCCTTGGTATTAATGCTGTGCTGGGGGGCCCCTAACGGCTTTTTTGATGCAGTTTTCCCTAACAAGAATTTGTTTAATAAGAGCTTCAGATAACATTTTTTCTTTTTGGTTTAGCAATATTTCTTTTTTTATATATATTTTTTAAAATTAGTTTTTAGACTAAAGAAAGCAAAACACCATTTTATATTTGACGACGCTTTTTGTATGATTTTATACCAAATAAGTTAAATTTTACTTTTATATTAGTGTGTTATTAATGTTAAACTTAATTTTAATTAAACCTTATAGACATTATTTAATTTTAATGTCTGATATAAGGTAAGATTTTTATAGACTTTTTTAACTTTTTATAATTTTTGTTAAAGAGCAGGTTAGTGCTTAAAAAAAAAAAACCTGTTGTGCTTTTGTTTTAATGTCCAGTTTCCAGAAAAACTGGATGATACCTTTTTAACTTTAGCTAATATGTTTCCACATAGAAATTTCTTTATAATTAACATTTAAAATGTGCTTAAACCTTAAAACAAAATATATACCTTTTAACCTTTTCATTTAGGTAAAAATTTACATTTTTATGATTTTTTATAATTTATATTTTTTTACATACCTTGCACATAAACTTAATAGTTTTACATTTAGGAGGTCTAATTATTTTTAAATTATATAACATTTTTTGCATACATTCCCTTTTGTAACTTTTTTTTATGACTTTCACAGGTAATTTTTAACATGCCTTAACTTTTGGCTTTCCTTTCACACTATTTCTTTTCCTAGTTTTACCCTCTGTGCCTGTCTTTGATCTCTCTTTTTCAGTCTTTCTCTTATTTTTTCCCTTTTTTCTTTTTATTTGCACTTTCTCTCTCTCTCTCTACCGTCGCTTGTTCTCTTACACTCACGTGCTAGATGGGATCCTTC
Source organism: Trachypithecus francoisi (assembly GCF_009764315.1). Classification (NCBI taxonomy): domain Eukaryota; kingdom Metazoa; phylum Chordata; class Mammalia; order Primates; family Cercopithecidae; genus Trachypithecus; species Trachypithecus francoisi. The sequence continues at coordinate 57,019,095 of NW_022681467.1, forward strand.
AGCTGCAGTCCAGGCCCCAGGCCAGGGCTCAGCAGATACCCTGCGCAAGTTACACAAGTCATTAACCTTGGGCCAGAGAGTCCCTTTGTCTTTCCTCCTTATTTTTAAGTTTACAGCCCTTACAGCACTTACTTTGACCTTCTCCTTTAAAGTACTGGCCTTGCCTTCTTCTTTTTTTTTTTTTTTTTCATTCCTGACATGTCTTAACTTTATTTTTCCACCTTTTCTAGAAAACTTGGGAACTTTGCCGAAAGATTTTTGCTTTCTGTCTCTGCTTGTCTCTCTCTCTCTCTGCTGATTTTTCCCTGCCTCTGCCAACCACCTATGCTGTTGTTCTCCCTTCTCCTTCCCCTTCCCCTAGGGAGCAGCCGTCGGAAATGGAGCTTAGCCTCTTTCTTCCCCTGAGAAGAGGAGAAAGGGAATTTATATATATATATAAAATATATGTGTGTATATAGATGTATATATGTGTATAGAGATGTATATGTGTGTATAGATGTATATGATGTATATGTGTGTATAGAAGTGTATATGTATATATGTGTGTATATATGTATATATGTGTGTATACATGTGTATATATGTATATATGTGGTATACATGTATATGTGTGTATATATCTGTATATATGTGTATATCTGTGCATCTGTGTATATGTTGTATATATGTGTATATTGTGTGTATATATGTATACATATATGTGTATATGTGTACATGTATGTATGTGTGTCTATATGTATATGTGTGTCTATATGTGTATATACGCATATATGTGTGTATACATATGTGTACATATATACACACACATACACACACACATATATAGTTTTGAGGGAAGGGAAAGTGGAAGATAAATTAAGTATATAATTTTTGAGAAACTAATTTTTTTTTTTTTTTGAAGTGGAGTCTCACTCTGTCGCCCAGGCTGGAGTGCACTGGCCAGATCTCAGCTCGCTGCAAGCTCCGCCTGCCGGGTTTACGCCATTCTCCTGCCTCAGCCTCCCGAGTAGCTGGGACTACAGGCGCCCACCACCTAGCCTGGCTAGTTTTTTTGTATTTTTTAGTAGAGACGGGGTTTCACCATGTTAGCCAGGATGGTCTCGATCTCCTGACCTCGTGATCCACCCGTCTCGGCCTCCCAAAGTGCTGGGATTACAGGTTTGAGCCACTGCGCTCGGCCGATTTTTGTTTTAAATGGGGGAATAGTAGTAGTGGACTTTATAGTTCTTAGTGCCTTTTTGCTGAGATTTTCTTTTTTTCTTTTTTATTCCTACCCATGTTGCCTTTGAGGGACTTTTTGGGGCTTTCCATCTTGCTAGAGCTTTGCACATTCTGGGGCCCAAGGCCCTACGGTGATGCCTCCTGCTTTAGCCCCACTTAGTGTTGCCCAGGGGACACCACAGCCTGGCCCTCTTTGAAGGTCTCGGCCTCCCTGTGGCCTTCACAGCCCCTGCGCATTGTGGCCTTGGGGATGAGGGGTCTTGTGACTTACCCGGCTGCCTTTGGACCTTGCCCCTGCCTGCTCCACGTAATATGTGAGGATCCTTTACTCCAGGTTGCTGGTCAGTTTCTTCCCGCGTTGCTAAGTCCAGGTCTATTTGTCACACCGGGTGGGTCTCGATTCCTTACCCTTGAGGCCACTGCAATAAGGCAGTGGGGCGCCCCGTCATGAGAGAGGACTAGAGACCATCCCGGAGGAGAATGTATCCCCCTACGGGCCACCATTTGTTATATGTAAAAATGTTTATTTAGAAATAGATTGCTTGTTTCCTCGATGCCACAAAGAAATAGCATTTGAACATAAAAAAAAGTTTAAAACTTTTTTAAATGGGAAAAAGTAATAGAAAGACAAAGGAAAAGAGGAAGCTGCTTACGAAAGGCCTTAGAAAAGAAATAACATTCCTAAATAAGGAAGGGGCATAGGCTGGGAGCTGGGACATGCCTGTGAGCACGTCCAGCACAGATATTTCAGTTCAAGTACAAGGACATAGAATGTACTACGGGCCTGTGAGTATGTCTAGCATAAAGTTAGTCTTTAAAAGAAACCATTATTTATAACACTTATGATTCTACAAATACAGTAGCCCGAGCATATTTTGTCTAACACATAGTGTACTCTCAATATGCTTCTGATTCAGTAAATTGGGGGATCAATCGACAAATCGATCAATCCATGCCCTACTTTGCAAATTCTGTTGAACCTAAAAATAAGCCATTTTGGTCAACTTATCTCGATTACTCCTGTAATGCAATGCCTCTAATATTTAGAATTATGTCACGTTCATTAGTTTCCCAATTTTCTTTCCTATATTCCCTCTTTTTTCTATTCCTTACAATTTTCAGATTGGTTAACTCAGCACAATTTACCTAAGGGACAGTGGAGTCTTCTGCCGGTCATTTTCTGTGCCTGGATTCCCTTGCTGGGGCTGCTAGGAACCCATTGAGATGAGTCTCCCTCTCAAGTTCTGTGTGCAAAGCATGCTGGGGCCAGGGGGGAGTTTCCCTGCAGGCGTGCCTTGGTTCTCCTTTACAGCCTGTCTCCCTTGCTTGCCACAGCCTGAAAGTGGTCTGCAATCCCCACTACGTTCTCCAAAAATGAGGCTACAGATGTTACCTGTCTAAGCTCCAAGTGGGCACCTGGGGAGATGACCCCTGAGTTCCAAAGTGGGCAACCAGACTCCTTCTTCAGCCAGCAGCCCCACCACATCAGTGTGGAGACCAGGGACAGGCAGGGGCACTGGTGTGCTAGTCAATGTTTAACATCCAACTCTCAGAAGAGGAGAGTAGGAAGACCCCAATTTGTAGCATTAAACAATTTCTGTGGTGTAAATACTTTCTCTGTGGCCCACTGCAAGCTTACCCATGTGACGTGACTGGAAGCAGAATTGGGAACAGAATTGTGAACTGTCATGTCTGGTGGGCCACGAGAGGTGCTTCAGCACCACAGGCACCGCGAGGCGGGGGCCACAAGTACTACAGGGGCTGACCATGGGTCCTGCAGGGATGGACCACGGACACTGCAGATTTTCACTGTGCGTCCCACAGGGCTGGCCCGTGCGTGTTGCGGATTTTCACTGTGCGTCCCGCAGGGCTGGCCCGTGCGTGTTGCGGATTTTCACTGTGCGTCCCGCAGGGCTGGCCCGTGGGGATTGCGGATTTTCACTGTGTGTCCCGCAGGGCTGGCACATGAGTATTGCAGGGATTGGCGACAGGTACTTCAGGTCGAGACCATGGGTACCCCAGGCTTGCAGGAGAACATGAAGAAACATCAAGTTCTCTCCTTTCCCTTTTATACCAACTTTGGTTTTTGTTCACTGTACACTTCCCAGGATCATATTTTTGTCGCATTTATTCCAATATCTAAATTTATCTTATTAATTTGTTTGCCTTTCTGACACCCATACAGTGACAATACAAACTCTAGGAGAACAGAGACATTGCCTTTCCTATTCTGAGGAAGTCTGGGCTACTATCCAACACATCGAGTTTACTCATTACCTTTGTCTAAATTTTCTTGTTGTATAGAATATGATTCCAGCCTCTGGCAACCAGAACCTTCAGGAAAGAACTAGATTAAGCCTCATTTCTAGGTGCTTATGAACCTATGTTCTTCCTGGTGGTCTTTGGAAATGCTTATCTAAACCTAGTGAAATGGCTTTTAAAAGCCCTCCAATTTCAGAAAACAGCCCTGCAGCTCTAAAGTCTTCATTTCAAACATAAGCAAAATTCCAGAACATCTGAGCAAAATAATTCCTTCAAAATAAGAATAATAGTCAAATGTATCAGTATAAAAGAAGGTCTAAACATTCGAGAAACCTCAAATTCCGAGGCTCTCTGGTCTTTGAATAATTTTTCACCATAGATAAAAAAGGAACCAGAGCCCAGGAAATAGCAGACCTTCAGCCTGGCTCTCATATGTCAAACACCAGTCTCTCTCACACTGGCCCTGTTCCTCCTGGCAGCAAAAGAGGGGCCTTTACAATAGAAATCCAACATTTATACGTAGGCTTGGGGATGAGAGTCCAGTGCCCAGGATCTCCGCAAAGCCCAACTACTTCACCTTCAAGGGCGGGATGCCAGATCTGCTGTCTGCTTTGGGTTTCCTCACCTTGAAGAGCAAGAAGAATGCATCTTGGCTAATGTAGAGTGAAGAGGGTCTTGGGCTTGAAAGTTTACCAGCCAGTCACGTTAATTGTGTTTGTTGTTTTGCTTTGGCGTTGTGTGTGTGTGAGCGAGAGAATGTCCTGGCCATGGGTGTGACAATGAGGAGCACTGATCTGGGACTCAGCTGTAACCCAAACATGGACAGTTACCAGGGCTGGAAGCCCTGCTACCCATGCAAAGGCCAAGTATAGCCAGCAGAATCATGCGCAACACAGAGATGGCATCCTCAGAAGAGCCCATGTCTGTGTGATGGGGCAATGGCAGCAGACCACAGGCTGGTGAGCGTCTCCATCAGCCCCTGCCTGGCTCCTGCTGCCCCAGCCACTGCTTGCGGCAGTGGAGCAGAGGTGGGGGCCCGTGCACAGCGGTGCGTGCTGCAGTCTGAAATTAGAACTCTTCTCCACAATGGTAATTTCTACCTGCTCCTTTACAAATTGAGCTACTTTTTAAATGCATGATATCTCCACCCTCTCCTTTTATTCACAGACCCCCTAGGAAGAGGGATCTGCCCCCATTGCAGCAGGCCCCAGCTATACCACTACCTTTAAGATGCCAGAGGCAACCACCCTATTATCTTAGCAGAAATAGCAGGGTTGTCAGCCCTATTATCCCGGGAGTGTTGCTGAGGATGTGAGGAATGGGATCTCTCACTCACTGCCGATTAGACAGTGTATCCATGGAACACTTTTAGGTTATTTTTTGTTTGTTTAGATTGATTTTTTAAATTTTCACAGCGCAGTTGGCAGGATCATTTAGAAATTAAAATGCCCATTGGCTCAACAATTCCATTTCTAGGAAATCTATCTACAGAAATAACACCAAAAATGAGCAGATACACGTATATGGATAATCATCATGAATAATGGAAAATGGGAAAAAACCTAAACATTTATCAAGAGTGGGCTCTGTCATTTGGGGCGTCTCTATAATGGCACATTCTGTACGGCTAATCCAATGATGCACGTCTATCTATAATGACGGCAAGGTGCCCGGGGCATTTTTTAAATCAGCTTTGTTGAGGCATAATGGCCATACAATAAACTGCATATTTGTAAAGTGTATAATTTGGTGCATTTTAACACACTCATGAAACAATCACCATCATCAAGACAGGAACCCTTCTGCGCCCGAAGTCCTCCCCGGGTCCCTCTGCACTCTCTCTCCGCAGGCAACCACTCGTCTGCTTTCTGTCACCAAGGATTAATTTCCCTCCTCTAGACTTTTATACAGATGGAATCGCACACTATGTACTCAATTCTGTCTGGCTTCTCTCACTCAGATAATTGTTTTCAAATCCATCCACCTTTTTGTGTCAATAGTTCATTGCTTTTGTGGCTGAGTAGCTTTTAGGGGTGTGGATGGACCACAGGGTTTTACCAGTTTTTCTGTTGATGTGCATTTGAGTTGTTTTTAGTTTAGGACTTATAGGAATAAAGCAGCTATGAACATTCACGGACGCATTTTTGTATAGACTTCTACTTCTTTTTTTGATAAATATCTAGGAGCGGAATGGCTGAACCATGTAGTAGGTGTAGCTTTTACTTTTTAAGAAACTTCTAAGCTGCTTTCCAGTGTGGCTGCTACATCTTGCTTTCCCACCAGGAGCAGGAGCTTGCACCCAGGACCTGTTTTGCTTTTGTTTGCTTTTTTTTTTTAATTGATTTATTTGTTTTATTAACAAATAATAATTGCATATTTTGTCATGTACTTATGATGTTTTGAAATATGGAAATGTTGTAGAGTGGCTCAATCAAGCTAATTAAAGGAAACAAATAATAAAAGAAAATATCTAAAAAATACATATGTACATTTAGGTAACTAAATAAAATACTACTTAAATGTGTATATAAGCATATGTAAGGTGTGTGTCTGTGTCTATGCATACACATAAGACAGAGCGTTCACATCAAATTCCTAACAATGCTCACCTCCAGAAGATACGATGGAGACTAATTTTGTTTTTGGAGATGGAGTTGCTTTAAAAAAAATAGCAAAGTTGCTTTAAAAAATAGCAATTTTATTTAAAAATAATTAATTAGTAATTAGCAAACTTTGCATTTTTGAAAGGCCAAAATTTGAGCAAATGCTGTGGACACCCTGCAGAAGGCTTAACAAGCCTCGGTCTCTGTAGTTACGGGTCATGATGGGCTCTGCTGTTGGGGGCCGCACCCCAACTCCCAACACCCCCAAGGCTTTCTGGTCAGCAGGCTCAGAGACAAGATGATGCACTCAAGGAAGTAAGAGGAATCCATAGTCTTGTACAAAGGACCAGACAACCCAGGGCTCCTCCAGCCCGAACATTCTGACAATCCACGAGTCTGGGCTGGGGTTCGTTCTAACTCTCAGGAAAGAAAGACTCCTCCAAGAATGAAGATGCGGGTGGAGCAAGGGACCCTCCCACACTTAATCTTGGCATGAGGGTCCATGCACTAGGCTGAAAGCATAGGAAGATTAACAAGACAATCTTTGAAGTCTCTCATGCATTTGGTTAAATATAAATCAAGACAAAATGGACTTAAAATTATCACCCGTGAAAAAAAAGTTGTCTCCATTTGTAGTATAAAATTCAAGCATCATTTTGAGCCGGTTCTATAAATTTCTGGAAGTGTATATGCAACTCACTTTATGACTTTTGTAAATTAGTATCTCAATTTTGTCTTCTGTAAAATGAACATAATAGCACCTGCCTCATAGGCTTGGCATGTGCTAAGTCAGTATCTAAAAACAGTGCTGAGCACATGGCAGGGGCTGTGGCAGCACTGACTGTTGGTGCTCGTATTCTTCCTCTCTAAAGTCTGATCCTCTTTTCCACCATATAAGATTACCATCATGTACTCACAAACTCATTCGTTCGGTTACTTATCCAATGTTTATTGAGTGCCTTCTGAAAGCTGGTGGCAAGGTCTCAGCTAGTTGCAGAGGATGAAGTAGTGAACAAAGGAAACCTCCAGGTCCAGGAGAAGAGAGGGGCGTGAAGTGGAGGCGTGGACACTAACGGAACACAAGAAGGGATCTGCCCAGGACAGTGGCAGGGAGCTCAAATGTTTGGGAAGCCAGCAAAGGTCGTGTACATCCCTGAGGAGCCAGGACTCCATCTTAGGAAGAGCACTTGGCAACAGAGCAGAGAAGAGCCTGGAGGAAATGCAAGTCCACAGGTGATGGAGCAGGTCTAATGGAAGGTGCTGGTCGTTTTGAAAGGGAGGGAGATATCATTTGGAGAGAAACCAGATATGAGGGTGAAGAAGGAAGAAAACATAGGAATGGTTCCTAGATTTAGCACTTGGACATCTGAGTTAACTGGGGAGGCCTGGCCTGGCTTGGAGAGCAATGGGCAAAGGGGACCTGTGACCTGTGGGGAAGGGTAAAGCCTGCAAAAGGGGACGATGTGGCCATTCTGTGATAAAAAAGATTTAGTGTTTCATGGAAGTCTACCAAAGAATCCTTCCTACAGAAACAAATGTGCTTGAGGCTTTTACTGAGTTAATCAAATAGCCGTTACTTACTGGGAGTAACTACCCAAGATAAGACAAAATGGTGGCTGCATAGACTGTCATGTATGTGAAAATTCCTTTCATATGCATAATTCCACATCGTGATCACCCCCACTCTAGGAAGACTTGGAGAAATGAAGAAAGTCAATATTGTGGCTCAACTAGAAGTGGTGACTCACAAATCTGAACCCAGATCTCCCTGATTCTAAGCATTATTGCCATTCTAAGGGCACCTTGGAGGATTCTTGAGAATTTTTTTTTTTTTTTTTTTTTTTTGCAGTGAAAGGAATCTTCAAGGTAATGGAAAGGTAAGATATCATTTGCAAGTTTTTGGTGTGAGATACAATTGGTAGGTGTTCACAGGTCTTGGCAGGTACCCTCTAACAGTTTCTTAAAAGATGCGCCAGGCAGATGGCCAGATAAGACCAAGTTTCTATGATTAAACTTGAGTACACTGAGAGAAGGTAAAATACAGTTCAAAGTGGAGTCCAGGACTTCAGATTTTGAAGTGACAAAGAGATCTGGAAAGGGTACTGCTTCCACCTTTACAGTAAGCAAAGAACAGAACAAACTGCAAACCACTGACTTTTCCTGATATCATAAAAGAACTGAAGTTGCAGAGCAAACAAAACGCCCCAAACCTGGGGAGAGACAGATGCTTGCGGAGAAAAAGAAGAACCAAGCATTCATTTACTTGGAGCAGATGTTGCCTGATTCTATATACACTGGTAATAAAATCCAGCTATGAATTCTTAACTAATTGCTGAAAGCCAAGTGTGGGAAAGTGTAAAGCCCTAGGACTAGAAGCACGGATAGGGTTTGCACTGTCTTATGAGCATGCCCAGTACTGTGTGCTTAGAGCATATGCAATAGCAACGAAAAGTGAAATCCATGACAGCTATGGCACGAAGGATGAGAAAAGGACTTAGAAACATACAGTTAGAGGCCCTTGCACTTTATACAAATTGGTATACTATTATTTGAAGATGACCTTAGATTTTTTAAAGTATATCTTTTTTTTTTTTTTTATACTTTAAGTTCTAGGGTACATGTGCATAACGTGCAGGTTTGTTACATATGTATACTTGTGCCATGTTGGTGTGCTGCACCCATCAACTCGTCAGCACCCATCAATTCATCATTTACATCAGGCATAACTCCCAATGCAATCCCTCCCCCCTCCATCCTCCCCATTATAGGCCCCGGTGTGTGATGCTCCCCTTCCCGAGTCCAAGTGATCTCATTGTTCAGTTCCCACCTATGAGTGAGAACATGCAGTGTTTGTTTTCTGTTCTTGTGATAGTTTGCTAAGAATGATGGTTTCCAGCTGCATCCATGTCCCTACAAAGGACGCAAACTCATCCTTTTTTATGGCTGCATAGTATTCCATGGTGTATATGTGCCACATTTTCTTAATCCAGTCTGTCACAGATGGACATTTGGGTTGATTCCAAGTCTTTGCTATTGTGAATAGTGCCGCAATAAACATACATGTGCATGTGTCATAGGCATGGGCAAGGACTTCATGTCTAAAACACCAAAAGCAATGGCAGCAAAAGCAAAAATTGACAAATGGGATCTAATTAAACTAAAGAGCTTCTGCACAGCAAAAGAAACTACCATCAGAGTGAACAGGCAACCTACAGAATGGGAGAAAATGTTTGCAATCTACTCATCTGACAAAGGGCTAATATCCAGAATCTACAAAGAACTCAAACAAATATACAAGAAAAAAACAAACAACCCCATCAAAAAGTGGGCAAAGGATATGAACAGACATTTCTCAAAAGAAGACATTCATACAGCCAATAGACACATGAAAAAATGCTCATCATCACTCGCCATCAGAGAAATGCAAATCAAAACCACAATGAGATACCATCTCACACCAGTTAGAATGGCAATCATTAAAAAGTCAGGAAACAACAGGTGTTGGAGAGGATGTGGAGAAATAGGAACACTTTTACACTGTTGGTGGGACTGTAAACTAGTTCAACCATTGTGGAAAACAGTAAGGCAATTCCTCAAGGATCTAGAACTAGATGTACCATATGACCCAGCCATCCCACTACTGGGTATATACTCAAAGGATTATAAAGTATATCTTATAAATACCCAGGCAACTATTAAAACACGAAGTGAGATAAATAAGAGAGGAAATGAAATGAAATTCTAAAAATAGTCCATCAAATCTAGAGAAGACAAAAAGGGGGAATAAACAAATAACAAATGAAACAACTAGATCATAGCTAGCAGGATGGTAGGTTTTCATCCAGTTATATTGATAACCATTTTAAATGTGAATGATCTAAACACAGCAGTTAAAAAACAGAGATTGTCAGGTTGAATGAAAAAAAGACTCAACAATATGCTGTCCACGTGACATTTATTTTAAATGTAAAGACATAGAAATATCAAAAGTAGAAGCGTAGAGAGTGATGGATCATGCCAACACAAGCCACAGAAAGCTGGAGTGGCTGTAATAATTCCATACGATGCAGAGTGTAGAACAAGGAATATTATCAGCAATGGTGATATTACATAATTATAAAAGAATCAAGTCTCCCAGAGGGGACAATACTAGCAACACAGCTTTAAAATATGTGAAGCGAAAACTGATTTATCTGAAAGTGACAGCAAGATTTACAGTTACAGCTGGAGGCTTGAACACTTCTCTCTCAGCAACTGGTTTAACAAGAAGGCAAAAATAAGTACAGATAATGATAACCTAAACAGCGTCATTGGCCATTTTGACATAATTGACACCTAGAGAACACTCCGACAACAATAACAAAATACCCTTCTTCACAACTGCAAATGAAATATCCACCTAGAGAGACTGTATTCTGGGCCTTAAAATGCATCTTAATACATTTAAAAGCATAAAAATCATACAAAGTATATTTTCAAATATCAAATTAAACTAGAAAATAAATAACAAAGATATCTGAATATCTCTAAATATTTGGAAACTAATAATATACTTCTCCATAAAACATGGATAAAATGGAGTTATCTGAGAAATTAAAATTTTTTGAACTGAATGACAATAAAAATACAGCATAATAAATAATAAAAAATAATAAAAATGTATGGGATGCAGTTAAAGCAGTGCTAAAAGGACAATCTATACTACTAGATGCTTATGTTAGAAAAAAACATTTGATTCAATAACCTAAGGTTTCACTATCAGAGAAGGAATTTCCTCACTCAGGACCCTCCATGGTGCCACCTCCATTCTCATTCAGGACCCTCCATGAGTGTCTCCTCTGTCTACCCTCAGGACCCTCCATGAATGTCCTCGCCATCCACACTCCCCACTCTTAGACCCAGACTGTTTCAGGGTTGGACACTGAGCTGTGGTCCCTGAGCCTGGCTCTTCTCTGAGCTTCTCTTGGGCACCTCTCTCTCAGACTAGGCTTAGCTCCAACACGAGTTCCCAGAGCCCTTCCTGTTCACTGTCTGGTGTCTCACACTCACACCTGCCCACACGCACACTGACTCACTCACACTCAAACTCACATCCACACTCATACAGTTCACTGCTTTCCTCACACCCTTCTGCAGTCAGGCAGCCACAGGCACTTTCCCACACAGCCTCACACACTCATGCTCCCAGACACGTTCATAGGTACACACAGACTCATTGACACACTGGCCCACTCAATGCTGTGCACACCTGCTCTCAGGCACACATTCACACACTCATCCACACGGAGACACTCCTGTGCAGGTGCACACGTGACACGCCCCCACTCACCCCTCCCTTCCAGCACCCCGTGTTCCCTGTCTCAGGGCTCACCCTTCATGAGCACACGTGGAAGTTGCTAATGCAGGGCGGATGCCGAGACAGGGAGCCTGCATGAACAGGTTCACAGCATTTGTTGTTTATGTGGCTGTTGCTTGTCCTTCACTGAGGTCCAGCATTTGGAGGGCAGGGACTCCGTCTCTGGGGCATCCCTTTATTCCAGGACACGGCAAGTACCTGCCACATCGAGGAACTCAGTAAAGATTTCTTTTTTAATAAGAGAGGAAGGAAGCACAGGATATAGGATAGAAAAGCAAAAGAAGACGGCAAGGAAGGACGGGTGCTGAAGAAGACAGAGAGATGGACCCTGTTGAGCCTGCGAGATCTCGGTGGGAGCTGTTCTGGGCGTGGTTGTTCTCTGATACAGTCTAATTTCGATATGGCCTTGCTGTGGCATCCTATGGGACCACAGCTTCCCCATCACGCTGCCTTACTAAGATGGAACTCCACAACCGTGATTTAATAGACAGAAGCTGCATCTGCTCCCCACAAGTTACTAGCCCACACTGGCACTCCTCAGAGTTAAGAATGTGTTTCCATGGTGACCTTCTGGTAATTAACTTTTTGGAAGGTGTCCAAGACAGACCAGCCTCCTCCAGAATTCAGCACCACCTGGGGTCCTTCCAGCCCAGGGCTACTCTTTCTGGAAAATCAACTTGTACATCCCAGCCGTGGGAATGGTCGCCTGATTTCCTTTATGTCTTTTGAGGGGCTCACTGTCTCCTAGACCAAGGTTGTGTACTTCCTTCTTTTACCTTGTTTATGCAGCAGGACTCCAGATCCAACTAGTCTCCTGTGAGCTTTATCAATAGACTAGGGTTTATTGTAAGAAACTGGGAAGAGACCCAAAGAAAGGGGTGGGATGGGCTAGTTTCTAGCCACTTTCATGATTGGTGTGGTTTGGAAAATGACAAACAATTCCTTTCTGGCATGCTGTGAACAGGAAAGTGAGAGCGTGGTAGAGTACAGAAGACGTATTTCTTAACATATCATATGTTCTTTGATGGGTGTTTTTGGCCAACATTTTGAATGTCTTTGTTTAGTTTCTTTATGCTTGAGGCAAAACACTTAACAAGAGACAATGATAGCGCATTGTTGAAACAATGGTGATACATTTTAAATAGGCATGATTATCCTGTGGCCTGAAAAGAGACCTGCACACAATTAATATTGAAATTTGGCAAATGCATGATCGGAAGAAACATGTAATTTCTTCAGTAAGGAAACTTTAGGAACGCACCCTTATGGAGCACTGTACACAACGTCTTCTGGAGGGAAAATGAAATCCCATTGCCGATCAACAGCATGAGTGCAGGGCTTGGAAAACACCCACGGGTCCAAATCAACTGCTGCTTCTCCCCTTTCTACGCGCAGTTCCAGCATGACGCTGAAAATGGTTCAGAGATTCTGCTGGGAATGTGTGTGCTCGAGGAAACAGGCCTCTTTGCAGCGAAGAGACTGGCAAGCTGTTCAGAGTTCTATGCACCGTGAGCTAAGCAGATCCAGTTCCCCGGAAGATCTGGTACAGACTGTTTTTATCTGGAGAGAAACCTGGGCTGAAACCTAGGGTGCTGAGCAAGTTTACTAGCATAAAGGGAGCAGCGGGAAAAATTTGAAGATATTGGCTCAGGGTGAGCAAATGCGAGCTCTGTGCACTTGGAGGGAGGTGCTCTGCACAGCCCAAGGGTGTGGAAGTTAGCTCTCTGGTCTTGGAGTTAGACTGTCTTGCTCCATCCCTCAAGTCTGCCAATGACTTGTTTTGAACCTTCACCAGTTTCACAGGCTTTCAGAGCCCGGTCTCCGTGTTCCTGCAGCACAGATCTCCACCTCCTAGGGTTGAAGATGACCTGAGAACAGCAAAGTGTCTAGCATGTAGTTGGGCACTCAGTCCACAGCAGCTCAGACCCCCTATAGCAGCCTTGGTGCCTAGATTCTCAGATTCCCATCCAGCAGCGAGGCCCTCAAGGAATGACGCAAAAATGAAGCGAATGCCGCACCTTCAGTCAACATGGCATGCATGGAGCGGGATTTAACTTCCCATTATTGAATTAAAAAGAAATGGCCCAGCAGTTCCAACTCCCTGGGATCCTGTTCCTGAATCCCAGTCCAACTGCAACTCAGGTACCCAAGAAAAAGGCTTTCAGCATTTAAACTTGGACTTAAAAGCCTGTAAGAAAATTAGTGTTCCTGAATCTGCTGTTTCATCAGGAGGATGAGGGGGGATCACGGGGATCACCCCAGCATGGCAGCTCTGAATCCTCCCAGCACATGGTCAGGGCGTATGGATCACAGGACGAGCTACGACTGCCACGTCTGCAGCCTCGAGCTCACCCCAGGTGCGTCCTGCCCTCCCCTGGTCCTCTCCCCACTATAGAAGTTACTCCAAAAGGCAACTTCCTCCTCCCACCCCCATTAAAAGCAGCTGTTTTATTTCTGATTGACTCTTTTTTGAGCAAATGCTCCAGAATCAAGTCACTTGAAGGGTAATTGTTTCTGAAAAATATCTTGTTTTTGCATCTGTGCAGCTGTGGTTATTCAGTCGCTGGAACACCATCTATTGAGTGGCATAGTTATTGCTGACTTTTTCCCCTCCTTTTATTCTGGTTAGACATGGTTTGGTTCCCTTAGTTTGGGGATGGGTTGTGTTCTTTAGGTTTGTGCATTATTTTTTGCTGTATTGTATTCCTAATATAGGGAATAATGAATTTCTATTGTAAACACTAAATAATTTTAAAATTAAATCTCTCACTGAAAACATCTTACACATTTGACATGAGTCCATTAACTGACAAGATCTGTGTTTTAAGGAAAAATGAGTCATCTCGGTTGTCCAAAGAGCAACTTTAGAAACCCTGGAACCACGGGTCAGTCAGTTACAGGAAACCCTCTTTAGGGAATAGTTGTCATACTCATGTACATGTTTAACGTGTAAGCAGAAACATCCGGGAGGCATTCATTGTCCTCTTGCAATTGTCTAGGAACACAGGTTCCATGATCTCACCTGAGTCATGATGACCTTCGGGCGTCTCTCTGAGTCTTCTCACTGGTAAAGCATCCTTGTAGGAAAACAGCACCCTCTGCAGGACAGGGTCCCCCCAGGAAGCCAGGGCACTTGTCCTAGCACTATCAGGGGCCTAGCATGAGACGCGGGGCTTGGGAATGGAGTGGGAAGTAGGTACCAGGGAGGCCCAGGTGTGAAAGCCTTGTCCACCTCACCGAGTACCCTTTGACTCCAGAACACCAGCGTGGGGGGGGGTTATTTTGGAGGCAACAAACCACTAGCTCCCCAGTCACAGTCCCATCTTAGAGAACATGTCCCGCCCAACCCCATCAGGGCCACCACATAGCACTGAGCCCTCACTCCCCACCGGGAGGAGCAGGGCCAGCAGGTAGAAAGGAGCAGTCTGTGGGTAAAAGGGTAAGAGCTGGCGCTTGGGAGGTCATCAATGCAGGCAGAGGGAGAAACAGCAGGAGAGCAGGAAGGAAGGAGGGGAGTCTGGGAGCCAAAGGAAATGGCCCCATTTCCCAGCCTCTGGCTCCTGCTCAGAGTCTGATCCAGCTCCACAGAGCTCACACAGCCCTCATCCTACTGCACTGTAACTGCTTAGCTATGTGTCTGCCTCTAAATTATAAGCTTCACAAAGTCCAGCATCTGTGTCTGCCTTGTTCATGCTTATGCCCAGAACATAGCTCCAGGGCTGGCACAAAGTGACTTTGTGCCAAGTGGCTTTCTACTATAGAGGAAGAAGGAGAGAGCTTTCAGTTAAGAGGGAAACAGGCCAGGTCATTGGCAAGGGTATTGGAGGGCAGGCGAGCCCAAAACTGGGACTTAGCCTGGGAAGGTTCTTGGCTTTGCCCAGGAAAGAATTCAAGAGCAAGCTGGTGGTAGAAGAAAACAGCTTCGTTGAGGCAGAGCGTTACAGCTCAGTGATTGCCCCTGCAGAGCAGGGCCGTGTCCTAGGCAGTGTGTGCAGAGCAGCAACTCTGGGGCAGTTCAGCAGCCATATTATACCCACTTTTAATGACATGCAAAGTAAGGAAACGGTTATTCAGAATTTCCTGGCAAAAGAGGTGGTAACTTCCAGGTCATTGCCATGGAACGGGGCAGCAACTTCTGGGTGTTGCCATGGCAATGGTAAACTGACATGGCACTGGTCGGTAGTCTTACGGAGAGGTGCTTTCCCCTCTCCCCTGTTTCAGCCTTCAATCTGCTCCAGAGTTTGAACCCTACTTCCTACCTCCAAGGGACCCCAGGGTGGAGGTCACAGCATATGTAAGAATTTTAATCACAATTACAGTTAAACATTCAGGTAAACATATTAGAAGGCAAAAATATTTCCTTTTTCTTTTTCTTTTTTTCTTTTCTTTTTTTTTTTTTTGAGACGGAGTCTTGCTCTGTGGCCCAGGCTGGACTGCAGTGGCCGGATCTCAGCTCACTGCAAGCTCCGCCTCCTGGGTTCACGCCATTCTCCTGCCTCAGCCTCCCGAGTAGCTAGGACTACAGGCGCCCGCCATCTCGCCCGGCTAGTTTTCTGTATTTTTTAGTAGAGACAGGGTTTCACCGTGTTAGCCAGGATGGTCTCGATCTCCTGACCTCGTGATCCGCCCGTCTCGGCCTCCCAAAGTGCTGGGATTACAGGCTTGAGCCACCGTGCCCGGCCAATATTTCCTTTTTCAACATTAGGATACAGTTTGTTTGAAAGGTCTAGTAATGCAATGGTTACATCGCAAACTCATGCTTTAAATACTAAGTACCTTCTGCATCTCTGTCAGTAAAGGAGCCACGAAGATTCCCATGGGACAGCCTGGTACATATTCCAGGCCCCTAGGTTTTTATCTTAAATATTAGTCTACAATAACATGAGTCAGAGCTCCTCAGGGAGAAATTGATTTGATGTCCTGGGGAGAGGAAAGTAGAGATGGTTCTGGTACATCTTATTGCCAGAAAGCAATAATTCTTTCCAAAATCTTTGGGAATCATATCAAAAGGACAAAAAAGCTAGCCCAAGAGGCTCCCAGTGGACATATTATGCCAATGTAACCATCATCAAGAGAGTGATAATTATGGGTAATTAGGACTAGTCATTTCCTTTGAAACCACAGGTCCATAATGCTGCTCAAAATGGGAAAAGCTATTATAAAGTTTGCAAAGCCATCTGTGAAAGGTTGATGAGGAATTGGAGATGTGTCAGTGCCAGATTATAACTCCGTGGATTACTTGTGGGTCAGTAGGAGAAAATATAATTATAAAGCAGAGGGATCTAACTGTGCTCACCACAACCCAGTGACAAAACAACATCACTCATGGTGAAGCAGCCAGACATGTGTGTCAGGATGTGACACACATGATGTACAAAGCTGGCGTCATCGTCAAAGTAGACACCAAAACATGTTTACCTGAACCAAGTGAGGCCCCTCGACCTAACATCCAGCCTGCAGGAAATACTGTGGGTAGAAGGGCTGACTGTCACAAGGCCTGATCAGACTCACGCAGAACATGGGGCCTCCTACAGGATGGCAGCTCAGCTCTTCATCCAATCACAGTGATGGCAGCAACCTGCAGGGCAGGACCCTTCTAAGTGAAAAGAGACATAATCTGTAGAGAAGCCAACTAGACAAAGGAGAAATGGTAAGGCGGCTGCAGCAAAACGTCAACACTTGTCCTTATTTCCTCATCTACAAAACGGGGGTGGCATCAACAGCACTCACCTTATAAGATTATAAAGATTAAACGTAAAATGTTTAGAGCATTGTACATCATCAAGTAATGGTTCCAAAATCTGTTAGCCTGTGCTGGTGAGTATTCTTTCCATGCATGAAATTCTCTCAGACATTTAAAAACCTAGACTCAGACCAGTGAATACCGTTTGGAGACAATGCCCCTCCCCGCCCCAACACCAACCCACCGCAAAAAAATAAATAAATAAAAAGATGAGAATGAGGATGGTATATTGAAAGCACAACAGAGAGAATAGCGACCTTCTTTTTACAAATCCAGTAAACAGAACCTTTCCAGGAGTGCATATGGTGAAAAGTCAGGTGTAATTGCATTTCATACTTGGTAAATTGTTATTTATAAGAGAAAATGCAAAAGTGAGTTTCTGTATCCGTTAACTATTGCTGTGTAACAAACCACTCCAGCATAAGTGGCTCAAGGCAATAATCAGTTATGATCATTCACAAGACTTGGGTTTCCTGGCAGGTTCTAGGCTGGTCTGGGCTGGGTTTGCTACAGTCTATGGGGGCGGCTGCTCTAGGAGGGCCTTGCCCGGAGTGGTCTCCTCCATGTTGTCTCTCATCACCCAGCAAGATTGGAACTGGTACATCATCACTCCTTCCACCACCTTTTTTTTTTTTTTAGAAAGAGTCTTACTCTGTCGCCCAGGCTGGAGTGCAGTGGCACCATCTCGGCTCACTGCAACCTCCACCTCCTGGGTTCAAGCGATTCTCCTGCCTCAGCCTCCCAAGTAGCTGGGGTTACAGGTGCCCGCCACCACGCCCAGCTAATTTTTGTATTTTTAGTAGAGACAGCATTTGGTCATGTTGGCCAGGCTGGTCTTGAACTCCTGACCTCAGGTGATCCACCCACCTCAGCCTCCCAAAGTGCTTGGATTACAGGCGTGAGCCACTGCGCCCAGCCCCTTCCTCCACTTCTGTTGGTCACAGAGCAACCCAGATTCAAGGGAAAGGGAAACAGACTTTATCTCTAGATGGGTTGGGCTCTAGAGTCATATTGCAAAAGGCACCAATAAAAGCGCAGGGGAGGACTGGGGCAGCTGCCGTCAATCAACCACAGACCATCTGGGCTGCACTGACATAACCAGACATGCAGATGAAGAGGACTTTCTTGTAACGCACAGAGTTATTTTCATAGCTGGGTTTTTCTGTGTGTCTTTGGAAGAGTACCTACAAGGCAGCTGGTAAAATGGACCTGTTCCTTAATGGTAGCATGAAAACACAGTGACTAACGAAGAATAACAGTCATTCAGAGGGCAGCCCGTGTTCTGCCCTGATGACTACGCGTGGTTTCATTTCATCTCCATGCCATCTCCTCCACATACATTCCATTCTCTTCGTGTGAAGTCAAGGAAGTTTAAGCACCGAGAATTTTAATATTTTGTCCAAGGTCAGTTAGCTGCTGAATGGTGGCACTAGGACTACGACTCTCCCATTCATTAGTAATATACGTACATGCTACAGCCTCCCTGAGTGGAAAGTTTATAGACCACGGGTCCTAAACATCAGAGAACCAATGATAATTTTTGATGAGCTTTTCAGTGGACACACACTGAATAAAATAAAACAATGTAGGAATTATTTTTAAGTGCTAATTCTATCTACCTATTGATATACTTTATTTATTGACTTACTTATTGATCAGTTTATCCTGGAATTTGTCCTTCCTAATTTTGGGGGTGCTGAACTAAACTTTTCCTTAGGCAGCAGTGGGAGAAGGAGAGAGCGGTTGCACGTTTGCTGCCATTACCATTGTGAGTTATTGTTGGCTTGAGTCCTGGTGTTTGTAATGTTCTCACCCGGAAGAAAAAAAAATAAAATGTTAGTAATATCTACAACCTCTATGAGATATTTGACATGTGCCTCCCCACCTGCCTGATCATACTCCCTTCCCAGAACTCTGGGTTTCTGGAAGCATCCGTGTGGTGGCCAGGTACCTGACCCCACCTGAGGCCCCAGCAGAGAAGCAGTGAACCTGGCTAAACCCACCTATGAGCTCCAGCACCCTGGCCATAGGATTCGGGTCAGATATTGAGCCAGTTCACATCAAATTAAACTGAGGGTATTCCAGGACGACAGGGGCAGAGAGGAAAGTCTCCCCAGGAGATGCAGTCGTCATGGGATCCTGAGGGCAGATGGCTTTGCAATGAAGCTGACCCTCGAAAGCAGAGTAGAGATAGAAACCAAATCAGCCCTCAGTATCTCTCTAGAGGCCCCTCACATCAGCCATTAGCTCAGGATCCTCAGGTGTAGGAGCCAATATATGCCACTGATTGTTTAAACCAGAGTGAACCTGGTTTTCAGTCTGTGAAGAGTAACCAAGGAGTCAAATACGCAATTTGGGACCCCCTAGGGAAGTTCATCCTCCCTTCTTCCTGGTCACTGAGGAAAATAAGACCCTGAGTCTCCTGTCGTTCTAATAAAAACACATCTAATTTAATCGAAGCTAGGCCACCTGGGCCTTTAAAAGTCATTTCGTGGCTTCGCTGCTACTTTCTTCTCCTTAATCACCTTTACCTAGATAGAGTGGGAACCAAGTCGGGGGTGCAGCCATTTTGGCACGCGATGGGGTTGTACTGTTTGCCACGGAGCCTTCCTTTTATTTTGACTACAGGCAGACCTCCCATCTTATGCAATTCTCCAGGGACATGTCTCGCATCTCAATCTCTAAGTTATAAAAGCATACAGTTCTAACCCCCATTGACTCCGGTTCTCAAGATGTTGCTTCAGTTCTTGAATCTCAAAATCACTGGCAAAAAGTGACACCTCGTCTGGAATGGAGCTGATCTGCAGGGCTGGTGGTAGCCGTAATAATCCTGCTCACGTCTGTGCTGAGGTCCACTGGACTTCCATGAGAATCCTCAGTGGAAATCATGGCACTGCATACCTCAGTAACAAGAGGCTTTATCTGCTAAAGAGGAGTCAGAGATGGCTGCTTTCCTGTTATTTCATCCATCTCCGAAGATATGTCCAGGTGGGTGATGACAAATACGTGGCAACAGGACAGGCAAGCCGGCACTCAAACTTTGCCTGCATCGGTTACTTCACATACCTTTTCTCCTTGTCTTGGAGCACCCTGTTCAGTGCTCCTCAAAAGCTGAGTTTTTGACAAAGATTTCTTTCTACAACCTCCACAGTATTCCAGGGACTGAGACATACATGTCAAATATTTTAAGTCGTTTACAAAAGTATTGAAATTTCCTAATGCTAAATGAGCAGACTGAGGCTGTGAACGGCAAAATTACCCATTGCATGCAGCAATTCAGAGGTTGTCTGTCACCCATACGAGACACCGTGGAGGGGAGGACTGGATGACTTAGCTACTCAATAAATGCATCCAAAAATACCACTTAGAACTTAGTATTTATTTTCCATGGAAAAGAATCACGGCACTGTTTCCTGCTGGGAAATTTACTATGCCTTTATTCTGTTTAACCAATAATACCTTATGGGCTCTTGAAAATTATATTCACTTAAAGATCAGGCAGTCATTTTCATTTGTCCTGATAGAAAAGCACAGATTGCAACTGCGTCGACAGCACCCAGGTTCAGTCAGTGTTTTGCTGGAATGACAGTGGCCACAACCAAACTCACTGTCACTCAAAACCACCTTTGTCTTGGCTGGTGCTAATATTTTGCTTGGGATATTCTTTTATATGGGAAGCCAGCCCCAGCCAGTCTTTACTCTTGCCCGAGGCCAAGGCCTCTTCTCCACGTCTATAGTCACGCCTTCCCAGAGCTCTGGCTTTCTGGAAGCATCCGTGCAGCGGCCAGGCACCTGACCCCGCCTGAGGCTCCAGCAGAGGAGCTGTGAACCTGGCTAAACCCACCTGTGAGTTCCAGCACCCTGGCCACAGGATTCGGGTCAGATGTGGAGCCAGTTCACATCAAATTAACCTGAGCGTGTTCCAGGAAGACAAGGGTGCCCTCTCTAGACCTCCATGGCAGGTGGACTAAGGGTGACCTTTAGAGCAGGGGTTGGGGCTTTCTGCTCTAAAGGATAAAGGGAGACCCATGGTCCATGGTGACACATAGAATGCTTAGTAAAATGGCATTCCTCTACCACTGGGGAAAAAAACCCAGGCCTTGGAGGAACATGGGCAATGCCGATGGCCTCTTTTGTTTCTGTAATGCACATACACTCAGTAATTTCCTGAGATAGTTTTTCAGGTTTCAAAACATCCATGCACTCCAGCTCTCTTCATCTGTTGCTGGAGAGCTCGTTCTCTCATTCTCTGGAACACAGAGCTGTGCTGCTCGTAGACACTCAGCAAACACTTGCCGAATGGATTTAAAGTGAATAATACAGGGAGAATTATCTTGTTAACTGAGCCTGCTGGTTTCAATCGCCATCACATACACACACAAAATGACAGACAGTGAAGCATGTTTGGAGAAGGATCTCTACTCAGTGCAGACCTTTGAAAACGACCTGGTGCTGGGGTGCCGCCCCAGACCAAAGAAGCTGGAACACCTGGGACTGACCTCCAGGCTTGGGTGCTTTCCAGAAACACCCTGGGTGGTTTCGCAAGCAATCAAGGTCACACGGGTGGTTCCAGGGTTAATTTTGGTGCAACAAGTATGAGTGTCAGATAACAATGCACTTTATTCAATACTTTGACTACCCAAGGAGAAGGCCTCAGTTCACCGTCAGTGAGTCTTCCATCTCTTTACCTCTTGTTCATGTGCCTTTTAATATATGGACCACAAGTTCAGAGCCTGGGCAGATAATGGCATCATTTTCAAATTTCATAATGCTTTTTCTGGTACACTCAAGCTCCCAGTACCTGCCAGAGACATAAAGTTGAAAGAGGCAGAGACTCCAGCCTTTGCTGTCTGTCTCCAAAGATCTCATACACGTCTCTACAAAAGTGAAAGAGTGATACAGTAATATCACTTACAAGGGGCTATGACCATGATCTAGCCCGAAGAAGTGAGGGAGGTGTTCATAAAAGGGACTGAGCAGAGTCTTGATGACAGAATCATGTGGGGCAAGGAGTATATCTTTCAAGCAGAAAGATCAAAAAAGAGTTCTAAAGCTGTTGGGGAAAGGGCCACTTGGCAGAGCTGGAATGCGCAGCAGAGGGATGAGTCCCAGCAGGAGGCGAGATGCACGCGTCCCCTGAAGGAGGCCATGAAAGGGGTACCTGTGTGACACGTCACCACTGTGACATTTACCCAGAGGGCAAGTGGTGCCTGGAGAAGATTGGATGAAAAGGTGCCGCATTCCTCAGGTTTCTGCAGAGATGCAGAACCAATGGGAGTGTGTAGAACCAGAAAAAAGAGATTTCTTATAAAGAATTGACTCACACAATTAGGAAGAATGGCAAGCCCAAGTCTGCGGTTTGGGACAGCAATCTGGGGACACAGGAGAGCTGAGGGTGCGGATGAAGTAAAAGGAACAGTCATCTGCTGGAGAATTGTTCTCTTCCTGGGGGACCCTCAGTCCTTTTGTTCTATTCGTGCCTTCAACTGATAGGACGAGGCCCACCACATTATAATATAAGGCATTCTGCTTTTCTCTACCAACTAAAAATATTAATCTCATCAAAAAGCACCCTTGTAGAAACATACAGAATAATGTCTGACCAAATATCTGGGCACCTCATGGCCCAGTTGATACATAAAATTAAACATCTTGAGTCCACCCCTTGCCAACTTGGCACCTATATATGTGTCTAAATAAAGACAATAACAAGGCCATACTTTTGCCCAGCGTGGTACAACTATTCGTGCCCGTCTGGATATGCACTAACCCTTTCCCTAGTAGAGGAAGTTAAGTCCTTGAGTGATGTTCGTGCTTTTCCTTGATATCCCATAACTAAAGAACTGTGATGTAAACTTAACAATACTTAAATACTATGATATAAAGTCAGTATATCTTATGTCACATGACTAGGAGATACAAGAGGAAAGAAAATAAAGATGTATACACACATACAAACATGTCATAACAAAATAGTAAAGAAATACATCAACTGCAGGCCGGGAGCAGTGGCTCATGCCTGTAATCCCAGCACTTTGGGAGGCCAAGGCAGGTGGATCACAAGGTCAGGGGTTCAAGACCAGCCTGGCCAAAATGGTAAAACCCCATCTCTGCTAAAAATGCAAAAATTAGCCGGGCATGGTGGTGTGCACCTGTAGTCCCAGCTACTCAGGAGGCTGAGGCAGGAGAATCACTTGAACCCGGGAGGCAGAGGTTGCAGTGAGCCGAGATCACACCACTGCACTCCAGCCTGGGCAACAGAGCGAGATTCCATCTCAAAAAAAAAAAAGAAGAAGAAGAAATACGTCGACTGCAGTCATTGTTTCTGTGACGGTCCCGCAGTTGTAGCCAGTATCTGTCACTTCCTCTTCCCCTGCCTGCCCTGTATTCCCTTTGCCTTCAGCAAGTGCCTCTGCTGGTTGTGATTCTTTGCCTGGTGGTTGATCCAAGTCTTCATTCCTGAAGGGTCTGGGCTATTTGCAGTCCTGCCTGGAATGAGTTGTTTTCGTTTTCCACTGGCCTTCATCACAGGGTTTGGTAATACTGAGAGACTCCCTAAGGAAGTTTCTGTATTGCAGACATACACTTCCTTACCTCCATTGTGGCATCCTTGGAAGCCAGGATCAATCACCCCAGCCAGCACTGTAAGCCCCTCCTTTGTCTATTGATTCAAAGGAATTTGAGGAGTCCTCAGTGGCTGGGCAGCAGTTTTCACCTCCGGTTCAACAGAATCGTCATTGGTTATTACATTGGGGATTACATTGCAATATGAGATTTCGATGAGGACACACATCCAAACTATACCAGCATTCCCTCTAGAACCAAAACTTCTAAGCCAACAGAGCATAACGTTGCAGGAATGAGAACTTAAAATATTGCTAGAGGGTCGCTAGGGGTAACTGTGAGGAGTGCCACTTCCACTTCCACCCCTCGATTCCTGGACCCGTGAGTCCTGGTTGTCTGAGAAACAGCACTATGCATTGCACATGGATTCAGAGCATACACAGCCTTCTAGGAGCCTTCCCCATCCCTGCAGTGTTGTCACCCAGTTGGTGCTGTAACTGAGTCTTCAATGGGCCATCCCACTGTTCTATCAAGCCAGCTGTTTCAGGATGGTGGGAAACAGGGTCAGACCCATGATTTCCACGAGCATGGGCCCGTTGCTGCACTTCACGCTTCATTTCCTGTAAAGGAGTTCCACGGTCAGAAGCACTGCTGGGTGGATATCATGACTGCGGGGAAGACGTTCTGTGCTTCTGCAGATGGTCGTTTTGGCAGCAGGGAAGGTAAGGAAGGCAATCCATATCCAGAGTATCTATCCCAGTAAGCACAAAACTGTGCCTCCCAGCATGGAAACGCTTCAGTGTAATCATCCTGCACCAGGAAGCTGACTCACCCCCTGGGGAATGGTGCCATAGTGGGGAATCAGTGTTGGCCTGTGCTCCTGGCGGATTAGACACTCAGAGGTGGCTGTAGCCAGGTCAGCCTTGGTGCATGGAAGTCCATGTTGCTGATTCCAGGAATAACTTCCATCCCTGCCACCATGGTCACCTAGATCATGAGGCCATTCATGGCTGGGGAAAGAGGCTGCCTGGTGTCCACAAAAAGGGTCATCCTATCCACTTGATTATCTAAATCCTCTTCTGCTGAGGTCACCATTTGAGGAGAATTCACATGGGACACAAATATCTTCATTGTTTTTAATCATTCAGAAGGGTTTATGCACATACCACTATTCTAAGTTTTCTTATCACCAATTTTCTAATCAAGTTCCTTCTAAGTTATTGAGCTTCCAGCCAAACCAATGGCCGTAGCCCATTAATCAGTATATCATCACATTTCTGGCCATTTCTCCTTCCAAGCAAAGTGAACAACCAGGTGCACTGCTCAAAGTTCTGCCCACTGGTAGGATTTCCCTTCACCACTGTTCCTCATAATGTCTCAGAAAGGGGCTGAGCGCTGCAGCTGTCCATTTTCAGGTGGTGCCTGCATATCCTCTAGAACCACCTGTAAACCAGGCTTCTCTTCCCATGTCAGCTGAGCATAGGAAACTTCCATGAGGCCATAGGCGCAGGCCGGGAGACAGAAGGCAGGGCAGCAGCAGTGGGATCATGGTCATTTAGGCCACTTACTCATGTAACTTGTACCTTCAGGAACTGCTCAGGCAGACCGCATGTCTACCACCTCTGTTTGATGATGGAGTGATCCTGGGAACACTCATGTACAACAAGGTGAGTCAGATAACACCCAGTTCATGACAGGAAGCTCAGATGACATGGCAACGTGGTGGCCCATGGTAAAGCACTCAGTCTCTACTAAGGCCCCATTGCAGGCCAAGAGCTGTTTCTCAAAAGGTTGTCTGCAAATAATGACAGGGCTTTTCTCCAGAATCCTCAGGGCTTGTGACGTGATTCACCTATAGGGGCCTGCAAAATGCTGTGAATAGCCTGTCTGTCCACCACTCACATCTCAGGTACCAGTGCATCTGGGCTTCCTGCGCCCCACATGGTGGAGTAGCTTGCACAGCAGACTGGGCCTGCTTCAGAGCCTTCTCCTGCTCTGGGCCCTACTCAAAACCAGCAACTTTTCAGGTCACTTGAGCAATGAGCGAGACTAACACACCCAAGTGAGGAATATGTCCCCTCCAAAATCCAAAGACACCCTCGAGGCATTGTGCCTTTTTTTTGATCGTCAGAGGGGCCAGAGCAACAACTTGTCCAACACCTTTGGAAGGAAATCCCAGCATGTCCCTCACCACTATACACTTAGAAATTCCACTGAGGTACATGTTCCCTGAATTTTAATCAGGTTTATTTCCCAAGCCCTGGCACATAAACGTCTTATCGATGAGTCTAGAGTGGTTGACACCTTCAAGCTCACTAGGTCCAAATGGTTATGAGACACTGAAGCTGGGAACTCAATCCCTGAGTTCATCCTTGTCTTGCCCACCTTGTCTAGTGACATTAGGACAACCAGTCGATCTCAGCATTATTTGTTAGTTTGGCAAAAATGTTCAGAAGCATCAGAAGCACCATCATTCAGACCTTTTTTCTCAGACGTGTTTGATGAGGCATATTCAGTGGTTGTAAAATTATGTGTATCTCTACTGCTCAGTCATGCCATGGCCTGCCTGTGCCTCCTTTACTACTAGAGTTGGAGTGATTCGTGTCTTTACATCTAATCAGGTTAGAAAATAAATGTCAGAAAACCCAAAAACAACTTAGAAAATATACCCTTAGGATTCTGTTCCTCTAGAAATACTTTCAGTACTGCAATCTGTATTAGCTGGAGTTTTCCAGAGAAACAGAACCAATAGGGTGTATGTTTTTATAGATGGAGATTTATTACAAGGAACTGGCTCAAGTGACTAAGTAGGCTGCAAGTTCAAAGGCAAGTCTGGAGAATCATTCTCTTCCTGGGGGACTGTCAGTCTCTTTACGCTATGCGGGCCTTCAACTGATTGGATGAGGCCCACCACATTATGGAGGACAACGTGCTTTACTCTACTAATTAAAATGTTAATCTCATCCAAAAACCCCCTCGCAGAAACACCCAGGATGATATTTGACCAAATATCTGGAGGCATGGTGTGGTCCAATCAAGTTGCCACACATAATTAACCATCACAGGGGTGTCCTGTTCTGGCTTTCATTTCAACAAGATCGTTCTGGATGCTAATTGGAGAACAGAAGGTTTTCACTTTTGCAAGAACATTCTGGGGGTTGGTGGAGAACAGATTGATAAAGAGACTTACAGGCAGACTTAAAAAAAGAATATTTGTCATGTAAGCATAAGGTATAAAGAATCACAGAACAATGAGTGCCTCAGGCCCCAACAACAGATCAGGAAAAACAATAACTGTTAACCTTGAAGACACTGCAGACGTCCTCCATTCTCTTCATCTTCCCTTTCATGGCACCCTGCGTCTTCCCGCTCCCTTCTCTGATTTGTGCCTGATTTGTGCCTACTGTTTCCTTGCATTTCTGTACAGTTTTGACACTTACATTTGTATCTCCAACAGTATATTCTCAACATTCCCGTAATTTCTTTAGCTTTGCACATTTTGAATATTACATAAATTGGGAAATACCATATTTATTTTTCTAAGGTTTGTTTTTGAACTCAGCGTCTTGGTCCTGGGCTGTACCTGCTTTGACTGTCTGAAGCCGTGCATCTCCATTTCAGTGCTGTCCAGCATCGTGTATGCACACCACCCCTGGTTTCTCCATTCCATCATCAATGGATGTGAGTTGTTTCCACTTGTTTTGTTTTGCTCGGACACCTAAGGATTCCAGAAACAGACTTGTCCATGCCTCCTGCCACTGCAAGTGGGGACAGTCTCTCTAGGATGAAGGTCTAGGTCTGGGAGTGGGATCGCGAGGCCAGGGGTATGTTCACCCCCAAAGCCAGTAAGTAAAATCACCTCCTCTTTCTTTCTCTTTCTCTTTCTCTCTCCTCTCCTCCCCTCTCCTCTCCTCTCCTCTCCTCTCCTCTCCTCTCCTCTCCTTTCCTTTCCTTTCCTTCTTTCTTGAGACGGAGTTTCGCTCTTGTTGCCCAGGCTGGAGTGCAGTGGCGCAATCTCAGCTCACTGCAACCTCTGCCTCCTGGGTTCAAACGATTCTCCTGCCTCAGCCTCTGGAGTAGCTGGGATTACAGGCATGCACCACCATGCCTGGCTAATTTTGTATTTTTAGTAGAGATGGGGTTTCTCCATGTTGGTCAGGCTGGTCTCGAACTCCCCATCTCAACCACCTTCTCTTCCAAAGCACTGGTGTTTGTTGACACTGCCTCCAGCGGCATTTCAGCTGTGCCACATCCTCACCGACACTCCAGCTTAAGAGTTTCATGTTGTTGGTAGAGTGTGTGTAAGTCTGATGGGTTTAAAAGGTGCTTCGTTTTGTTTTAATGTGTATTTCCCAGTAGCTCTCATGAATTTATGAGCGACTCAGAATTCCTCCTTTGGAAAGTCTTTTCAAGTTCTAGTGCCCACTTTTCATTCCATTATCTTGATCTTATTGAAAAATGTGTTATGGGAGTAATGTATATGTTTTGGAAACCTAACCTTTCAGCTCTCTGTACTGCAAATACCCTCTCCCACTTTGAGGCTGGTCTACTTGGCTTTATAATGGTGCTTCCCGGCACTTTTCACATCCTAGTCCACAGAAAAAATTCTATCATCCATATTTCAGTGTGCCTCCCTGGCACACACTGCATTCAGTAGTCATAGAACGTATATTCTATTCAGGTCACATAAAATATTTATGAAAATGCAAACATACTGAGCCGTAAGCAAATCTCAACAGATTTCAAAGGATAGGTATTATACAGATCGGATTATCTGACTTCAGTGCAATCAAAATGGAAATCAGTAATTTTCAAAGGTAACTAAAAATGTCATAATTTGTATATTTTTGAAAACATATTTGTAATTCACTTATGGGTCAAAAAATAAATCTTGATAAAAATTAGAAAATATTTAGGACTATACAGAGACAAGGATCCTGTTTGGCAAAACTTGTGGGATGCAGCTACAGTGACATCCTGAGGAAATTTCACAGCCGTAAATGCTTATCTTAGAAGAGAAGAAAGGTTGACAAGTAATGAGCTATATATCCGTATTATCTAAAAATTAAAGATACAACTAAAATTCAATAGAAGGAAGGAAGAAATAATACAAGTAAGAG
The DNA here is from genome assembly GCF_009764315.1 of Trachypithecus francoisi. Classification (NCBI taxonomy): domain Eukaryota; kingdom Metazoa; phylum Chordata; class Mammalia; order Primates; family Cercopithecidae; genus Trachypithecus; species Trachypithecus francoisi. Next base: position 57,047,964 of record NW_022681467.1, read on the forward strand.
CAGAAATTAATAAAATAAATAAAATAGAAAATTAGCATCTAACAGAAAGGATAAACAGGAGCAGAAATAAAAATACGTAAGAACACTTTGAAAGCAAACTAAACTGTCAATAATTGTGAGTAAATTTCCAGATTGGTAGTTAGAATTAATAGGAATGTTTATTAAGCTGTCTACAAAATACACACCTCTGCAACTTTTAAATTTTATTTTATTGCTTCATATGTTATTGGGGTACATGTGGTATTTGGTTACATGAGCAAGTTCTTTAGTGGTGATCTGTGAGATTTTGGTGCACCCATCACCCTAGCAGTATACACTGCACCCTATTTGTAATCTTTTATCCCTCACCCCCTCCCACCCTTCCCCCCAAGTCCCCAAAGTCTATTGCATCATTCTTATGCCTTTATGTCCTCATAGCTTCGCTCCCACATATCGGTGAGAACACATGATGTTTGGTTTTCCATTCCTGAGCTGCTTCACTTGGAGTAATAGTCTCCAGTCTCATCCAGGTCGCTGCAAATGCTGTTAGTTCACTCCTTTTTATGGCTGAGTAGTATTCCATTATACATATATGCACCACAGTTTCTTCATCCACTCATTGATTGATGGGCATTTGGGTTCATTCCACAATTTTGCAACTGTGAATTGTGCTGCTATAAACATGCATGCGCAAGTAGCTTTTTCAAATAATAATTATTTTTTCAACATACCAGTGGCAAACAGAAATGAAAGTTTAAAATATCCATTACAAAGCCACCAACATACTAAATACATAGGGATAAATCTAACGAAAGCTCTGCAACACTTCTGTGGGATAAAATATAAAATTTTATTGATGTAGTAAAAAATCAAATAACTGGAAAGATATGTCATATTAACGGATCTGAAAATTCAATATTTTAGAAACGTGTCAATTCTTTTCAAATTGATATATAGATTTAGTGCAATCCCAGCAATTCCAATCAACACCCTAATATTTTGTGTATGTGTTTGCATATGTGTAACTTGACAAGATCATTCATCCTAACATTTAAACCAACATGGAAAGGGACAAGAAGAACCAGTCTGATGTGGAAGGAGAACCAAGGGAGGCAGACTTTTTCTATCAAATAGCAGAACTATGATCATTAAAAAGCACCAAGAATAAGGCAGCAGACCACTGGGACAGAATAGAGCACTCAGAACCACTCCCAGACAGACCTGGACACCTCATTTGTGACCCAGCTGGCATGGCAGAGCAGCTGGCAGAGCAGAGTGTGGAGAGCATGATGCATTCAGTAAATGGTGCTGAAAAATTGGGGTTTCCTGCAAAAGAAAAATTCTAACTCAAACTCAGGTCGTATGCAATGACCGTTTCAATGTGGATTAAACAATAAAGTGAAAGGCACATCTGCAATCTTTAAAGACTAGGAAATTGTAAGGCTGGGCGTGGTGGCACACGCCTGTAATGTCAGCACTTTGGGAGGCTGAGACAGGTGGATCATCTGAGGTCAGGAGTTCAAGACCAGCCTGGCCAACAGGGTGAAACCCTGTCTCCACTAAAAATACAAAAATTAGCCGCATGTCGTGCCTGTAATCCCAGCTACTCAGGAGGCTGAAGCAAGAGAATTGACTAAACCTGGGAGGCAGAGGTTGCAGTGAGCCAAGATCACGCCACTGCACTCCAGCCTGGGTGACAGAGATAGACTCCGTCTCCGGGAAAAAGAAAAAAAAAGGCTGTAGAGAATACATGCAGTTGCTATTGAGAAGCCAATTACTGCTGCCTAATTGTCTAAGAGTTTAAACTACCTGCCTTTTCTTTCTAGTTGCTTTAAGATGGCCTCTTGTCTTTAGTTTTCTGCATTTCACTAAAACGCAGTTTAGTGCATTTTTACTAAATGCATTTTCTGCATTTTCACTAAAATATGTCTAAATGCAGCTTGTTTCTTTGTTATCTTGTTTAGGATTAACTGCACTTCCTGAATATGTGAATTGCTGTCTTCCATCAGTTCTGGAGAATTCTAACCACTGTATTTTCACATGCTGCCCCTGTCTATTACCTACTCCCCTATTCTGGCATTCTCAGTGGGTACATTGTATTTTTCAGTCCATGCCTCGTGTCAGTGTTCTTCTCATATTGTATCTTTCTGGCCTGCGTTTTGGATGATGTTCTCAGATACATATTTCAGTAAAATAATTCTCTTTTATCTGTGTGTAATCTACTGTTAAACCCATCTATTGCGTTTTCATTCTCATCCTTATCTTTGTGCGGTTTTTTTACACTTGTAATTGGCTCTTTTTATCATTTGCTTGATAGTTTTTGCTTGATAGTTTTATATTCTCTTGCACTTTTCTCATATTTTCAATTATTTATTTACTTAAACCAACTAAACATACCTATTTTACAGTTTGCACCGGATAATGCTAATATCAAACATTTCACATAGTTATTAAACCATCTGTTGTTTTCCGTAGCTCTTGTTCACGGTGCCTAGTTTTGCCGTGAGTTTATAATTTTTGCATGAGTTTGTATTTATTCGGAGCTTCATCTATGGGAATTCCCTGCCATCTGTATTGAAGGTGGCATTATCTCCTTTCGCTTCTGCAGGTTCCCCAGGACATTACCAGCCAGGACTACTTTAAACTAAATTCTCAGTTTGCAGTTTTACAGACTTGGTGGTAATGTAAATCCAGTCCATAAAGCTGATTCCTCAGATTATAAATTTTCAGGGTAGATTTTCCCTCTCAAATCTTCCTCAAGGTTTGAGACAGACAGTTGGTCATCCAGTCCCCAAGGGGTGGATTTATTTCCACTTTACCTTACAGTAAGTTTGTAGCCCTTTGGGGACCCAGCTTTACTTGGGAAGAGCTCCTGTTAGACTCACCACCTTGGACAGATGCTGAGCTTCTTCCTGTCTCTCCTCTGAGCCCCTGGAGGCTCAAGACGGAAGCTCAAATGTCCTGGGTTGTCAAATGCCCTCAAGGCAGAGCCAGCCTCTTCCTGTGCGTGTGACCTCCTTGGGTCCCCAGTAATAATCAGTTGCTGGCTTCCAAATGCAGCTTACTTTCTTGCTGGCACATCCTGCATTTTAATGTGTGTGTGTGCACTTGTGTGTGTGTGTGTGTGTGTGTGTGTGTGTGTGGTGTGTGTGTTTAACCTAGCATTTTTAGATGCTTTTGGTTGGGGGAGTTTTTACATCTAGCCCATATCATTCTGCCAGGAGGCATTCTTTCTAATAGCTGCATAAAATTCCGCATTATAAATGACCCACTTTTAAAATCATTGATGGACGGGTAGTCAGTTTGTTTCTGGACTGTTTTATTTGTTTTTGACACAAAAAAGAACTATAAGCACACATCTTTATGAGAATGTGCCCTCATTTCCATAGGATCAGTTCAAATATCAGGATAGTTGTGTAGTGATGTGGGCTGCGTGTAGATTCACACAGATTCACAAATACATCTGGAGTATTTGACAGTGGGTATGTCTGCCCCTTCTTTTCACACAACTTGTTAGTTTGAAAAGTTTCAGATCTACACGCTAGTTCCCAGGCAAGTATAATGAGCATACACCAAGACACACACACACATACACACAGAGATTCATCCATGTGGTTTTATGGTCTATTCTGTTTTATTGAACCATGTGAATGGTGCAGCCGTCAGGACACTTCATTACTAAATATATCAACATGTATGTCCTAAGAACAAAGACAGCTGCAACACTGTTTTCATACACAGGAGGCACAACAGTTATATCATTTTATGATCTAAAATAGATTAGAATAAAATACAATCAAACTTCTCCCATTGCCCCAGTAACACGTGTTACAATCTTTTTATTTTTTATTCTAGGAAAACCTCTAGGAGCAATTAAAGATGACAAATTGCCTTTAGTTGCAAGATTCCCTTAATTGCCTGTAATCCGGTGCAGTTCTCCTGACTTTATATTTTTTTATTTTTTGTCTTTCCTGGTATGGATCTTGTGATGAGTCCAGGGCAGTTATTTTGCAGACAATTCCTCAGGTGTGTTTCTCTGATCTCTTCCTGGTGAGGTGGTTCGGGGTAATCATTCTTGGTTGGAATTCTGTGCAGGACATGCCCCTTCGCAGTGCTCCCCTTAGAGAATGCATGAAGCTACCTTGTCCCCATTATTCATCATGTTAAGTTTGACCACTCAGTGAAGGTGGTTTCTGGCATTTTCTCTTTTATTAAGTGATATTTTGCCTTAGTGATTAATAATAAGTTATGGCGCTGGCCTTCGAGGCAGCATGGAGATCCTCTTCAACGTCATCTTCCACCCAGTGATTTCCACATCCATTGATGATCTTTGCCTGAATCACTCATTATGATGGTGGCTGTAAAGCAGTGATTTGCCATGTCTTCTATTCCTCTACATTTATTAGTTGGTGTTTCTTCTGTAAAAAAGAGCTTTCCCATATAGCCTAAGTTTTTTCAATGTTGGTCTGTTTCTTTGTCTGAGTGTGGACTCATGGTTTCCTTTCTCTTTTTTTCTTATTTGGTAACATATAACCTATTCCAAGAGCTTTTATTTTGATGCTAAAATTGCTCCAAGCCCTGGCCAGTGGGAGCCCCACTGAGCTGGCTCTGGTGTCCTTTTGTTCTGTCCCTACAACTTTAGACACTTCTTTATCTTTGTCATATCAAGATGGTCCCATTTCTTCATGCTCTGTCCTATTCCAGCCCTTGCACCCATGGGGTCCTGTGGAGCCCTGATTCCTTTTGGTGGGGAATGGTTTGTGGACCCCAGCACCTTGCCCCTTTGTGGAACTCTCTCCTCCTGGACTCTATGACTGGGCTCTCCCCGGCTCCACCCTGTACTTGTCTGATGAGGTTCTACTGGCCTCTTAGATAGTGGTCCTTGCCATGGTCCTTCCCTGGTGCCCCTACGATCCTCTTCCAGCTTCTGTCTCCTTGGGGGACTTCACCCCTGCAGTGGTTTCAGGAATCATTGACATGCTATCAACTCCCAAGCTGCTCTCTCCCATTCTAGACCATATCCTGACCTCCCGCTGTTCACAACTCCCTACTCCACCATCCCCTCAAAGCCCTGCAGACATTTCAAACTCCTTCACTTCACTTCCAGCTAAAGGCCTCACAACCCACCCTGTCTCCCACACTTAAACACATCACATCTTTCTCTGCCACCCAGTATCTCTAGTCACCACATTCTGCCAAATCTGCCCCAGAAATGTCTTGTGCACCGTGATACCCTCTCTAACACCACCATTGCTATGGAAACACCAACTCTCACTTAGATGACTGTCTCCCGTTCCAAACTCTTTGCCACTGGCCTGATCTGTTTTGCCAGAATTTCCTCCTCAGAAATGAATGAGATGGGATGTGGGTCATGGGTCCCTCAGACACTCTCCACGTCCTCCCCGGGAGTACCCTGACTTTCGTAGCCACACACTTTCACCTGGTCATCTGGCTGTGTCCTCTCTAAAGGGATACAAGCAAAAGGAATCATGTGGGACTTCGAGGAGAGCTGAAAGGCTCGACTGAACACCCCTTTGCGCCTTCCTTCTTTCTTCCAGCCTAGGCTGTGATCCAGCAGTCCCCTCAGACCATGTGCTGAGCCTGAAGATTGCAGCCATGTGCTGGAGGCAAGGACAGAAAAGGAGCTGGAACCTCAGATGACACTTTGGAACTACTATTTTCTGCCATGTCCTGGATGCTTCTTCCACCTGGGGGATATCAACATTAATCTTATTTAAGCCACTGCTTGGGGTGGGGAAGGGTGGGCCTCTTGTCAGCAGCCACCCCTAACCCCAGGTGACAGAGCACAGCATAGCAGTGGGGTACATCACCTTGGGAACCAGCCACTGACTGCGTTAGAATTAGTGCCTGGCCTTCGTCAGGCCACCTAACTGCCTAAAGGTTCATTTATTTCTTCTCTTCTCCACTGCACATCTCTTCCCACTCTCATTTGGTGACTAGTTTCTATCTGTGCTTCAATATCTAAGTTAAACGTCACCTCAACGGAAGACAGGCTTCTGGGCCATGTTCTGCATCTGGGTCTGGACATGGTTACATGTAAGTATTCACTTTGGAAAGTCACATCCTTAACACTTATAAATTTTGATATCTATCTGTCCACATATAGATGACAATAGCTGCAGGCATAGGTGTAGGTACAGCGGCGGGTGCAGAGACAGGTACAGATGCAGATGAGATATAGCCGTAGCTGCAGATATAGGTGTAGGTATAGATGCAGGTGTAGGTGTAGGTACAGGTATGGGTGCAGGTACAGGCAAAGACATAGGTTCAGGTGTAGAGGCAGATGTAGATACAGGTGCAGATGCAGGTGCAGGTGTAGATGCAGGTGTAGGTGCAGATGTAAGTGTAGCTGTAGGTGTAGATGTAGGTGCAGGTGTAGATGTAGATGTAGGTACAGGTCTAGGTACAAGTGTAGGCACAGGTGTAGATGCAGGTACAGGAGTAGATGTAGGTACAGGTGTAGGTACAAGTGTACCTACAGGTGTAGATGCAGGTGTAGGTACAGGTGTAGGTGTAGGTGCAGGGACAGGTGTAGATGCAGCTATAGATGTAGATGTAGATGTAGGTGCAGGTGCAGGCATAGATGCAGGTGTAGATGGAGATGCAGGTATAGGTACAGGTACAGATGTCGGTGTGCAATTTCAGGTACAGGTGCAGGTGTGGATGCAGATATAGTCATAGCTTAGGGAAACCATCCCTAACCATCTCAGGCAGAATCAGCACTTCGTTCATATCTCTGAGATTTGACATCTTCCTTACTTACCTGTAGCTCCTGGGTCTTCATGAGTGGCAGCTGAGCTCCACATCTCTAGGGCCAGCCACACTGGGGCGCACACAAAACACCCAGTAAATGTCCATAAACACATGAAGGAGCTGGAATTCTTTATGTGCTTGTGTATACTTTGGGCCTTTAATCATTTCCATGTGCCTAATTCCAGTTGCATGAAGTCACACTTCCTTTATTGAGTCTCAGATGATTTTCTTTACATTGTACAAAAATTCCTCCCGAACCTGGGAACTGGGATTTGGAGAACAATCTCTTCTCCCTTCTTTCATTTCCTTCATGGCTGAATATGTTTAATTAGCATCCTCTTGACCTTTCCATGTGGAAAATGACTCATCTTTGGGCCTGTCCTATGTGGAAGCCTCCCTCTCTGCTCAGGCTGAGTGTCAGAGGGACTGTTTTGTGGGTTCCCTGAGCCAGCCTGGCCAGCTTCACAGCCAGGCTTCCAGTGCAGAGAACACCACCCTCCCTGGCACTTACAGAAGAAAGAAGACAGAGGAACAATGTGTGTTAGAGTCAAACATGCTGGTCTTATGTAACAATCAAGGTAGGGTTCCCAGGATTAACAGAAAAGAAAAAAAGACATCCAGTTAAATTTGAAGGTCAGATAAACAAATAATTGCTTGGCATATGTAGGTTTCATGCAAGAAACATTTTTTTTTTCTTTTTTGAGACAAAGTCTTGCTGTGTCACCCAGGCTGGAGCGCAGTGGCACGATCTTGGCTCACTGCAACCTCCGCCTCCTGGGTTCAGGCAATTCTCCTGTCTCACCCTCTGGAGTAACTGGGACTACAGGTGCCTGCCACCACATCTGGCTAAATTTTGTATTTTTAGTAGAGACAGGGTTTCACCTTGTTGGTCAGGCTGATCTCAAACTCCTGACCTCAGGTGATCCAACCGCCTCAGCCTCCCAAAGTGCTGGGATTATAGGCATGAGCCACCATGCTTGGCCAAGAAACAATTTTTTAATGTAATGATGCCTCCAAATATTATGCAGAACATACTTACACTAACAAATTTGACTGTTTAGCTGAAATTTTAATATAATCGGGGGCTCTGCATTTATTGAACAACTCAAGATCACAGTGCATTTTGCCTAAGCTGTGTCACTGCGCACAGTCTTATCATCCTATTTATTCCTCACAAAAGTCTAGTGAGATGGGCAGAGCAGATGTCATTAGCTTCATCAAAATGAAGATATTTAACAAAAATCAGAAGACTACAAGTGGCAAAACTTTTACCGAACTCAGGCTTCCTGGCTTTAATTTGACCATATCCACACCTTTGCCAGTGACACAGGTGACCTTCCTGCAGAAGAAGGTGACTCACCTGCTTCCTGTTGGTCATTACTCAAGTGCCATTTTCCACTAGGAAGCTCCTGGCCCCACCCTGCATCCACATGGTCAGGTTGATCTCAGACCCAGGCCAGGAAAGGACTGCATATCCCATCCCCCCAGCCACAGTTACCAGCTTATGGCACACACCTAAGACCAACCAATGAGACACAATCACTGGACTTTGGCAGGAACCTACTGGGAGAGATGTCTCTCTCTTGGATTTCCAACGGAACAATGCTAGAGCACTGGGGGCCATCTTGCCACCATGAGGGACATGCATACCTAAGAATTCAGCCATCAGAGAGAAAGCAAAGCCATGAGAAAGAGGGAGCAAATCCTGACAGAAGTGATTTGAGCACCTGGATCCAGCCATGCCTGAAGTCCATTGACCTGGGCTTCTCAACTGAATGTCCTGCTTAGCTCAACCCAGGGTTAGGTAGATCTCTGTCACCTACTGGCAAAAGGGTCTGGAACATCCACTTCCATATCAAAATGTCAATCTTTAGGAATTTTTCCCTGGGCAGAATTCTGACAAATATTTCTTGAGTACTTGCTGCTTTCTAGGGACTGTGACAAGCACAGAGGAAATGGCAGTGAACCTGCCCTCTGCCATGGTGGAGCTCATCTTAGTGGTCAGGCAACTCTTTAACGTGCCACAGCCAGGCTGTCTGCTCAGATTAACAGGACATTGGAGTGACTGTCCTCTGGTCTAGTCACGCCCCTCCCAAATGTCCAAATCCCGAAGAGCCAATTCTCCAGGCAACATCACTACTTCTCACCCTCTCGAGAGTGGGCCCACCACAGGCCATGAGGGCTGTCAGAGAGAGCACTGTGTACTTCTCTGTGCACCAGTTATCTTCCAGCACTGAGTCATCTTCCAGCACTGTCCCCAGATCTGTCCATTCTCCCACAGCCACCGAAGGAATAAATCTTGCTTAAAACGTGGACATCCCAGCGCTAAGACCCCAGCAGGCGATGAGTCCTACCTATTCCCAAGATTTACATCCTGAGTGTGAAAGTCAATAAAAACTAATTAAATGTTTACCTCATTTCCTTGGTAATGACCCTTACATGCCACTAATTGTCAAGCTGAATCTATATGCAGGCGTTCCCTCTATTGGGGTCAGAGCTAATTTCTGCATACACAAAGAAACATCACTGCAGTTATTTATACCTGCGGCCGGTATGTTCTGTGCAGATGCTCGTGAGCTCATTTCCATAGGAGGTGGAGTTGGAGCCGAGATTTCAGTGCAATGAGCAGGGAATTAGGTATGCAACAACCATGAACAATAATGAGAGCCATGCACCTAATTCCCCGGCATCATCTTAAAAATTTGTTTTATTAAATAATGCTGTAATGTTATGTTAAGTAATGCAATGTTAAGTAACATTGACTTCAGCCTCATTAAATAATCTCCTTAACTATCATACTGGAAAACTAGTATCATTAGACAAATGCTATTTGTCATCAGCCATGATGTAATTGTTACAGAAGATTCCGTGCTAAGGAATGAATTAATAAACAAAGCACCACATATAGTGTGCCCTCCCCAAGGAGCACAAAAAGAAAAGTGAGAGAATCTGAAAGATACCTTAGGAGAGAGAGAACTCATAGCCTCCTCTGTTCCTTAAACCCAGAAACAGCCAGATAAAGCACCAAGGGAAAGACACCCGTAACCCCCCACTTTAGCTCTGGCTCCTTTTGAGCCGGGCTGAAAGACGAGCTCTGGGACAGGCATCATCTTGACCTGTTGCTGGAACAAGAAGGAGGCAGCACGTGAATAGGACTCAATAGGTTCACTTGCCAGCCTTCCTCCCTAATCAAGGGAGACTATGGAAAAACAACATGAAATAGCTTGAGAACTCCACCCTTCCCGTGTGAAAGCCACAATCCATAAAGGGGAACATGGGGATACGTGCTTGCCTCTTATGACCTTATTCTCAGTGGTGATCAGCAGAATCATGGGCGTCCGAAGATGTCCACATTCTACTCTCCCAAACCAGTGAATAGATGAGGTTACATGACAAAGCACCACATATAGAGTGCCCTCCCCAAGGAGCACAAAAAGAAAAGTGAGAGGATCCGAAAGATGCCTTAGGAGAGAGAGAACTCATAGCCTCCTCTGTTCCTTAAACTCAGAAACAGCCAGATAGAGCACGAGTTACATGAGTTACATGACGAACGGGAATGAAGGCTACTAGTCAGCTGACCTTATAGTAGGGAGATTATAGTGCTCTGTCCGGGTGGGTCCTGTGTCATTCCAGTCTCCTTAAATGGGGAAGAGGAAGACAGGAGGCTCATAGAGAAAGAACTGTGTCCGTGGGAGCAGAGTCTGAGAGATACGATGTGGGACTCAGCCCACCATGGCTGGCTGTGAAGATGCAGGAAGGGGTCTCCAATCAAGGAATGCAGGTGGCTTATAGCAGCTGGGAAGGGCAGGAAAGCGGACCCTCACTTAGGGCCTCCAGAAAGGAATGCAGCCCTTTGGATGCCTTGATTTCAGCCCAGTGAGGCCGTGTCAGACTCCTGGACTCCAAAATGAGAATACATACATGTTTTCCAAGCCACTATGTTTGTGGTAATTGGTTAAAGAAGCAGTAGAAAGTGAATGCATCTGTGATTCAGGAAATTCTTGGGCACTGCACAGCTGTGCAGAATCAACACCACCAGGTAGGCTCCCACCACCCACAAGCCAGCCCTTCCAATGACTCGGCTGTGAAACTTGGCCGCTTCAACATAAATTTTATCAGCATCGGAGAAGAGAGAGGTTCGGCAGAGAGAAAGGGGTGAGCAGACACGTGGCTGCCCTCCATCAGAGCTCAGCGTGGGGAGGGTGGGGCCAGCTCTCTGTGTGCTGAGTGAGTGGCTCCCAAGCCCCTCTCCCAGAAGAGCACCCTCTCCTCAGCCAGTCTTTCTTTTGAGCAATTATTTGCTTGATTTTAGAGCTGAGAAAATGGATCTTTAGATGGTTTAATACATATCCAGAGCCCTATTGAGTAAGATACCTCTAGGGCAGGATTGGAACCCAGATGAGTTTTGGCTCCCAAGGCCAAGTACAAGGCTCCATGATTTTAATGCATTTCCGTCAGCTAGAGGTAATGGAAAGATTAGTCTTGTTTGGGAAATATCTATCAGGTTGGTGCAAAAGTAACTGCGGTTTTTGCAATTAACTTTAATGTCAAACCACAATTACTTTTGCACCAACCTAATACTTTCAACTTGTGGCTTGGTTCTTGTCTTATCTCTGCTAAGGGGTCTTGCCAAAAGGGATCTTGAAGCTACATCCAAAATCAGTCTCTGGAGACGGATAAACACAACAGCCCTCTATGGCTTTGCCAGGCTCATGGTTGCGAGGGCTGAGAGTGAGGTAATCCTGAGGGCCTCTTGTTATTAATCCCACCTCTCATGTGTACACAGAAATGCAGCCCACTGAGTTCCCGGTGCTGCAGGGATATCAGCTCACTGAGAGTCGATGGCCACGTCTCTTGTGTGTATACACAGGAGTGTACGCCAGACTAAAAAGGCAATAGTAGTATTTGCATATGAGAACTCTCCCTGCACTGGCAACAGCCCATTTTATGCTGAGTAGAAGTAAAAAGGGCATGATGTGGAGGGCAGCTCTAGCTGTGCAACAGAACTTTCTGTGATGATGGAAAGGTTCTAGATCTGCCCTTTCCAACACGGGAGCCACCAGAAACACGTGGCAACAGAGCACTTCTGTGACTCTTGGGACTGAGAAACTGAATATTTTGATTTCATTAATTTCACTTAATTTAAATTTAAATGCCCACACATGGCTAGTGGCTCTTATATTTGACAGCATAGAATTGAAGAAATGTTTTTGAACTTATAATTGTGTATAAATCTCATTTTCCTCATTTAAAAATGTCCTTCAATCTGGAGTATGGCCTGGGTGCTCTGACACATCTGGAGATATTTTTGAGTGCTAAAGTGAAGCTGAAAAATGTGAGTCCAGAGTTAAAAATGGATACTCCAGTGGCTAGTGGGCTTGGAATGGTCAGCTTTGCAGACAGGCTCATCCCAACCTCCAGGATCTACAAATATAATCCTTGCGTGAAAAGCCATGTTCACTCATCCATCATCCTGCCATTGCTTCAAAAGACCTTTAGTCTGGATGTCTTGTATCTATTTCTTTGGTTACTGTACCTGTCCATTTGCATTTCACATCATACCTCAACTGGAATACCATGCCCTGAGGTAGCCCACATTTCATTTGATTGCACTTGCAGAATTAATGCAAGTGTTAATTACAACTATCAATTAAAAATGTAGTTCATCATAAAAAACATCCTTGAACTTTTTGGAGTTCAGAGAACCACGGTAGACAGGTGCCTGGTGGAGTGGGGACAGATGCCTGGGCCCAACTCTCCCTCACCAGGGTAACCTGTTTTCATATCTCACTCTTAGAATCCAGTGGAAGAAGAGCCGCAGAACCACTGTCATCCTGGCGTGATAAAGACCACTCGAGACACACATTCTTCAACTTCACTTTAACACTCACAAATATCTCCAGATGCGTCACAGCACCCAGGCCATAATCCAGATTGAATGACATTTTTAAACGAGGAAAAAGAGATTTATAGATTTACTTGCCAGTTTCCGCGTTTTGATCCTCATACTAAGCACCATCCATTTGACACGCGTTATTTAGGATGCTGTCTGATTGGGCTTCCCAGGGAAGTGACAGCCCGTGATTCTCTGCCCCAGCTATAGGATCTCTGAAATTAGCCATCCTCATGCCATGGAACTGAAGAGGAGAAGATTGTCTTTTCTCCTTGAGAGCCCATATTCTATTCCACACACTGTCTATGAAGTTATTTTATTGATCACACAGGATCGGAGGTCCTGTTGAAATGTGATCTCTCAAAGCGAGACCCTGAAGGAGTGGTGTAGGCATCTCTTAAATATTTGTTCAGCCTGCGGCTATGCTTTAAGCCAGTTAAAGGGTGTGGGATAAACACAGCAGACCAGGTGCACAGGCTTCCAGAGATTTCAGGAGACGACTGGGGGCTGCTACGCAGGGAAGGGAGGTTGCACTCTATGAATTATTGGCATGAATACGTCAACATTTATCACTCCCAAGGAAAGACAAAGAAACCAAAACCAACCAGGACTTTCATGAACCACACACGATCAGGTGGAATACAGGTTCCCAATAAGTGTTCCTTGAGAACCCAGTCTAATCTGTCAGGGTTCTTTGCTTACAATTCAAGAGACTCTCATTCCAATTACATTAAGGGAAAAAAAGAATTTCTGTGGAAGTGGTCTCAACCCTGACTATTCTTTAGAATCACCTGCCCAGAGAACACTATGATTCGGGAAAAAAAAAACCAAAAAAAATTTCTGGGCGTAGAGCTTAGAGAATCAGTATTTTTTAAGCTTCCCAAGGAATTTTAACTTGCAAAGAGGTTGGTCATCACTTACCAGAAGGTCTGAAAAGTTATTGTTTGGGGGAAGACTGGAGAATTGGACTTAGGCATGGAAGCCCCCAAAAGCCCCATGGAGGGTTCAATAGCCAGGCTCCCAACAGAGATGAATGAGAGTCCAGGGGCAGAGCTCCAAGGGGCCAGGTGACTGTGCCCAAATGTGGCCACGCCCTCCGGCTGCCAGGCTGGAGGAAGGAAGCAGCTGCCCTCATCCCTTGGGCCCCTGAATGGGAGGCAGGTCTCAGAGCTGCCTCCCTCTTGCAGCTCTGCACAGCACAGGCAAGATGAGTCCCCCACAGCCAAAGGGAAAAATGGATGCTTGAACCTCCAAATCGCCCTCTGCAGTCATTTTCTCTGGATGTCACCAGATGCATGATGGGATAGAAAAATGCATATTAGTCAAAAGTCTGTGGGCTCATCAATCCATGAATGATGAAAAAAAACCTGTGGTATATATATACACACGCACCATGGAATACTACTCAGCCATTCAAAGGAACAAAATAATGGCATTTGCAGCAACCTGGATGGAATTGGAGACTTTTATTCTACATGAAGTAACTCAGAAATGAAATGGCGAACATTGTATGTTCTCACTCATAAGTGGGAACTAAGCTATGAGGACATAAAGGCAGAAGAACGAATGATACATTGGACTTTAGGGACTTGGGGGAAAGGGAGGGAGGGGGTGAGGGACAAAAGAGTACACATTGGGTGCAGTATACACTGCTCAGGTGATGGGCGCACCAAAATCTCCGAAATCACCACTAAAGAACTTATTCATGTAACCTAACACCACCTGCTCCTCTAAAAGCTGTTGAAAGTTTTTTAAAAAGTAAATCTAATTACCGGTGCTACAGTAAAATTTAAAAAGTCTGCAGGCTAGAAACAAATTGTATAAGGTCTTTGAACCCAAGAATGAATATAGGATATGTTTTTGTTTTTCAAAGTATTTTTTTTAATAACCTCAAAGCCTCCCATCCCATTGTGTTTTCTTATTTACCATTTTAACGATTTTAAAGAACACAATTCCATAGCATTGGATACGTCACGATGTTGTGTCTAGTTTTGGAACTTTGTCATCATCCCAAAAGGAAACCCCAAACCCAATAAGCAGTCACTCCCCTCCCTCAGCCCCCAGCCCTGGCAGCCAGTAGCCTGTTTTCTGTCTCTGTGGGTTTGCCTATTCGAGCATTTCATTGAAATGGAGTCATAAATCTGTGGCCTTTGTGTCTGGTGTCTCTCCCTTAGCATGCTTTCGGGGTGCATGACACTGTAGCGGGCATCAGTGCTGCACGTCTCGTTGTGGATGAACAGAATGTGCTACGGCCATACCAGGAATATCCCCTACCCATTGCTTCTTAAGAGGAGCATCTTGCAGGAACTGTGCACCATGATGCTCATTTTTACAAAGCCACAGACAGGAAACACGACCAAGCACATTCGAGTGACTGTGTCCAGAGGCAGTATGCTCTGTCCTCC
This sequence comes from Trachypithecus francoisi, assembly GCF_009764315.1. Classification (NCBI taxonomy): domain Eukaryota; kingdom Metazoa; phylum Chordata; class Mammalia; order Primates; family Cercopithecidae; genus Trachypithecus; species Trachypithecus francoisi. The sequence continues at coordinate 57,063,015 of NW_022681467.1, forward strand.
TGTCTCTGTAGTCCCAGCTCTTACTAAAAGCTCCCTTGCGGTCACTGGCCTGACCTGGGCCATGTGCACCCAGACGGGGATGGCCTCAGTCCCACCTGACCTCGTCATGTGGACTGGGTGCGGACAATGCCTTGTTTCTCACAGGAAACCTCCTAGTGCCAAGAGAAGGGGCTACGGATGCGAGGGAGGCACAGATACGAGATGCCTGAAATAAACAAATGTGCTTCAGCTCCCTGGGGGTCTCTGAGACAGGTGGGTGGGCGGGACCTTTGTCTATGACTAGTGGCCTGGCTTGAGATCTGGGTAACAGTGATAACAGTGATTGTAACACACACTTGCACGTCGCTCTCCAGTGCTCTTCAAAGCCTTCCATGAACCCACTCAATCCTCCTCCCTGTAAAGAGGAGGGATGGAAATTCCATTCCCGCAGGCGGCAGGGGTGTGCTTAGCAAAGAGTTTCCTTGATGTAAACAAATGCCCCTCAAGCCAGGTGTTGAGGCTTTTCAAGGTGGCGGGCATGACAGTGACACGCCCAATCTATCCCTCCTTCCCCCACATCAACATTTCACACAGTTCCTCATTTCGGCTTCAAAGGCAAACCTTGGGTCTTAGATAAATTGGGGCTTATTTTCCCATCACTGTCTGTCCCCTCTGCCCATCACTCAGAGGCGCATGCTGTTTACCGCTCAGAACATGCTTAGGATCCACGCATCAATTTCAGTTTAAAAATCTATCTCGCACATACACAGAGCAAATTAAATCAGATCAAGCAGAAATTGCCTTAAAGGGAGTTAATATTCTGACTAAATTCCTGAGTAAGGAGGCCCTGCTAACCAGCCCTGCCACATTTAACCTAGTATCTGGGTCAGATTCCTGAACAAGGCAGGGCTCCCTTGGGTATCTTTTTAAGAACTGGCCCTAGGAAATCTCATTCACCTTACAGCTCTGGATTTCAATTTATGGCAGGGGTTCGCTGCCCACCAGAACAATGGAATAATAGCAAACGATTTTCAGTGGGTGGATGGGTTTAGTATATTGTCTATTCAAAAATGTGAAAAACACATACTGTGTTTTGGGAGCGTTTAAAATGGAGGCAACTATTTTTATAGCTAGAAATTGGAAAATACTCAAAAGCCAATGGGAGGATGTAGAGAGGCAAATTGTGAAAATAAAATGAATGTAAAATTGCCATTGGAAATAACAGTTACAAGGCTTGGGCAGAGAGACCACATAAAAACAACAAGAGGGCCAGTGGAATAATGCCCCCCCCCAAAAAAAGTCACACCCTAATGTCCAAAACTTGTGAAATATGGTACCTCACGTGGGAAAAGGAACTTTGCAGATGTGATTAAGGAACTTGAGTGAGTGATTACTAAAGATGGAGGAAGGGGCCATAACCCAAGAAATGCAGCGGTCTGTAGAAACTGGATGGGTCTCCCCTGGAGCCTTCCGCCCAGCAAGACCCATTGTAGTCTCCAGCCTCCAGAACCTGGAGATGGTAACTTTGTATCATTTGTGGCAATTTGTCACAGCTGCAATAGGAAACTCATACAGCTCTGGAGTCCACTGGCCCTGTTCACATCACCCACATGCATCCCTGCCCTGCAGAGACTCTCCTGCAACGTGGAGATCATTAGCATACCTACTCCACAGGACCCTTTTACACATTAAATGAGATGGTGCCTGGAGAGACACCCGGCCCACCATGCAATGTGTGTAAGTCATCATTAGAGCCAAAAAAGGAAGGTGCTATGCACCAGAAAATGCAGAATTTTAAATTTGTAATGAGAGCAAGGATATAAATCATGATCATGTAAATAGCAGGCTTATCACAGAACTGGACTTTTCGTAGCAGTTACAGATTTGCAAGTTAGAGCTACTTCACTTGAACATGGAGCTAATGGTATTAGGATGCTCTTTTTCATTTTGTTCATTCATCCATCCATTCGTGCAGCATTTGAGAACCCCCGCTGCCGAGTTCTGGCTCTGGGCTCTGGGCTCTGGGCGGGACCCTGGGAAGCCGCATGCCTCCATGCTCTCACTAAGTAGGACCAGGGCTCTGCTGATTGAATATACATGAACTATAAAGAGGCCCCAAATGAGGAGACCATTTTGGGCCCTATAATCTGAGGTGAGTCCTTTGCAGTCTCTGGATGATGCTGGAAATTGTGGCGTTGTTCTATAATGCAAAAGGGAAAGAGATTTTATTCCCACAAGTCTGAGCTTTTTGAAATGGGAATTGTTCTATTTTGTTCTTACTTTCCAGAGATAAAAACCAAAGCCTTTTTATTTATGCTGCACAAGCTCAATACTTTATTTGCCCTTCACCATTTTTTTGCAAGTAAATTTCTTTCTCCCTGCAGTTCTCCCGCAACCGGTTGGCCTGTGATTCTCGCAGTGTCTCATTTCCCCTGGGAGTGTGTTCCTCCTTCCTCCTTGTTAGCCAGGCCTGGGGAAGGACGGCATCCATCACTGCTGGTCTCATTGCAATGCCCCTGCTGAAACCCCCTGCAGGCGCGGCTGCACCTCAAGCCCGGCGGGGCGAGGGCGCTGAGCTGCAGACAGCGCCACCTAGCGTCCGAGAGCCACGGCGCGCCTGCTGTGCGCATCTCTGGGCGAGACTGCAATGGAAAAAAATAGGGCTTCGTAAATCACCATCTCATTTTGTTCCTAGAGCTCTTTGTGTATCTGAAAGCTATGTTGGAATTTGCAGGCAGTAGCAAACTATGAATTAAGGAGAATTAATAAATGTATGCCTGTATATTGATATGTTCAACAGAACCCTATGAAATTACCATTTAGACATCAAAAAATGGATCAACCTAATATTTGTACAGAGGAACTGGAGAAACAAAGGATATATATATTCTCATTCCAGGGAAATTCTGATAATGTGTGAGATTTATGTTGCTGTTGCTTGTTTGTTTTGTTTTGATTTTTTGAGACCGAGTCTCACTCTGTGGCCCAGGCTGGAGTGCAGTGGCCTGATCTCGGCTTACTGCAACCTCCGCCTCCCGGGTTCAAGTGATTCTCCCGCCTCAGCCTCCCAAGTAGCTGAGATTACAGGTGTCCGCCACCACATCTGGCTAATTTTTGTATTTTTGGTAGAGACAGGGTTTCGCCATGTTGGCCAGGCTGGTATTGAACTCTTGACCTCAAGTAATCCGTCTGCCTCCACCTCCCAACCCAAAGTTCTGGGATTACAGACGTGAGCCACTGCATCCAGCCTGATAGGTGCTTAAGAATAAGTAACAGGGTTAAGCAATCTGGCTCCTGAACTTCATAATAAAGCTATTTATTTATTTATTTATTTTTGGCAACGTGTTTGTTGTTTTTCATAAATGTCGGACTCCTACTTCCGGTCGCTGCCTCACCTCTGCTTCTCCTACACTGGCCAGGTGCAGACCAGAGGGAGAAAGATGCTCCATGTCCCACGTGGCCCATTGGTTCCCAAGCCATCTCCTGACCTCAATTCCGGACTCTCTGAAGGAAGACCATGATTGGCTGCTCCTGCCCAATGGGGAGCATCCCTCCAGGTCACATGTCAATGCTGGGTCAATCAGCTGAGGCCAGGAAGGGCCGTCGCTCACCTGCTTTTCTCCCCTCCCTCCCTGCCACCAGCCCAGCCCAGGTTCCTGCATTCCGTATTGCCTTTGCGTGGGATGATCCCCGGCCTGTCCTCTCAGTGCTGTCTCCTTCCGGAAGCCTTTCCGGATCCCGCCACGGAATGTTGGATGTTCCCCCACCCACCCACACAGTCTATGCCAGGAATTCTGTCTTCTGTCTTCGCAGTGTTTGCCCTGCAAGCTGGGCCCCTCTGGCCTGCTATGTCCCTGTGCCCTGGGTGTCTAGGCTCACCCACGGTGTTGATAATGAAGATAACTGCTGCAGACAGGGCACTTGTCCTTGTCCCATGACTGGAGAGCAGCATAGATTTGAACGGACACTGAGAAGATATATAGATGGCAAATACGCACATGCAAAGGCTTTCAGCACTGTCAGCCACCAGAGAAATGCAAATTAAAGCCACTGGTGAGACACACTACAAGCCTATTAGAATAAATGGGAATAGAAAAAAAAAAAAAAAGGCAGCCAAAACAAAACAATAAACTGGCAACACCAAGTGCTGAGGAGGAATTGGAGAAACTGGAACTCTCCTGCGTTACTGGTGGGAATGCAAAATGCAGCAGCCACTATGGAAAACAGTCTAGGAGCTTCCTATGAGTTGAAGCCTACAGTTGCCACATGACCCCACAATCCTACTCTTAGGTCTTTATCTAACAGAAACAAAATAAATGTCTGTACAATAGACATGTATTGATAACAGCCCTTAGTCCTATTTGTAATCACCAAATACTGGCAACAATCCAAGTGTCCCTTAGCAAGAAAAACAATAACAACAGCAAACCACTGAAGCATTTAACAACTTGCGGAACTGCACGCTAAAAGGGTAAATTTTACTGACTCTAAGTGGTATTTTCATTTTTAAAATCCCTTTTAGGGCTTTTTCTGTATTGTCAAATTCCATGATGCCTGTCTGCCCCAACTGGTAAAACAGCAGCACATTTCTAGAATGTTCTTCCTCTCCCAGCCCTGCTCCCATTCCCCATGCTGTGAAGGAGTCTCCATGCCTAGGGTTATGTTGACCAAATGGTGGCTCCCCTGCTTCTGAGCAAGGTATATCCAAGGTCAAGTCCACAGGCCAGTTTGGAATCTCCACCAGGCCCAGTCCCCACACACTTGGCACCTGCTGAGCAAAGGGCATGTTGAGTGTCCACTCTGAGCTCAGCACAGCTCCGGGGGCTGGCAGGAGAATTCCCTAGACAGAGAAGGCAAACTGCATCAACATTCCAGCAACAGACCTCCTGCCTAGTAAAACCACAACAGTGCACAAATAAACATTGCTATACACTCTTGAGAACTTGCTACCAGCCAGGCAGGGGATAAGCACTGTGAAGAGCCCCTCATCCAATGTTCACCACAATCCTTATTGTCCCCATTATGTGGGACAGAAAACTAACATGGGGTTTTCAGTTACTGCTGGAGGGTGACCTGCTGACATTCGGGCCTGGCGCTGGCACTGCCAGAGTAAGTGTGTGAGCCCCCAGGCACACTGACAAACCTGCTATGGGCTTAATGTACTCCCCTGAAATTCATGTGCTTACACCCTAACCCCCAGCATGATGGTATTCAGACACGGGGGCTTGGGAAGGAAATCAAGGTAGTTGAGGTCATGAGGGTGGGGCCCCCATGATGGGCTCTGTGACCTTAAAAGAAGAGAAAAAAGAGATGTCTCTCCACGCACACCTATTGAGAAAGGCCATGTGAGGACACAGCAAGAAGGCTGCTGTCTGCAAGCCAGGAAGAGAGCCCTCACCAGGAACCATGCTGGCTGGAACCTCAGTCTTGGACTTTTCAGTCTCCGGAACTCTGAGTTATTTCTCAGAGTTGCATGTATCAAACTCTACTCCTCACCAGCTGCCTGCAAAAGGCATTTCTTTTCAAAATGGAGTGAAGCCACCTTACCCCTGTATACTTGGCACCTGCCATGCCTCCCTTGGTTCCCGTTCTGGTTCTTAGTCTCACACTGTGGTGGGCTTCATTGAGACACTGAGACTCACTTTCATCCCTAGTGCCCTGCTGGCCTCTGACGACATCTCCCTTTCTTACTCCAAAAGTCTTCCAGGTGTGTTCAGAAGAGGGTGTGTGGCCCCAAGACAACTCCTCCACCAAGAAAGGCTGATCTTCAGGAGATCTCTTCAAGGGAGGCTGGGCCTGGGGGGCAGGCAGCAAACCCAGGCTGAACCATGTTAACACACTTTGACCCAGGCCAACTCAAACTACACCAGTTCAGCCCAGGCCCAACCCAAGCTAAACCAGGTCAACAGGGGTCAACCCAGGTCAACTTAAGCTAAACTAGGTCAACAGAAGTCAACCTAAGCCAAAGCAGGTCAATACAAGTCAACCCTGGCTAACCCAGGCCAATCCAGGCCAAACCATGTCGATCCATCTTGGCTGGGCTTCAGCAGCATTCACCTCGACTAGGTGAATGGGGTAGCTGCATCTCACAGAACTGAGGAAGCCAGAGGTACAGCCCAGGGCTTTTGAATGCTTTGAAAGGCATGCCACTCCCAATTAAACACTGCCCATTAAAGGGTCTAACAGGGATCAGCGTCCAGGAGTTGCCAAAAAGGCCCTGCCAGGCTCATCCCAACAGCCCAGGCTCATACCAACAGCCCAGGAACACCCCAACAGCCCGGGCTCATACCAACAGCCCAGGAACACTCCAACAGCCCAGGCTCACTCCAACAGCCCAGGCACATTCCAACAGCCCAGGAACACCCCAACAGCCCAGGCTCATACCAACAGCCCAAGCACACCCCAACAGCCCAGGCTCACCCCAACAGCCCAGGCCCATACCAACAGCCCAGGAACACCCCAACAGCCCAGGAACACCCCAACAGCCCAGGCTCACTCCAACAGCCCAAGCACACCCAACAGCCCAGGCTCACCCCAACAGCCCAGGCTCATACCAACAGCCCAGGAACACCCCAACAGCCCAGGCTCATACCGACAGCCCAAGCACATTCCAACAGCCCAGGCTCATCCCAACAGCCCAGGCTCACTCCAACAGCCCAGGCTTATACCAACAGCCCAGGAACACTCCAACAGCCCAGGCAGACCCCAATAGCCCAGGCACATACCAATAGCCCAGGCACATCACAACAGCCCAAGCACACCCCAACAACCCAGGCTCACTCCAACAGCCCAGGTACATTCCAACAGCCCAGATTCACCCTGATAGCCCAGGAACACCCCAACAGCCCAGACACATCCCAACAGCCCAGGAACACCCCAACAGCCCAGGCACATCCCAACAGTCCAGGCTCACCTCAACTGTCCAGGAGCACCCCAACAGCCCAGACTCACCTCAACAGCCCAGGCACATCCCAACAGCCTAGGAACACCCCTCAACAGTCCAGGCTCACCCCAACAGTCCAGGAACACTCCAACAGCCTAGGAACACCCCTCAACAGTCCAGGCTCACCCCAACAGTTCAGGAACACTCTAACTGCCCTGGAATACCCCAACAGCTCAGGCACATCCCAACGGCACAGGCTCACTCCAACAGCCCAGGCACACCCCAACAGCCCAGGCTCACCCCAATCGTACAGCTCACCCCAACTGCCTAGGAACGCCCCAACAGCCCGGGAACACTCCAACAGTCCAGGAACACCCCAACAGCCCAGGCTCACCCCAACAGCTGGATCATTTGACAGCACATTGTGCTGCTGGATCATTACGCTGCCAGCGACTTGACATCACTTTCAAAGCACCGCTTCATTTCAATAATTATAAAGCTTCCTGGCCTCTGGAAAATAAGTGTGAAGCCTCTCCACATGCAGGCAGAGCCAGGGAGGGGAGCAGTGTCAGAGCTTGGCCTCGCCCTCCTGCATGGCTTCTGTTCTCCCTAATTTGCATTTGCCCAGAGCGACAGAAAATCCAGAGGCTGCAGATACGTTACTCACTTGCAACTCCCGTCAATCATGATGAGGTTTTACATTATTGGATATGAGTTTGGGGTGAATTATTCAGGTTTCATATTTTGATGAATGGAGAAAAATGCCTGTAGAGAACACAGAATCCTGTGCATGTGTGAGTGTGTGCATGAGTGTGCGTGTGAGTGTGTGCAGGTGTGTGCATGAGTGTGTGTGCGTGTGTGAGTGTGCCCATGAGTATGTGTGCCTGAGCGTGTGAGTGCACATGAGTGTGTATGCATGACTGTGTGTGCATACACATGAGTGTGTGTGTGTGCGCTCATGAGTGTGTGAGGGTGTGTATGTGTGTGTGTCACGAGTGTGTCATGAGTGTGTGTGCATGTGTGCATGTGCGTGTGTGTGCATGAGTATGTGGGTGCATGAGGGTGTGTGGTTGTGTGTGTGTGGTTGAGTGTGTACATGAGTGTGTGAGTGTGTGCATGAGTGTGTGTGTGCATTTCACGGAAACAAGTGTCACCATTAGCAATCCCCACTAATACCGTCCTGTGAAGAATTTTCTGCAAATCTCTTGCACATGGCGAATAAAGGGGTGGGTGCTCCCTTGAGAGACGTGGCCCATCTCTCGGAGAGACGTTTGTCTTTCAGTAAACAGCAGTAACAGCATTATGATACCCGCTGCTCTAGTTGTGGAACGATTACTTTACAGAGTTTTCAGGGAAAGTCTGTGTGCTGTCATGTATTGTACAAACAAGGGTATGCCATTCATTCTGCCATGGAAAAATACCTGCTATTGCACTGCCTAGGAAACAGATTTTCAATGATAAACAAGACCTCGGGGCCCCTCACATCTCATGGCGTTTCCCGGTTGCTATGGACCAACATCGGAGCACCCTTTCTAACTGCCTGATGGAAACGGAAGCAGTGGCTTTTTGGTTATTTTCAGGCGAGAGCTGAGTATCACCAGACTGCTCCATTATCACCTCTGATAAATTGGGAGACTAGCCGGGTGACACTGCGTCTCCACTGTCCCTCCCATCTGTAAATAAGGGATGGCCTCCTTGCCCCGTGACAGCTGACCTTGGCAAGAAGACTGGGCATCTCAGGCCTTCAAAAACACTGTTGTGGAGGGATGTGATTTTGTTTCACAACCTTTCCTTCCTTCCAGATTTATGTATTCGCTAATCACCTGTTCAAGACACTTGCCTTTTCTACCTATTTAGATAGTCTGAGCCTGTGCCTGGGTCAATTGGCTACGCACCGCAGTTGGTGAGAAACTGGCTGCACTTGAAAGCTGATCTCTGGTCTCCAAGCTTAGTTGGCTTTAATGGTGTTATTACTATACCTCCTCCACCTCATATTATTAATTTCATTTATAGCAGAACCAATAACTCATCCATTCAAGGCAGTTTGTCATGCATACCTGTAAATAGATTGAAAGTTTGCTGAAGCATGCCGGGTAAACACGACTGCAGCGTCTGCTCGTCTCCTGGAATCGTGCCAAGTTCTTTAGATTCGGGCGATATTTTTTATAATGCATATGAGTTTATGCTACAAAGGCAACCTCGCCACCTCAGCCCCCGCCGCCGTCACCCCTGAAATTCCATTTAGTTTCCATTTTGCTGCTCCAGCCCGGCTCTGTCTGAGCTGCATCCTGTGAAGGTGAAATGTCACCGCCATCATTTTTGTATTGATTTAGAAGAGTCGCCTCGGTGTGCACCGGCTCCCGCGGGTTTCTGTTCAGTGACCTGAGCTGAAAGTACTTCGCTGTGTGCAAGGTGAGCAAAGGGAGAAGAGACTACCCGGGAGGAGGAGCCCACAGCAGCAGGGGAAGGGCCCTGCAGGGCACAGGGAGGCAGGGTGAGCTCCCACCCACGCTGCTCCCACAGGGAGTCTGGAGTCACCAAGAAGGGTTCTTGGTGCAGCCAATGTGGGTAATTAAAGGGGTTTTGCATGTTTGGAGCAGAACCTATGCTTACAACAGAAAATTTCTTTTTATTTGAAGGCTCCATCTAAAGGAAAGTAAAATGGATGCCTAGGAGTATTACAGATATATGTAGCTTTTGTCACCAGCTCTATTTCCCAAAGTCACGAATGCCATAGTGCAAACTCAGGAGTTCCCTGGGCTATTAGGGAGGGACCCCAGACCTTGTGCTGAGAGCCACAGCTTAGTGTCTCATGGATGCAATGGTTTTGGCCTTCCCAGCATCTGCCACCGCTGCCTTCTTATAACAGATCCTCAATTTTCAGTGGGAGATTTTACCCTCATCAGTGAGATTTGAGTTGACCGACTCCACCCCGACCTCCAGTTGTGGCTGAGACCTGGCCAATCAGAGCATCCAGTCATCCTGGCGTAGTGTCAGGCTCAGAGAGAGCTACAGTAACCGGGTTAGTCCAATGAGACCTTTTCACCAAAATAATTAAATATGTTCAGCTCCCTGCTGCTGGGGTTGCTGAGAAGGTAGGTATACCTTAGAGCCACTGATGGCATTCTTGCTACTAGAAGGAGAAAGCTTCATTCAAAATGAAGCTAATGTGAGCAAATAGAAAAGGAGACAAAGCCCACAGGTCAGGAAAAAAATCTCTTGAGCACCTGGATCCAGCCATGCCTGAATTCAGCCTCATCTGTCTCGGCTCTTGAGCTACCTAAGTCAACATATATATACTTTTAAAAATCGTAAGCTAGTGTGAGTCGGGATTCACTCTTTTCTGGCTGAAAAAAAGATCCCGTTGATACAAAGGAGAGCCCAAATACCAAGATCAGGAGTCTCGCCCATCCTCCTGACAACTGTCAAGCTTTCCTTATGACCACAAAAGTCCGACTCTAAATTCCTGGTAGATTTTGGATTTCTCCAAGTGCTGTCCTTTGTAAAATCAATCTCTCAAGGTATTTGAGTGCAAAGTGATCCGATTATTTGGAGGAAATGTACTTTTTTTTTTTTTTTTAGACAGAGTCTCCCTCTGTCACCTAGGCTGGAGTGCAGTAGCACAATCTTGGCTCACCGCAGCCTCCGCCTCCTGGGTTCAAGTGATTCTCCTGCCTCAGCCTCTTGAGTAGCTCAGATTACAAGCATGCACCACCGTGCGCGGCTAATTTTTGTATTTTTATTAGAGATGGGGGTTTGCCATGTTGGCCAGGCTGGTCTTAAACTCCTGGCCTCAAGTGATCTGCCCACCTCAGCCTCCCAAAGTGCTGGGATTACAGGCATGAGCCACCATGGCCGCCAAAATATACCATTTTAAAATAAAAAGGGAACGGCTTTTCCTCCCGGCGTATTCTCTGCACCTGGTGTCACTATTCCTCCAGCGTTTCCAGCCTCCCCTCCACCCTCTTCTCCCTGCTTTGGAGGCAGCTGGCTCTTCCTCCAGCCCACAGATGAGTCTTGACTCCTAGCTCTCCAGCTCATGCCCTTGGATTCAGAGAAGAGGTGGACAGCCAAGTCCTTTACCCAGGGGCTGCCACTGGCTCCCCTCTAGCAGTGGCCTTAGATAATGTGTGTGAATACACTTGATTCAAGCTGAACTATTAATTTTACTGTATTTTACATACCAGAGTCAATGGCATTTTGAACACAACAGGAAAATCTATGTAAATGAATATGCACCATTGTGTAAAAGGCTATGCAAATACATACCCCTGGAGGTGGCCATGCTGCCATTGAATTTTCCAACATAGGGGGCCTGTGTCCTGACTTTGGTTTAGACCTCAGAAAAACAGTTCACAACTCAGAAAATACTTGGGTTTCTGATTGCAGCGAGGATGCTGGCTGGGTTGGTGCTCCCTTGCTTCCCTTTGAATGGAAGCTTTTCTTGCTTCAGAAGATGCTGGGAGGTAAAATGTTCGATTTCAGTTGTATGGTTTGAAAACGAGAACTGGATTTTCATTCTACATAAATGTGGCTAAAACTTTCTGTGTGCCCTCTGCCCAAATGCTCTACTTGGAGTGACTTCCCTCTGCTAATTTTGGGCTTGATTTATTCTTCCTTTTCTAGTTCCTTGCGGTCTAACATTGGGTTGTTAATTTGAGAGTTTCTTCTTCTTCAATGTAGGCATGCATCGCTATAAACCTCCCTCTTAGCATTGCTTTTGCTGTACTCTGTAAGTTTTGTTGTGTAGGGTTTTCATTTGTCTCAGGATCCCCCTTTGGATCTGTCCTTTGGCTCATTGGTTGTTCCAGGGTAGGAGGTTTAATTTCCACATCTCTGTGAGTTTCCCAGTATTCCCTTCACTATTGATTTCTGATTTCGTTCCATAGTGACTGGAAAAAATACTTGGTGTGATCTCAGTGCTCTTCAATTAGTTAAGACTTGTTTGGTGATGTCATCTGTGACTTGTCCTGGAGAATGCTCCCTATGTGCTTGAGGGAGGACATATTTGCAGCCCCGTGTTCACTGCAGGAAAATCCACAATAGCCACCATATGGAAAGAGCCTAAGTGTCCCTCAAGGGAGGAATAAAGGAAGTGCACTCTATTCATACACTGGAATACTATTCAGCCTATAAAAAGAAAGAAGTCCTGCCATACGCAGCAACATCGGTGAACCTGGAGAACATGACACTCATGAAAGAAGGCAGTCACCAAAGGACAAATACCACGATTCCAGTTATAGGAGGTTCCTAGGTAAGGCGATTTCACAGAGACAAAAAGTAGAATGGTGGTTTCCAGGGGCTTGGGAAGGGAAAATGTGAGCTGCCGTTCAGCGGGATGATGTTCTGGTTACATGGCATGACTAAGATCAAGGATCTGTTGCATAACATTGTGTCTACACTAAACAATGCTGTATCGTTGTGTCTACACTAAACAATGCTGTATTGTTGTGTCTATGCTAAACAATGCTCTCTTGTACACTGAAAAGTTTAAGAGTGTAAGTCTCCTGTTAAGTGTACTCACCACTAAATAGAAAAAAGTAAATAAACAAATTTGTATTTATTTTTTAAGAGATTATTTTAGAAGTAGGGAGAGAGAAGGTGGAGAAGCCAACAAGAGTGGGTTACTGAGCTGGTCCCTGATGGGGCACCCGGGGCTGGGGCAGGGGCCGGTCTCTCAGAACCAGGGAAACACACTCAGAAAAAGGCCTTTCCCTGTTCATTTTGAATAGCACAGTTCTTCCATTCCCATCAAATCACTCTGATAACCTGAGAGATTGGTTTTACAAAGGACAGGAACCTGGGAGGGCACATTCGTCAACTCTAACCACTGCTGATTGTCCCCAGGAGATTACCAGTATGCCTCCCCACACACACAGGCACACACTCTCTCTCTCTCTCAGCTCAGCCTGCACACATCTGAGGAGGCCCTGAAGCCAGAAGACATGACCAGGACTGAGAGGGGCAGCCAGTAGCTTGCGTGGGAGCAGCCCTGACATCAGCGGTGGACCTAGGCAATGCATCATGGGACACCAAAGTGTCCACTGTAACATGAAGAAGCCCTCCTTGACCATCCATTCATGGGACCCCAGTGTGTCCACTGTGACATAGAGACACCCTCCTTGACCATCCATTCATGGGACCCCAGTGTGTCCACTGTGACATAGAGAAGCCCTCCTTGACCATCCATTCTGAACTGACCTCTGCATTTTCCCTGCCCTTTGGGGACACTAGGGATGTGACTTGGCTGGGGGACACTTTAAGAAAGAGCCAGCCTTGGGGCCACCACATTCACTGGCTTGGAATTGAATGCTATGGATCTGGGATTGCCTTTAGCAAACCACCCATCCTAAATTTCATTTGCAAGATGAGCCTAGAGAGGAGAACAAATTGGGCAGAACCTGCTCTTCCTGCTCCTGGGATAAGTTGCCCCCACCGAGTAAAGTTTGGAAAGTCTATTTCTTCCTTGGTTGTATGTTCTCACTCATTCTGTCCTTGCTTTGTGGATTGTCCATGTGTAATGAGGTAGGGAGAGTAAGCTCCGTAGATGCTGCCCCTCCAATGCAGCTGCCACACGGTGGTGGTCCTGGGGCCAGTGTCGTGATGTCAGCCTCCAATTGTCAGGGGAAGCAGAGAGCTTTAGAATTACAGAAGTTTCATTCCTGGCTTGGTTCCTACATTGATTCTCTTAGAGCCAATTAATATCCCATTTTCCCCAATACATCTTTCTCTTAGGGCACTATGTCTAATGCTGGGAGCGATAAGAGGCAACGTTCTCTGCTTTCCTTTCCTTGATTACTACACACTCAACTCACACACAGCCCACCTCCTGAGCAACTCTCCAGGCTCATTTGAGGCAGCTCAGTCTTTAAGAAAACAACAGGCCAGATTCCCAAGGAAAGACACATAACCCATACTTTAGCCTATTGAAAGGCATTGTTTCACTCCTTTTTAAAATATCCTTTTCCTTTTGTCCTCTTCTCCTTCCCCCACCCCATCCTTCTGTGGCTGAAAACCTGAGATACATGATTCCTGTCTTGTTTCTCTCCTGCAAACAAGAGTGTGAGCAGAGTAATGCATTCCATATGTGAAGGGCAGGCGTGGAGAGGGTGTGCAGGCAGCACAGGGCCTCCTGGGAATGGGTTACTTCCTTCCAGCTGTGTGAGCGAAGAAAAACCTCATTATGGACATAGTTGGTATTTCTAGGGTCTGAATTCTGTGTTTGAGACTGAATCAACTAAAGGTTGAGCCCATTGGCTGCTCTCTGTGGGCACAGGGAAGCATGGGGACCTCCAGCCACCCCACAGCCTCAAACAGCTGCCCGGGGCAGCCTCTGAGCTCCCCAGCATCAGCAGCATGGTGGAAGTGAGAGTGGGCTTTCTCCCTATGTCTCACCCACTAATGGTTAATTGGAAGCGAGAGTGGGCTTTCTTCCCATGTCTTACCCACAAGTGGTTAAGTGAGCAGGCTTTGGATACAAGAGTATGGGTCTGCCTCTTAAGTAGAACAGTGTTAAAGCTGGTTATCTACTGTTGTATAGTGAATCATCCCATAACCCAGTAGCTTAAACAGTCATCTTGGAGTGTATCTCGCAATTTTGTGGGTCGGGAATTCAGACAGGGCTCGGCCAGATGGTTCATCTGTTCCAGGTGATGTGAATGGGGCTCATTTGGTGGCACTCAGTCAAGGACTGGGCTGGCCTAGAGGCTCTGCAGAACTTCAGGCTCATGCCTGGTACTTTGGCAAGGACAGCTGGAGGTGACCTACACTTGGCCTCTGCAGCCTGGTGGTGTCAGGGTCCTTAGACCTTTTATACAGCAGCTCAGGGTCCCAGACAAAATGGACCGAGAGGCCCCAATGTGAGCTGCATAGCTTCTCATGATCTAGTCTTGAAGATCTAGCAGTTTGATTGCATTGTATCCAGTGAAGAAGCTGCTAAGGCTGGTCCAGATTTCAGAAAGGGGAATCCATCCTCCTGTATCACTGATACAAGTCACAAAGAACACCAGCACCTTCAACCTACCACAGCAGAGCTACTTCCTCTCTGCTAAGTCTCGTTTCTCCCTCAGAGAGTGGGAGCAAGAATGAAATGAGAGACTGTGCTTAAAGTACTCAGTCTGCAGTCTTTGAATAGGGTAGAAAGCTGGCCCTGCTTTTCCTTGGTGCAGGAAGATTGGAAATTTCCTGGGTATGGAGCTTCTCAGAAACCTCAGACTGAGAGTCCAAGACCGAGAGTCCAAGTCATCCACCTAGGACCCGATTCTTCCTCCAGCTGTGAGAGAGAGCTCCCATACTTTCACAATATTCTTCCAAACAATGAATTTCAAGTGCAATAAATTGTATCTTTCATAGAGAAAGCCATGGCACACTCACTAAAGATCATTATCTCTTAAGAGCAATGACTTTTGGTTGAGAATGTGCCTTTCCCAGCAATCATTTATAAATGAAAGGCAAATCATAATAGTCTTTGAGATTCCCCAAAGAAGGAGACTTTTTATAAATGCAGAGTGCTTTAGACTTGCCAATTCCCCATGCTTAAGTTCCTAAGTGGGAGAGAGCAGGGCAATGTTGTTAATTGACATCTAAAATATTGTACGGCGAGAAGGGCTCACAGGACTCCATGGGGTACCATGTGTGCTACCTGCAGGCTGCAAGGGACAGCACAGTGATGAGGGTGAGGCAGGATAAGATAGCTCCTAAATTGGGCTTAGCCTGGGAGGGTTCTTGGCTTAGCCCGGGAAATAATTTAAGGTTGAGCTGGTGTTGTTAGACAGCAGCTTTTAATGAAGTGGCCATGCACAGCAGCAGCAGAGGGATCCCTCCTTGTGAGACAGGGCTCCCCCATAGGCAGTGAGCCCAGAGCAGCAGCTCAGAGATGGTGCTACCCTCATATTTAAACCCACTTTTAAGTTACATGCAAATTAAGGGGCAGATTATGCAGACATTTCTAGAAATAGAGCGGTAACTTCCAGGTGGTTTGGTCATTGCCATGGAAAGGGAGGGTAATACCTGGGTGTTGCCATGCTGATGGTAAACTGACCTGGCACACTAGTGGGCGTGTCTTACGGAAAGCTGTTTCCACCCCATCCCTCTTTTAGCTAGTCCTCAGTTTGGTGCAGTGTCTGAGCCCAGCCTCTGGAATTGAGTCCCACATCCTACCTCAAGGGGACAAGGCAGGAGTTGCACAGTCACTCAGCCCGACCCCCAAGCTCACAGTCAAAACTGGGGAAGAGTAACCAAATCCTTCTGGCCAGGCAGGAGGCAGAGGCTCGCTGTTGAAATGATAGGTGGGGCTGGCCATGTAGGGAAGGCAAGAAGCCATTAGCTTATCTGAAATTCATTTAGGGGGAAGGTGGACAAGGAAGTTCTTCAGTCTCCACTATTCAAAACCCAGGGAGCTTGAAAGCAAGCGGTATGTCCTTAAACTGGTGAACTGGTACGTCCTTAAACTGGTGAACAGGTACGTCCTTAAACTGGTGAACGGGTAAACAAATCGTAGGGCATCCATGCAGTGGGGTATTATTCAGTGATCAAAATGAGCTGTTGCACCAAGAAATATGAACAGCAGACTGCAGACTTCATGGAGTTTGGAGGAAAGCACACACACAGAAGAAACTCAAAATGCATGTTGCTAAGTGAAAGAAGCCAGTCCGAAACGGCTGCGTGCTATGTGATTCCAACTCCATGACATTCTGAAAAAGGTAAAGCTATGGAGACAGTGAAGAGTGCTTGCCAGGGGTTTGGGGGAGAAAGAAATGAATAAGTGAAGCACAGAGTATTCTATTTTATTTTATTTTATTTTTTAGAGACAGCATCTTGCTCTGTTGCCCAGGCTAGAGTGCAGTGGCATAGTCAAGGCTAGGTCATTGCAGCCTTGACCTCCCAGGTCAAGGGATCCTACTGCCTCAGCCTCCCAAGTAGCTGAACTACAGGTGTGTGCCACCACACCTGTCTAATTCTTAAATTTTTTTTAGAGATGAGGTCTCACTACGTTGTCCAGGCTGGAGAATGTTTAAGGCAGTGAAGCTATTCTGTATTATATTGTTTTACTGGATAAATTTCACAAAACCCATACAATCCTATGACACAAAAAAGTGAGCCCTAATGTGAAGTGTGGGCCTCAGTGAATGATGGTGTATCGATACCAGTTTGTCGATGATAGCAAATGCAAGATGTTAACAAGAAAGTCATGCGCCTGTATCTGGAAGGGAAATGGTGTCTGGGAATGGCTCCATACATTCTGCTAAATTTGTTTGTAAACCTAAAACTGCTCTAAAATATGAAGTCTATTAAGATTTTTTAGAGTGGTAGCGGAGAGGATGCAGGGGCATGTACTATTCATAGTATTCTATGAACAGCAGACTGCAGACTTCGTGGAGTTTGGAGGAAAGCAAAGAAGGCCCAGCCTGAAGCAGCGGCTTCCACCTGGAACAGCAGACGAATAATCCACTGTGGCCCCTAGAACCCTGAACGCTGGGGTTCTGGGACCAGGATGACACCTGTTTCTAATCTCAGAACTGACAGTGTTTGTGTTTTCACACCTATAAATTGAGGCTGATATTGCAAGTCCCACTCTGGCAGCGGGAGGATGAGCTGAGATGTTAGGTGTGAACGTGTGAGGTACCCCCAGGATTCGTGCCTCCCTGAGCCAGTCCACCTGGCATCTTTGTTCCAGGCCTAACTTCCCCACTGGGCTGTGAGGTCTAAGGGCCAACAGCCATGTCTCTTGCATCCCCAGCTGCCTCTGTGAAATGCAACATAGCCCCTGTGCATAGTTGGAGCCCTGAATTAATCAATGAATTTGGAGGATTCAGCAGGGATGGGAGAAGATGCTTCGAATCCTTCATATAGGACTAGGCTGAGCTCAGTTCCTCAGAGCCTGACATCTGTGCTGTTCTCACTTATCCATGCACATAAACCCAGGTATGCTAAACAAAGGCACTGATTGCCACTGGACCAAAGGGGCCTTCCTCATCCTTGATTGATGGAGCTGGGCCTGCAGTCCTGGGAGAACCCCATATAGTTTCTGGAGAGCATCCCCGGTCCTTCTCAATCAGCCATCCAGTTTTCTCTCTTCTTTTTCCTTCGTCCTGGAATTCTCCAGAAGAAACCAGTCTTGAGACAGCAAAGTGTTGCCTGAATGTCAGAGATGCTTTTCATTCTCGCATAATGTGTCCAAGCGACACAGCTGAAGGCTATGTGTAGATCTCGGCCTTCTGCCAGGGTCCCTCCACGCAGCCCCTTGGGCCTCTTCCTTCTGCAGCTATTGGGGGCAGAGAAGGGAGCCTGCATCCTCCCAATCCATCCCCTGATGCCCCAACCCCAACACCACTAATTCATCTGCACTCACGGCCTCTTCTGTGTGTAGCTGGCCATCTGGACCCAGTCCTCTGGGAGGAATCTTGTTCCTGGGATTAGTTTCCCCCATTGTGGCTTGAGTGCTGAGTTGCCCATTGAGTTACCCAGATGACCATGTCAGTATCACCCCACCTTCTTCCTTAGTGTCTCCTCTCTGCCTCCCATGTGGTGTCTGATCACTTGGAGGCTGTCCTGAGACTCCTGCTGTCATGTCCCCTTCTCTGGGAAGGGGACATCCAGCCTCCTCTGCACCCCTGTCACACTTCCCCCATCACATCAGGCACTCACGTGCCAACTCAAGGTGGCCCCTTACTGGAAAACTATCAAAACTTAGGTCTCAAGAAGGTGTTGAAGCGGAAACATTTGGAAGTGACTCTGTGCCTTCCCCGGAAGATTTAATACTGAAGTGCATTCCGAGTCACCTGGGGATATGTCAAGAATAGTGTCACTCGGGCCCTGACAATATTTGCTGAACCTGAATCTACACAGCCTGGCAGGGGTCCATGCAATCAGATTTTTAAGGCACTTGTCAGGTGGTCCCACTGTCAGCTAAAGTTTCCTTTCTCCCAAGAAGTGGCTCTCCAGTGGGGCATGTGTGTCTGAGAAGGCGGTGTCTTCCATTGGCCTCTCCAGTTTCTTCTCCACTAGAGCTCCAACCGCAGACCCAGAAAGTGGAGCACTGAGGCTTGCTGAAGGTTTGCTTCCTGAGGACAGATGCTCTGCGGCGAGTCCCCATGAGCTACCTGAGCAGAAGGCAGTGGCCTGGGCACTTCTAGCCCACTCGCCGGGGATCCCACCCACCTCTCACAGCCTAGGACTTGTGTTCTGCAGAAAGTGATCAGCAGTAATCCCAAAATTTGATAACAAAACCCGGTGAAATGTAACTTAAAAGGAGCCACCCAGTCCCTCTGTGGGTGAGAGCTGTTTCCCCGCCCTCATTACCCAGCAGACAGCTTCACACTCCAGGCAGATGCGATAGCGCTGAAGACCCACTCTCCACCTTCTTCCCCTCTCCTTGATGTCTGGTATTTTATGGTCACTGTCCTATGACTTCTACTTTTGGCATCTCCCCCATATTCTGCCTCTCTTTAAATCCAATGTTATCTATTTTACCGTTTAATTTGATTTCCTCTCCTAGGACATTGTTTTTTACCATCTTCCTTGCACGCCCTCGACCCTCGCCTCTAGAATCCCAGGTGGACGGTGCATTCACAGGGACCCACTCTTGCAAGCCCTGCCCTTTCTGTTCCTACTTCCTTGTGGGCAGCAGCTTGGGCAGGTGCAGCATCATGAGACTGCTCCGCACTCCTGCAAGGCCAAGTCCTGGGAAACTCCTTTCCTCTCGCAGCTTTTGCAATCATGTATTTGGATTTCTCTATCTGAGTATTTGCTGAGCCCCTGCAGGCCAGGTGCTGTCCCAGGTGCTGTCCCAGGTGCTAGGGATAGAACATTGTGCAGGTAGGGGCGCCCCTGCCCTTTGGAAATATTCAAGAAGCTCAGAACCAAAGCAAGAGAGGTGAGCAGTTGTGGCTACCTAGCAGCCTTGCTGGGTGTCCCATAGGCCTCTCTGAGCAGAAGCCTGTGTGCTGAGCAGCCATCAGCCATCAGGGTATCTGGGGCTGAATGTTCCAAATAGCAAGTTCAGAGGCCCAGACGCAGGAACCAGCTGGGGAGAAGCCAGAGGCCAGAGGGTGGGAGTGGAGTGCGGTGTGGGGAGATGGGACTGAGGACTCAGGCAGGGGCCAGAGGGTTTAGGACCTGTGGGCCGTTATTGAGTGTCTACAGGAGGGCCCCTGGGGGCTTTAAGCCAGGACCGGGATGTAACAGTCTCTTGATTCACTCTTCAGTGGGTCCCTCTGGGGCCTGGTTTGCAGGGAGAACCTAGTAAGGAGGAGACTGGTGGAGATCCAGGTGAACAATGATGGGGCTCCAATTTAAAGCTGGGGGGAACGAACTTGGGATATGCTTTGGGGGAAGAATGAACCACAAAAGGAAAAAAAGATAAAAATTAAAGTAAAAGAGAAACATTCAATTCTCTGCCCCCACCTAAATGGTACCAGGATACATGGCAGGTGAGTGCATCCCAGACATGAAGGGCGCAGCCCCATCCCGCACTGGAGGGGTCCCAGGGAGCAGGTGCTGAGGACAGGGCCAGGCTGAGGGAACCAGGGCCACGTCCCCCGTGGGACATGGGAGTGTAACAAGGTGCGTTGTGTCTCACGCTGACGCTATTAGTCCACCCATGTCAGTGGCTCCCATTCCAGCCGAGGTTATCCTGACCTCCTTTCTCCTCTGTCAAGCTGCTTCTATAAACCAGCCAGGGACAAGGCAGATGTGATGTGAGATGGAGCCAGGGCCCTGTTGTTGGCATCCCTGTGACACATGTCTCTCTGCTCCCACCTCTGGTGTTGCCCCCTTTTTAACAGCAGACAAGAAGCAAACAAGCAAAGCAACAACATGGAATACAACAAAAACCCTGAGATCTCAAAAGGGCCCCTCCCCATCTTCTGTTGCCGGGATGCATCTCCTTTCTCCAGCAGATCTGATACCTTTGATCGTTGCATGATTTGACTATTTCGTTCTGAATTTTTTTTCCCCTTGTGAATTGCATCTCCTGCTCTGTAGAAATTTCCAAAGATTCAAAGACCCCCAAGTCCCAGGGGAGGGGGGGAAGCAGCCTCACCTGGTTCTTCCTCAGAATCCAGGGCGCACGGTGTGCTTCTCTGGAGCACAGTCATGATTAAGGCTGTAAGTCTGAACTCAGCCAGCCCTGGGTTCCAGGTCAAACTCCTCCCCTCTTTTCATGCCTCAGTGTCTTCCTCTGTATAATGGGGGAGTGCAGGAAGTATGCCAGGTACAGTGCAGCTGGTGGGGGTCATCGCTGGTATCCTTGCTTTACGGGACCATCCCCTGGGGGACCCCAAGGGTTAGAGCCTGGGCCACATCGGGGGAGGAGAACATCCTGTTTCCCCGCCCTCAAGGTTCTCGGAGTGGCCAGGGGGCAGACACACAGAAAGGAACTCCACCACACTGCGAAGAGAGAGGTGTGCACCAGGCTCTGAGGCAGCTAAAGCCAACTCAGTGGTCCGAGAGAAAGGAGCTCCGGAGGGAGCAGCAGAGGCACAGCACAGAGCCTGGACGGGGGCATGTGCTTCTGGGTGGACTAGAGGGTCAGTCAGGCTTCTGCCAGTGGCAAGTGGGCCAGGCTGAGCATGAGACTGGAAAAGGAAAGAAGATAGCCCCAGGTTGGAAGGAGAAATTTGCATCATTCCCCCTGGGATTTCTACACCAAGGCCTCACGGCCATGCCCCTAAGTCCTAAGTCACACTGCCTGGAGTAGAATCTCAGCCCGCCCCATGCTGGCGGGTGACCCAGGCCAGGCTACTCACATACCCAAGTCTGTCCTCTGTGTGTGGACCAGGGGCATCACCACTTCCGTCCTATGTGAGGATCGCATGGGACCATGACGGAAAACCTTCGACACAGTACCTGCCACACAGTACACAGGGATCCCTGTTCATGGAGAAATATAGATTTTGAAAAGCCTAAAACAATAACTCTATTCCTTTCTTTATTCCCAGTGTAGCTGCACCGCGGTGGGTGAGCGTTATTGGAATGGAAGGCAGGGAGCGATTTGTACTGGTCTCTCTGCTGCCTGCTCGCCCTCTCAATCTCTCTCCTTTGCTTTTTGCTTTAAGATCGCTCTTCTCTATTGCATGCATGGAGTTTTCTTGAGCTGGGTAGCAGGCTGATTTCATTCATTTCCACAGTGCCTCGAATATCTTCAATCGCCCACAAAGACAATGTTTTATTCTATGAACACACCTTTTGCCAACATCTCACTGCTTTCTGTACAAAACAGCCTTTTTGTCTAACATTGAAGTGTCTAAAATAATAACTGTCAATAGGGAAGGAAATTAATATCCAAAGAAAATAGGGAAATGTGGCCCTGAGACAAGCATTTGGTTTTTGCTTCTAAAGATGAACCCCTTCCCAGACTCACCTCAACAAGAGGGAGACAGAGAAGTCTATCAAGCTTAGCAAACATCTGTAGTCCAATTACAGTCAACAGTTTACAGGTGTTGAGAGTAAACAGTCACTTATACACCTACCTCCCCAATGCATTCCCTTAATTTCTCTTAGAAACAAATGCGCACATTTTTCTGGGGCTCTTTATCCAAAATGCAGAGAGACTAGCTCCTCTTCTAGGCCAGCTGTGGTCCTCCCCACATGGGGTGGAGCAATGGCAGGCCACAGCTCCCCTGGACAATGTGCCAAACACCGTGCCAGGGTTTCTCCAGCTACCCCAGGCAGAGGCTCAGGCTCCACCCCTGAAGGTCCAGGTTCTGGAAATCCAGGGTGGGGCATAGGAGAGAGCATTTTTCTGATGCTCCCAGCTGCTGTTCTGTTACCTGGGATGTACTGTCTGTGGGACAGGTCATGATTCTCAAATGCTAGTGGCATGAGCATGGACTGGAGAGAATGTTACAAGGTCAGCTTCCAGGCCCCACTCCCAAAAGCTCCAAGTCTGTGGATTTCAGGTGGAGCCTAGGAATCTGCATTTTTCATGAGTTTCTCTATGATTCTGATGCAGATGATTGCGGACCAGAGGTGGGCGAGGCAGGGAATCCTGTCAACATTGAGAATCAGTGTAGCAGGTCTGGGGTAAGGCCTGAGTTTCTGCATTTTTAACAAGCTCCTGGGGGTTCTTGATGCTGCTGGTCTGGGGACCACACTCAGAGTGACAGGCTGAAGACCGTGCTTTGGAGCCACTGCTTTGTATTTTAGGCCATATTTTCCCTTTCTGTCTCAGCAATCTTTGCTGCTGCATTCAGAGTAAGTCTGATAAACCAATGCTCTCTACTGGACTCCTATCAGTTACTGCAGTGATTCTGAAACTATGTATTTCTGAAGACTCGAGTTCCCATAAGACATTACAGCTGTGTAAGAAGGTTTCTTTGAACAAAGTTGGGGCCATGCTGCGTGCGCCAGGGTCCCAGCTCTGGGTGAGAATGCTGGCACTACAGCTTCCCCCGTGCCCCGTGCCTGCCCTCTGCACCTTCCTCTTCCTGACTGTATGTGGAGTTAGGAGGACTCCAAGAGCAACTTTACATAAAGCTCCTACACATGTACCTGGCACATAGCTAGCACCTTGTAAGTGCTGGCTATTGCCAAGCTCTACCCTTTCTGGAAATCACGCTGCAGTAGACTCAAGATTCATTCAGTAGTAGAGGGAGATGTGCTTAACCCAGTGTTTGGAGTTCAGGACTCACCTGCTCCCGGACCCCATTCTCCCTGCCATGGAGTCATACCTTTTCTTTTTCAAATTGGTGCACTCCTCAGCGCTTCAACAGTTCCACAGAGCACATTGGAGCAAATGCGGGCCTCTGTGATGCCTCTTCAAAGAAAGAACTCGCATAATGCTCAGGCCTCCTGTAGACAAAGGTGTATCCCCAGCGACAGATATTTTAAGAAAATAGACCAGGGACACAAGACAAGAGAGCTGTCTTGGTGTCTAAAGCAGTCTTGGACAGCTTCTGATGTCACTTGAACAGTGGTGAAGCACCTTGAATAAGGAGGAAAGCGGAGGGGGCGTCTTTCAAAGGGACAGGCACATGGCCGAGGAATGGAATTCTCTGTCCATGAGGATTTTGGATGGGTTTGTTCATGAAACCTCACTGGCTATGCAGGACCTCCGAGTGAGTCTAAACATCCAGCCATGTCAACTGGTAATCTCTCCTTCTTCGGTGAGGCGGGGAGTGGGACAAAGTCTCGCTTTGTGCTCTAGGATGTAGTGCTTACTCTGGTCCTCTGGGGTTATCTGAAATCTGGTTTCCTTAAGTGTAAGGCGGAGCTCTAACCAGGAGACCACCCTGCCCCCAAGGGTGGGGGTTCTGGGAGGGAACGAGGGGAGCGGCTGCTCTGTAGCTTTCTCTACTGGCTTGCCTAAGTGGACTCTGATCTTGGAGCTCAACAATCTTCCACCCTCTCCTTTGCAACCTATTTCTTAAACCAGAACTAATGTATTCTGGACATAGAGTCCCTGAAAACCCAAAGAAAATTGGATGTATCTGAACAAACAAAACCGTATTTCTTTAAATCTCCAAGCCAAAAGGAAAAGTGTAGAAACATTTACTCACTGTCCAAACTACATATATTTTACCTGATGACCCTTAAAGAAGTGCCCCCCAGTTCAGCAATCACCCGTGCAGCGCAAAGGGAGCTGGAGCCGGCCCAGCCCGTCGGCGCAGACAATCCTGACAGCTCCTGTCTGGGCACTTCTTTCTTTCTTGGAGCTTCTAATTTCTTTCTTGGCTGCTGAGGCCTAACCGTGTGTTTTGATGCACACACAGGAATTAGTACCGTCCCCAATCCTTAGGGCGCATCCCTAGCCTGGGCAGAGGCTCTGAGTTTTCCTAGGAGCCGGAGGGTGTGCAAAGCCCGGCGGGCTGAAATCTCAGCCTGGCCCTCTGCTCATCTGCTCTAGGTGGAAACAGACGAGGTAGGCCCGGGTCAGGGGAGTTAGCAAGGAGACTCGAGAAATAAAGGACATAATGGAAGTGCCCACTACCGCCGCGGGCCCCGGCGGGAAGTCGGACTAAGACCACCACGGGAACGCCCCATCCAGAAGGGGTGCCCCGGGTGTGGGGACGGAAACCCCAGCGCTGTCTTTAGTCTCCACACCCTCGCTTTTTCCCCCTGGAGACCGAGCGTCCTTGGCCTCTTCGGCCGCAACCGGGCTCCAGACATCCGGGGGGGCCGGGGCTGGGCTGGGCTGCTGCGGCGCGGGGGGCGCGCGCGGGCGCTGCGCCTTTAAGGCCCGCGTCGGCAGAGCGAGCGCAGGGGCCGGGCGAAGGGGCGGGGCCTCGGCGGGGCGGCCGCGGATTCACCTGCAGCTCGGAGCGCGCGGAACAGAGGCGCGGGCGGCTGCGAGGCCGGCGGACGCACCGGCCTGAGGGAACGCGCCGCCGGCCGGACTTGGCCTGGCTCCCGGAGCCCGGGCGGCGAGCGCGGCGGGCGCAGCGGGGCTGGAGGCTCCGGGCGGGCGCGGGGGAGCGGCGGCGGTGGTCTCGGCGGCGGCGGTGGCGGCAGAAGGGAGCGGGCTCCCGGTGCCGGGCACCGGGCTGGCGGCAGGGAAGATGACCGCGGGCGCCGGCGTGCTCCTCCTGCTGCTCTCGCTCTCCGGGGCGCTCCGGGTAAGTTGCCGCCTCCCGCCCCTGCCGTTCGGAAGCCCCGGGCAGCGCGAGGTCGTCCCTGGAGCCCGCAGGGCGCGCACACACCCGGCAAGGCTCTCCCGGGCTCCCCTGCCGCGCTCCCCGCTGCATCCAGCCCGGCGCCCGAGCTTCGCGAAGCTGCCTGCGGTCGGCAGGAGCGGGAAGCCGCCTGGGCAGCGGGGAGTGGCGGAGCGGGGTGGGAGTGGGGCTCGGTGGAGGACCCGGGGAGCTCCGCCTGCACCGGACCCGCCGAGCCTCCCTGGGCCGCCCAAAGCCTGTAGCCGCTGCCCGGAGCTCGGCTTGCCTGCACGGGGCAGGCTTCCCACTGGCGGAGCCGGCGCGCCCCCCATCGCCCGGGAGCCGCGCGCCGCGGGAGTTGCCGAGCCCAGCCCCGGCCGTGCCTGAAGGTGTGAGGCGCCCGGCGGCTGCAGGCCGGGGATCCGGGAGTGCGGGGCGCCTGCCCGACCTCTCCTGCCCAAGGCCTGGGGGTCCGCTGCGCAGCGCCGCTCAGTTTTTTGGGTGCCGGCAGGACTGGTGCTGCGGGTGGACGGCGGGGTAGGACTGCGGGGCACTCTCACCCCCCAGCCCTCGGCGGGGCTGGAGCCCGCGTGTCCAGCGAGGCCCCGGGGGCTGGGAGCGGGGCCGAGCTTGGGCCGGGAAGCCGGACGCCAGGCGGGCGCGGCGCGGGAGGGCGAGCGGGTCTCCCGCTTCCTCTGCAGAGCCCCGCGGACCGGATCGCTGGCTTTGCTCTGCGCCTGGCGAGGTGCGCGGCCCGCGGGGGCAGAGTGCGCGGCGGCTCCGGGGGCGCCCCTGGGCGGAGGCGGAGGGGCGGCGGGAGTTGCAGGAACCCCCTCTCGTGGCCGATCGGCCTCGCTGCCTCCTCCCGGGCAGCGCTGTTGCAACCTCGGAAATAAACAAGTGCCAGCGGCGGGAGGCCCGCTCCGAGGCCGCGGGGCGCTGGGGGGTGTGCTGGGCACACGCTCGGGGCCGGTCGAAACTTTCCTGGACGAGTTGAGCCTCCCACCGGGCTGCGGGTGCGATCTGGAGCTTCGTGGCCGATAAGGAAAGCCGCGGTTTAGAGCTTTTCGTAAGGAATTACCCTGCGTCCAGCTCTCCTCCCTCGGTGCTGGGGGCAGAGGGGTGCCCTCCTCGGGGTCGGCGTTTGGAGTCCTGGAGCTCCGGGGTGGGGGCGGCCTCAGGAGCCAAAGCATGGGCGGGCGACGGCAGCGCGCAGGGCTGGAGAAGGCGGCGGGCGGGAGGCGCCACTGCCAGGTGCGGGCTGCGCCCGGGGCTTCCTGCGCTCGCCGGGGAGCCGAGCACCGCTGTGCTCCTGCTCCTGCCCCTGCTCCTGCTCCTGCTCCTGCTCCTGCTCCTGCTCCTGCAGCGGGGCTGGCTTCCTGCTTGCACACACTGCCTCTCCCTCCACCACCTCCTTCTGCCTGTCACGCCCCCTCCTAGAAGCTTGGGAGATGGCCCTGTCGCCCACCCCATCCTTCCCTGGCCTTGTGCCACGGGCTCTAGACTTCCCCACTGAGCAGGAAAGGCGAGCGAGCTCCGGAGGACAGGAGGAGACCCTCTTTCTGGTCAGTTAGGGGAGCTGTCTCCCTGCCTGGGCTGGAGATGGGGGCTCCGAGGGTGAAAATGCGGGCTGAAGACTAAAAGGTGGAAGCACTCCACCGCCTTCTCCACCCCAGCCACCGGCAGCCTCCCGCAGAGCTGCCTTCTTCGCCCCACTCTGGACCTAGTCCTAGAGAATCTTCTTTCTTGCTCTCCTCTTTCTCCTCCTCCCGGTGACCCGAAGAGGTCTAAGAAGCTGCCGCCTCCGCCTTACCAAGAGTGTGGAGCGTTGGGCCCAAAGCGCGAATGGTCTGCAGAGCCGCCCACACTTTGGCCTCCCTTCCCTTAGTGGCTTTGGGAGCAGCGACTGAAGTCTTCTGTCTCTGCTTTTTGGACATTCCTCAGGCATCTCCTCTGCCAATAAGGCCCTGGACGGCCTGGCTTCGCCATCAGTCCGTCCTTTATTCCCTACAGCGCATCCTGCTGTGTGTGGGGCTGGGGAAGGATGCTCGGGGTCTACAGCCTCTAGAGTGCTCCCTAAAGTCCCCAGAGAGCAGAGGAGCAGACACGGGGATATGGCGTCTGGGTGGAGTCTGTGGCCTGACAGCCTTTCTCTCTTAGCCAGAGACCTTTTGCACAGCAGGCCCTGGATAAATGTCGGTTGGATTAAATTTATGTGAACTTATTACTGTTTTACCCTCTCCCCTTTGTGTTCCCAGGCCCATAATGAGGACCTTACAACCCGAGAGACCTGCAAGGCTGGGTTCTCTGAAGACGATTACACGGCATTAATCTCCCAAAATATTCTAGCAGGGGAGAAGCTACTTCAAGGTAGGGCGGGGCGTGGAGGGTGGGAGTGATTTGCTGCCGTGCTTTTCCTTGGGGACACTTGCAGAGGGGAGAGGCAAGGCTTGCCTCGTCTGCCGTGCTTTTCCTTGGGGAAACTTGTAGAGGGGAGAGGCAAGGCTTGCCTCGTCTTTGTGCAAAACGATGGTGGTGAAGTGCAGGAGGTGTAAATTGGTTGACCTGAAAGGCGTTTTGCATAACAGGTGAATGATTCAGAATCCCTGTCATTTTTGAGTGAAGTGAATCATTTCCTGGGCAACAAACTGTAATTCGGATGTAACATCACCCAAATAGTGTGCAGAGAGACTTTCTTACCAAGTATTTTTATGTATGAAGTTCTGGAGACTTAAATTATCCCTGCTTTGAAATGTATGATAAAGCAGACGATGTTGTTGGAAATGCAGTAAATAAGCCTACAGACGGTCTGTTCACAAATGTGGCATTCATTTTCATTACTGCCCCACTGACAACACGAAAACACACATGCAGGAGGGAACTACCAATTAGCTTGATCGTAATTGCAGGATTATATCCACACTTGTGAAGGGAAAGTCAGAGACAGCTTCAAAACTCAGATGACAGTAGATCATCCTGCTTATTGGTCTGTTTCCCTTTCAAGACAAACTCATTAAACTTTATATTTGCATGAGAGGGAACATAAATCAGTTCTTCCTTCCCGGAGGTTGCAGAGTTCTGCCGTGAGCACCTTGGCTGTGAGCCTTTCTTCTCTGCATCAGTTTCCTGGAAGTGGCAGCCTTTGAGTTGATTTCAAAGCAATAGAGGAAAAGAATGTTGGATAAAGTATCGAAGCTAAGTTTCCGCATTCGGGACTGTTGACTGCCCTACCGGTTTTGTGTCCCAGAGAAGGTAAATTTTTCCCTGCAGAACTGACAGTAGTTCCTGTGTGTGTGTTTGTGTGCATGCATGTGCGTGAACTCGCTCACGCTTATAGTGATTTTTCAGATCCTCGCCCTTCAAGACAGAACTTGTTGATTCCTGGTTATGTGGATAAGATTTTTATTTTGCACCCAATCCAAATTTTCTGACTTATTTTTGTTATCTAAACTGTGATACTATTGACTCATTAATTATCAAAAAAATAAAAAATCTCTAGGCAGTTGACCTAGGAGTAGAATGGATGTGCAATCTAAGAGGGCATACATAGTAAAGAGTTTTCAAGAGCTGCTCTGTTCATTGCGCTGTTTTTGTCACTTCGGAGTTGGAATGGGTAGGCCATTTTCAGGATCGTTTGCTTTACTGAGAATCTCAGTGGACCCCTAGAGAAGGCCTGCGGAGGATCCTTCACTCTCAGTGCATTGTACGATCCCTTATAACTCGTGGGGCGCTGACTGCAGTCAGCTGTGTGCATGTCCTGCTGTGCTGAAACCAGCATCCTTAAGCTCTCTGATTATGTGGCCAAATATGTTAAGACCCAGGAGTATCCAATTTTACTCAGGCACTTAAGAAAAATGCCTCCTTTTTATTAATAAATACTGCTTACTACAGAAGAGAATGACAAATTCTCATACTTCCTACAACACGACGTGAGATTTCACACGAGCATCTCTTCCCTTTCATGGTGTGTTGTGTGGGGATCTCCACTCCCAGTGGTCCAGGCCAAACTGCACTGTGCTCCTGATTGGTGTGGTGGGAGAGCCTAGACCACTGGCCTCATGGCAGCCTGGCCCCTGTGGCCAGGTGGTGTTCGCCTCGTGGGGTATCAAGAGTCACGTGACCCTGGGTGACTCTGGACCAGCTCAGACATTGTGTGGACTCATTTTCCAAGCGTCCATTGACTTACGTGTGCAGCCCAGCCCAGGGCTGGTTCAGGGAAGAATTGCAGAGAATCTCCTGAGCACCTGGACCTGCTGGGTCCTCTCTGCCCCTCCTCTAGGGGCTATAGTCGCATTGCTTTTCCTGCGCCTGTGTGGGTTCCCTTCTCACTGTTTTCTTCCACTCATTCTTCTGAAGGTGTAGAGTCTCAGGAAGAAAGAGATGTTTTATATCTGACAAATAATTTTGCACATATGGAGGCAAGAGCTAAGGCTGACAGGCCCTGAAACCAGGGCACAGTGACATTTCTCTCTGTACGCAGAGTACTTTGAAACTACAAGACCACGGTGAGGAGGCCTGTGTGAAGAGGAGACAGGAAGCATGGTGTTTCTGTTATTCTGGTAGGAATCAAGTTAAACAGATAATGACTACTTATAATTGAGTTATTCCAGCGGAGAGAGCTTAACCTTAATTTGATGAGTGCAGCTTCACAGAGTGGCCGTGTTCCTCTGAGTAGGCCATGAGCTATTAGCGGCCGCTCCATGGCTCCTTCCCTTTGACTGAGTCAGCTCACAGCAGCCCCAAACATACAGATTCCAGCAGGAGCGATTTGTTACACAGTAATTAACTTGTTTATGATAAATGGATGGAAGAAATGTCGTGGCATTTTGTTTTATGTCTAAATGAAAAGCATTTGCATTCTAAAAATTTCATGCTAATTAGGCTTAAAATAGTTTTCCCCAATAGGGTAGCAAATACTATGTATTACGAACCTTCTGAGAAGCGGAGCCGCGAAGTGCGGAAATGCAGGACTTAGCTGCTGATGGGAGCCTTCCTAGATGCCACTCCTGTGTCCCCTGTCTCTGCTTTTTCTGGAGAGTATTTGCATGCAATTACATATACTCTTATGCTACAGTTTTGCTTTTAGGATAATTCACTTATGGCCCTGATCACTGATGCATGGTCATATCTATAATAGGACGGTGAAGCCGTTTGCCTTAGGCTAAAATGTAGTGTTCTCTAAACCGTAGTTTAGTCTGGGGTGATGGCTAAGCTGGTGTCTTTTTCTCTGCTTTGTTAATAATTAATGGCCAGCCCGTCCGGAAGCTGCAGCCTAGTACCATGACCTGCATTGCTCTCCCGCGTGGTGGGCGGAGTCTAGGCACACCCAGACCCGATTCATAGCAGAAAACTCGTACAGGCGGGAGAGTCCTAGGTAGCATAGCGGGAACTGAGGACTCCTGGGTCGTATCTGCCCTCTATCCTGGAACGAAGCGGGAACAGGTGAGTGGAAACACTGTTCACTGGGGATGGGGTGGAGCCTGGCATCATCGGATTAATGTGGGTACACTATGTATAGAGTATACAAAGTATATTAACATGGGTACACCATGTACAGAGTATAGAAAGAGGAGCTTGTTTCTAATGACTTAACATGACGTCCTCAGCAAAGCCTTGCCTCTCCCCATTTCTCAATTCATTTAGGACCGTCTTGTGTACTCTCTACCACCTTATTGGAGAGGGACCATCTTGTATACCCTCTACCACCCTCTACCTCCTTATTGGAGAACTTACATTATCTGGCCATTCATCTCTCTTACTTAAACTCTCAGGTTTCTGAGGGGAAGAGCTCTGCCATTCTTTTTTATTTGGAGACAGAGTCTCGCTCTGTCGCCCAGGCTGGAGTGCAGTGGCGCGATCTGAGCTCACTGCAAGCTCCGCCTCCCATGTTGATGCCATTCTCCTGCCTCAGCCTCCCGAGTAGCTGAGACTACAGGCACCTGCCACCACGCCTGGCCAATTTTTTTTGTATTTTTGGTAGACACGGGGTTTCACATGTTAGCCAGGGTAGTCTCCATCTCCTGACCTCGTGATCCGCCTGCCTCGGCCTCCCAAAGTGCTGGGATTACAGGCGTGAGCCACCACCCCCAGCCAGAGCTCTGTCATTCTTGTTTTCTATTTATATCATTTCAGGATGTTTTTGGCCAACAGAATAAAACCCAATTCACATAATCTCAAATACATGGGGGTGAATTTTTCTTACATAACTGTGAGTGCAGACATAGGTGGCCACATGCTGGAGCAGCAGACAAGGGACACGGTCATGTGCCTGCCTAATCCTCTTCTCCCATTCTGCCATCTTTAGTGTGTCATTTAGTGCCTCGTCACTGCAAACTGGCTGCTGTGGTTCCAGTCGTTGCTTCTGAGTTCAGAGCAGAAGAAGGTGCAGATAGTAGCACCATCTGCATTTCTTCCCTGTACCAGGAAAACAAACACTTTCTGAGAATCTCTGCAGAAGTTGTCATTGACTAGGTCACAGGCCACTCCTAGCTGAACTGATGGGGATGGAGCTCTGGGAATGCAGAGAAGTGCATTGTCATGTGTGTCTTAGATCCATTATAATCCATCACGTGGTAGGTGTCCAAATTGCTCATCTCAGAACAGAATTGGGGCTTCGTTCTGGGAAGGAAGAAGGAGGCATGGATGCTGAGTAGACCTTCCCCAGTGCCCAGCACTATACCCGAAGCAGAGTCGACAGACAGTGAATTGCTGAATGAGTGAACGACTCATTTGCATACAAAGGCATTCAGACAGAGGCATGGTTGAAGAGAGATCAGATGTGGGTGTCTGGAATCCATATCTAAGAATCTGCCATTTCTGCTGCACTGCATGGCCAGGAGTACTGTGATCTTGTCTTTACAAGTAGTTCGAAGATAGGCTCTTTGCCCATGCAGTTTGGTTTGAACCACCTCTGCATAGATAGGCAACTCTTCCAGGGCAGAGGCATTCTAGATACACAGCAAGAATGTCAATCTGTCTTCCTGTATACCCGATATCCAGCGCTGGCCTAATGCATGGTGGCTGTGCAGTCAGTATTAGTCAAATGAAGTAATGAATGAGTCAG
Organism: Trachypithecus francoisi; assembly: GCF_009764315.1. NCBI lineage: Eukaryota > Metazoa > Chordata > Mammalia > Primates > Cercopithecidae > Trachypithecus > Trachypithecus francoisi. The sequence continues at coordinate 57,095,530 of NW_022681467.1, forward strand.
AAAATACTGACACTGTTCCTGTTTCTGAGTTGCTTTGGTTAACTCACAGCAGAGAGGGAGCTGCTGTGAATATTCAAATAAGTGGTACTAATGATAAGCCAACCATGTATGCCTAGAATTATTAGACATTGGAAGTTGCCTGTCCAGGATTGATTCTCTCTCTCTCTCCCTCGCCAACAAACCTCATCTGTGCTAGTCCATTGGCTGACAATGTGCCCTGTTTAATACACCTCTAGACTCATTACACCAAGGTGGCAATGTGGCTTCTTTCTGGTCACTGGTATCTAATTAGATTAGTCTATTAGGTTAGGCTTTGGGGAAAGCCGTTTTTATTCTTGGTAACAAGGAACAAACTGAGCTGGCCGTGCCTTCTGCCCTTTGCTCTTACTTCGTTTTCCTATCTGGAACTCAGATGTGATGGCTGCGATAAAGCAGCCATTTTGTGACTATGAGGATGGAACAAATTGGTTCCCAGAAGGCATCCTCGAACAATGGCAGAGCCCTCGACTCACTGTCTCCTGAGTGGTGAGAAAAATAAGGTCAAAACACCATGCTTGGTTTTGTTGTCACGTGCAGCCAAGTGCATTCCCTGACTTGGGGAAAGCTGTGCACACTACCAAAGTTAACCTCTGTCCTGAGCCTGGGTTTTTAGGCTCCCTCTACCCTCCTGTGTTCCTTGGACCTTGGCCATTTGCTCTTGCTTTAAAGGCCCTCCTCTGCTCCTTTGTGAATTGGTGTCTGCACCTAGCACACTGGATTGCAGAGAGCATGTCATGAATACTTGGTAACTGTTGAATAAATGAACAGTCACTACTCCAGACTGTCTTATGGCCAAGAGATGAAAGAACCCTTAGATATATTAAGCCAGGACTATCTGAACCCCTACCAGAAAATGTAAACTCTTTGCTGGATCTCGTAGTGATCCTCTTCCAGGAAGCCAGAAGTTATGTATTGGGGTTTGCCTCTGGTCACAATATCCACTGGTTCTAGGGAACCTTGGTCTCTATAGATAAGCAGAATTATGTGAAGACTGAGTGGGACTCAGACCCCATTGGTGGCTTGCCCGGACTTTCTTGCTGTTGAAGTCAGAAGGCTGCTTCTTTCTGAGCACCCAGATGTCCACTGCCTCCGTGGGTGGTCACTTCAGGGATCCCTGAAAATGGGCACGCAGAGCCCAGGATGGAGTCCATGGGATCTCTTTGGCCATCTCTGGGGGTGGTTCTTACCTTTTCAGGGGGCTGTTATTGTTTGAGGTTTCCAGCAGCTTTTCCCTATTATAGTTTTGCCTGGTCCCAGGATTAAGAGGTTCAGAAAGGGAAGTGTATATCCTGTCCTTAGAAAGGGGTAGCTATCAGATAAAAGGTAGGACCAGCCCAGGAATAAAGCACAGAAAGTGTTGCATGGTGCGTCGTCTGCAGGCCAAATCTCACGCTGAGAGAGGGTCCTGGTAGCCCTGGTTAGAAACAAAGCAAGGCAGAATGCTGCCGCCCTGCTGGGCTCTGCACAGTTGCGTGCGCCTGTGTGCAGCTGCTTCTCATGGCGCTGCCTTTCATCTCAAGAGGGAGCTGTGGTCAGTGGCCCTGCTGCTACCCATGAGAAATCTAGGCTCAAGGAGGCGGCCACACCTGCCCCAGATCACTTGATTCCTAAGTCAGTGGATCAGGATTCCCACCCTGCAAGCTTCCTAACCGCTGCTTCTCTATGCTCACTGCCACTGAGCAGACCCCTTTCGTTGTAGAAGGCAGTGCACGCACCAGCTACAGAAATGAGGATGTGTGAACTCATTGATGCTGCGACTTAAAGATTAAGGTTTTGCATTTGAGAAATATGTGTTTTAATGAGTCTTCAGATGAGGGAGCATGAGGCTTTGCAGAATTATAATGTTATAATAACATTATGTTCTGTCCAGTCCTTGGTATATGATATCTCATCTAACCTTCACAAAAGCCCTTCCAGGGAGGTAAGATTGTTCCCATTTTATGGATCAGTAACTGAAGATCAGTGAGTTCTGGAGATTGGCCTACGGGTATGAGATTTGCTCTGTTTTCCCTCTTTGTGCAGGCCTAGGCATTTAGCTCACTCCTGTCTCCAAATTAATGTTAAAGAAGATGGTTTTAGAGCTCTGCTGTCATGTGCAGACAGGATCGGACCCAGATGTTCAGGGCCACAGCCGTAAAACCAGCAGTGACCAGGCACACAGATATGTGCAGTAAACAGAGGCCCTCAGTGTGTCGGGAAGTGCTTGGTTGCAGTTGCTCCTGTATAAGGCTCAACTGAAGTGGGTCTAAACTCCGGATACCGGGGGTTTGCAAAACCAGCCCTGGGATTAGAAGAGCCCGCGCCTTCTGCAATGCCAGTGGGAGCTTTCAGTTCGGAGCATGCAGCGAGCAGTCCCAGAGCAGAGCTCTCACTTGGATTTCAGACTCTGCCAGAGCGGGGGAAGCCGTGCAGAGAGGGAGCTGAGAGCAGAGTCCGGCCGGTCCTGGAAGCCCTGAGCACATTCCATCTGAGCTGGGTTTATGCACGGATCCATCGTTGTCTACACTCACATTGTGACACGGGGCACCGGGAGCCTTAGTGAGGCTGGTTACAGATGGAGAGAAAGTGCCAGGACCTTGCAGCTGGCCAGCTGGGGCGGGGCTCCCTGACAGCCTCTCTTGAGCAGATGCCGTGAGAGCTGGTCCTGAGGCTGCCATGGCCTTTCTGCCCGTATCGGGGTCCTGGGTGTCTGCAGAGATCTTGTATTCTAAGCTTAGAGAGAGCAATGTGCTTGCTATAACTTGAAACAGTCTGAAGATGTGGTGCTTTCCAAGGTTCACGTGGGTTCCCCTTTTCTACCAAGCCCCCTTGTGGTGAAGGCCTTTTGCACCCCTTTGCCTCCAGGGGTGACCTTCCTGTGCGCAGGGTCACTTCCACTCTGGGACTGCATGGCAACTGGGTTGGTATAAGCTTCCAAGACCTGTGGCTTCTTTGTTTCGGAAGTAGTGATTTTTCTAATTCTACCTTGCAGTGTTAAAAATAATCACAGTGAAATTCATAATCAAGTTCAAAGGAAGAGTATTTGGTGTGTATGTACCTGTATTGTGTGCTCCATTATACTAATTTAAAAATGTGGAAATTTTGTGACTTCTCTTATGTTGCAAATGGAGGTGGATTAAAATTAAGGAAAGGGCTTTTTCCTCCTTCCCTCCTTCCCTGCCTCCTTCTTCTTTCCCTCCCCTCCCCTCCTCTCCTTTCTCCTCTCCTCTCCCTCCCTCCCTCCCTCCCTCCCTCCTTCCTTCCTTCTTCCTTCCTTCCTTCCTTCCTTCCTTCTTTCCACCCTCTCTCCCTTGCTCTCTCCCTCCCTCCCTTCCTCCTTTCCTTCCTTTCTTTTTTCTTTGAAAGCTAGGTTAAGTAGATGCCAGGACTAATCATGAACTGAGAGAGAGAGAGAGAGAGCAAGCAAGCATTCATCTTTTCAAAAGGTGTGCCTATTATTCTGACTTTTTGAAGAAGCAATTTTTCCTCCAAGTGAATTCCACTATAAAAAAAATACCATAAGCCGGATGAAGCTTCTTTCCGTCAAGGGCGATAAAGTTCTCCCGAGTGTGTTCTTGTAAAACCTCATGGCATTTGCCGGCTCTTTCAGTCCCCAGAGTGGGACTGTGGTGTCTTGCAAGCTGGGGTGGTAAAATCCTTTGTTTTTCGTCAAAAGGCTCAGAATTTTGGTGCCTTTTTGCCCGGGCTCTGGGCTGCCCTCTCCTGGTGGCCTCCGGTATTGTCTCTGGCTGATGTCTGCTTTTGGTTCTTAAACAAAAGAGAACAAACCAAACCAAAAATCCCTACTTAATTATCTTTGACCCAGTATGTGCTCCCCGAGGCCATTTTCCTGGCAACCCCCACGTCGGGCCAAGAAGGAGGGGAGGAGCTGCTGTTTGAGGGAACTTACCATGTGCTAATGTGTCTTCTCATTGAGCACTTTCATGAGACCTGCAGCTTAAGGTAGTTAAAAGGCGCATCCCAGACCACTCGGTATGGGACTTTGTCTGTATGTTTTTATCTGCCACACTGCCTTTTCCAGGAGGAATTTACTTAGATTACAAATTATATTATTTTCTTATTGCAGTACAAATGCCCACAAATGTAGCAGCTTAAAACAAAGTTATTATCTTGTGGTTCTGAAGGTCAGAAGTCCAGTTCCAGCCTCTGTGCTGAAATCTAGGTGTCTGCAGGGCAGGTTCCTTCTGAAGGCTCCCGGGGGGAATCCGTGTCCTTGTGCCTCCCAGCTCCTCGGGGCTTCTGCACTCCTTGGCTCCTGGCCGCTTCCTCCGTTTTCAGAGCCAGCCGCGAAGCATCTCTGTGCCGTCCTCCAGGGTTATTGAGGGTCACTGGTCACGTCCACCTCTCTCTACATCCTTCTCTTCCATTGTAAGAATCCCTGTGATTACCTTGGGCCTCCCTGAGTAACCTCGGATAATCTCCCATCACAAGATTCTGAATTCAGTCACCTCTGCCAAGTCCCCGCTGTAAGAGCCCAGGCTCACAGCCTCTGGGATTAGGGTGGGTACCTCTCTGGGGAGCCGTGATTCTGCTGACCACATGCACGTCTGACGACAGAGCGAGCCTAGCAGGTGTGTGTGTGAGTTTCCCACTGACCTCCGCACACTGAGGACTTCTATGCGTCCCACACTGTGCGGTGACCTTCATTCAATCCTGCAGACCCCAGGGGTTCCTTCATTCAGTCCTACACATACCTCAGTGGTTCCTTCATTCAGTCTTACACAGACCTCAATGGTTCCTTCATTCATCTTACACGGACCTCAGTGGTTCCTTCATTCAGTCTTACATGAACCTCACAATCTTACACATACCTCGGTGGCTCTTTCATTCAGTCCTACACATACCTCAGTGGTTCCTTCATTCAGTCCTACACGAACCTCAGTGGCTTCAATCTTTTTTTTTTTTTGAGACGGAGTCTCGCTCTGTTGCCCAGGCTGGAGTGCAGTGGCGCGATCTCAGCTCACTGCAAGCTCCACCTCCTGGGTTCATGCCATTCTCCTCTCTCAGCCTCCCAAGTAGCTGGGACTACAGGTGCACACCACCACGCCCGGCTAATTTTTTGTATTTTTAGTAGAGACGGGGTTTCACCGTGTTAGCCAGGATGGTCTCGATCTCCTGACCTCATGATCCACCCACCTCGGCCTCCCAAAGTGCTGGGATTACAGGTGTGAGCTACTGCACCCGGCTCCTTCATTCAATCTTACACAGACCCCAGTGGTTCCTTCATTCAGTCTCACACATACCTCAGTGTTTCCTTCATTCAGTCCTACACAGACCTCACAATCTTACACATACCTCAGTGGCTCCTTTGTTCGATCTTACACAGACCTCAGTGTTTCCTTCATTCAGTCCTACACAGACCTCAGTGGCTCCTTCATTCGATCTTACACAGACCTTACAATCTTACACAGACCTCAGTGGTTTGGGGTGGCATCTCCACTTCACTGTTGAGGAAACTGAGGCATGGAGCCACTGAGTGACCTGGCATGAGCTGTGGGTCAGAGGGTTCTATCTGAAGGAACGCTCCAGTACTTAGCCACAGCCCACTGGCTCTCACCCCGTCCTGCCTGGCTCCAGGAGCTCCTGCCACCTGCCTTACCCCGTGGCTGTAGTTAGGACTCAGAGGGGCAGTGTCCCTTTGGGTCCTGAGGTGGGGATCTGCTGCTTTGGGACTCCGCAGGGTGAACTGCCTGGGAAGCCCACAGCAGCTTCCAATCTGGACCGTTCTCACTCTTCCTCGTTTGAATTCACTGTGTTTTCTTGCTGACAGTATGTGGGGATTTAGGGAGGATTAAGGTAAGCCTTCCACGACAGATGAATATCCACAGGGCCCCAGAGTGCCGCTCACGCCTTGCTAATAGGAAGCTGATCCTTGAGGGTCTGGGTGCTTCCCAGCCCAGGAAAGATGCCCCTGGTACAGCCCCAGGTGTTGAGAGGTGTGCTTGCTCCGGGAATGGGTGCATTTTCCATTTGGAGTACGATTTAATGAATGTCCATTCCCAGGGTGTGGGTTTTGGACCCTGTGTCTCTCCCCAAAGAAGCGCCTAGCTCTCTTTGTCTCTGGAGAAGGCAGAGGAGAAAGGCTTGCCTTCCAGGTGTCTTTTCAGCAGTGTGCCCTTGGGTTTGTGTGTCTGTATTGGAGAAATGTTGAAATTTTTGGCTTTACATTTGTTCTGGCCACCCAAATGTGAGTTGAGATGCCATCTATATTGATGTGCCTAGAAAAGCAAGAAGGAAAGTTGGTGTGTGAGTTTGCTAGGTGTGAAGTCCTACGCTTCCACTTCCAGGAAGGTCCAAGGAGAAACGCAGGCTGCAGCCCCTGATAGGGTGCAGAGAGATGCTGGCGGGGAGTCCGGAGAGGGATGAATTGGATGAGGGCCCTTCCTTCTCTGGACCTCTGTTTCCCTGTGCAAAGCAGAGGGATAAGATGATCAACTGTGGTCCAGGAACTGCCTGCCTGGGGGTACTTGCTAAACTCGCCAGCCTGCTGGGTCCTGTCCCAGACCTACTGGAGGGTGCCAACAGTGACCCACAAAGGATCCCTCCATGCAGAGCCTCGAAATGTAACATTGTTTGGAGAAAGGGTCTTTGCAGATGTAATCAACTTCAGAATCTCTAGATAAGATCATCCTGGATTACCTGAGTGGGCCCTAAACCCAAGGACAACTGTCTTTTCAAGACACAGAGAAGACACAGACATGGAGGGGGAGGCCCTGTGAAGTCACAGGCAGAGACTGGAGCAATGCAACCACAAGTCCAGGAAGGCCTGGAGACCCTGGAAGGTGGGAAGGTCAAGGAAGGACACTGCCCTAGAATCTGCAGAGAGGACAGTCCTGTTGACACCGGGATTTCAGACTTCCAGCCTCCAGAACTGCAAAAGAATACATTTCTGTTACCTGAAGCCACCAAGTTTATGGTCATTGATTACAGCAGTCACAGGGAACGAATCCACCCACTGAGCTGGGAATTCTGGGGCTGTGACCTGGGACTCTGCCGTTTCTCTCCATCTCCCAGGGAATCCGACCTTTGGGAAAGCATCAGGGCTTCAGGCTTAGAGGATGTTTAGCTTCGGATTCCCCAGGGGCTGCATCCCTTGAGAGAAACCGTGTTATCTGGGAAGGTATCTGCCAAATGTAACCAGCATCTCAAAGTGCAGCTCAGGTGGGCAGCTTGAAACAATGCTGGGTGTTTCAACCCCACCGGAAAGGCAAATGAGGCACTTCAGTGGAGTAATGGGGTATTTTATACTGTAAAGCGTGACATGGAACAATTTCATTGGAATCAAAATGTATATGGAACATTTGTTCTCCGCCCATTAACTTCCTCTGTCAAATGGAATCTTAACAAGGATTATAGCTCAGATAATATCACATAGATATATTGTAAATATTTTGTTAATCTAAAGGTCTGCGTTTGGGAATGGATCGTTCAACAGAGATGGAGAGGGGAGGCACGCTCCCTCTGCTGATGAGATGTGGAGGGACACAGAGAGGAGCTGGGCACTCTCCAGTGTTTACGGAACACGCCTCTTCTCTCCCCAAAACCGCTTGACTGTGGAAATGCAAAAAGATATTCTTTCTGGCTGCAGGAATCTCCTGTCCTGTGTTTCAGCAGCTGTGTGTTTGCAGCCTGGCTGAGGGTTCGCACACGGCTCAGGAAAGCAGCTGCTGAGCCTGGCTTCAGGGCTGATGGTGTCACTCTCGCAGCCTCTGTTGCAGCAGGCTTCTTGCAGGCGTGGGTCTGGGCCTGCAGTCGACAGGGGAATGCTCTTTGTACCCCCAAGGGTCTTCTTCCGACATGTGTGGCTGTGGAACACACAGCCTGCCCTCCCGTCTCTCTTTCTGGGTTGGGCAGCTGGAGAGCCAGTGCCTGGGATGGGAGTGGGCCTGGCCAGCCTAGCCGGTGGCATGTAGCTGGATGCCAGAGCATCTTGGGTCCATCCACGTCTCCTGCGTGGATCCCGAGGAGGGGCTCCAGGCCAAGGAGGGGAGAAGGCACCTCTGGCTGCACTTGACCTTGTTCGGCTAATGTCTTGGAGCGTCTCAGCCAGAATCAGGAGGCAAAGCCAGGCAGTGGGAGCCGAGCGGGGCCTGCGCACAGGGAGGCCCGGCCAAGAGGTCAGTGGCTGAATTGCTTTTTCCTGATGCTGGGGTTGGCTTGCATCAGTGAAACTTTAAAAGAGGAGTGTACCTTTTCTCCTGTCTTCTTGTTTTCTTCAGTGGGTGCTATGGTTTGAGTATTTGTCCCTTCCACATCTCATGTTGAAATGTGATCCCAGCCATTGGAGGTGGGCCTGGTGAGCGCTCACGAGTGGTTTGGTGCTGTCCTTGCGGTAATGAGTGAGTTCCCACTCTGCTAGTTCCTGGGAGAGTTCATCCTTATAGAAAGAGCCTGGCATCTCCCTCTCATTGCTCTTGCTTCCATTCTCGCCACGTGATCTCAACACGTGGGCTCCCCTTTGCCTTCTGCCGTGAGCAGAGGTTTCCTGAGGCCTCCCCAGAAGCAGATGCGTGCCATGCTTCTGGTACAGCCTGTAGAACCATGAGCCAAATAAACCTCTTTTCTGTATCACTTACTCAGCCTCAGGTATTCCTTTATATCCACACCAATGGACTAAGACAATGGGATATTACCAAGGCTCTGGATGATTTGTTGGTGGGGACAGCCACTGGCGTTTGGCTCCTGAATCCTGTAAATGTGATGAGCCGTGCTGTGCAGACACCTTAGGTGAGTATCAGGATCCTATGGAAAGCTCTGCGGTGGTCCTGGGGCTCAGCCCACTTGAGGGGTTAATGGCACCACTGTCTGTTGCTCTGGTCCGCTGATGGAGCCCTCCCCATGCCAGCTGCTGCACCGTGCCAGCTGGGTTCATCTGCATGACCACCCTAGACAGGAGGCATGTTACTAAACCTCCTTTCACAGAGCTGGGGTGCTGACATAGGGCAGTTTGGCACGGCCACTCCCTTAGTGGCCCTGGAGGAGCCAGGATTGAGGGGGGTCAGCCTTCAGAGTCCTGTCCTCCACCACTGTCCTCTGTATCACCTTGGAACCAGCCCCCCGTGGAGACCTGGTACACCCTGTTGCCTGGAGAGTCCACGTTTCTAGTCCTCAGCCATCAGCTCTGTGACACTGGACCATTTTGTGACCTGTGTGACCTTTCCCACCTCATAGGAGGGAGATGCCAGGTCCATCTCATGAGGGCCTTGAAGACCCAGCAGGGTGAGCCATGGTCCATGTGTATTGAGCCACCAGGCTCTGGAAACACCAAGGCTTGCTGGCTTGCTCTTATTTATTAGTTATAATTAGTTATTAATTAATTATAATTAGTTATTAATGTAAACACATCAGGCCCTGCTCCGCCAAGCAGACCCCAGCCCTGTCAGAGCTGCCCTCCTGCTCTTGTCCTCCTCTTGTAGTCCCTGTGAAGTGACCTGCCTGGCCGCTGACACCTGGGAAAGGTGAGTTACTCTCCCACCCCCAGGCTCCAGAGGCTCCCGGCAAGAAGACTCTCAGACAGCAAGTCCGTGTTCCCAGCGCGTGACTGGACCTCCGGAGCCGCTGGCACTCACTTCCACATGGCCCCGGCTGTTGACGATGACCTCAAGCTCCTCAGACCAACCTCCTCCAGAATCTGGCCCCCAAATGTGAAGAGGGCTGGCTGACCTTTGCAGCAGTCATTTTTCCATCAGAAGGTGGCTGGATTTGATGGGTTTTATGGTTTTGTTGAGAGACTTTCTCCCCCAACGGCCTTTACATTTCTTACCCATGGCCTGAGATCTTTTGGCAAAAGGCACGTTTAAAAATTGAATGAATAAATTATGGAGAATGGCTTATTTAAAGCTCCGTAGGCTGATGGGGAAGAGAGGTGGTAATGAACATAGGTTACCTGCTGTCATTATTTATTAATCAGGTATTGGTATGATTGGATTACGTCGTATCCTGTTTAATGCTTGGGCAGCGATGAACTGATGGGGATTAGAAGTAAGTTGTTCTGAGAATAGGCCTGCTGCAGCCTGCAGCTTCTTCTCAGGTTATCTTATTCTTTTCCATCTTCCGTCAGATACAAAGAAGGGATTATATAACTTGTTTTATCTAGTTCTTATATTTTAAGATAAAAATGGAATACCAGTGCCAGGCTGAAGGCTATAAAATTGTGATCAAGGGTCTGTAAAATTAGAGAACTTAGGTTTTCTTGGGAAGAGAGAGGATTCGCAATGACTTTTTCCTTAAAGGCGCTGGACACTTAAGGATTGACCCACACAAATGTGTGAGACAGTCTTCCATGTGGAGCAAAAACATAGAGTTATGTGCTTGAAAGGTTAATGGCTGGTAAACGTCAATTTTCTTCAATCCTGGCTAATAAAAATAGCTTATAAGACATAAAATGCCATATGCTGCCAAAATTACAGGGGCCTTTGAAATCGATTTTGAAAACTTGTATCCATCGTAAACAGTGGTGGGGTGGGGGGGGTGTGAGCCTCAGGTGTTTTCTCGTCATGGTTGAGTGATGGCACCTTTGCGGGGAGGTCGAGGCAGCTCCAGAGTGGCGAGGATGTCTTCCTCTGGGGTGTTTTTGGGTTAAACATTTACCATCCTCTGGATTCATAGTCTGGGAAACTTTTTGCAGTACATCTTTATTGCATTCGATCTATAGCCGCCTTGACACTCTTGGACCCTACGGGGCAATGTTAAATGCTATAAGTAACAATATTCTCTCAAAATCTCATTTCTAAATATGATGGCAGTGACAGACTTTGGGTAGAATCCCTGAAATTAGAATGGGGCTGTCTTCACTTTTTGGGTTGGAATTTCAGCACATCAAGGTTCTGGAACTCTCCAGGGTTTTAAAGGGATGGACTGGGGGCTGGGAGAATAAGGGCTTCTTCGTGCCGGCATCTCTAGCCCTATGGCCTCATCTCATCTGCTGTACTTGGGATGCAAGTTTGAGGGGACGGCGCAGAGACTCTGCGATGAGAGCAAATGTGGAGAGCCTGGCTTCCGAAATAATTGCCCATCGTGAGTTAATTTCCCAGTGCCCTTTGAGGCTGGCATCCTCTGCTGTATTAAATCCAGCCCATTGACAATGGCATTCCTTCTTCCTAAGTGATAGAAGACAGCCCGCAGCATCCAGCCCTGCTGAGTCAGCACAACAGAGAGGCCAGCGGGCTGTCTTTGTCATTTCTTTGTGAGCAGAGGATTAAATTGCCCTGTGGGCTGGCATGGAGCCATGGGCCGTGGTTTTGCATCCTACAATGTGAGGCCCCGGCCTGGGGGTTCTCAGGTCTGCACTCCCATCCCAAACATCTCCCACGCTCTCTCCCAGCCTCTTCTTACAACGGTGCGTGAAGCCACGTGAACTGAACAACAGCATTTGAGTTTTCCACCCCACCAACCTGGAGGTTGTACCTCACTGTGGGCAAGTGAGAAAAGGTGCCCCTCACGAGATGGTTCTGTCACGATGCCATGGTCCTGGTTTTGCCTTTTTGCAATGGAAAGATGAAAACGAGGTGTCATTGAGCTCTCCCCTCAACGTGCCAAGATTCTGTTTTCAGGGGTAGGCTGGGACTCGGGGCTGACCCACGTGGGTTTGCACGTGCTATGTTTAAACAAGGCAGCTCACTGATTGGGGGTAGGGTGGGCAGAGAGCCGTGTGCATGGAGGACAGCCAGAGAGAGCAGGGGACCAGGAGGCAAGGCGCTGCTCTTCTACTTGGTGGCTTCCTTCTTTCACTTGAAATTGTGTCATTAATGGCTTTTCCTCCCTTTACAAAAGAAGCCCCAAGAAGAGTTGCTTCATGCCAGGCCGCCGCTGCCGCCGCCTCCTCCTCCTCCTCCTCCTCCTCCTCCTCTTGGCAGCCTGGAGGCTGCAGCCTGCTGGCACTCAGGATGGTCAGAGACATGCCCCATTGTTGGGTTCTAAAAGGAGGATTCTGGAAGGATATCACTCTCCGACGTGCGCATAAAAAGTCCCCCAGTGGCTTTCTAAGGTTGTGGCTTCAAGGAGGCACTAATGAATCACTTCCTCCAGCCCCAGTGGAACGGAGGGGCTGCTCCTGAGACAGGGAGGTTGCAGCCGCCCCCTGTCTATCTGCTCCTGTCTGCCAGGCAGAAAATTACATTATTTCCTCATTTTGAAAGGTGCTTGTTTTATCAGAAAGACATCCCTTCCATGCAGTTATCTAGGAATTGTCTTATTGCATTTCTCCCTTATCAGTTTTGAAATAATATTATTTCCTTCTCGCTTAAATGCCATATGGGTCAAAACTTTTGTTGTTGGAAAATGGCACCGTCAATGAGTGCATTGTTTGTTGCAGAAGCTCCTGGTCACCCTCAGAGGTGACAAATGCCCAGTTTGGGGAACACCATGGGCAGTTTGAGGGAGTACTGTGCACAGTTTGGGGGAGTACCATGGGCAGTTTGGGGGATTACTGTGTGCAGTTATTTGGGGGAGTACTGTGTGCAGTTTGGGGCAGTACTGTGCACAGTTTGGGGGAGTACCATATGCACTTTGGGGTAGTACCGTGCAGTTTGGGGGAGTACCATGCACAGTTTGGGGGAGTACCATGTAGTTTGGAGGAGTACCGTGTGCAGTTTGGGGGAGTACCATATGCAGTTGGGGGGAGTACCATGCGCATTTTGGGCGAGTTTCATGCACAGTTTGGGGGAGTACCGTGGGCAGTTTGGGGGAGTACCATGCGCATTTTGGGCGAGTTTCATGCACAGTTTGGGGGAGTACCGTGGGCAGTTTGGGGGAGTACCATGCGCAGTTTGGAGGAGTACTGTATGCAGTTTGGGACACCTGACTGCTTTTCTGAAGGATCCTGGATTCTGAGCATCACTGGGGGTGGAAGCAAACACTTATCTGTTGATTTCCTGACATATTGCACTGTTAATCTCAACTCGCCTTCTCCCAGTGGAACTGCTCTTGGTGAGACTGTAGCCTCTCTCTAGGAAGTTATTTGGTTTTTGATGTAAGGAAAAGGATTAGTGTGGCTGGATTTTGATAAGGCTGGCTGCCTGGCATGTCCGCGACACTCTCATCCCGCCAGTATCACTGACAGTGGGTTCGTTACGCAGGAGCACTGCAGAGCGGTGATACGGGATGTGCAGAGATAATTGTAGTTTTGCTATTTAAAAAATAAGTCTAGTACTTTACAATGTTTAAGTGATAACCTGTTTAGAAAAACTCACAGTGCCTGTCTTTTGGCACAGAAAAACCTCTTCTAGCAGCTTGACTTGGATTTTGTTAATCTGTTTTTATTTTCCTGAGTATAAATTGAAGTCTCATTTCTGTTTGAACTCTTAAGCTAGAACTTAAGACTGAAAGTGCACATTTGCACTTTCAAACTCAACATATTTCCAGGAGTTTTGTAGCAATGTTGTGCTTATGCCTTTGCTTTTCAGTGATCTCAAGCTTTGAAATTAGATGCACTCGGTTAGACTCAATGTAAGTGGCTTGCTCTATGGTGGGTGTTCTGATCAAGGTGCTCATCTTGGTGTTTACCTGGGGTTGCGAGAAGAGAGGATTAGGAGGCCGCACTTGAGCAGTGGATAAATCCCATGCTATGTCCCTGCTGTCTTTCTGTCCCCACCAGGAGAATGACAGGGCTGTGCCTGGCAACCCTGTGCCCTGCTTGGGATGATGTTCTGTGACTGTCTCACTGGCTTTGCTGCTTCTCTTATGGCCAAGTCAGCTGTTTTGATGGGATGGACATCCATGGTGGTCCTGGGCAGTGGAGATTCCATCACTGTGACTCTAAGAAGTCCACAGGGTCAGGGACTGCTGGGCGGAGGGAGGCATGGGAGCCAGCAAGATGCTGCGCTTTTCACAAATGGATCACATTGTTCATTTTGCTGTTGTTTTGGGGGTTTTACTTCATAGACACCTGTGGGTTCCTGGATATCAAAGTAGTTGCAGTCATCTTTGTCCCGTTAAGCAGGGGATCCTAGAGACTCTCAGGTTCTCTAAAACCTTTGAAGGCTTCTACTCTATGCAGATTAAAGTCCAAATGCACCATTCCAGGCCCTCCATGCAATAGTACCCAGGCCTCTTTCCCTGTTTCCCTGTGCCATGGCCACCCCCTTCTAGGCACCAGCACTGGTCTGCCTGCTGAGGTTGCTAGAACTTGCTAGCCCTTCTCTCACCTGTTCCTTTGTTTTGACTGCTCCCCTCTGACTGGCTTGCCCTTTCCCCTGTGGGCATCTTACGGGGCTTCCTAATTCAAGAGTCACTCCTCCATGAAGCCCTCTTTTGCTGTCCTCTTCCTTCCCCTTTACCTGAGCTAAGTAAGATGAATTATTTCCACCTCTTTTGTCTCGGATGTGTTACGGTGTGTAATGATATAATGTTTTTATACTCTCTTCCATGTCTTCCTAAATTATGGCCTTGTTGTGACTTTGTGTGTGTGTGTGTGTGCATGTGCTGGACAGCAGCTAGAGAAGTATGAGGGGTGTATATGATGGAACTGGGGAGAGAGACAAGTAAGTATCCCGGTGCACTCACATAAAGCCTCCTTCCCAGGATGGAATATTCATAACAAAAAGGAGAGGCGCCTTCTCCCACCTCTTGGAGGGGGTGGCAGTGGTGGAAGGCTGGAACTGACAAGCAAGGAAATATGAAAGCATTATAATTGGAAAAGGATGGGCATAAAATGAAAAAGCCAAAGTATTTTTTATTTTGCACCTGTGTATTAGGGCTTACTCAGTTTATTTATTAAGCCGTTATCAAAGTAAAGTAAGACAAGTGAGTCTTAGTCTAATGAAATCGCCCCTCTGTGGGCCGTGTTGGCATCAGGTATCCAGAGCATAATTGGATAACAATGACAATTACTGTGTCGGGAGTTTTAGCACCAGACGGCCTCCCCTTTCCTGTGCTTTCTGCACGGTGCAGCTCATGAGCATCCTGATGGAGCAGGGGAGGACCAACTTTTCCAGCTCTGGTTCCAACTTGGAAATGCAGCATGGGTGCCGATCAGGCCTAGTGGGCCCTCACATCTCAGCCCCTGGCGTTGATCTCAGATTTAGAGCTTGCGTTATGGGCCGGGTGAAAAGCACGTCTGTTGCCATTTGATAAACTTTCACTCGGTGGTAGTTTGCCTGCTCCAGGCATCTGTGAGCCAGGTAATTGTCTGTCTTGGGGTCAGGGGGCCAAGGAGCCTCACCTGTGACTTCTGCTTCATTTTTCAAAGTGTGGACTCATTGCAACCCTCTCCTTCCCCGCACCGCCAGCCATCCTTCCCTGAGTAACTCCATTGCCTGTATCATTTTACTGCTGAGAATTGGGTACCTCTGTAAAAATTATATTGACCTGCGGGAACTGAGATCTACAAGTGCCCATGTGCTTAAATGTGCAAGAATCAAACTGCTTGGCTGATAATCTTTTATTGATTCATCTCCTTTCACTGCTTTGCTGAGCCCGAGGCCGCCTCAGATGAGGCAGGGATGTGCTGGTGTTGTGGTCAGGCATGGAAGTTCTCACTCTAGATGTTGCAATGATGTGTTTGTAGGCTGAGGACATGGACCTTTATCACGGCCCGTGGTGGCCTCAGGCTGTGGTCCATCTGGCTGGGTGGGGCAGCTGCCCCTTCTGCTCTGAGAGGCAGAGGCCCACTTGTGCCTTGTGCTCAGCCCTTGGGAAGTGGCTCAGCTTCCCTTTAGAGTCTCCCTGAAGTGTTTAGAATAATTGTTCTGAGAATGTTCAAAATGCAAGGGGAATAGAGGCCAGTTGGCAGGGACTTTGGGAGAGAAGGGGAGTGGTCTGTGCAGGATCTTTTCTCCGCTTAAGAACAAGGAGCTGAGACTTTGCTGGCTCCTCCTCCCCAGTCTGTGGGAGCCCAGTGGATAGAGGAAGGGCAGCCTCCCCAGCAGTCAGGCCTGCCTGGGCTGGCCGTGCCACTTACCTGGGAGGAGTTGATTTGACGGACTTCTCTTCGTAGGTGGTGGCTGGATTTGGATTCCAACGGCAAAGACTTTTCCTGGGGAGATTCGTGGTTGACTTCTAGAGGCTTTGCCATAGCAGGGTTCAGTATGAGCAGCTGAAAGTGGATGCATCTGCGGGGAGCTGGGACCAGCGCGCTGGGAGTGGAGGGGCTTCGTGGCTCCCTTCTCTCTTATTCCAAGATCCTCCCCACAGGCCTCTGTTTTGAGGAATGAGAAGCCAAGTGGGTGTGACTGACGTTCCCGCCCCACTGAAGTCTCTGCCACAGCCTTTTATTAAGCATGTTATTAAATGAGCATCTGGGAACATTCTGTGTGGTGGGCAGAGCCAGGCCTCAAAGGGACGTGGCAAGGCACTCGAGCTGTCTACCTGGCCATGACCCCGCCCCCCTGGGGCTTCCTGGACTCCTTCCCACCCATGTGGCTGGAACTCCTTGGCCCTCCTTCCCTTTCCTTGGTTAGCACCTCCCGAGCCTCCTCCCAGGCAGCAAGGATACCCTTGGCCTTTTCCCAGAGGGGCCTGGCAGCCCCTGCCTCTCCAGAGCTCTGTTTTAGGGAACTGGCCCCAGGGTTCCTGTTACCCTCTTTCTCCAGCGTGAGGCTCAGCTCCTAGAGGTGGGGGTGGGGCCTTCCATTTCCCACAGTCACCCACGGGCGCCAGCTTCCTGTGTAGGAGAAGGCTTCTGCACCCTCTGTCTGGAGCAGGTCACCCCCAGTGTCCCCAAGGATGGGCCTCGACAGCAGAGAGCAGTGAAGCCGGGACTGGGGGTCTCCACCAACGTGCGGAGGACATTGTTTCCGGGGAATGTAGACACGGCCTGTCCTTCCAATGTCCGAGAAATGCGGGCAGTCTGGACCTCGATGTGCAAGTTCCTCATTTTGGGGCGTTCTGTGCACCAAGCACAGCACATCTGCAGGCTGAGCTGCGGGCAGCCAGGTGCTGCCTGCGGCTGGGACTGTTGAGAGTAACAGTGTGATTGCACAGACACCAGGATTCCCATGAGCCTGGCCTGCTTGAAGAGACGAATACTCAGAGGGAAAGGGGACATCTTCACCAGGGCCTGTTGGTTGCAAGGAGATGGCCTCCTCAAGGCGGTGGAGACCCAGCCCAGTGTTAGCTGACCCCATCCGTGGAGTTGTCTGCAGCTGTGTGGGCGGGGCGGGCAGGGAAGGCTGGGAAGTAGGGGGCCTCCCAGGTGGGACTGGGAACTCACCCACCCTGGGCTGTGAGTCTGCGCCTGCCGGCCTAGACTGAGTCTGCCAGGCTGGGTGGGGTGATGCTGGGCTGTGTGTGGGATGGGCTCTCTGAGCAGGGCGGGAGGGTGAGAATTCAGGGCCAGGGTACACATAGGGTGATGGTGCAGGGAGTTGTATGGGAACGATGGCATATTTTCACCTGAGATGCCCAGGAAGGTGGAAAGAGAGGATGTGAACTGCCTTTTGTTCAAACATAGGCTGTTAGAGCCCGAAGCCACCCAGGCAGCCACTCCCTCTCTGGTGCCTCCCAGGTGGGGCGTCTGACACGTGTGAGGACGCCAGGTGTGGGCCGTGGCACACACAGCCCCTGCGGTGGAAAACGGTGCCCTGGTAAGTTCTCTTCCAACATGGCGGTGGGAGCCGATGTCCCCACTCTCACGAATCTTCCCTTTTCACATGGAAGGCAGGTTCCAGCTAGAAAGCCAGGGTTTCATGGCATTATCCAGACTTGACTGTGTTTATTTATAAGCACAACGCTAGGGTAGTGATAGAAAGTTCCCTTTCAGATGCACAGACTTATGTGAAATAATGGAGCCAATGACAATAAAAGCAGAGGCCCTGAAATCTAGTGATGAGGATGTGGGGCATCTCAGTTCCAGCACCCCTGGGCTAACGTGGGCTTGCGGCATCCCTGTGTGTGAAGCGTCGGCCGCACAAGCCTCCCTGGTGTGGGGTTTCAGTGCTCTTGAGTCCCTAATGGCTCTCACCTTGCTACCCTCCCGGTTTCCCCGAGTGAAGGAGAAGAGGTGGTGGGGTCCAGGAACAGCTCACCCCGCTGCCCGCTGCCCGCTGCCCACTGCTCGCTGCCTGCCGCCCACTGCCCGCTGCCCACTGCCTGCTGCCCACTGCCTGCTGCCCACTGCCTGCTGCCTGCTGCGTTCCTCTTTAGAGTGGCTTTGCTTTTTCTTTATGTCTCCACTGCTGGCTTTCCTTTTTCCAGGGTGACTAAATGTTTCCCATTTAAGTTGTGAGTTATTAAAGGAAACTGGGAGGGACATAATGGTAGAAATGGCCTGCAGATGGGGCCTAATGCCTGGCTGGGGTCAGAGCGGGGCCCGGCTTCCTGGCAGCCATACACGGCCCAAGGGAGAAGTCAGGCGGTCACGTGCACTTGCTGCCACCTCCAGGATGGCAGGATAAATCCTCAGTGGGGGAGGCAAGGCTGACCACACAGCAAACACCAGACCAAAGAGGGACATTCCCGCCGCCTCCTCCCCTGGAGGGAACACACCCCATCCCTGTACTTCCATCGTGAGGGGTTATGACCGTGTCTCGTCTGCCGTCCAACATGGTTGCCCACATGTTAGACGTGAAAGAAAATATACTGGCTCTGCAGAGTTAGCAAGTCCTGGCCGTCATTCTGAATCTGTTTGAATGTTTGCTTGAAAAGTCCAAACTGATGTGAAGGGAGCAGCCGGAGAAAAGCAGCACAGTGGGGGTCGGGCCGGTCAGCAGCCACAGTCACACTGGAAGAAGGAAGAACGCACCTCGGGAGCACGTGTGGCACAGTGTGGTTTCTTCTAAAACGAGATTCATGGCCGGCCGCGGTGCCTCACACCCGTAATCCCAGCACTTTGGGAGGCCGAGGCGGGTGGATCATTTGAGGTCAGGAGTTCGAGACCAGCCTGGCCAACATGGTGAAACCCCATCTCTACTAAAAATGTAAAAATTAGCCAGGCGTGATGGTATGCACCTATAATCCCAGCTACTTGGGAGGCTGAGGCAGGAGAATCGTTCGAACCCGGAAGACGGAGGTTTCAGTGAGCCAAGATTGTGCCACTGCACTCCAGCCTGGGAGACAGAGTCAGACTCAGTCTCAAAAAAAAAAAAAAAAAAAAAAAAAAAAATCACCTTTGATGCTATCCCTCTTACGTTCATAAAACATTCTGTATTTTCAAAATGCCAAAAAATTATTGTTAGACTTAAAAAAAAAACAGAAAAATATGAAGAATAAAAGAGTGACTTCATTTCCCTGCCCTGAACAAACCATTTTTAATCGTTTGGCATGGGGTGTGTGTGTGCATGTGTGTGTATGTGTGTGTATGTGTATCTGTACTTGTGCCTGCACACACAACTGGATGAGCATGGTGTGTGTGTACACATGTGATGTGTTCATTTGTGCACATGTGGGTGCCTTGTGCACACGTGTGTAGCTATGGGATGTTTGGATGTGCATGTGAGTTGGTGTGCGTGCATGCCCACAAGCATGCATGTAAGTGTGGTGTGCTGTGCGTGCTCACAGATGAGCATGTGTGAAGGGGTGCATGAGAGTGGTGCATGGGTGTGGTGTGCATGTGTGTGCGTGTGATGTATGTGCATTTGCACGTGTGAGCTGTGGTGTGTGTGATGTATGTGCATTTGCACGTGTGTGCTGTGGTATGTGTGATGTATGTGCATTTGCATGTGTGTGCTGTGGTATGTGTGATGTATGTGCATTTGCATGTGTGTGCTGTGGTGTGTGTGATGTATGTGCATTTGCACATGTGAGTGTGATGTATGTGCATTCACATGTGTGTGATGTATGTGCATTTCAACGTGTGTGCTGTGGTGTGTGTGTGATGTATGTGCATTTGCATGTGTGTGCTGTGGTGTGTGTGTGTGTGTGTGGTGAGTGGGATGGGAGGATATTTCCAGTGCTCTCCTACTAGGACTGATGCCATGATGAAAATCTGTGTAAACC
The DNA here is from genome assembly GCF_009764315.1 of Trachypithecus francoisi. Lineage (NCBI taxonomy): Eukaryota > Metazoa > Chordata > Mammalia > Primates > Cercopithecidae > Trachypithecus > Trachypithecus francoisi. Next base: position 57,115,441 of record NW_022681467.1, read on the forward strand.
GTACAGCACATCTCTCATCATTTCTTTATGATGAGTCATTAGAAGCAGAATTCTGAATTTCTGGTTCAGAAGCTCTGTTATGTGGCCCTGGATCTACACATCTAAGCGATGTTTCAAAGAGGTGGTGCCAATTTATATTCCCAGCAAGGACACTGACTGTGCCCATGTCCCCACTGGCCCGAGTTCTGTCATGTGGGTGTTCCTTTGGACGTGCTTCCCAAGTGGACAGGTGTGAGGTGGTCCCCATCAGTCCCACATTTACTCAATTAGTGGAGAGGCTGAGCGCTTAAACATCTGCTTAGCCTTCCTCCTTTCTTTTTTTGTGCATCACGTGTGTGTTTGCATTTTCTACTGAAGGTGGTGGAAATGGCCTTGTGCGAACACGGAGATTCACTGCGGCACTGGACATCTGTCTTCTACCTACGAACACAGCTTCTGGGTCTGTCCAGCCACATCACGGAGGACACATCGGTCTCCAGGGCTGTTTATGGCTTGTTTCATGTGGTCCCGGTGCCTTCTTAGAGTTTGTCCCTAAGTGTTTAACATGTGCCCAACACATACTTATAACATATGCCTAGCATGTGCTTAACATGTGCGCTGGACAGAGGTGCTGGTGAGGTGGGAGGTTCAGGGAATCTGTTTTATCCAAGGATTGTTAGTTATGTTGATAAATAGGCAAAACCCAACCAAACTGGCTAAAGCCCCGAGTGCAGTGTTTTTGAAAGGGAATAGGGCTTTCTAGGGCTTGGAACCAGAGAATAAAAGTTTTCGTCAAAGACCAGATAGTCATTATTTTAGGCTTGGCAGGCCAGATGTCGGGACCCACTCACCTCTGTAACATTAGCTGAAAAGCAGCCGTAGGAGATATGTACATGAATGGCCGGGGCTGTGTGCCAATAAAACTTTATTTACAACAGGCTGTGGCCAGATTGGGCCTTGAGCTGTGGCTCGTCCCTCCCTGCTCTGTAAGGACACAGCCCCTGGCTGCTGCTGCTCCACTTTATGCCCCCATGTTTGCTCTCTGCTCAGCCCAGCTTTTCCTGTTTTTTCGGCACTTAGAGGAAAACGGCCCCTGGCTGACAGACAAGGCTGTAACGGCCTCTTTGGCCCTCCTAGTGGCATTGTAAAGTTTGGTGTTATTGGCTCCATTTGACAGGTGGGGAAACAGACCAGAAAGCCCGTGTGACATCGCCAAGGTTACGAACCCACAAGGCAGCAGAGCTGGGCATCGAACCCACGGCTGCCTGCTCGTGACACTGGCCATATGAGTGTGATGTAGAGCAAGGGCAGGACAGGCCCAAGGCCAAGGCACATGCCTGTGAGCCACAGCACCCGGGTGTGGAGAAGCAAGGAAGGAGGGGGAGCAAAACTTGGGAAATAGCCTAAAGGCCTGGCCTGCGCGGCCCTTCCCAGCCTGCCACGGAGCATTTTTTGCTGGGCAGATAATGATGGCACCATAACGATGACTATAATAATGAAAGATAAAGGAAATGAAACATTATTAACCATTGATGGATAGTGTATTCAGTTTTCAATTTAATGATCTGCAACTGCAAATCTATAGTCAAGAATGAACCAATTTCTCACTTCCTTTTTGCTCTGTTCATCCCAGATAAGGAAATGAAAGGATTACTCTGCAGACATGGAACCCAAATGTCAATGTTCTGCCTCATTAGAAGACCTGGCGCAGACACCCCTGACAGCCCACATGGTTCTGGTGATGTTGCCCGGCTCACCTGGCCAGGGGACTGGGGATGGCAGTGGGCGCCCACACCAGCTGGCCTCAGCAGGCAGGAAAGGCGGCTCAGGGGCATCCTAGATCTGGATGCCTGACCCCTCTCTGTGAGTGCCCTGGGGCTGGCTTCTTTTCCTCCCGCCTTCCTTGAATGTGCCCCAGATTCCAGGTGTTAAATCTTGCACTCTGGATGTACCAGCCCATCCTAGTGAGGAGCAAGGGATCAGAGGGAGATGGTGCTCAGACTGATGGCGAGTTGGCCAAGGGGAGCGTTAGTATCTCCTTTTCAATGCCCTTTGCATTGAATGCTGAGATGGGATGCAACTCAGACCCTCAGATTGGCCCCGCTTTCTTCCTGGCTTGATTAGCTGGACAGGAGGCAGTGCAGGGTGAGAGCCTTCTGTTCAAAGCCAGACCTAACTCCAGAGGAGTGCGTGTGCTGGGACTGGGGTTAATGCTGACGAGCTGCCTCCCTGTGCCATACGGACTTGAGGACCACTTGCTTTGCGAAGCTCACTTGTCCAGCTGTTTCACACACGTGGCTCCATGGAACCTGCCAGACCCAGCCACCGCAGCTTCTGCTGAGGGCATGGATCAGGCATGTTCTCTCCGTGGTACTTAGTGTGGAGGAGGGCGTGTGTGGGTTTCAGTTCAGAAGTCAAGAGAAGCAGCCAGTGCTTTTACTTCAGGAGCGAAATTATGAGCAAACCTCCTGCTTGGCAGCTTTGTGCAAACAAACATATGACAGTATAAACGCTTTTTAACATCCCTACGTATTGACCTGGTTCACAAGACATTGAAAACCGAAAATAACACAGTGAGAGGGGATGTGTTTGCCAGCCCAGCTTTCAGGGAAGAATCTTGAATAGCTGACGAGTTCATTTTTTACTTATTTATGGGCAAATTTCGAAGTTGCATCTGTTCCTACTTTGTGAGCACTCAGACATCCTCTGGGATTTTGTTTGTTTGTTTGTTTGTTGTCGGACTCTGTGTGACTGGCATTTGCCCAAAGTTTAATATCAAGTAGGTCAGGTGGAAGAATGGAAAAGTTAACTTCAGAGAAGCCGATTGTCTTAAACATACTGGCTGTCACACTTCTCGATGGTGCTTCCTGGAGCATTTAATTTGTGGGACAAGTGTCTTAGTGGGACATGAATCCCCCAGCTATGCAGAACAGTCAATGGCCACGAACTCCAGGTCCCCTCTCTTCCCTGCTCCTTGGCCCTAAAGCTGCAGGTCCTCTGTAGCCTCAGTGTCTTCGTCTGAAAGCCGGGATGAGACTCACAGCAGCCTTGTCGTGTGGTGAAGTGAGGGGAGCTTTTGTGTTGGTGACTTTGTGGGGTGCCTGGCGGGCAGTCAGCTCTCAGTCCACACTACATCTTCTTTAAAATAAGCACAAATGGGGCACTCGTGACCAGCTTGGGCAACATCGGGAGACCTTGTGTCTACACTAATACAAAAAATAGTTGGGTGTGGTGGTGTGCACCTGTGATCCCAGCTTCTTGGGAAGCGGAGGTGGCAGGATCGCTTGAGCCCAGGAGGTCAAGACTGCAGTGAGTTGTGATTATGCCACTGCACCCCAGTCTGGGTGACAGAACAAGACCCTGTCTCAAGAAGAAAATAAAAGAGTGCTTTGGGGGTCCTGTGAGTGGCTGAGCCCTGTTCGTTTTCTACAGTGGGGTAACATTCACAACGGATGCCCCATGGACTTCTGTTCCCTCCCTGGGCACAGGGGTGGGTGGGAGCCTGGAGGTTGGTGGACCATCACAGGCGTGCATCCCAGGCTGCCGCCGACCCTGCCTACCCGTGTGGCCCTGGACCTCTTGCTGGGGTGGTGCATTTGACGTGAAGAGGAAGTCCGTGTCTGCATCCCTACCTGCCAGCCACTCCCCCTAAGTGAGGCTTGTGGGTGAATCCCGCACAGGGAGCATCCGTCGTGGGAAGAAGAGGTGTGCAGGGACCGGCCTCCTGGGTTGCTGTGGAAGAGGAGCCTGAAGCTGGGACGACAAGGCCAGTGTCTGGGCAGCACTGTGGCATCAAGCTGCATCTGTTAGGAAATGGGCGGTTCCTTGCACCCCCGAGTGTGGTAGAAATCAGCACAAGGGCTATGTTACCTCAATGAAATGTGAGTTCCACAGCATAAAAGAAAATGACAGCCAACAGGATCTGGTAGAACAGTTGTCAGCCTTGGAAAATTCTATTTATCCAAATCTGCTTGGTGAAAGAAGGCTCTGGTCTGTTTTTATTCTCACGATTTTGTTTTTACCGTGTAGAATGCATTCCTTAGGAGAGGTCTTTGGGCACAGGATCCAGTTACATTTTCCCAGGAAAAAGAAATCCCTTTTCATGGGATTGGCTGTATTTTCTGAGTGATCCGTGAAAATGAGGATTTCTCAATCTTCTGGACAGGCCCCCAAAGTTGAACTGTGAAACCTGTTAGAGCTGAAAACATCCTGTTATTTGCTCTTGGCTGACCACCTAATGTCCTTGACAGCCAGCCTTCAAAGCGGTGGCCATTGGTTGCCGGGTGACCCTTTGTCCGCACTTAGGCCAGTCTTGTGGACGCCTGGGTCTGCAGAAAGCAGGTGGTCAGGGGCTTTGTTCATTCAGGGCATGGCCCACTCAGTGCTGCCAAGAGCTCCTGAGCATGGGCTGTGGGCTCTGAGCAGTTCCTGATGAATGAGCTCTGTGCAGCCGGGCCCTGATGCCCATGGTGGCCTCACCAGGCAGGCCAGAGCTGCGGTTACCATGGGGCCAGGCAGCCCTCCTGCTGCAAGGAGAGGGGGCATCATTGTCAGAATCATAACTTTGCCAGGCTGCCGCAACCGGCTCCAGACCTCACGGCAAATGAAAGTGCCAGCGACTCGAGCACGCCCACCCGGCACTGACATTGCCGGCTGCTCCACAAAGCAGGGTGGCCAAACAATGAAAATACAAGCAGGTTCGGCTTTTATCTGTGTTGGGAGGTTCAAGGGTATTCCTTGTCTTCGGGCAACAATAAAATCATCATGTTCTGAGGCGGAAGTCATAGGCTCTCACTCTTCTAAAGTAAACTGGGGCTTAAAAGGAAAGTGGCTTATAGAGATACTATTAGGGAAGGACAAACAAAATATTTTTAAGCTAGGAATTCCTTCTTCTCAAGCGGTTATAATGAGAAAGTGGTTTATGAAGCACACTCCTCTTTAGAAGGTAGAAGTTGTTTCTTCCCTAAGGCCAAATGTACCATTTGCAGATACTCTGAGCAAGATTCTGGGGTGATAGGGAGGGCAGAGGAGAACAGGGTGCCCCACTGCACCCTGCCGCTGCTCGGTTGGCCTTGTCCTGGCCTGAACAGTGGTGTGTGCTGAGCAGCGTGCTCCCAGCTCCTGGCACTGTCAGCTGTCAGCGTGCTCCCTCAGCCTGAGTAGGGACACCAAGGCTCACAGGATGGAGTGACCATCCCAGAGTCCCACATCTGAGCCAGGATCTGACCCAGGGCCATGTGTCCCCCTGGCTAAATCTTCTAGCCCTGAAGCCCTCTCTCCTCTGGGGGAGGCTGTTTCTGAAACTCTCTGCCTGCTCATGCCACCAGTGCATGCCAACGGTAAGGGGTACAGGGTGTTGCCAGCCTGCAGCACTGTGGGAGAGGAACAATCTCTGTTCTGGTGCTGTGTGGGTGCCCAGGGGCATGTGTGCCTGGGGAGTGTGACCACAGGCCAGTGGCAGTTCCTGTCTTTGGATTAAAGAGGGCTTTAAGGCTTGCTTGGTGATGTCATGGAAAACAGCATATGACGCCAAGATATCCCCATATCCAACAAGACTTGCTGGGTTTATCCCCATATCCAGGGAGACTTGCTGGGTTTAGCACCATGGAAACCAGTCGCAGAGGAAATTGATGGTGTCGCAGACAGCATGACATGTCGACTACCTGGTCCTTGCAGGCTGTCCAAGGTCCGAGGTCTGTGCCGACTGGTCCTTGCAGACGGCATGGGTGCCAGGGGGATGTGGGATGCAGAGTTGAAACAAGTGCCTTCTGCAGGGTTGCTGTCTTCCATTCTCCTGGAAGATGGCACAGGTGTAAGATGAAGACAGCCCCAATTTCTGTGTCACTGGAGAGAAGAGGACCCAGCCACCCACAGTGGGCTGTGATCATGGGGGAGAAAGGAACTGCTACTCTTCCTGGCCTGTAAGGTTTAGGAACTGTTACAGAAAGGAGGCTTAATAACCCAAACCAATAAAAGTGGGCCATATTCCTGAAAAGTCTAAGGGTCTGAGGTTAGCTTCGGGCGTGGCTGGATCCAGGAGTCCAAACACTGTTATCAAGAGCCTGCATCTTTCCACCTCTTGGCCTTTTTTTTTGGCTTATTCTGGGGTTTGGTTTGTTTGTTTTTCTTGACTTTATTCTCTAGCTAGATCTTCCCTCATGGGACACCTGTGTGTCCCCCAACCTCTGTCTCACACTCACCTCTGTCTTTTTGGCTTGCCTGCCTGCACCCTGGCAGTCCCTGTTCGTGAGTTGAATGGTAGCCTCCCAAAGATATGTCTACCCAGAATCTGTGAGTGTGACTTTATTTGGACAAAAGGGTCTTTGCAGGTGTGATTAAGTTCATGATCTGGAGACAGGATCACCCCAGCAGATCCCATCTCCAGTAACAAGACACGGCCATGTGAAGACTTGTGGAAAGAACGAGAACTCAAGACAGTACTGTGGTGTGTGGACCCCATGCCTGCTCTTGTGGCAGGAGGTCACCACATCTTATAGGTCCCTTTTAGCTGTGTGACCCTGGACAAGCTTCTCACCCTCTCTGGACTTCAGTCTCCTCCAGAGTGAGGGGGAATAATGTAGTGCCTCCCTCATGCAGGGTGAAATAGCTAAGAATGCAAGGTGCTGCACAGACTACCTGTCAGCAGGAGCTCCCTGAGATCCTCTGTTCCTCCCTAAGGTGGTGTGCCTCAAGGCCAAACGTGCGGGCACCCGCGCCAGGCCACCGGGTTACCGGGGGTTTTCAGTCTACAGTGTGACCCTATCCCGGTGACTTATGGCCTCGGAGACTCAGTTTCCATTATCTTTTTATTCCACTTTTACTTTAGATTCGGGGGTACATGTGAAGGTTCGTCGCACAGGTAAACACGTGTCACAAGTGCTTATTATACATATTATTTCATCACCCAGGACCTAAGTTCAATACCCAACAGTTAGCTTTCCTGCGCCTCTCCCTCCTCCCACCCTCCCTGCTCAAGTACCCCCCAGTGTCTGCTGTTTCTCTCTTTGTGTTCATACGTTCTCATCATTTAGCTCCCACTTGTAAGTGAGAACATGCGGTATTCGGTTTTCTGTTCCTGGGTTAGTTTGCTAAGGATGACGGCCTCCAGCTTCATCCATGTCCCTGCGAGCAGCATGGTGATTCCTCAAAGAGCTCAAAGCAGAACTGCCACTTGATCCAGCAATCCCATTACTGGATATATACCCGGAAGAATGTAAATCATTCTACCCTAAAGACACATGCACGCAAATATTCATGGCAGCACTGTTCACAATAGCAAAGCCGTGGAATCAGCCAAAATGCCCATCAGTGACGGATTGGAGAAGAAAATGTGGTAGAAATACACCATGGAATATTAGGCAGCCAGTCTCCTTTTCTGTAAGTAAGGACTGAGATGGTCCCTGTCTCGTGGGGTTGATGAGGATGTGAAATGCATCTGCCCCAAGTCCTTTATGAGTGGGCGCTGCTCTTTCTATTAGTATGATTTTTCTTCCGTTGCCATCCTCTGGTCTAGTCTAGTGGTTCTCAAAGGGGGCAAGTCCAGCCCCAGGGGCACTGGGCCACTACTGGAGGCATTTTTGGTTGTCACAGTTTGGGGAGGGGTGCTGCTGGCGTCCAGTGGATGGAGGCCGGAGCTGTCACAGAAGGTGCCGGTGAGCACAAGATGGCCCTACCTCAGAGGACGGCCCAGCCCCAGCTGCCAGCAGCGCTGAGCCTTGGACGTGTGGCCAGGGCTGACTCAAGGGCCTCCTTGTGCGGAGATTTCTTCCTAACAAGTCTGCTTTGCAGCGCCAGAAACAGGAGAAAATAGAGAAACTTGGACAATGCTGTTTTTGTTTTTGTTTTTCTTTTTGTAGCAACTTCTGTTCAATGAAGGAGTTGAGTCCCAGGAAACTGTGGCCCCTGAGCAGCCTCTGGTATCAGCAGTCCAGATGCAGAGGTGCCTCTGTGCCCTAGGAGGGAGGAAGCCCCACAAGGCAGGCAGTGCCTGCCTGTTTCAGACGCTGTCAGCAGGCCTGTGAGTCTGTGTGCTGCCGGGGTCTGCGGCGACCTGCCTAGGGGCCTGGCTGTGCCTGGGTGTGGTCCCCACAGCCCCCGAGGCTCAGGGCTCCCCTGGTGTAGCCGCTTCCACAGACCACCTGCAGCTCACATCAGGATGGCGGGGACCCAGGAGGGAGGGCTGGTTCCTTCAGGGAGACAGGGAGACAGTGCTCCTTCTAGCTCTCCCCACATGAATGTAGTGGGACTTGGCCTATGGGGATGCAGAGGGGAGGATGGGGGTGGATGAGAGTGGTCTGAGAGCTCCCGGGGCGGATGGCAGGAGGACACGTAGGACAGGGAGGCGCACAGTGGGGGTTAGTGCACTATTACCCCAGTATCAGGTCCCGTGGGTTCACAGTCAGGTGACTGCACCTCCAACCCCTGGCTGGAGAGGCCCCAGGTGCCCGGCAGGCATGCGGAGACTTCTGGGGAAGGAAGATCAGTCACTCAGTAAACACTTGTGGAGCACCTGGACTGGTCCTGGGGACAACGGTGCCACCCAGCCCTGAAACAGTTTACATGTGTCCCCATCAGCGGGACAGAGGGACACATTTTTAAATCCTAGAGACCCTGGGTCTGACTTGTGTTAGAATCCTCTCTCTCCAAGCCTTGGTTTTCTCCTCTGCCAAATGAGCACAGCACCTCTTGGAGGGAGGTGAGGACCCCTAAATAATGAGCCCCTCAGCCTGGAGGTGCTCTGGCTGAGGCCAAGCAGGACCCATTGTTATTGAAGTGAGGGGAGAGGAAGATGCCCAGTGTGCCTGTTTCTTCCTGGCCCTTGTCACCAAGTGGCATCCTGGGGTGGGAGGTGGTGTTTTGAGAACTGTTTGGCAGCGCCGGGTTGCGCGGGTCCATGTTGTGGTCTGGACATGCCCACAGGCTCAGGGGAGCTGGTGAGGTGCTGGGGGGTCAGCATGGCATGGGGGGCTTTGTGGCCATTTCCTTCTGTTTCACAGAGTGGAGACCCCGGGACAGGTAAAGACTGCGGCAGGACAGGTGGTTAGTGTGGCTGGAGCTTCCACGAGGATGCTGGCCTGACTCTGGCCTTCGCGGAGAACACACATCCTCATGGGCGGTGGTGGCTTCAGTCAGCCTGGCCAGGCCAGCCACCCTCGTACTCCCTGATCCTGCTGGCATCATGGGCTGACCTGGAGGCTGGGGGTCTGCCCATGACACCAGCCCATGGTACCCTGGCTGGGGGGGGGTCTGCACTGAGGGCTGGGGCTGCTGACCTGCTAGAGCCCAAGGCCAAAGGTCTTTGAGGTGGGTCTGGGGCAACGAGGGTGAAGGCTCGTGACCTGCCATCACCCTGCCCTGATCTCTCTGTGGTCTCGCCATCTGGGAGGGCAGCGGCCGAAGTGTACCGACTTCCTCCCGGGGCACTCGGCCCGTCCTACTCACAGCTCCCAGAGGAAACAGCCGCTCTTCCCATCACCCTCCACCCTACGCCCCTTTAACGGATGGCTGAATGACCAGGAAAGGCTGCAGAACTGGCCCACAGTCACCACCTTCAGGGGACAACATGGTTCATCCCACTGTGGGACCACACACACGCTGGACGCTGCTCTCTCCCCAGGCCTTACACCTGTGTCGCTACACGCAGGGCCCCTGTCACCCACTCCGGCAGCCTGGAGCCTGTGAGATGTGGGCATTGATGCCGCTGGGCTGCCCTGGGGAAAGCTGAGCCCCCAACAGCAGAGCCGGAAGCCAGAACCCTTGTGTGTGAGGCCTGAGGACAGGCACCAGGCCGGACCAAATCTCCTGACCTGGCCACAGCGCTCGGTGTGAGTTCACAGGGCAGTGATTCTAAACCTGGCTGGTGCATCAGGCACAGGGTCACCCACTGGCTCCCAAACCCCACCCAAGTTCCACCAGGCCCAGGCCTCTATCCCAAAAACATGGCTGTGGAGCTGTTCGGGAAAAAGAAAGTGAGCCTGCGAGAATGTCCCCTTGGATGGAGTCTCTGTCTGGCCTTGCACCCTCAGTATCCTGGTGGAAAACAGCCTTTGGGGATGACTTTGTCAAAGGCAGGGAGTGTCATGGAAGAATGTGGCATAATTATAAACACATTTGCACGTATTGATTATTTTATGAATCAGGCTGTTGAATGGAAGGACACTTTGTTTTTAAAAATGCAGTTAAAGCACTGTCCCTGTTTCCTGGAAAGGTTTTTAATTTTGCTGAGATTGGGACATGTTTATTGATGTTTTAGGCAGTGATTTTTATGGATACCTTGAGTTATAAATCCACCATGGGGTATTGAGGGAGTCTGGAGTCCAGCACCCGAAAGTACACTGACGAAGGGTGTGACCTCAGACTCACACCCCGCTCTGTTGTCTGCCCGGGGATTGCGACGTTTGTCCGTCTCACCTGGCATGGCTGTGATGCTGAGATGCAGTTGTGGATGTACACGCACTGTGTGGAGTGGAGGTAATTAATAGCAATGGCCACAACTTCCCTTTGGTTTCTCTGATTTCAATACTCATCAGTATCAAAGAACTCCAGGAAGTTGCAGACTTGCGAGTGGCTCTGGGCGTCATCCTGTGGTTCTTATTTCTCGGTGAGGAAACAGAGGTTGTAGAATGTGGCCAGAAGCATGGTCAGCAGAGTGGACTGAGCAGAGACTGAGCTGAATAAATGGCAGCTGGGGAAAAGCGGAGAAGGAGGCGGTGGCCCGGCAGACCCCTGCACCTTGCCAGCCCCTCGTGCCCGCCAGCTGTTGCCTGGCCTAGGTCCACTCACTCAATCCCCAGGGCGGCCAGCAGGGTGTGTCCTGGGGTCCCCGGCTGGCCAGAAGCAGCTGCCTCCCTCTCTGGAAGGCGCTTTGAAGGGGACCGACACCAGTGGACAGCTGTAGAGTAAGAAAGTGCCGCGGGTATCGTGGAGGCCGTGGGAACACGTGGGAGGGTCGACCCCGGCTGCAGGAGGCAGTTTTCAGGAGGATGGAGGAGGAGCAGGGAGTAGTTCATGGCCCAGCCAGGATGGTGGGGCAAGGGGGAGTGGCCTGCGAGAAGGAGAGAGGCTTCTAGGCAGCAAGATAGACCAGATGATCCACACCACGTCAAGGGTTAGATGTGCTGGAACCTTAGAGTTGTCGAAATAAGAAGTATGAGAGTGTGTGTGTGTATGTGTGTGAGAGAGAGAGGGAGAGACCTTAGAGTTGTCAACACAATGAGTGTGTATGTACGTGTGTGTGTGTGCATGCATGCCTGTGTGTGTGCATGTGTGCATGTATGTGTGGGTGCATGTGTGTGTGTGGCAGGGGGGGCATCTACTACCTGCCTGACTTTTTTCTCAGCACTGCAGGCCACAGACCATGCTTGCACAGAATACACAGTTCAGGCAGGGCTGGGCCTGCCTGACCCTGGATCTCAAAGTTTTTTGACCATGACTCATAGAAAAAGAATTGCTTTAAAATTATGAGCCAGGAAATACCCCCAAACACTCCCTTCCGACAGAAACGTCCCCATACGCAAACAGAAATCAGTGTTTTATAGAGCAGCATTTACCGCCTCGTAAATGTGATACAATTAGAATGGGTATTTTTTTCCCGTTCTGTTCGATTTCATTTTAAAGTGTTCATTCACCATGCCACACGAAACTGGTATCCCAAGTTTGAGAAGCGTGTTCTGCAAGGCCAGACCCAGGCGTCTGGGATGATGTTCTGGAAAGAGCAGGCGTGGCCAAAGGTCCTGAGCTGGGTGTTTCCGGCCACAGCAGCTGGAAGGGTGAGGGACAGACGATGGGCAGGTGGCGTCAGGTGGAGGGAGCGACGGGGTGGAGAATGGGTGGATGGGTAGGTAGGGGACGATGGACGCCTTCGAATCTCTTCATGGTGGTTACTGTCAGCCAACTTCCTGGAGCTGCTGGCTCTGAGTGGCAGAACTGGGGACTGAATTAAGTGAGAAAGACCCCGGGACTCCAGGACCCCCACCTGAGTGTCACGGGAGCAGTTCTCTCTTTACTTACCATGTATTAGGGGTTCCTAACAAAGATCCCTCTCTTTTTTAAAAAAAAAGTGTGGAGGCCAGGTATGGTGGCTCACGCCTCTAATCCCAGCACTTTGGGAGGCCGAAATGGGTGGATCACTTGAAGTCAGGAGTTTGAGACCAGCCTGGCCAATGTGGCAAAACCCCATCTCTACTAAAAATACAAAAATTAGCCAGGCGCGGTGGCATGTGCCTGTAATCCCAGCTACTCAGGAGGCTGAGGCAGGAGAATTGCTTGAACCTGGGAGGCAGAGGTTGCAGTGAGCCAAACTCGCACCATTGCCCTGCAGCCTGGGTGACAAGAGCGAAAATGCATCTCAAAAAAAAGAAAAAAGAAGAAAAAAAAAGTGTGGAAAAGCCCTGGCCTTAGGGTGTGAAGAACACCCTATATTTGGTATAAAATAATACCATGGGTGAAGGTTTTGCTCACCATGAGCATCGCTCAGAGGCAAATTCCCGTGGTCCATCTGTGTCTTAGAGCCCCTGGGCATGGCCCACTGACAGCCCAGGTCCTGAGGGCTGGGCAGCAGCTGTTCTTCGATAGCCGGGACGGTGCCTGGTTGGCAGTGGGCCCTTCAGGAAGATGTGTCAGTTGCACCAGGAAGCTCCTCTGTCCTGCCACCTGGAGCAGGCTGGATTCCGGAGGCCTTGCGGTGCGCTTTTGTGCCCTCTTGCGTGTGTGATAGAGACATTAGTGCGTGTCAGCCCCTTAACCGGGGTTCCCAGTGTCTTAGCGTGTTCCTTTCATCTAATGAGCAGGCACCCTTGGCTGAACTTTTCAGGAATCCGTGGGGAAACCGGAGTGAATATATTATGGCGCTGTGGAGCGAATGACAATCGGCTGGTGCTCGCCTGTGGCCGTGGAGGTGTCTGTGCTGCCACAAAATGCCTCACCCTTCTTTTGGGTTTTGGGGTTTCAGGTCAGCTCTGGGACCCGTTATCCCATATCAAGGAGGCCCACGCAGGCACCTGAGGAAGGCTTTGGCTATCACGATGTGGCCTTTGTGCGGACAGGTTCAGCAACTTCAGCATTCACTGGGGCGGCCGTTGCTGGTGCTTGGAGTAAGTGAAGAATGTGACTGGGCGTCAGAGCTGACCTGGCAGGGAGCCGGGTCTCTGGCCTGTGTCCGCGGCTGCCTGACCATGGACACCAGCGCAATGACTCGGTCCTGACCGCTATAAGCATCCCGGCCCTCTGCACCATCAGGGAGATCACTTAAGTTGAGTGTGTGTCATTCTCGGGGATTAGAAGGAAGTGCACAGGCTTCATTGATCCACTCTCCTAGACAATCAGCAGGCCTCTCCAAGGGCTGAGGACCCACCACTCAGCAGGAAGTCTGGCTCACTTCTCTCCCACGCCCCTTCCTCCCACACTTCCTCACTTTCCTCTCTCCTGGATTGGATTTCTGGAAGGTTCTGCTGGGCCACGTCCCGTCAGGTCCTCAGGAACGCTGTATGCACAACCACACATCCCACCTGCGGGGGCTGCAGGTCCTCCGAGGCCCGGGGACTCTCTGTTTTTCTGTGGTTACCACTTTTTCTTTGAACAGTAACTTTTTTTCTGAGACTTCTGGCACCTACCATTCCTTCTAATTCTACTATAATCATCACCCTTTTCTCTTGCCAGAAAAAAAAAAAAGAAAGAAAGAAAAAGAAAAATAAACTTAAAAGAACATAGACTGAAGAAAGTCGTTTCCAAGTTAAGCTGCGAAGGGGTCTGAAATGTATCACTGGTGAGAGTCCTTTCTTTTTCATGGTAACCACAAAAGCAAGTGCGCTGGTGTGTCTGAGTATGCGGTAAACAAAATGGTTTGCCAACCTCAGGAACTAGAAGTGCTCTAAAAGAACAGAGTTCATTTCTGAAAACAGCAAAGTTGGGACCTGGCACCAGTATTTTGAGTCAGAAGATCACTGAGCTTTATGGATTGATTTGAATCTCTCAAAATGCTATGCCGAATCCCAACTCCAGAACCTGTGCAGATAAGAACCTGTGATCTTATCTGGAAAAAAAAATGTTTTTTGTTTTTTTTTTTGTAGATGGAATCAAGTTAAGAGGCAGTCAGAGTGGATCAGGGTGGGCCCTAAATCCAATGACCCGTGCTCTTGTAAGAAAAGAAGAGGAAACCGAATCCAGTGTTAGACAGAGGTCCCAGGGAGAACCTCACTCATTGGTTTACCATGGAGCAGAAATGGGAGGTGATACATCCACAGACAGGGGCCCCAGGGACTGCCACAGCCCCAGGCAGCCGAGGGCTCCTCCCAACAGGTCCCAGAGGGAGCACAGCCCTGCTGACACCCTGATATCTGTGGAACTCCTGGGCTCCATTCCAGAACAGAGAGAATCCATGTATGTTGCTTTAAGCCTCCAGCTTTGTGATACTTTGTTACGGCAGCCACCAAAAACTGACACATTGAGGAAAATGGCAATTTTGAAAAGCCCAGAAAGTAAATATGCTGCAAGAAAAAGATTTAGATGTTTCTTGGTAACCTGACTTCTTAGTAACTTCCAGAAATGACTTTTTTGAAAAGGAGGTTCCTCCTGCTGGGGGTGAAAGTTCTCTGTTCCAAGCTTGTGGATAGAGGAGTTGCTTCCTTCCAGAAATGCTGGGGTTAATATCAGGACCCTGGAACCCAATGCCTTACCCTTGAAAGGCCTCCCTGCAGGCAGGGCTGTCATCCCTCAAGCCTTTTACACTGTTCTGCTGTAAGGTCATAAAACCGTCATCCAGATGCAGATGAGGAGGAGAACTAACGCCAAAAATCACAGCCTATAAAAGTGTTAGGGCCCTAAACTGTAAGCCATAACTAAAGCCATAAAAGCCGCCAGCATCTTCCCCAGGGGCATGACGCTTACAGCAGGTGTCTGGGGTTAGAGGCTTTGCTGGTGTGTCCATTTGAAATGATGTATAGAGGGGTGACTGGGTTTGGGGCTGGATCTCACAAGGGACACTACTGAAAATGGCTCTTTAGGGAATCGTGTGTGTGTTTATTTATCCAGCAAACGCACAGAGACTCTTCTGCACACTGACTGGCCATGTACTGGTGTAAAAACAGGGACATCCAGCCTGCTTGGAGCTTACGGTGGCACAGGGAGGGCGGGTGGACAGCTAAAGCAGGTGGTGAGATCCCAGGGGAGAGGCGGGTGTGCCACAGCCAGGCAGTGGGGTCAGGTGCCAGGGATGCTTGGGTCTGAGGCTGGGCAATCGGCAGGTAAAGGGATATTAAGTCAACACTTGAGAAATGAGCAGGGGAAGGGCCACACGAGGACCCCAGGGCAGCATGTTCTGGAAGAGGGAACAGCGTGTGCCGAGGCACCGAGCCCTCAGCTGCTCCTAGGAGCCCGGGAGTCTCGGCTGGGTGAGCTGCTGCTGGGCCCCAGCATAGGGCACTCTCTCTGCAGCTGGGCAGCTTCTGAATGAAGAGGGCAGTGGCAGCTCTCCCTGGGTGCAGGGCTCCCCTGGCTGCGGCTGCAGCCCTTGCTTGTCCCCCGTCTGCCCTGCCGGGATCTCCTCCTCGCTGCTGTCTTTGTTCCCTCGGCCTGGCCTGCACTGGCCCTTTGGATTCGTCTCCCAGGTCTGTGTCCCCTCCGTCCCTCTGTCCCGTGTTCCTCCTGCCCTGTTCTCCCCACGCAGGACCCCTGGCCCCCACACCCGGCCTTCCGGCTGCCCTCTGGGTAGGATGTCCCTTTTTCGAGGACACTCATGGGTCCCCTGTCAGGGACGAGGCGGTCTCTTTTACTCTCAGGACAACTGGCTGTTTGGGTGGAAAAACATCGGCTTCTTGGCAGGGCCTTCAGGAGGTAGGGACCCCAGGACACAAACCCACCTCCTCCTCTTTGCCCTTCCTTTTGGAGCAGTTCAAGCTGTACAAAGCCTGGAGCACCAGCCATGGGCAGCTGCCTCCCTTCCCCGGCCCCTGCAGCTGGCAGCAGGGCCCTCCCACCTCCTCGCATGAGCTGCTGGGCAGCCGTGGACTCGCCTCACGGTTAATTCCATTAACATCAAAGCTCACGACTCTTCCCACACCGTGTGCCAGGGCTGCGCCCAACTCCCCACCTGCAGTGTCTCCGTGAAGGCGCCAAAACCCATGGCTCTCAGCCCACTTCACAGATGGAAGGACCGAGGCTCATTTTAGCAACGTGGCTGCCGTGGCCACTGGAAAGTGAAGGAGCCGAGCTGAGCCCACCTGTCTCCATGGTGGATCCGGTGAATGCCTCAGGGCTGCTGTGTCATGCAGGAACCAAGGAGACACAGTGCTGGGGCCTTTACATGCTGTCAGCGGTACCAGTGGTGGTGCCCTGCCCGTATGTTGGCCATTTGGGAAAACAGCAGCCATGTTTGAAAACACCTTGCCCCTTTATTTAAATAGGCAGCTGCTGGTACTCACCGGCCTGGGCATGTGCATTTTGCTGACGTTTGGGGCAGACCTGTCTGTTGCATTCTTGCTGGTTCACGAGGCCCCTTGCCTTGGTCGTATGACCTCCAGAGAGTTTTTGCTGCGTTTTAAGTTGTTTCAAGCGATTATTCTCAGGCCATAAAACTCAGCTTTAAAAATAGGTCTCATAAAAGCCCCGACTTTTCTTCTAATTAGTGTAAAGATTTATTGAATATACATCATATGCATAGATCATAATATTATTAAAATTACTATTAAGACTTTACACATCAAAATATTTCAGGCAGTGGGGAGACAGGAAGCCTGATGGTCCCTGAGAATCGAATCTGCATTGGCAAGATAAAGGACAATTGAGGGCGATTACAAAAGCCATGATTTAGAGTACAACATAAAACTCTGCTGAGAACTAATTCGTAATGCCAGCTGCTGCTAAGCTTCTTAATCTTTATCTAGTTCAATTAAAATCTGAATGTTTGGGATTTCATTAACAACCGGGGGTTTGGAAATTACATGCGCTTTTACGCCGTACTCCGTTGCTGACTGACAATATTGGAAGTTACCCAAAACGTCTCCAGGTAGACTTATATATAATTAAAACTTAAGTATTTAAAGGCTAATGCAAAGGTAAAAGCAGATTATTTTAATGTGCAAGTCAGATCCGACTGACAAAGTAAGGAGACTCCACTGCAAACGGTGTCCTTTTTGTGGGGAGAATTTAGGAGGCCGAGCTCTGGGCGGTGACCTGCAGCTCACAGTCTGAGCCCTCCCCGCAGGGCTGGTTTCCCTGTTAGGGCCAGGGAGCTGCTTTGGACATCGTAGCCACTGGGGTCCTCGTCCCGTTTCTGTGTGTGCAGTCCGTACCTTCACTGTGGGGCAGATGTGTTTGCTGTCTGCCAATTCATTATGCGTTTTCCAGACTTTGCAAGCAGGTCTTTCTAAAATTAAACCAGCCAAAGTGATGAACAAGCTTAATGCCTAACTTCAGATGATTGGTGAAAAGCAAAAGCATCCGGGATGTTTCCTGTGTGTGTTTCCTGGGCCTGGGTTGGGGGGGGTCTATTGTCACAAACGTTGTTCTTCAGAGGAGAATGGGAGGGTCTGACTGAGGTTGGCGGGGGCAGGAAATTGGCATTGTTGCCCCTCCCACCATCCCTCAAGTCATCCTGAGACTGGTCAGTGCCCGTCATGTGCTGCATGGCCGGGAAGGATGGCTGCAGCGTTTGGGTCTGCATGAGTCACACCTGTTTGGGTTCCCTGAGCATGGGAGGTGGAACAGGGACCCCCAAAGATGCCCCGGTCCTAATCTCTCCACCTCTGAATGTCTCACCTTGCCCTGCAAAAGGGACTCTGTAGATGTGATGAACATGAAGGACACCGAGATGGGAGGTTATCCTGGTTGGCCCCATAGAACCCCAAGGTCCCTTCCAAAAGGGAGGCCGGAGGGTCAAGGTTGGGAGGAGAAAATGTGAGGAGGGAAGCAGAGGTCGGAGTGATGTGAAACAGGCCGTGAGCCTAGAACGCAGGTGCCTCCGGAGGCCGGACGAGGAAGGACTCTCTCCTGGAGCCTCCCCAGCATGGCTGACACTTGGCTCTTGGCCCAGGGAGACCACATTCGACTTCTGACCTCCAGGCCTGCAAGACAGTAAGTGTTCACATTAAGCCGTGGGGTTCGTGGTGGCTTGTTACGGTGACAGTAGGAAGCGGATGCACCCTGAGACCCAGAGCACATGGCTCCCCTTCCTGCACCTGCTCTCTCAGCTGTGAAACAAGGATGCAGCGTGGTACCCAGGTGCTCTTGTGAGGATGGGCGAGATGGTGAATGTGTCACCAGCCTGGCTCAAGGAGGGTGACATTAGCCATGAGCTGCTGCTGGGATGATCTTCCTGCTGCCAGTCCAGGTGCTTGTCCTGGTGCTGGTCAAGGCCATGAGTCCTCCACAAGAGCCAGGGCAGGGGTGAGGTACAGCAAGGGGCTTGAGGCACAGCCATATCCACACTCTGCTCTGTCTGGCCCTGCCCTTGCCATTTTTTCCAGCTCCTCTGGCTGTCCCCTTCCCCTTTTCTGCCTCATCCTCACCTTCCTGCTCCTCCTGGGTTCCCAGCAAGGCTGCAGCGGCAGGACAGGGATCCAGGTGGGCCCCCAACCAGTCGCCTTGTGATTTAGGGGGTGTCTGCTCTCTCCAGTGCCAGCCCTCCTGAAGTCCTCTTCTCTCTGCATTCTCACCTCCAGTGCTGTTGCTTAATTTCCCTGTAGCTCTTTTCAGGGGAGCAGGGAGGAGGAGGTAGGAGCTGCGCTGAGATATTCAGAGCATCGCTGTGCCTCCGTGCCTACCCCCAGGCCCTGGACATGGAGGCACCAGTGGGAGGAGCCCATGAAAGTCCAGTGGGGCGAGCTGGAGAGTGAGCCTTCTGCAGGAGCCTGGATCCCCGGAGGTCTGATGGGCACAGTGCCATCCTGTTTTGTTAACTTAGACAACACGTGCACCTCCCTGTAAATAACAGAGAGGCTGCTTCGGAACGGAGCTGACCTGGGGCTGCTCTTCTGAAGGTTAACACGGCCATAGGGATAGGTTCCTGCCAGTGGCTTCATTTCACACTCTTTTTTGGGGGGACAGCTGGTGATGTCCCCAGTTCCATGGGACCCTCAAGGAACCCGTGTCCTGTGGCCTGGGAAGGAGAAGGCCAGGCACTCCTTTCCTCAGCTGCAGATCAGGAAAGTGTCTTCGCAGCCCCAGGCTTCTATGAAGACGAATCCTGGTTTTAGGTCTTTCCCTGCCCATCCTCTGAACGCAGTTCTCAGCAGTCAGCGTTTCGGATTGAAGATAGTGGACAGTCCCCCCCGCCGCCCCCACCCCCTGTTCTTTGGTGTGGTTGTTATAGGAGTGACTTCCTAGGTAATCACTGAAGTGGCCAGTTTTTGTTATTTTACATCATTCCGAAACTGGTTTTCTGCGTCCTAGTTTTATTATTTCATATTACGTAGTTTTGCTTCATAATGGTCTGCGTGGTTGGCTTCTGTCTAAACGATGAGCGCCTGGAGGACAGGACACTTGTGGTTGTGTTGTGTGTGCATGCATGTGTGTGCATGTGCTGTGTTTGTTGTATATGGTGACTATGCTGTGTGTTTTGTATGCTTTGAACTCTGAATTGTACTAGAGGGCCTGGTTGTGCCATAAGAATATTAAGACGCCTAGAGAAAAGGACAACAGAAGGGATGCTGTTGGCAGGAGGTTTATAAAGTCCAGGAGCAACTAGAGATGATGTATTTCTCGACTATGTATGTACTAGAGCCTCTGTGTGTGCAGTGTGCTCTGTGTTGTGTGTGCAGTGTGCATGTTGTATGTGTGGGGTTGTGTGTGTGTGTGTGCAATGCATGTATTGTGTGTGGGGATGTGCGTAGTGTGTCCTGTGTGTTGCGCATTCAGTGTGTGTGTTGTATGTATGTGTGTCTGCTCTGTGTGTGTGTTGTGTGTCGGTGGGTGTGTGCAGTGTGTGTCGTGTGTGTGTTCTGTACATGTGTTGTGTGTGAATGTGTGTTTGCAGTGTGTCGTGTGTTCATACAGTATGTGGGTTGTGTGTGTGTGTGCACACTGTGCATGTGCTGTGTGTGGGATGTGTGTGCAGTATGTTGCGTGTGTAGTGCATGCAGTGTACGTGTTGTGTGTGTGTGTTCTGTGCATGTGCTGTGTGTGTGTGTACAGTGTGTTGCCTGTGTTGAGCATGCAGCGTGTGTGTTGTATGTGTGTGTGT
This sequence comes from Trachypithecus francoisi, assembly GCF_009764315.1. Lineage (NCBI taxonomy): Eukaryota > Metazoa > Chordata > Mammalia > Primates > Cercopithecidae > Trachypithecus > Trachypithecus francoisi. Next base: position 57,135,593 of record NW_022681467.1, read on the forward strand.
TCTGTGTGTGTTATGTGTGTACGTGCAGTGTGTTGTGTGTCTTGTGCATGCAGTGTGTGTGTGTGGTGTGTGCTCTGTGCCTGTATTGTGTGTGGGGAGTATTTTCCAGCATCACCTGATGTTAAGCCTGACCATCCGTAAGTGTGCGTTTTGGTGGATCTGTAAACTTGCCTTTTTGTTTCGTGATTTTTGTTTTTCTTTGTCTGGGGGCAGAGGGGAAGGAAACCTTCCATCCAGCGCAGCTTGTGAGATGCGGGGTCTGTGCACCTGCCGTATCTTGTGTAGCGACCTTACAGTCTTCAGGCCTCTAGTGATCACTGTGCTGCAAACCCCTGGAAATCCTGCTGAATGCGGATTCCCACTCCCGGGGGAGGCGGGGCCTCAGAGTCTGCATTTCCAACACTTTTTCTCTACGGATGCTGCTGGTGTGGGGACCACACTTTTGTAGCAAGACTTTGAACAGCCTGAGATCCTCACGACATTCCAAGTTCTTGGGCCAATTCCTAAGCTATTGAAAATAAAACTCTCTTGATTCTTTTCAACTCTCTCGCCCTTGGTTCATGAACTTCTCTCCTCCCCTTGGTCTCAGAGCTTCCCAGGACTTTGGTGGCCATGAGTTTGCGCATTTTCAGATGTCGTCTGGCTCACTGCTCACGTGCACCTAAGTGACTGGGTTAACATCAAGATTAAAGGGAGCCACCTTGATCCGGTGCTTGTCATTTTCACTTGAAAATGACAGAAATAAATAATGAAAGATGCTGCCACATCACAAGTGGATTTGGCAAATGGCTCACCAGGAGATCTGTGGGAGTTCAGAGATAACTGAAAATATGATCTATGTCCGCATATTTGGCTTCCAGAGTGGAGATTGGCCCACAGATTGATCTGATGGGGTGATAAATACATAGTCCCTGGTTGCTCTTGTACTTTGTAAACCTTCTGCCAATAGCACTGCTTCCGTTGACCTTTTCTCTAGGCCTTTTAATATTCTTACGGCACAGCCAGACCCTCGAGTATAGTTCAGAGTTCAAGATGGGAGCAGGCTGTGGGTTTCAGATCCTGGCCATCATGCTCTTGAAAACTTGGAAGGCTTCTGCCCATCTCTTCTTCCTTGCTTAGGGTTTCTTCTCATCGGTTGATTTTAAGTCTTCCAAAGGTTGCTGGAAAGCATGATTAGATGATTGTGAATCCGGACTGAAGAAATTACATCAGAATATTATAGGTAAAACATTCTAGGTTCCTTTAAAAATGCAATTTACTCTGCAAGCAATGGCTGATTTGCTATTGAGTGACGCCATTAAATTTTCTTTTCTTTTCTTTTTTTTTTTTTTTTTTGAGACAGAGTCTCACTCTGTCACCCAGGCTGGAGTGCAGTGGCACGATCTTGGCTCACTGCAACCTCCGCTTCCCAGGTTCAAGCAGTTCTCTGCCTCAGCCTCCTAAGTAGCTGGGATTACAGGCACCAGCCACTATGCCTGGCTAATTTTTTGTATTTTTAGTAGAGACGGAGTTTTGCCATCTTGGCCAGGTTGGTCTTATACTCCTGACCTTGTGATCCACCTGCCTCAGCCTCCCAAAGTGCTGGGATTACAGGCCTGAGCCACTGCGCCCAGCCGCCATTAAGTTTTTACAAACTTTTCGTTGTTGTATACACAAGAGCACCCAAGTTGTGAGTGGCCAGTTGGTGAATCATCTCAAACCGAACACACCCTTGGGGCCAGCACCGGCCGGTCAAGCACTAGAGTACGGCCCACTCTCCCTGGTCCTCACACCCTTCCACCTGGATCCACTGCAGATCTACAGCTTGGCTTTGTCTGATTTCGAACTTTGTGTCGACAGAGCCCCACTTTGCCTTTGCCTGGCTTCTTTCCCGAGCTTGGAGAGCTCTCCACAGTTTGGAGAGCCGTCTGTGTCCTGGTCGGGCGGGCCTTCTCGTTTCCTCCTTGGGGTGGCTGTGTTGTCGGTGGCTGGGCTAGTTCAGGTTCTTAACTTTCTTGCACAAAAGAATTTGAGAGCCAGTCCATAGTAAGAGTAAGCAAAGAAGTTTGTTGCAAAGCAAAAGTCCACTCCGAGAGACAGAGTGGTGGCTCAGAGGGAAACAGCAGCTGCTGCCTTAGGAGGAATTCCTTTTATGGGAGCCATACATGAATATTCATGAAATACTGGTGAGGTCGGGGATGCAAAGGCAGATCTGCAGTTGGAGCTTGCACTCAGCACCTACATGCTCCAACACACATTGCATGTATCAGGCACTCAGCATCTACATGCTCCAACTTGCATTCCATATATCATTAGGCACTCAGCACCTACGTGCTCCAACACACATTGCGTGTATCATTAGGCACTCAGCATCTACATGCTCCAACATGCGTTCCATGTATCATTAGGCACTCAGCACCTACATGCTCCAACACGCATTGCATGTATCATTAGGCACTCAGCACTGACATGCTCCAACATGCGTTGCATGTATCCTTAGGCACCATGCTCCAACACGCATTTCTTATATCATGAGGCACTCAGCACCGACATGCCCCAACACGCATTGCATATATCATGAGGCACTCAGCACCTACATGCTCCAACACACATTGCATGTATCATGAGGCACTCAGCACCGACATGCCCCAACACGCATTTCTTGTATCATGAGGCACTTAGCACTGACATGCCCCAACACGCATTGCATGTATCATGAGGCACTCAGCACCGACATGCCCCAACACGCATTGCATGTGTCATTTGCATACTAGGTCTCTGCCTAGGGGTGTGTTTTTCACTATGAAAATGAGGAAAAGGTCACTCTAACCTGAACCTTGAATGTAACTGGGTGAACTGGAGCTCAAGGAAGTCCCTGCCCCAACCACCTGCCCCAGGCAGGAATCTCTAGCTACTGGCTTCTTGGGATTTGTATGCTGATTGACTGGATATCGGGGAATCTACTTCAGGAAGAGGGGCTTTTGTTTTCTTTCCTGGGGGTCCCAGGTGTCCTGAGCCTGTAGCCTGGCTGTCTGCTGGTGTCCTGTAGGGCTGGACTGCTTCCCTTCCAAAAGAGTGAGGTGCTGGCATGGGAGGGTGTAAGCGACGTGGAGCCGGCCGGGCTCCAGCCATGGCGACAAGTCAGTGTGGCCTGATCTCACGTATCCTGCCTGGAAATGTGCCAGGCTTGATTTGTCCAGTGTACTCTTCACAGACATCTGGGTGTCACTAACAGTGTCACCGTAGGAGCTGTCGTATGTGGTGACTGCCCACTGGACAGCCACATGCCAAGTCCAGGCATGGAGACCTTCTGAAACACAGCTCTCCCTGTGGAGGTGAGGTGACCAGAATCACTGCAGAAGTACAAGGCATGTGTGAAACTGCCCAGTGTGTCGGGCCTGAACCTCACTGCCCGGGGGGCAGGGGATGCAAATACTCCTTTCGTCCTTTTATTGGCCCCACGTGGGCCTCTTGGTTTTGAATGTCTGTAGCATACGTTGACACATTTGTACTATGCCAGGGCAGTGTAATTTTCAAGGGTTCTGCAGACGAGTTCTTTAATATTAAATACTATGTGAGTGCATATACTTAACCAAAGCTGTCACAAAGCTGCCGTGAGCCGCAGCGCTGGGCGGTGGGCTTCGTTTCAAGCTGATTGAAATAGTGGGATCTGATGTCTTTTGTGGGGAGGAGAAGGTGGGGCGAGGTGAAGTTGGTGACACCCTCCTTCTCATTGCGCTGTGCAGGAAAGCTGTGCTGACAATCTCTGTCCACCTGCAAACTCCGGTAAACATCAGACAGCGCCAGCGGTCTCCAGGATTTTTCTGCTGAAATGGCTGCTGTTTTTGTGCCTTGGCATAATGGCCTATGCCTCGAGGTGCTGGGTAATGAGGAGCACCGGGGCTTACTGTTCAGTGCCACCCAGACAAAATGCTTAGTGTGTTTCCTTGTCTGATGTGGTTTTCATTTGCTGATGTGAACCTATTCAGTCACCTTCCCAAGGCCTTGCATCAAAACTGAATTCCATGATTGCAGGCAGAGGAGAGGCTGAGCAGGAAGATTTCTGGAGGTTAGACGTTGCTGCCAGAAACGTGTTGCAGCTCCTTCCATGCCCCTCTTCCTGTACATCTGAATTTACTTAAGCCCTGATCAAAGGGCTGGGCTGTGGGAAGCAGAGCTTGCAGCCTGCGGTTTGCAGGAGAATTGATTCCTGCCTGGATCTGATGGGAAGTCCAGTGTAGGTGCTCTGAGGCCTCCCCATTCCTGACAGGCCTCAGTCGGAGCAGGGCTGACTGCACATTTTCGGGCCCAGAACACAGTGAAAATGTGGAGCCTGTTGTTTAAAAATTACTGAGTTTCAAGATGGCAACGGCAGAGCATGGAGCCAAGCACAGGGCGCTTCTGAGCGCGAGGCCGGCCCTGCGCAGCTCGGCTGGTGCCCTGGAGATCCTGTGATCTCTCTGGAGCTGGGTCCTGAGGCCAGCTGGCTGAGTGCTGGGGTCCTGGGGCTAGGGGGCTGTCCCCGTAGGGGGGCAGCAGGAGCTTATGTGCAGGCTGTGGCACTGAGACATGGGTGGGGGCACCTCACCGTGACGACCATGCAGGTGTGTATAGAGGTGCTCAGCTGTCTTTCTCGAGTTTCCAGATGCCCTGGGGGCCCCCTCCTCCTCTAGATGTTCATTGAGGCATTTTACCTAGGAGTGGATATGGTGTTGAGAGCACAGTAGTGATCTGGAAGCAAGGCGAGAAAAGGAGGGAAAAACTTAGGAAGAGAAATGGTTTATAGACAAAACTTTGAAAAGTTTCCCCAAATGGTCAGTACCTTTTGTATTCCTATTTCAGGGAAACACATGAACTTAATTATTCTATTTAGTGGAGATTTGAACAGCATAAAGATTAATTTGTAGATTCTCTTGTCCTTTAATTCCACAAATCCTTCATGAACACATAGCAAGTGCCAGGCCCTGGCTATAGTGGTGAACTAAACAATGTTTCAGAAAGAGTTAGGACAATTTTGTCCTATTGAATGTATTACTTGGGAGTCTTAGGGATTTGAAAAATCTATTAAAGAGAAGAAGGCCATGGAGCAGAACTGTTGCAGAGGCTGGCCAGGTGTGGCAGAAGCTAGGGTGGCCTCTCCGCTGCTCTCTCTGCTCCCCTGTCCCCTGCAAGGTGACTTTGTTGGCAGGATGACTCTCCTGCGGCTTACAGAAATGGGTGGCCTTGTAAAATTCCAAAGTTCATGCCAGTTGGATGGCTTAGGTCACCTGCCTCCCGTCCAAAGCCCTCGGGAATGTGGACTGCAAGATGGTGCCACCTGGAACCAGCCCAGAGCCAGTTGGGGTGGGTAGGCTGAGTGTCTTCAGCCCACTGTCTGGTTGGGGGGTCTTTGCTAGAGTGGGGTAATGGGGGTTCATCTTGCACAAGCCAGGATGGGAGGGCAAGGCTCCATGTCCTGCTCAGCTCACGCTGGCAAAACTAAGTACCACAAACCAGGTGGCTTCAACCAGTGGACCCCAACCTTTTTGGCACCAGGGACCAGTTTCGTGGAGGATAACTATTTCATGGACCAGGGTTGGGTAGGGGTTGGTGTCCGGATGAAACTGTTCCGCCTCAGATCATCAGGCATTAATTAGATTCTCATAGGAGTGTGCACCCTGGATCCCTCCCATGAGCCGTTCACAGTAGGGTTTGCACTCCTGTGAGGATCTAATGCTGCTGATCTGAGAGGAGGCAGAGCTCAGGCGGCCATGCTGGCTCCCCAGCTGCTCCCCTCCTGCTGTCCAGCCCGGTTCCTAACAGGCCATGCACTGGTGTGGGTCTGCAGCCCTGGGGTTGGGTACCCCTGGCTTAAATAACAGGAGGTCATTTCCTCACTGTTCTGGAGGCCGGAAGTCTGGGATCGAGGTGTTGGCAGGGTTGGGTTTTCCTGGGACCTGGCTCTGTGGCCTGCAGATCCTGTTTCCTCTTTGTAATCTCCCCATGATTGTCCTTCTGTGTGTCTGCGTCCTAGCCCCCTCTTCGCACAGGGACACCAGTTACCTCAGGGACCTCATTTTACCTTAATCACCATTTCCAAGGCCCTGGCTCTGAATACAGCCACATTCTGTGGTACTGGGGGGTAGGGCTTCAAAATAGGAATTTGATGGGGACACAGGTCAGCCCTAACACTTCCCCAGGTGTCCCCACCCCAATGTGGGAAGAATCCGCACTGCGCAGTGGAGGCGGGGGTCCTTGCCCTCCTCATTCCCATTAGATCCACACAGTGAAGCGACCCTCTGGTGATGCAGGCTTAGATGTTCTGGGTGAGATGGGTAGTTAGTTGAATTCCAAATGGATCAAACATTTAAAATTAGCTCATTAAATACACACCCACACCACCATACACCCACACCAGCAATGTGTGTTTATCTGAACTTTGAATAGGCATGGAGAAGTTCTTGCTGAACAGAAAAATAAGTAATGAAATCGGAAAGGAAAAGATGGATGTGACTCAATAAATATTTTATAAATATCTTTTATTAAAAAAGTTTACACATTAAAAGGCAAACATATTGGGAAAATAATTTCTACAAATATGAGGAAGAATTTCTCACCTTTCCATATAAAGAGGTAATATAGATAGGTGAGAACAATGCATATTAAAACAGTGCCCAAAGTATAAAACAGAAAAATTACAGAATAGCAGTTACAGATATTTAGTAAACATAGACAAAACATGTTACACCTCACTAGTAATCAAGGGAAAGACTAGAAAACTGGCTTGCCACTTTGGTGTTACCAGTTAAGCACAGTTTGTGTTTGTGTAATTTTCTTTTAATGGGTTTACTCAAAACTGGCCAAGATCTATGGGTTGGATATACGCTGTATCAAGAAATGTTAAATTGAAATCGAAAAAAAATTGATGAACTATCTCAAGGGCCAGAGAAATGGTTTTGCAGTTTTACTCAGTTTTATTCTAGTTCTGGTCAAGCCTGAAAAAACAAAACATCTGAAAGTGGGTGGGAGTGTGTGAGATGCTCCGGGGCGGGGCGGCAACAGCACAGCACCCTGGCCTCCTGTGGAACCCGCTGCATCCATACCTGTTCCTCCTGTGCCCGCACCTGTGAGGCCATTGTGTGTGCACATGTGTGCTGTGTGTGTTTACATGCCTGCATGTGTGTGGTGTGCATGTGTTGTGCATGTATGTGTTTGCATGGGTGTTGTGACTGCATGTATTTGTGATGTGCACGTGTGGTGTGTATATGTGCATGTGTGTGATATGTGGCTATGTGTGGTGTGTGCATGTGTGTGTTGTGTATGTGTGTGTGATGTTTGTGATGTGTACATTTCGTGATGTGTGCATATGTGCGGTGTGTGTGTGGTGTGTGCATGTGTGTGTTGTGTATGTGTGTGTGATGTTTGTGATGTGTGCATTTTGTGATGTGTGCATATGTGCGGTGTGTGTGTGGTGTGTGCATGTGTGTGTTGTGTGTATATGTGTGTGATGTGTGCATTTTGTGATGTGTTCATATGTGTGGCATGGTGTGTGTGGTGTGGTGTGTGCATGTGTGTGTGCATGTGTGAGTGTGTGCACCCTTTCTGCTTGGTGAGCATGGGCCCTGCCTGGCGGGCAGAGTGAGGAGCCATCAGCCCCCTGGTGCACAGGTGCAGCTTCCAGCTGGTCCGTGCTGGGGACCCCTTGCCCCTGCAGTCCCCACCATCAGGCCTGCACTCCCTTCTTTGCTGAGGCCCGGCCGGAATTGACTTTCTCGCTAGAGCCTGGCCCACCTTGTGAGACCCCACTGTGGTCATCTCTGATGGCTTAGCCAGCGTTCTCCCTCCTCTTTGCACACGTCACTCCTTCCAACTATTCCATGTCCAAGGATGTGAGTAGTTATTAATTTTGTGCAACATTTGATGGCCCCTTCCAGAACAGAGCTCCAGCTCTGCCCCCTAGAGCTTGTGGGACGGGACACCCACGGTGCCTGCTGTCTCTCCTCTCCAGCCTGCATTTCCACCCTTCCTCGGCTTGCTCTTGCCTGCCCAGTGCAGAGAAGCGAGCTTGCCTGGGGTTGCAGGGGTGCTTGGCAGGACCCCTCCTTCGATCCAAGCTTTCCTACCCCCTCACTGCCTCCAGGACCTGGGGGTCTCACTCCTGTGGGGTTGCAGTGAGCCTTTCCCTACCCCTGCCCCAGGGCAGCCCCCAGTGCCTTCCAAAGACCGATTCTAATACTGCAGGGAGGAGATGCGTAGAATGGGCTGGCTCTGCTCTAACATGTCTGTGCCATGTGGGCTCATCTAGGCCTGGTCGTGTTTAAAATCTCATTTATTTCACCACTCTCAATCCGTGCACTACATGGGGCCTGGCTTAGCCCAAGTGTCTGATGAGGGATATGCTGAGTGGCTCAGGGTGCTTCACTGTGAGTCTCCAGCTATCAGCAAAGGGAAGAGCCTGGAGAGCCAGGAGCAGCAGGGAGGGTTCCGGAGCTGGCACCTGGAGCCAGGCCGGGAATTAGGTGTGAGCACTCCTTGGGAAGCCTACACAGCTCCCTTCATCTTTTAAAATGAAGGGCATATTTTGCTCTCATTTTTTAGTTCGCCATTGAGTTGCCCTTGGCACGCTTTGTTTTTCATCTAAACAAACCCTGTCGGGAAGCCACCAGGCACCAGGCATGTCTCACAGTGCATGGACCACCGTGTGAATATGCTGGTAGAACCACGTGGAGAGAAGCGTGGATTTCATGATGAGATGGTTGCTTGCAGCCTGCATAAGAGGAGTGAACACTGTCTGCCCTGGGAACATCTCAGGGGTGGTCATGGTTTAGTGTTTTGGGGTTACTTTTGGTTTTATGAAGGTATAATTGACAAATAAAAATTGTATATGTGTATGGTATACAACATGATGATGATTTTTTATGTTTTCATTATAATTTTTTGTTTAAGACATGGTCTCACTCGGTCACCCAGGCTGGAGTGCAGTGGTGCGATCATAGCCCACTACAGCCTCAAACTCATGGCCTCTAGCGATCCTCCCACCTCAGCCTCCTGAGTAGCTAGGGCTACAGGTGCACACCACCATGCCCAGCTAATTTTTGTATTCTTTGTAGAGATGGGGTCCCACCATGTCACCCAAGCTGCTTTCAAACTCCTGAGCTCAAGTGATCTGTGTACCTTGGCCTCCCAAAGTGCTGGGATTACAGGTGTGAGCCACAGCACCTAGCTCACAATGTGATTTCATATACATATGATTCCCCAGATCAAGTCAGTTCACATCTCCGTCACTTCACCTCGTTACCTTTTGTGGTGAGAGGTGAGAACAGCTCTATTCCTTTTACAGATTTCAAATTAACAATACAGTGTTGCTACCCCTGGTCCCTGAGTTGTACCTTAGATCCCCAGAAATCACCCCTCTTAGAACTGAAACTTTGTCCCCTTTGACCAACAGCTCCCCTCTCCCCACTCCCAGCCCCAGGCAACCACTGTTCTGTTCTCTGCTTCTGTGAGTTTGACGTTTGCAGATTCCACATAGAAGTGAGATCGTGCAGTGACTGTCTTTCTGGGTCTGGCTTGTTTTATTTAGCATCGTGTCCTCCAGGTTCATCCACGTTGTTGCAAATGCCAGGATTTCCTTTCTTATGGTGGATTACTAGTCCCTTGTGTGTACGTGTGTAGACCACAATTCATCTGTCTCTTCATCCACCAGTGGACGCTGAGGTGGATTCCATATCTTGGCTGTTGTGAAGAATATGCCGCAGTGAACTTGGGCCTGCAGGGATCTTTTTGAGGTCCCGACTTCATTTCCTCTGGATAAATGCCCAGAGGTGGGACCACTGGATCACATGGTAGTTCTACCTTTAATGCTCTGAGGAACCTCCAGGCCATCTTCCGTAACACTCATCCCAATTTATCTTCCCAGCAACAGCCAAGGAGGAGGAGGGTTCCCTTTTCTCCACGTCCTCACCGAGGCTTGTTATCCTTGTCGTTTTGACGATAGTCGTCCTCACAAGTGTGCGATGACGGCACATTGTGGTTTGAATTGCATTTCCCTGGTGATTCGTGATATTGACACCTTTTCATAAACCTGTTGGCCATTTGTATATCTCTGTTGAGAAACATCTGTTCAGGTCCTCTGCTCATTTTTTTTTTATTGCGTTGTTTTCTTGCTATTGATTTGTTTGCATTCCTTATGTATTTTGGCTATCGACCCCCGTCATTTTAAACATGACTCGACCCAGATGAGCCTGAACATCAACACCTCCACTCACAGGTGGGAGCTCCACACCAGACTCCTCCTCCTTGGGCTCAGGTGCATAGGGGCTCAAGGGGCCCCAGCCTCATCCTGAAGCTCATCTCATTTCTGGGGCTGCAGTGATTGAATGGATTGGGTGGGGCTTGTGATCCAGATGGGGCCAGTGAGATGCTCATGGCTTTCTGGATTTCTGGGAAAGAAACGTCTCTTCCTCTGGGCACGAGGCAGGAAGATGCCAGCCCGATGTGTGGATCCAAAAGGAGAGAAACTGGGGGACGTTGAGCTTTCAGTGAGTGTGGAGCTCGGAGCAAAGAGAGAAAGCTGGCCCTGGGGACAGGTGGGTGCCCTGATAAAAAAGACCAGAAGCGAGCCAGGATCAGATGGATTTTCAGCTGTGAAAGCCCATCAGCCTGGTTTCGTTGTGGCCAGATTTCTGTCTCCAGCTGCAGAAAGAAAAAGAACGTGAGAATTGAATGATGCCAAGAAACTCACTGAACCAGGCAGGAGGATGTCGGGGAGAAAGGAGGAGTGTGCTGGACCTGTTCGTCATGAGGCTCCCTCTCTGCCTCATGACAAATTGACAAATAAAAATAGTATTTATCTTTGAATACAACATGATGATTTTTTACGTTTTCATTATCAGTTTTTGTTTAAGACATGGCCTCGCTCTGTCACCCAGCCTGGAGTGCAGTGGTGCGATCATAGCTCACTACAGCCTCAAACTCAGGGTCTCAAGCAATCCTCCCACCTCAGCCTCCTGAGTAGCTAGGACTACAGGTGCACACCACCATGCCCAGCTAATTCTTTGTATTTTTTGTAGCGATGGAGTCCCACCATGTTGCACAGCTGCTTTCAAACTCCTGAGCTCACGTGATCGGCCCCTGGGTGGAGTCCTTCCAGGGAATAGGTGATTCCCATAGGTCCCTGGAAGGTGGGCTGCTGATGCAGGCACTGAGGGGCTCTCCAGAGGGAGGAAGGATTTGGCAGCTTCCCTTTGAAGACAGGACTCATTTTCCTAATTCACTTCCTCCTCTTCCTCCTAGGTGCTGTTGGCAAGTTCCTTTGGGTTAGGATGGGTGGGTTTCAGGGCAGTCTGTGAAACAAGAAGTGGAAGTTTACTTTGCAAACAGAAGGGCAATTTTGGATTGACTTCTTGATAGATCTGCATTTTTCAAAATCCAATCCATCAGAAGAAGTTAGGACAAGGAAAATCTAATTTTCCGGAACATCGGAGATGGAAAAGGCACTGTGGCCGGCAGATGGAGACCACGCTAACCTAAGTCGATCATTTGAAGGCTCTAACAAGTTTGAAAAAGTCCACTTGGCCCCCCTAAATCAGGTTCAGGTGTCAGAACAAATGTGTTGTTCCAACAGAGACGGAATAAACCTTTGGCTGGGAGGGAGAATAAAGTCATCAGCTCCCTCTTATCAGGTTTCTGTCTCTCTCCCTTCCCATCCGCCATCTGCTGCATCCTCGAAGCAGGGATCGCTTTGCTTGTTACAGGGAAAGTGGTTGCTTTTCAGCAGAATTAATTTAGTAGGCCACAAATGTTGCTGACTGATGGGAGGAAGGTTTGATCAAACAGATTGGTTAATTGGTAGTGAAGAAATGCTGGCCATGTGAGAAAGGATGAAAGCGAAGTTGGACTTTGCTGTCGTTAGAGCTGCCGCCTCTGCTTTTCAGGGGAGAGGGAGTTGCTCTTTCTGAGTCATTGTTGTCCAGAGCTGGGGACTAGCCACCCTTTCTGTTTTAGCCATTTGTACAGCATGATAGTCATAGCTGAGATGCGGAGCCGGGTGGGGAGGCACCTGGACGTGGGTCCTGCAGCCTCCCTCAGGTGCACACGGCCTCCTTACCTGAACATTTGGCAGCAGCCTTTAAAGACGTGCCTTGCAGTGGAGTGATAAGTCTTGCGCATAACCTGCTATTTCTAACATGGGATAAATGAAGGCACCTTTGCCACGGAGTCTCCAGGTGCCTGCACTGCAAATTCTATCAAATCTGTTTGCATTGAAGTGTTTATTAGCAGCCCCCAACCTCATGACCTGATCGGATGGGGAGGTCCGTGGTCCCGTTGCATCTCCCAGCTCACATGCCCGCCAAAGCCTCCATTCACCATTGCTCCAGACCAGGCCTCCCGATGCCACGGGCATGGTGGGTGGATGAGTCTGTGGTGGGGCCGTCCTGTGCACTGCATGGTGTTGGGCAGACTCCCAGGCTGGCACCCCCTGGAGGCCGGTAGCACCCCTCCCCCAGGTGCAACACCAAAAATGCCTCTAGATGTTGCCCAGTGTACCCTGGGAGCAGGGACCCCCTTCCCACCATGCCCAGGACCCCACAGCTCTGGACAAAGGGCGCTTCCAGAAAGGGTTTTTTCCTTGTGAATTTGTGGGTGTCCAGCCAGCCGGCAAGGGTGAATTTGCATGGGTTTCCTCAAGGGACATGTCAGAGTGGGTAAAAGTGGAGTTAATACGTCATGGCATTTGGGAAAAACAGAATGATCTAACCATTCCAGCTGTGAAGTGTTGTGCATACTTGCTGGAGGAAAACGCCAACTGTGTTTGTTCTTAGCAAACCTAAATGGGTAGAGGTTAAGAGACCCAGAGAGACTAGGGGGTGGTTTTCTGCTCTCTGTCTTGGCTGGGGGGACACTTTTCATCTAAAACCTGGAGGTGGGACCCATGCACCCTCACGCTGTGCTGTTGTGGTGGCAGGATGCGTGAAAGGAGAACTCGCTGCCCTAATAGAAGTTAAACTGCGCGGCTCCAGTTTAGACAGCAGTTCCCTTTGCGTTGACAACTCTCTGGTATGTTCCTCTCCATCTGGAGTGAAGTTTCCCAGCAGCCCCTGCTTTGCAGAAGATGCCAGCCTGGGATTCACAGTGCTCAGCTGACCAGCATTGAGTGCCAGCGGGTGCAGCCTTGGTTTTTGTTTGATCATGTCCAAGATTTACTGCTTTGAATGATTCAAAAACCTAAGCCTGTGACGACGATTTGAACTGACGTTCTTATTTTTTCTCCTTTACCCCTTGCCTCATCTCTTAGGATTAACTGTGACTCTCCTAAGGAAACCTTATCCATTTGGTTTTATTATTAGATCATGAATCCGGTAGGGATTGCTGGAGTCTATGATGTGCGCACATGCTCTAAAAGGGCACCATGGGCCAGAACGCCTGGTTCGTGCCCAGGAGGAGCCTGGAATCAGTGGTACATGCTCAATGCATAGCCACTGATTAGGAAATTAGAAGCTCAGTGAGGTCAAGAAGTGTGTTGAGCTCTTTGGCTTTATATTATTAATTACTACCACTTGTTCAGCATAGAGAGGGCAATCCTTGGATATGCACTGATTGAATTGAAGAGGTAACATGCCTCTTTTCCCATGTAATGTTTCTTTTCATTCATTTGTTCACAAACGCCTGGTCACACTCTCTGTGCCTGCCACTGCACAGATGCCGGTGGTAGAGAGCTGGGCAGAGACCCCTCCTTGCCCGCAATGATGCTGTCATTGGCCTGAGCCATGGGGGGCACCACACACCGATGTGGAGAAGCTGCGCACCATTCATGTCACATGATGCCGTGATCAACAGATGACTTAGTTACCATCATCTTAACAGGTGACAACACTGACCGCTTGCCCCATAGCTGCCAAAGACGCTCACCTCATGTTCCTTAGCTCAGCCCTCTCTGCCATCTTACAATAAGCATAATAATATGTAAGAATATATTATAACATATAACATGTTATAATAATAAATATTATAATATATAATAATACAACAAGCAACTGCATTATTATCCCCATTTTACAGGTGGGGAAACTGAGGCTCAGGAAGGTGATGTGAGTAGGGCCAAAAGGACACACCAGGATTGCTAACCTTTCCCAGGTCAGATAATTCATCAATTAAAGATTGCCTTTTATGCTGTACTGGGAAGCAGGGCTAGACTGCACTGTAAAGAGTGTACCACACGCGCAGCCTCATTCATCCATCTGTCTTGTGGGCACATCAAGGCTTCCATATCTTGGCTTTGCTGAATAATGCTGCAATGAGCACGGGCATGCGGTGATCTGTCTGAGATCTGATTTTGATTCTTTTGGATAAACACCCAGAAGTGGGATTGCTGGATCATATGGTAGGTGGTTGCTTGGGGCTGGGGGAGGGGAAATAGGAAGTCAGTATTCAAGGGATATAAAGTTTCAGTTATAGAAGACGAATAAGTTCTGGCCTGGCACAGTGGCGCATGCCTGTAATCCCAGCACTTTGGGAGGTGGAGGTGGATAGATCACTTGAGCTGAGGAGTTCAAGACCAGCCTGACCAACATGGTGAAACACCATCTCTATTTAAAAAACAAAATTAGCTGGACGTGGTGTCAGGCACCTGTCGTCCTTAGCTACTCAGGAGGTTGAGGCGGGAGAATCACTTGAACCTGAGAGGCAAAGGCTGCAGTGAGCTGAGATTATGCCACTGCACTCCAGCCTGGGTGACAGAGTGAGACTCCGTGTAAAAAACAAACGAACAAAAAAAGGGTGAATCGATTCTGAAGATCCACTGCAGAACATCCAGCCAATGGTATTTTGTTGAGCACTTGAAATTTGTGGAGGAAGGATCTCATGTTAAATGTTCTTCCCACAATAATTTTTGCAAAGTTGCTCATATTGTTGCAGCATCTCCCAGGTGGGACTGTTCCCTGTCTCCATTTATTTGGGCCTCCGTGTTGCTGATGTTGCAGGGCCTATGGATTTCCGGAAGAGCCTGAGGGTCTCCTCCCAAGGCGTCTTACGCGCGCGCTGACTCGCGCTGGCTGTGTCTTCTCCCTGCGTTCGTTGTTTCAGTTTTTGTCATGATTGTTCATTTGCTCATTCAAGCAGCATCTCTGAGCATCTGCCGTGGGTCAGGCCCGGTGCTAGGCACAGGGAATCATTTTTCTAGTCCCTGGAAGTTCACAGCCTGGTGGGCAAGAGGAGCACCAGCCGCAAAACCAAGCGGGTGAGGGTGAGACTGGCGCGTTGGTGGGGCTGGGTTGGCCTCCACAGGGAGCGGTGACCTGGTGGGCTCAGCCACTACCATGAAACATGCCACTTCAGCCAGAGGGTCTCCACTGGCGCAGTTCTGCCCCCAGAGAGCACTTGGCAATATCTGGAGACCTTGATGTTTGTGAGTAGGGGATGGGGGTGCTATTTGCATCTGGAAGGTGGAGGCAGGGATGCCCTACCCAGGACTGCCTCCCAGCAGAGAACCCTCCAGCCCCAGGTGTCAGCACTGCTGAGGTCGAGGAAGCCTGGCTTTAGTGAGACCTGGAAGATGAACAGGAGCCAAGCAGATGAAGAGGCAGGAAAGGGGCCTGGGCAAAGGGAGCAGCGTGTGCAGAGGTCCTGTGCTGGGAGGGAGTGTGGGGACACAGTTGGGTGGCTGGAGGGCTGGGTAGGGCTGTGGCGTGAAGACAGCATGTGGGCAGGGCAGGTTGCACAGGCTCCAGGCCTAAGCGGGAGCCAGGGGAGCTCCTCTTTCTGCCCTGCTGTGGGGAAGTGTCCCAGGTCTCTCCTCCAGGCTGGCTGTGTCCAGCTGCTCCAGACTTTTAAACCCCCAGGTCCTCCCTCAGGGTCCCCTGACACGTGGGTCCTCTGTGAGGTGGCGTTGACCTACATAGTCCTGCCTGTGGTCAGCCACACCGCACATTTCCACCTGGAGAGCGTGCGAGAGAGAGAGGAAGAGAGATGGCTCTGTGGGTCTCATTAGTCGTTGATTGAGGTCAGAGAGCTCTGGCGTTTATTTAACTCTGCAAATTAGAACAGTTAATTTCCTGGGAAATGAATAGAGTCTTCTCATTGATCTAGGGGAGAGCAGGTTTCACCTTAGGAGGGCAGAGGGAGGAGGCGAGGCCGGTTCTGCTAATTCCAGAGGCGGGGTTACTGTTAACAAAAAAACGCCTTGATTATCTTTGCTTTTTTGCTGGAAATTTTTAAAAAATTTTTGATGTCTTAAAAAATATGGGCCTTGGAATGCTGATGTTGCTAAGTTTCTCCTTAACACATTACACATTGTGTGCGTGTGAGAGAGAGACAGAGAGTGAGAGACAATATAAGGATTCTTTGCTCTGGTCAGTGTGTTTGGAGGACACCACGTGGCCTCATCACCCTTGGGTACTTGGGTACTTGATGTATGTGCTGACACCTTCCACGTAGACATGCAGTGAGCAGACGACTTCCGGCTTTGTTGAATTCAGCCACTGCCACTGTTTGATGGCAGAGCCGCCTCCCTGGAGCAGCCTGCAGAGTTGGTGCTTCTCAGCACAGGCCTGGGAGATGCTGTGCGCCATGCACGTCAGATGATGCCGTGATCAACAGGTGACTTAGTTTCCACGATGTTAACAGGTGACAGCACTGAGCGCTTGCCCAGTAGCTGCCAAAGTCACTCACCTCATGTTCCTTAGCTCAGTCCTCTCTGCAGTCTTACAATAAGCATAACGGTCTTACAATAATAGAGCATATAAGAACAATATATTATAACATGTATTATAATAATAAATGTTATATAATAATATAACAAGGAGCTGCATTATTATCCCCATTTTACAGGTGGGGAAACTGAGGCTCAGGAAGGTGACGTTGAACATGAAACCCCATGCTTGAGGTTACGTGGTTGGTCAGAGGTCCAGCCAGGATACGAACCCCAGCATTCGGGTCCAGCAGCTGTTCCGGGTCCTTGTACTCACTTCGGGGATGGTTATTTATTCATTCAGTGCAATGGGGTTGGTGCCTTCTGTGTGCTTTGCACTCTGCTGGCCTGTGGTTGGGACCTAACATTCCTCATCTGACTAACTGTCCCCCGTTTCCCCCCTCCAACCCCCCCACACACAGGAGAGGGGAGGCTGCTTATTCTGCACCTTTGGCTTCGCCTGGCTCTGTGGGTGCACCAGGCTCCATCTCTCCTGCAGCAGCTGGGAGGTGCAGGCATCAGGATCCGCAGCCCACACCTGCAGCTGAACTGAGCGGTGACCTGGCTCCTGCAGTATCTGAGCCTCCTCCCCTTTCCTGCCCAGACTGGCATGAAGGGAGAAGGAAGTCAGGATTCTCTGTCTCCCTTTACAGCCCAGGATGAGTCCCTTCCTTGGTGCCTGAGTCCCTCCTGGGTCCTGATGTGTGCAGTGGCTGTCACTGCAGCATTTGGGATCCTGGGGTGTGCTGAGGCAGCAGGAAGCTGTGCCCAGAGCAGCTTTTGTCCCAGAGCCCTTTCCAGGCAAGGCTGCGTGCCAGCCACACAATATGTTCACTTCATCCAACGCCGAGTCGCAGCCACTGAGGGGTGGCATCCTGGAAGGAACGGATGGATGGCAGGGAGCAGGGCACTCACAACTGGAGGGGAAAGTGACAGACTGGGGTGGGGGCCTCTGGTTCAGTTCCCAGTGGACTTGTGCAGAGGCCTCTGATCGCAGCAGCACGTTTCTGCAAGAGTGTAACGGATACTCTTCACGCAGCAGGCATCGTGCCCCAAGCTCTACCCCCAGTGACCCCTTTGACGTCCTGGGCTGTCAGGAGGTCTCCTTATCTTTTATAGATAGGAACAGTGAGCTCTAGAACGTTCGGGGACCCTCCCTGTCACTTCACAGGTGCAGAGTTAAGAGTTCCAGCCAGCATCCAAGGGCCTGAGCTTATCCACCCAGGACACGCTGCCTGATGTACCCCTCGCCTCTCCAAATTTGAGTATTAGGAATGATGGTGGCAAGAGGATAGCGAGGATGTATGAAGATTCCCTTGCAGCACAGGGTCTTCTGAGAGTCAGCTGGCTTTCCCTAGGGGAGTGTGCACCTAGAGGACTTCTCTTCGTTAGGAGTGATTGCCACTAGCTGCAGGGCAGCCCGGTGTCCCAAGTGGATGGCAGGTCAGCCCCTGTCCCCTCATCTTGGCCTCTGCATGAACTCATCACACGTTTGTTCATCAGCCCTGCCAGGAGGGGAGGTTTGGGAAGCTCTTCATCGAGTGAGTGTTTCACCTCCAGCAGACATTTATGGCTCACGTGCAGGCTGATTGGAAAGTTATATTCAGTTGGCTGAATCCTTGCACAGGAAAAAACAATACACCAAACACAAAATAATGTGTGATGCTTATAATTCTTAAACCACCTGAAGTCGGAGCCAGTGACACTCAGCTTCTGCCACCATTCTGTCATGGTACGGGGGCCTGCAAACCCTGCCCACCCCTGCTCCCTGACGGTGATAATTTACCAAGATTGGCATCTTCGTGCATGTTTTAGTCACCAGTTCAGCAAAGCAATCAGAGCTCATTCTGGATGCTTGGGTTTCTACCTTGGGGCCACAGGGACTGTGGCTGTGCAGGAACACTGAAGGGGGCTCTCCCTGGAGAGGAGGGGCCTCTCATCTTGCCATGACCTTTAATACTTGCAAAATGGGTTTGTTTTAGCTCTTTAGAGCATTTCAAAGAGGCTTATTGCAATTAATGCCTCCCTGTTGGGGAATTAATGAACTTGAGATTATGTGATCCTAAGAGTAGAAGGACAGAGATGATAGTTGTGACTTACCCAGAGATAAAGCCTTTGCACCTGAAATTATGGGAAAATATTAGCTCTGGTGCCAGTACATTTGAGGGGAGATAGCAAAGATGGTTTCTAACAAGCTAGAACTTGACACAGCAATTATGCCATTTACTTTTGTATAAAAATCCATTGTCCTTACTGGCTGCCGAGGGTGTGGGAGTGTATGTGATACTGGGTAGGGACCCAGATTGTCCAAATGTGGTCCTAGCCTTTGGGTATGAAGTGCATGCCTGGCTGTGGGAGGCAGATTTGCAGAGGGCCAGGGACGCTGGGCATAGTGTGAACCTGAGCAGGGGCTTCTTACGTGGTACAGTCCAGGAAGCCTTCCTGGAAGAGTTTGAATATTAAATTGAAACGGATGCATTAGTGCCCTAGGGCTGCCATTTAAAAAATTCCCAAATTGGGGGACCTAAAACAACAGATCTCTTTTTCTCTTTCAGTTCTGGGAGCCAGAACTCTGAAGTCCAAGTGTCAGAGAGCCATGCTCCCTCTGGTAGCTCTAGGGGAGGACCCTTCCTGACCTCGGCCAGCTCCTGGTGGCTGCTGGCAGACCTTGGCTATGGGCTTAGATGCTCCAGCATCTGCCTGGCTCACCACATGGCCTCCTCCTGGTGTGTCTGAGTCTCTTCTGTGTCCACATTCCCCTCTTCTTGTAAGGACAGCAGTCATGGGGTTAGGACTCACCTTAGTCTGGTATGAACTCATCTAATTTGTACCCAATAAAGGCACCTTCTGAGTTTCCAGGGGAACATGAGTTTTGCAGGGATGCTGCTCAACCCAGTCCACCAGTCCACAATGAGTATGAAAGAGGAGCAGTGGAGGAGTTTCTCACACCCAGGAAGAGTTGCCCTAAGTCATTTTCAAGGCACTTCGGCTGCGTGCCAGTCTGCACACCTCCCCATGTATAGAGAGTGTGGCAGGCACTTGACCCAGGAGAGCTTTGGGACGTGGAACTCGCTGGGAGGCCATCAGACAAGGAGATGCAAGAACAATTTCCGAGACCACATCAAGCCTGTTTCTTAAGCTTGCAGGGAGCACTCACAGCCATGCCTGCGGGTATCCTGGCTCCCACTCCTTGTTGCCGGGTGATGCTGGGCGAGTCCCGTAACCTGCCAGTGCCTCAGGTCCAGAGCCACCAGAGGCCCTTTCCCCGTGGGGCTTTGTGGATGTGAAACAAGATGGAATACATCAGGTGCCTCTCACGGTGCCTGACGCACAGCCAGCCATCTGGAAAGACTGGACGGCGTTTTCGCGGCATCGTTCTTCACTATCCTGGGTGGGTCATAAGTAAGTGATCACTGAAAAAAAAAGTCTTGGCTTTTAAACTCTTTCATGTAGAAAATCTCTTGAAGAGGTTCAGAGGAGCCTGGCATCCCTGAATTTTGTGTCTCATAGCCGTAAGGCAAATCCAAAGGTATCTTTCTCTTTCTGGAGTGAAGTTGCTATTTTAAATTCTGTTAATATTCCTTTACCTGTAGATAGTAGGGCCTTGAAATTTCTCCTTTTTTGTCTGATAAAGGGCAAAAAGAGAAGTAAAGGCTGCATTTCTTGAGAGATGTCAGAATGGGAGGGGTGTGTTTTGGGAAAGAGAGGAAATTCAGGCAGAAAGTGGCCTTTTCATCAGGTGAGGGGCTGTGGGGCAGGGGGTTAGATGTGCAGGGGATGGCATTTGAGTTCTTGGAGAGATTATGAAGCCAGGAGCACTGGCCCAGGGTGGTGCGACTAGGGCGGGGGCATAGCAAAGCGGGCCCCGACAGGAAGGGTTGAAAATGCCACTCAATGTGCAAGAGTGTTTATTGGTTTAATTTAAAAAAAAAAAAAAAAGGCAGTGTGGTCTATAAAGAGTTCCATGGCCATCAGCTTTGGAGGGCTGCCTCCAACAAAGCTAACAGGCTTTACTAGAAAATTTCTTGAAAACCCAGTACCATGTGTGTTTCTTACTACGGGTGCCGACGCGAATGGGTTGCCCCTTTTCCTGCCCGTCTGGTTGGCCTGATCAGCGCCGCACCGTTCCCAGCTTCTCACTCTCCCTGGTGTTGGCGGTACCGGTTCAAACCCACTGGGAGGTGAGGAGCTATCTGTCCTAATGTACCCGTGATGGTAGTGGGAGTGGAGCTCGTTGTAACTACATCTTCCCTTCTGTTTGTTTTCAGACACTAACTTTAAGGGACAAATGAGTGGAGGATGGAGTGAGGTGGCAGGTCCGAGTTTTGCTCACAGAATCTTGACTCAGGCAGGGATGAATATGCCGCTGTTTGCATACTTCTCCACCGCACTGCCTTGTTTTAGGAAGGGCTTAGCCCAAAGTTTAGCTCATGGTAGGTTTTGTGAACATATTCAACAAATAAAGGATTGAGTGACCTGTTTGAACCCTGTTGATTTCCTGATTAAAAAAATAAGCATAAGAGGAAACTTGCTGAGAAAAAAAATGTTATTTTATGAAATATACAACAGTCTCTCCAATATGTTGTGTGGCTTCAGAATCTTCCGATAGTCTAGCCAAAGGAGGATATGATATTTTAGCTAATCGAAGGTGCAAGCATCACCCTGAATCTGTCACAGTGTATGAAGTAGATGACCGGTTAAAAAATATTCAGTATAAGAAAATCAAACTAGCCTTAAAATTACACTGTATGGAATTCCATTCCTCCTGGATCCAGAAGGCACACAGGTATTCTGGAAGACCCTGAGGGTCATGGGAGCTGGATCCAGAAGGCACACAGGTATTCTGGAAGACACTGGGGGTCATGAGAGCTGAATCCAGAAGGCACACAGGTATTCTGGAAGACCCTGGGGGTCATGGCAGCTGGATCCAGAAGGCACCCAGGTATTCTGGAAGACACTGGGGGTCATGGGAGAGCCTATGTGGCTGCATGTGGGGTTTGCAGATACACTGACTGAGTGTCAGGTGGTGAAATTCCACAGGACACAGCCTCTGCTGCATCAGGTCATGTCAATTGGTATCAAAAATGAGGGGTTTTTTTTCATTTTCTTGGAGGAAAAATTTATTTGATTTTAGGTGGAGAGAAGGCACTGGTAAATGCAAGATGTGTTACTTCTTACGACTTCTCATCTCAGTAATCCTCAGACTCAGCAAGAGCCAGCTGTGAGGTGTAGTAAGATACATGAAATAACTATTTCCAATACTGCCTTCCTATATGTCATCTACAAACAACCTGCTGGTCAGGTGCCTTTTTACTGGCTAGAAGTTTTAAGATTTACCTCCACCAGGCAAGATTACCCCTTAGTCTTCATCCTGGTCTCCCTAAGCCCGCAGCAAAGGAGAGGGAAGAGGTAGCCCTGGGATCCTGTGAGCATTGTGTGAAGTGGTCTACTGGAAGCAAATGATGGCTTTGAAATCTCATCTTTTATCTAAAAAAAATGTATCTACCCAGAAGCCATAAAAGAAAAGGCAGATATGTGTGGCTGTATAAAAATTAAAGTTCTTCACTGTCAAAACACATTATTTCATTTTTATAGAAATAAATAGAAACCTGAGGAAAACTTTTTAAATATATTTGAAAATTTTCCTTAATAAATAAAGAACTCTTTGAAATCAATGAGATAAACACCTGCTGCTCAGTTTGGTGGAGGCTGGGGATGTTGAAGAAAGAAAGGCTAAATTCTGTGAACCAGTGGAGAATGGATTTTAGGTGACTGAGAAACAGTTTTAAAAGATACTCACATTTACTACCTACAGAATAAAACTCTGATCTCCTGTTTGACCAGTCAGATTGGCAAAGATTAGAAAGTTAGTGCTCAGGGCTGGGAGGCTGTGGGGAAATCGACCCTCATGCATGGAGTTGGTGGAGTACAAATTGCGCATTTTGGATGGTCCTTTGACAGCATCCACCAAGATGTAACATAGACACACCCTTTGACCCAATAATTCCACTTCTGGGAATTTATTCTATAGATGTACTCACAGGTGTGCAGGAGTCTTCACTGCAGGGCTATTTATAATAGGAAACTGAAGACCACACACATCTCTAGCAGCTGAGGACTGTCTCACCTCACTCCAGAGCATCCACAGAATAGGAAACCAGACCGCTTGCATAAAGGATCAGGTGTAATTTTATGAATGGCCATGGAAATTTGCTCAATAACGGATCTTATTGAACAAAGCAAATTCACAGGACAATACTGATGCTTTTGTGGGAGATGGACTGTATGTGCTTGTATATACATATAAGCACATACAGTCCATCTGTATGGATATTTGTGCTTATATGTGTTTGTACAACATTTTAAGAAAGATATTTGTTAAATATACAGTGTAGCTAGGGAGTGGGTTAGAGGATGCAGGGAGACAAAGAGGTCTTTATTTATGTGAATTAGATATAGTAGACTCAAATTACTTTTTAGTAAAATTGCTATTTTTTACTTTTTTGAGATGAAGTCTCACTCTGTCACCCAGGCTGGAGTGCAGTGGTGCAATCTTGGCTCACTGCAACTTCCATCTCCTGGGTTCAAGCGATTCTCGTGCCTCAGCCTCCCGAGTAGCTGGGACTACAGGTGCCCGCCACCACGCCTGGCTAAGTTTTTGTATTTTTAGTAGAGATGGGGTTTCACCGTGTTAGCCAGGATGATCTCAATCTCCTGACCTCATGATCTGCCCGCCTTGACCTCCCAAAGTGCTGGGATTATAGGCGTAAGCCCCCGCAGCCAGCCCAAAATTGCTGTTTTTAAAAATAGTTTTGTCAGGTGCAGTGGCTCGCACCTGTAATCTCAGCACTTTGGGAGGCCAAAACAGGAGGATTGCTTGAGCCCAGGAGTTCAAGACCAGCCTGGGCAACATGGCCAGACCCCATCTTTACTAAAAATAAAAAAATAAAAAAAACTGGCTGGGCATGGTGACATGTATCTGTGTTCCCAGCTACTTGGGAGGCTGAGGCAGGAGGATTGCTTGAACCCGGGAGGTTGAGGCTGCAGTGAGCCATCATTACGCCACTACACTCCAGCCTGAAGTGACAGAGGGAGACTGTCTCAAAAAAATAAAATTAAAATAAATAAATAATGAAAATAAATAAAAAATAGTTTGTTCAAGGAGGAACTTGGTCTTTCCTATTAGCTCTGAATGATGAAAACTCCCATTGTACAGATGTTCCTTAATTTACAGCCCAATAAACCCCTTTTAAGTTGAAAAGATAGCTGGTGGAAAATGCACTTAATACACCAAACCTGCCAAGCATCACGAGTTAGCCTGGCCTCCTATAACTGTGCTTGGAACACTAGCAGAATCGTCGAACACAAAGCCGATTTGATAGTAACATGTTGAGTGTCTCGTGTAATTTGTTGAACGCTGCACTGAAAGTTTGAAACAGACGGCTGTGTGGCTGCTGAGGATGGTTTCTACTGAACGTGTAGAAACCACCATTTTTGCACCACCATAAAGTCGAAAAATTTTAGTTCAGCCATCGTTTAAGTTGGAGACTGTCTGTACTTGACAGGTAATACGAAATACTCACATACGTTCTGCACTGGAATCTACTCTGTTCCAGTGTTTAACCCCAGTGTGCCGCGGTGGATTGCAGCATGTGTGGAGGGCACCCAGATCCTCATGGTCCCCTTGTGGGTCTGGGACGCAAGTTGAGGTGGCTGTGAGTGGCTCTTCTGCCCCTGGCTTCTGTATTTAATAAGAGAGTGCTCTTGCTCTCTCTCTCTTTCCTGCTTTGTACTTTCAGTCAATCTCTTTCCCGCATGGTTCCCCCTAAAACATCAGAAGGCTGAGTCTCTGCTCTCCTCTCAGAGCTTAGCCACTTGCATTCCACAGACCCTGGATTGTCACTTAAAAAAAAAATTAATTTTAAGTTCCAAGATACATGCATAGGACATGCAGGTTTGTTACATGGGCAAACGTGCCATGGTGGTTTGCTGCACCTATCCACCCATCCCCTAGGTATTACACCTCACGAGCATTAGCTATTTTTCCTGATGCTCTCCCTCCCCCACCCACCCCCTGACAGGCCCCAGTGTGTGTTGTTTCCCTCCCTGTGTCCATGTGTTCTCATTGATCAGCACTCACTTATAAGTGAGTACATGCGGCGTTTGTTTTCTGTTCCTGTGTTAGTTTTCTGAGGATAATGGCTTCTGGCTTCATCCATGTCCCTGCAAAGGAATGATCTTGTTCCTTTTTATGGCTGCATAGTATTCTGTGGTGTATATGTACCACATTACCACATTTCTTTCTCCAGTCTATCATTGATGGGCATTTGTGTTGATTCCATGTCTTTGCTATTGTGAATAGGGCTGCCGTGAACATACATGTGCATGTATCTTTATAATAGAATGATTTATATTCGTTTGGGTATATACCAAGTAATGGGATTGCTAGATCAAATGGTTCTAGATCTTTCTGGTTCTAGATCTTTGAGGAATCTGGTTCTAGATCTTTGAGGAATCGTCACACTATCTTCCACAATGGTGGAACTAAAATACACTCCCACCAACAGTTAAAAGTGTTCCTGATTCTCCACAGCCTTACCAGCATCTGCTGATTTTTGACTCCTTAATAATCGCCATTCTGACTGGCACGAGATGGTATCTCATTGTAGTTTTAATTTGCATTTCTCTAATGATCAGTGATGTTGAGCTTAGATTGTCACTTGTGATGGTTTGATTGTCTCCAGAGCAGCCTGTGCTTTGGTTGAATAGGACTCAAGTCGTTGTAGGCAGTTGCCTTCAAGAAGAGTACCTGTGTGTCCTGACCGGGAACGCCTGCCTTCTGGGCAGCGCACCTGGTGCCTGCGGCTGGCTGGGCACCAACATGCTCCAGCAGGGTGTCCCTCATTCCCACAAACGGGGTCAGAACATGGCTGCCACCTTGGGAATTCACTTTTCTCACGTGAGATTAGGTATCGAAAGTGACTTTCATGTAAGAGTATTATCAAAGTTGCACAGCTCTTTGCAAAATTACATCTCATCCCTTCCAGTCGCTGCCTGGTTTCCTGCTCTGTGGATGGGCTGTACTTGCTTAGAATATTCCCAAATGATAGCGACTGAGTTGTTTCCAGTTTCCTATCTAAGATACTCCTCCCCTGAGTTCCCCTGCACGCCTGCGAGGGGATCTGTGAAATAAGTTCCTAGAAGTGGAATTTCTGGGTCAGTTAATCAGGTGGCTATTTTTGTGGATGTTGTCAAATGATCATTCGAGATCCTGCAATTTCACTCCCACTAATACCGGTGCGAGGGTGCATTTCCACAGCCGCCCCACGTGTGGGAGGATCTCTGCTGGGGCTACGGCGGGGAAGGCTATCTTGGGGCTCGGCATCTCTGTCCCCATCTCCTCCCATGCCCAGTGCCCAGGAGCCTGCCATGGCCAAAGCTGTACCATCTCTACAACCACCCTCTAAAGCTCCTGCCCTGGAATGAGGCCCTCCGTCAGCCTGTCCTCACTGCCCTCTGGTCCCCTGAGTCCTCCCCATGGTGGTCAGGAGGGTTCTGTGAAGAGCATGAGTCTGACCATGTCACTGCCCTGTTCATGCTTGCTTAGCCTCTGTGTCCAGACCCTTCGCCGGCACCCAGAGCCAACACCCGCTGGCTGGCCTGGGGCAGGTGGCCAGGGCAGGTGGCCAGGGCAGGAGGTGGGTCTGGGGCAGGTGGCCGGGGCAGGAGGTGGGTCTGGGGCAGGTGGCCGGGGCAGGAGGTGGGTCTGGGGCAGGTGGCCGGGGCAGGAGGTGGGTCTGGGGCAGGTGGCAGGGGCAGGAGGTGGGTCTGGGGCAGGTGGCAGGGGCAGGAGGTGGGCCTGGGCACAGTGAGGAGGTGTCCTCACTGTGTCTGTGCATCAGCCACACTGTCCTTTCTGTTCCTCACACTTGTCCAGTCTGTCCCCCACCAGAGCTGTCCTCTGATCTGCCCATGGCTGACATACAGGTCTCAGCTCAAACTCCACCTCCTGCCTGACCACCTGCCCCAGGCCCACCTCCTTCCCCGGCCACCTGCCTCAGTTGTACCTCCTCCCTGGCCACCTGCCCCAGCACCCTGCCCAAGATCCACCTCCTGCCCCAGGCCCACCTCCTGCCCTGGCCACCTGCCCCAGGTCCACCCCAGGCCCACCTCCTGCCCCAAAGGCCTGCCCCAGGCCCACCTCCAGCACCAGACACCTGCCGCAGGCCCACCTCCTGCCCCAGCCACCTGTCCCAGACCCACCTCCTGCCCCGACTACCTGCCCCAAGTCCACCTCCTGCCCCAGCCACCTGCCCCAGGCCCACCTCCTATCCTGGCCATCTGCCCCAGGCTCATCTCCTGCCCAAGACCCATCTCCTGGCCCAACCACCTGCTCTGGCCACCTGCCCCGGCCACCTGACCCAGACCCACCTCCTGCCCCAGCCATCTGCCCCAGGTCCACCACTTGCCCCAGACCCACCTCCTGCCCCGGCCACCTACCCCAGACCCACCTCCTGACCCGGCTACCTGCCCCAGGTCCACCACCTGCCCCAGACCCATTGCCTGCCCCGGCTACCTGCCCCAGGCCCACCTCCTGCCCCAGCCACCTGCCCCAGGCCCACTTCCTGCCCCGGCCACCTGCCCCAGGCCCACTTCCTGCCCCGGCCACCTGCCCCAGGCCCACCTCCTGCCCCGGCCACCTGCCCCAAGTCCACCTCCTGCCCCGGCCACCTGCCCCAGGCCCACCTCCTGCCCCGGCCACCTGCCCCAAGTCCACCTCCTGCCCCAGCCACCTGCCCCAGGCCCACCTGCTGCCCCGGCCACCTGCCCCAGGCCCACCTCCTGCCCTGACCGCCTGCCCCAGGCCCACCTCCTGCCCCTACCACCTGACAGAAATGAGATGCCAGGCATTGTCCCCAGGTCCCCTGTGTTAGTTACAGCACTCAGCCTGTCTGCACCGGTCTTGAGCAGTTCTTCATCTGCTGGCTTTCTGGCTCTTCCCCTGGACCGCAAGCCCTTGCCGCCCTCCTTGGTGCTGAATGGTGCCTGGCACATAGTAGGCATGTAAAAAGCGTGTGTTGAGAGCATGAGTAAACTCTTCCAAGGGAGGCCACCTGTGCACCCCACAGGGAAGGAAGCTCTGCCTCTGCCCCCTTCTCTGCCATGGTTCTTCAGTGCCCAGAGCAGGGCCAGGCACGGGGGTCTCTGGAAAGGTATCTCTGAGTGGACAGAGGCTGGCTCTTGGCTGAGAACACAGACACTTAACAGCGATGCCTGGCTTCCCAGAGAGGAGCAGGGTCCTTTTCAGCCACACGCCCTCCGGCCAGCCTGCCCGCGGCCCTCACCGCTCCAGGAGATGGGCTTTGGACGTCCGTCAGACAGGAGCTAGCAAATGTCAGTCTCTCCTCAGGGTGGGTGGAGCAGTACGGGTTTCCTTCTGGGCGTCAAGGTCTCTGTGGCTATGGACTCAGAGCTGGCTGAGCCAGGCTGTTTCCCTAGAGAGTCTGGGAAACCCGTGGTGCTGGCTCACTGCACAGCATCCCCAGCCTCAAGGCTGCTGCCTCCCACGCCCTCAGTAGTGCAAGGATTTGTGTGACCCCAGACGGCCCACAGGAGGACCTGTATCGGAAGAGGGCTTAGGTCTCCTTCTGGTTTCTGATCTGGGGTAGAGGGATTCTTGGTGCATCCCCTTGGCCACCACTGCCGCCTCTGTGCCTTTCCCCTACCCTGTTCAGCAGGCACTTCGGGCCAGGTGCAGTCAGTTACCACCAGTTAACCTCACCCTGCAGTGGGGGTAATTGAAGGTTCTGTGAACGCTTTTGGCTAATTTAGAGACTTCTGGCTGGCTGCCCCCTCCCTGGGAGTGTGAGCATCCTTTTGTCTTCTCTTTGCCCTCCTGCTTTGGGTCTTGCAGGAAGTAATTCACTTCCTGGTGGGTGTTACTGTCCCTGCCCTGGCTGTGGCGCCAGCCCTTCCTCTGGCCTCACCCTGTGTTTTCTGACAGTCCAGGCTATTTCGGGAGAAGGCTGTGGTCACAGTGCTCGTCACCCTGGCTTTCTGCTCAGCCCCTGCGGAGGCTGACGCTTCCTTGCCCTCACAGGCCTGAGAGCCTCTTACAACATTATCCTAAAACAAAGCTCCAGCTTGTCTTCCCCACTGCTGGGCGAAGTCTTTATTTTTGGACCAAACTAGACACTTACTTGTTTGTAAAGGGAGGTGCTTTTTGGCTCCCAAGAAACTTACCTGGGGTTGGTGGCAGACTTCCTTGGCCTTTTGAGAGCAGGAAACTGTTTTTAGAGGCATTTTGGCAACTCTAATAAAGAAACAAAGGTAGGTGTGACAACTGCTTGTAATCACACACACAAACACACACGTATACATGTGCAGACGCACATGCACACATATAGGCACATGCACACAGGCACACACATACATACGCACACACATACGCACACACATGCACACACACGCGCACACACACATGCACACCTGCATGGGGAAGCTGGCAAGTTTCTCTTTATTTGGACATTTGGCAAAATCTGAGTCGTAGAAACCTCAATTCAGACATTGCAGGGGTGCGAACTGTCAATGTGACTCCTGAAGCTCTGGCTTAATGAGACCCCAACAGGCATTATTTCACTACAAAGGTCACCAGGTAATCTGGTCAAGGGGGACCCAGCACAGAGCTCTCACCTGGTTCCAGGAGGGCTGACTGCAGTGGCAGGTGCAGTCCTAAGAAGTGATGTTGTACGGGGAGCTCCCCTGTAGTTGGTGTGTGTGGCCGTCCCTCTCCTCCCAGAGCCACCTGGGAGGACAGTCAGAGCCATTACCCTAGGCCACGCATGGCCCACAGAGCTGCCTTCCCATTGCCAAAGGGTGCACAGGCCTCTGCGTATCCCCAGGTTGCGATTTCAGGCGAAGAGCATCGTGATGTAGTTTACTGCCCTTGTATCAAAGTGGCTCAAAATTAACCCCTGGGCTGTCTGGGAGACCCGCTGTGAAAACACACTCCACATGGCTCTGGTGCCCCCATTAGCACATGGCACATCTGTGCCCTGCCAGGGCCTGGCAATGGGTACGCACAGGCTGCAGGTGGGGGGCACGGTGAGGTGACTGGATGGGAGGGGGCCTCCCGGTCAGTGAGGGTGGGAGAGACCATGGGTAAGTCTTGACCCTTCACGGGCTGAGAAGGGCAGCACCTGTCCATCCTGGGAGGCGTCCCCTCTTCTCCAGCTTGGGAGGGTTTCCTGGCCTGTGCAATTCTGGTCACCCCAAGAGGGCCTGGAATTGGAGCCACTGACCACAGCAAGCCTCTGGGCCACCCCTCTGAGGGCCTCCCTGAGCCATTCTGTAACCCCCTGAGCTGCTTCCTATTGCAACTTTTGAAACAGTGTCTCTGTCATGATAAAACCTCATCTGACCTGAAATGAGGCTTATGGAGTACTTCCTATGTTTGCTGTGTCTCACAGAATCCCGGGTGAGTCTCCCAGACCTGTGAGCTGGTTTTCCTTGTTTTCCAGGTGAGATTCAGGCTCAGAGAGGTTAAATTGTCACCGAGGTCACACAGCGGTGGGTGGTGGAGTGTGTCTGGTCTCTTCTAATCAGTTAGGGCTGCTATAACAAACCACCTGAGACCGGCTAATGGATAAATCAACAGCAGAAATCATTGCTCACAGCTCCGGAGGCCGGGGAGGCTGGGATCCAGGTGCCAGCAGTTTGGCCTCTGTTCGGCCTCTTTCTCTGCTTCCCTGACCATGCCTGTTGCTGCGTCTGCAAGCCTCTGATAAGTGCACTAATCCCATTATTAGGGCAGAGGACCCAACCCCTCCCAAAGGCTCCACCTCTTTGTGCCACTACGCTGGGGCTGGGTTTTAACAGATGGATTTGGGGGTGGGGGATGTGAGCACCCACACCTCTGCAGGGCCTACATCTGTGACCCTCGCTTCCTGGGGTGGAAGCTCACGTCCTTTGCTCAGTCTATGAAGTTGCTTTGGCGTTCAGCTTTTGGAACCTCGGGCTTCCTCCCGCCCATGACGGTGCTAGATGTGCTGAGAAACTCCACTTTGCCTCCTTCATTTGCTTATGAGTTTCCTGCAGGAAACCTCAAGACCTTCCTTTTCCTAGGCTGCTGAGCCCCAGGCTCCAGCCTCTCCTCCAAAGACCTCAGTAAGAGGCATCCTGCGTCTTAATAAGCATGATGACAGTGATGATGCAGCTGGGGAACCAATGAGATACAAGACATCGAATGAGTCTCTCTAACATGGTTTCGTGTTGTGCAGCATGAGCCACTTTCCCGAGTTGGCAAGAGGAGGTCTCACGGCCGTTGACAAATGTCAATGTATTAATACTGATTCCTTTCTTCATGGCCCAGCCGATCTGGGATGAATGTGCAAGGACCAAGCCAGCGGTCATCCCTGTGTTCCACATAACAGGTAAAGCTGCCATGTATTTGGTCCAACAGAGATTGAAGGTCATTATATTCACTTTGTTCAAAAACTTAAGAATAAGCCACAGGTAAAGCATTTAAAGATTCCAGGCAAAGGGAGGTGACATTTAAAACATTCAGTTGTACTGTGTGTGATGCACAGGTGCGATTATTGGCACTGTGAATAAGTCACATCTGGTTTGGCTTCCTGCTAGCCAGTTAGTCAGCGGGGCCTTCCAGGGCAAGGTGGTCTCACCACTGAGAGGCGGCCCCAGTGGGACCCTAATTGCACCAGCAGTTGTTCCTAATAAGAGAACTAACACATTTCTCTGAATCTCCATGACTCATTCAGATGCCCATCAAGAAAATTCAAACTGAGATGAGATCAATAAGTCGTGCAGATTGTTGGAGAACTCCCTACGTGGAGGGCATCTGAGTTCACCTTTCGAGAAGGAGAGCATAATGCATCCCACCTGAACACTTCCCCGGCTCAAGTGCTGAGGGTTCAGGGTGTGGTTCACAGGCAGCTATTTGTGTAAAGGGGCTGGCGTCTGCATCCTGTCTTGGCTATTGAGGTTGTTTAAAGGTTGACTTTGGTAAGAGCTGGTTCTACCCACTGATAACTGTTTCTGCTTCTCTGATCCAATAAGAATCATCCAGGTTGACGCAAAGATCTGTTCCCAACTGGCCCTTATTTATGGGGTTTATCATGAAAATAGAAATGCAGCCCCCACCGTGATCACCTCTTAAACAACTGGCCAGTGTGAGAGAATCTCAAGCTTTTTTGTCATTATCCAGCTTGTTTTTGATATTGTTGGGGAGAAGGTGCAGATATGATCCCCAGGAGATGCATTCTCATCAGCTCTCCCACCTGGGAACTTTCTCCTTAGCGTGCCTTCACTCCATTCCTGCCTGTTTAAATCCTACAGGTGCCTTCTCTCCATTCCTGCCTGTTCAAATCCTACAGGTGCCTTCTCTCCATTCCTGCCTATTTAAATCTTACAGGGCCCAAACAGACCCATTTAGTGGCTGTGAGACTGTGGGTGATAAGCCACAGTCAATAAGCCTTTTTTTCTTATCTACACAGTAGGGATATTTTGAAGATTAAATGAGAGATATGTATAAAATATGCACTGTGACTAACACGTAGAAGTGCTTTTTCCTCTTCTTCCTCCTCAACCATCAACATTATTATCATTAAATGTGAGTGTTTCACTGATTCTTCCCTGATTCCTCCCCCACCACAACCACCACCACCATGCTTTCCCTGTGGTGACCTGTTTTCTCATGGCACCTGTTCCTCAGTACAATACCTATCCCTTATTCAAGCCCCTTTTTGTTTCCTACCTGGAAGGCATTTTTGTGGGCCTCCTTCAGCCTCCCTTGATCAATGCCAAGCCTGTGTGCAGAGTAGGTCCTTGCTAAGTATTTGGTGGAAGGAGGCCAGGGCCTTATATAGCCAGCATGCAGGATGAAACTTCTTTTTGACCAAAACGTGGGGGAGATTGTCAATGTAGATTCTCACCTCAGAGGGTTGATTGTCCAGTTCATTGAGAATCAGTTGAAGGTAAGAGTCCCTGAGTCCTGGCTCCTGTTCCACCTGCTTTCCCTGCTGGACTTTACAAGGGAGGACTGAGATGTGTTCCTTCCTATCTCTCTTCTATTGAACAACACTTGCCCAGTAGAAGCACATCCCAGTCTCGCTCAGGGAAGAGCAATGACTGGGGAGTGAAGACAGGTGGTCTGGGTGGGTGGGCAGATTCTGGCTCTCAGGCACAGGTGTGTAACCTTGGAATGACATGCCTCTTCTCTGTGTCTTAGCTCCTTCTCACTGTGAGGTTCACAGCAAGGGCTGGAGACCCGCCTGGGTTGGAATCCTGACCCAACTGTTCTTAGCTGTGATGTTCCTGAACAAGCTACTTTCCCTCTCTGAGTGACTGATGCTTCCCTGTAAAGTGAGGATGCTCTAGGCAGCCACACCCCATGGACACCTGAGAACTTAGTGAGTTATCATCTTCCATGTGGCTGGCACAGTGCATTGTTAGGCAGTGGTGGTGGTGAAGATGATGGTGATGGTGATGGTAGCGATATGATAATAACACTAATGATGATGATGATAATGATGGTGGTATGATGACGTTGATGATGGTGATGATAACAGTGGATAATGATGGTGATAATGATAGTGATGATGATATTGATGACAATGGTGATAATGATCATAATGGTGATGATGATGATGATGGTGATTATGGTAATAGTGATGACGGTGATGATAATGATGGTGATAAGAATGAATAATGATAACAATAATGATGATGGTGATTGTAATAGTGATGATGGTGATGATAATGGTGATAATGATGATAGTGATGATGGTAATGATGATGGTGATAATGATGGTAATGATGATGATGGTGATAATAATGATGGTGATGATGGTAATGATGGTGATGGAGAACATAATGATAATGACAAAACTGATGGAGATCATAATGATAATGTGATGATGACCATGATGCTGCTAATAACAATGGATGATGATGATGATGATGTTGGAGATCATAATTATAATGATAAAATTGATGGAGATCATGATGATGCTGCTGCTGATAACAATGGATGATGAGGAGAAGGAAGAGGAAGATGATGATAATGATGACAATGACAAGATGATAAAAGCAGATCATGATGAAGGGGAAGATGATGATGATCATGATCATGATCATGATGGTGATGATGGTGTATAGATACTTTCTGGGTCTAATCCTCAGGTTCCTTCAGTATTTCCTTGAAGAGTTTTGCATGCATCCATTTTCGAAGCCTCTCCCTGTGAGTGCATCAACCTCATATTTTCGCACCATGTTGAATTGTCCTCCCTGCTTGGGAAGCTTGACATTCCATTCCATGACCTTCATAATCTATAAGATTTCTATTTCTTTCAGCTGTGATTTTTCCTTCAGTATGTGTGCTTTATTCTACTTTCTAAACCTGTGCCTGCACCAGTCATTTGCCCTGCTGTGAAGATAGAAATGGCGCTTCCTTCTTTCCTCTGGTAATTCTGAGATGTGTGAGTTTCTGCCCTGGGGTTTTTAGTTTTCTGAAACTGCAGGGGGTTAATTAGTTTGGTTATTTCACAATAGCATTTACAGTTTTCTTATTAACTGGGAAGACATCCAAGGACTCCTACTCTTCATTGGGGTCTTTTGCAATGTTTTAGTCACAAGGATGGGTGGTAGGACTTGCAGAGAAGCCAGGAACAAGGAGAGATCAGAGTCATTGAAATCACCTCTAACTATCCTCAAAAAGTCATGGGGCTCAGTTTGTCTTTTTGGTTTGACCAAGCAGAGAAATATTAGACAATGCACAGCTTAATTGTCCAACTATTCATTTTCTACAGATTTTGCTTCAAAACACTTAAAAAGCAAAAGTTATCCAGATACTTTAAGTTGGGAGATTGGGAAAAAATTGAAGAGAAAAAAAATCAGAGTATCAGGATCTTAAAGCCAGCAGAGGTTTTTTCTTCACCCAAAAATCTCCAAAGGGAACATTCTTTCTTGGCAACAGTTGAGTAGTTGTACATAAGATTTGACAAGGAATGGAAGTGGAAGAGCCAAAGATCTTGTTTTCTCTTTTTTTTTTTTTTTTTTGAGACGGAGTCTCGCTCTGTCGCCCGGGCTGGAGTGCAGTGGC
Source organism: Trachypithecus francoisi (assembly GCF_009764315.1). Classification (NCBI taxonomy): domain Eukaryota; kingdom Metazoa; phylum Chordata; class Mammalia; order Primates; family Cercopithecidae; genus Trachypithecus; species Trachypithecus francoisi. Next base: position 57,170,356 of record NW_022681467.1, read on the forward strand.
CGGATCTCAGCTCACTGCAAGCTCCGCCTCCCGGGTTTACGCCATTCTCCGGCCTCAGCCTCCCGAGTAGCTGGGACTACAGGCGCCCGCCACCTCGCCCGGCTCGTTTTTTGTATTTTTTTAGTAGAGACGGGGTTTCACCGTGTTAGCCAGGATGGTCTCGATCTCCTGACCTCGTGATCCACCCGTCTCGGCCTCCCAAAGTGCTGGGATTACAGGCTTGAGCCACCGCGCCCGGCCAGATCTTGTTTTCTCACCATGAAGACTCGTTCTCCAGAAGAATGGGAGTCGGCGAATGAGGCCCCGTCTGGACTTGGGGACTTGTCTCTTGCTGCTTACCCTGCCTAGATATTTGCTGCCTCCCCAGTCTGCCTGGTCCTCTGACCCAGATTTAACTTTCATTTGTTCATGGAGTCTTCCCTGACCCTCCAGACTAAGTTGCTCCCCGACTGACCATTACCGTTTATATGTAATAATAATATCAAGCACTTCCCCAATGCAGAGATTTAAATTAGAATTAAAAAGAGACTTTTTAATTATACTTAATGATTCCCCAGAAAGTGTTTATTTTTAAAAATGTTGAACTATCCTCAGGGCCAAGATAATATTGTAAGACTGAGAATCTTAGAGAAGTTCCATCATTCGTTTTATGTGTGTGTTTCTGCTGTTTCTGAAGCAAACACCCAGAGATGCTCTTGAACATGTCTCCAAAGAGATTACCTGGGAAATTTACTGCAGTTTTCTTCATCATGGCAAAAACAAACAAACGAAAATGTCCAATGATAGGAGAGTAAATATGCAAATTGTGGTATATTCAAGCGCAACAATTCTGTAATAAGCCGCACGCACACACACACGTACACACACACACACCCACGCGCACACACGCACGCACACACGCACACACACATGCACGCGCACACACGCACGCACACACACATGCACGCCTGCACACGCACACACACACACACTGTGCGTCGCACACGCACACACACGCGCACACACGTGCACACACATGCACACTGCATATATATTCATGTTCCCATGGATGAATCTCTAACATATTGGTATATAAAAATTGCAAAACTATTTTGACAAAAATGGTATTGTTTATATGATGTTTAAAAACATCCCCAGATACTATATTTCATTTATGTGTTCATATGGAATGAAAGCATGAATGTGAACAGAGAGGACACACAGACCAGTTTCCAAATTGTGGTTCCCACTGTGGAGGAAGGGACCAGTGTGGAAGACAGTGAGCAAACAGGTCTTCCACTGATGGTGATGATGGTGATGATGACGGTGTAATGTGTGATGCTTCGACTGGAACGTGTGACACTTCCTGGAGATCTGAAGCAAAGATGATGAATGTTCTCACTTGCTAAATTTAGGCGGAGTGTGTGTGTGCACTGCACGTGTGCATGCGTGTGTGTGATCATTTTTGGAACATTCCTGTATGTTTGAAATATTTCATAGTTAATAAACAGTGGTGGTCTTGTGATGGGCTTGATGAAGAGATTGTAGGGTCATGCAGAAAGCTGTGAGAGCAATTGAGGGACTTTGTGGTAGGTTATGAAAGAAATTGTGATGTGGGCTTCCTGCCTGCTCTTTGCCTTTCTCCAGATCTGTGCCGTGGACACCCAGATATTTCCTCATGCTCAGTTCTCTGCAGGCATCCCTGGGGATTGGAAGTCTTAGAGGGATCCATTATCTGATGGAGAATTCGAGAAGGACTCTTCCATGTGCTGGATCAGAGCAACTATTCAGTGTCCACTATAGGGCAACTGATTTAGAATGTTCGAAGGGAACAGTCCTCTGAATTAATCCCACCTCTGAAGAGTTATTTAAATGCTATCTCATTACCTCTGAGTTCCTTTTATGAATAAAAAGGGTATTACCGAGTTTAAGATGAGTTAATTAATGAAGTATAATTCCCAGAAAGCCTCTTTGACATAATTTAAAAACCCAGGTAGGTAGGTATAATCCCATCATTTAAAACTTTGAATGGGAGACTGGAAAATAATATTCTGATTGTGGGATACAGTAACCCCAACAAGGGAATTGGAGTGAAGGGAAGGTGAGCTAGCAAGGGAGAGAAGGTCAGGCATTGGGAGAGCCAACAGGTGACGAGGAAAGAGACTCAGCCTGACCCTGAGTCACAGTGTACAGTGGAGGGCACCAGGAGGATGGTGTTAGCTGAACATATGGATGAGTTGCCAACAGCCAGAGCCTCTGACAGGGAGCCAGCTGCCAACCCGCCACTGTCCAGCACATAATGCAGCCTACATTGTGGGTGAATAAACCCAGTCCGGCATCCATCTGTCTGAGATATTTTACTAAAGGGGCTTCTCCATGAGGTGGCAACGTGGACTTTCCAAATAGGCTTCTGTCATGATTTGTGTAAAGTTATGCATCATGATATAATTGCCGGACCAAGGACTTAGAGTGGGCCATAAAACAAGCGACTGTTTCTTTTATTTATTTGTTTCCTTTTTTTTCTTTTCAAGACAGGGTCTTGCTGTGTTGCCCAGGCTGGAGTCCAGTGGCATGATCAGGACTCACTGCAGCCTCCATCTCCTGAGCTCAAGCAATCCTCCTGCTTAAGCTTCCTAAATAGCTGGGACCACAGGCACACACCCCCACGCTCAGCTGACTTTTTATTTTAAGAGACAAGGTCTCACTTTGTTACCCAGGCTGAGATAGTTTCTTAGCCCATTGGGTTGATACTTGATTCTGTTTACCTATAAAGTCCTGAATATTGGGGAGCAAGTAAATAAATCTAAGTTTTTGCCCAGTAAGGGCTACACTGGCCACAACTTCATGAGCACAGTTTCAAAATGTGAACTAGGTGTTTGCTTACATCTGCCAAGCAACAGAAAGCGACGTCCCCACTAGGCAGATGCAGCAGGTAGCAGCAGCCTTGCAGTCTGCTACGCCAGGCCGCTTGGGACCAAACCCTTCCTTACCTCCTTCCCTGGAGAGACAGTCACGATCCTGGCCTTCACCGCAAGCTTGCCCTGCTTGCTCTACTTGCTCAGTCAAATAAAGTGCGAGCATGAGATAAACACATTTCAAGGAGTGACTGCTGTTGCAGTGTATTCTGTGAATTTTTCCACTATTTTAAAAGAAGAAATCATTTTGGTTGAAGGCATCGCTCTTGGTTGTGATCAAACAGAAGGGGAATAAGTGCTTAGCACAAAATGCGGCACAGAGCTTGACCTGCAGAAATGTTTGTCATTGTTATTACTTTCATTAAACTTTGGCTTCAGCTATGCAAACTCAGGAGAGAAATAAATGACTCCAGTGACAGGGAAAGCAATTTTATGGCCTAATATTGACCAAATCTGGGAGTTGTGAGGTAGCCAAAAAATAGCATTACCTTTGTTTGACCAAACTGTCAGGGCAAGATTACTTGGTTTCATATACTTTTTTTTTCTTTTTTTTAAATAAAGTGGTGTTGAGGAAGGAGTTTGAGATCATGATTCTTAGCAGCCTTGAAAACTGGCAAATGAGAAGACTGGTGAATAACATTATTCCAAAGCAGAAGCTCCTTCTTCTTAGATGATAAACACCTTTGTTGATTAATTGCCATGAGCTATTAATAGGCAGCTGAGTAATTGGAAGTGATTGGCAGAAGGTCTCATGAGCCCATCTGTTTGTTGCATTTGTATGACCATTTTCAGCATAGGGCATCTTCAAAGTGCGATGGAGAAGCTTGGAGAGCGACAGGCCAGAGACCAAGTGAGCAGGACTTGGAGACGCCTGTCCTGCCTTGAGAGGACCCAGGACAGTCCTTTCCTAGGGGTTTGCATCTCCTTTTCTTGCCCACAGTATCAGTTAAGCATGGAATGCAGAGGAAGCTGGTTGTTTAATCTGGGAGTCTGGAACTCACAAAACTCTTTAGAAATGCTTAGCCCACAGTGGGTGAAGCTGTTGGCAGTGGTGGCACTGAGGCAGAGCTATGGATGACTGCCAGCCGTGCATTTAGGGTCTGAGGAAGGGGAGGCTTTCATCTCCTGGGACAGCAGTGATTGAAAAGATGAGGCTGTATGACTTAGACCAGTGGTTCTCCACCTTTTTGGCACCAGGGACCAGTTTCATGGAAGACAGTTTTTCCACAGATCAGGGGTGGGGGATGGTTTGGGGATGCTTTAAGCACATTACATTTATTATGCACTTTATTTCTCTTAGTATTGCATTGTGATATATAAAGAAATAATTACACAACTCACCATAACGTACAGTCAGTGGGAGCCTGAGTTTGCTTTCCTGCAACTAGACAGTCCCATCTGGGGGTGATGGGAGAGAGTGACAGATCATCAGGCTTTAGATTCTTATAAGGAGTGTGCAACCTAGATCCCTGGCCTATGCAGTTTACAATAGGGTTTGAGCTCCTATGAGAATCTAATGCTGCCGCTGATCTCACAGGAGGTGGAGCTCAGGTGAGAATGTGAGCCATGGGGAGCGGCTGTAAATACAGAGGACGCTTTGCTCACTCACCTGCCGCTCACCTCCTGCGATGCAGCCCTGTTCCCAACAGGCCACAGACCAGGACCAGTCCAGGCCTAGGAGTTGGGGACCACTGACTCAGACCATTCATTCTGCCCTGGCTGGGAAGGATGTGCTGCAGTATCCCGGGCAGGGAGATGCACACAGAACCTCTTCTCTGGAGATTTCCTTGACTTAGAAGTGATTCTCTCTTAATCATGGAGACCATGGGAGCCCAGGGGACAACAGATGAAATTTATGAACAAAAAAACTGTTTTAAACTTCTGTGCGGCCATTATAGCCAGACATAAAGGTGGCATCTTAAATGAACATTAGCCTCTTTAAAAACAAAAACAAAAAGTAACATGAGCAATCGAAGCCTCCTGAATATGAATGGATTTGAAGTCATCCATCTATGGCCCAATGCTCTCAACTAGACGTTTCCCCGACCCTCATAGATGACCTCACTGGTGGTGAAGGGACATGCTGATGAGTTCAGAGGCTCTGGGCGCCTCGTCATGTCATTTCAAAGCTGCTGCTCCGGGTGGAGGATGCCCATTTCGTGCTGTGGCTGGTGACGCACACATTTGCCAATCCCCCTTTTGGAATACGTTCTGTTTCTGAAGAGTTTTTGCACTTAGCATGCGTAGTTTGGGTAAGTAGATGAATATCTGTTCTAGGCTGGAAAATAAGACCCAAAATGATTGTGACTTAAGGTAAAAGAAACTTCAGGTTAGCAGTCCTTGCCAAAAAATGATTTTCATTCAGATTATATCAAGGGATTGGCTGGGAGCCAGGAACATGAAAAGAACAATATTTAACTAGAATTCTTGAATAGTTATGTGAGAAAATGTGTGTGCGCATGGGTGTCTGCTGTGCATCAGTGTTGGAGCCCAGGCAGATCTCAAGCAATGTTTGTGATGTGTTTAAGAAACACATCAGTTTTGTGTATTTGTTTAAGATCCTGCAGCAAGAGTAGAAAACTCTCAGTGGTTCCAGTGGCAGTCAGCATAGGCAAGTTATGCTTGCAGTAACAAATGACCCTGGGGTCTCAGTGGCTTCCAAAAAGGCTCATCATGTTGTTGTGGTTTGCGTCACGTCTCCAGTAGTCTGGAGTCCTGGCTGAAGTTGTTAGGGGCTCTTCTAGTACCATGTGAGTTTGCTTTAGAGCACTTTTCCCAGCTCATGTTAGAAACAGATTGGCATGATTATTAGGCTTGAAGCTCTGAGAGGGTATGGGCCATTATGTCAGCTTCATGTGCCTGTCACAGCAAAGACAGTTGGTCACATCAGCTGAAAGAATGGGGCCCACTTAGGCTAGACACTACAGGGGCCAAGATTAAAAACAAAACAAAACAACAAAACACTGAATAACTCCTTGAGAAATTGACTTCACTTAGATTTAAAGGGTTGTACCTATGTGAAGAATGAAGAGGACTGTTCCAGGAAGAGGAACAAGTTTGAGCAAAGACACAGGAGCGTGGTGAAACTCAGTGCACCGAGGACTTCCAGGAAGTTCCACATGAGCAGTCACTGTGGGGCTGAGGGAAGCACTAATGAGGACTTGGGAGGAGACGGGTTAGGGCCAGCCTTAATGGACGAGTGGAATGGTCCATGGGACCTGCTGGGGTTGAGACTGATGCTTTGTTCTTTGTGTATATTCTTACACCCTTTGATGGGTTCAGCTATAAGGCTTTACTTCCACTGGGGTCACACATAGAGGCTGTACATGGACTGGGCCCTTAGTTTGCATGTCCATTTGGGAATTACTGCAGGACTGGAATGACTTGGCCAGTCTGTCAGCCTTTTCTATTTGTTTATTTGTAATTATTCTTCTGTCCACAATCAAGAAAGGATTTGAAGTAATTTTCAGAAATACAGACATAAATTATGGTTGTTAACATGGTGAGTTCAAGAGAAGCAACTTATTGAAGTTGCGTCTGTTCTTTTTTCGTGAATGTTCTCAAGTATTTTTGTTTTCTACATTTGCCATTGTTCTCAGTGACAAGGTAGCCAGGGGCCAAACCACCCCTTCACTAAGAAGTAAGGCATTGTGTTTCCCTGTTGCTCATTAATTTAGAGAGTTCCACACATGCTGCCAGTTCCTAGATTGATTTTTCTTTGTGATTTTTGGCTAAATCCTTGTTTCCCAGTGTCTTGTGTTCAACTTTAATATTTTACTTTTTGTGTGATGTCTATAATACTAACACAAGCTCACAGGCAATGGCTCAAAATAAGGCTTTCCTAAGATTAAAATTGATCATATGAAGCCACCAATCAAGGGTCAGAATCAGCAGAATTATAGAACACTTCCTCGGCTTTGGATCCTTTGAAACAGTCATGTTGTGCGCCGGCTATTGGCCTGCAGACTCGAGTCTAGGATGCACCTGAGTGCCCAACTGTGCTGTGTTCTGAGTGAGATCACTCAGGTACAAGGCCAAGTCCAAGGTAGAGCTACTTATGCCCAGGTCACAGTGGGGGCAGAAGTGATTTTTATAGCGTTTGGATTCCTAGCTGTCTCTTCCGGTGAACGATCAAATTCTACTAAGAGTCAACGCTTGCTCGCAATGAGAAACCTAAATGGGTTCTGTGTGTGCATTTCGGGCCAGGCCCAGTGCACCTCCCTCGCTGCTGGCATATTTGCAGTTACATTCATCTGTAAAAGTCATAGTTCCACCCCAGTGAAACCGAGAGGGACAACATGCCATGTTCTTCTCTACTGTCTCACCTGGAGTAGTTTTAAAACCTCAGGCAACACCACCCCGCAATGATTAGTATAGTGAAACTCAAGCCCTCTGGTTTTTAAAAGCAGTGTTCGTTCTTGTAATTAATTTGCCATGTTTCACTGGGAATATAATGTTTCATTGAACATTCCATATTTCATTTTTACTCAGCTGAGTGTAGTATGGGGTAGAAGAAGTCCGTGAGGACCAGGTAACCGTGCCTTTATGGAATACCCAGGATGGAAAATCTATCCTAACAATGTCAGGAGCCCTACCTGGGACACTCCTAACGATACGTTCATCTTATTAGACAGGAAATGTTGATTCACGGCCTGTCAGGTTTACCTTCCCTTCTAGCTATGAGCGGGGGAACAGGGGAAGAGAGAGTTTGTGGCCCCTGCACTGACAACCTGAACGGACAGCAAGGAAGCGGCTGCCAGGAGCGAGTGGTGTTGCTGCTTCATCCTCAGGGAGGGCTCTTTGTGCTTCTGGGTTACAGACTAGAGAAGTGGACGACGCCTGCTGCCGGCAGGAAAGACATGGACAAGAGGAGAGACGCCCTCCAAGGTACACATTCCTTAGGGTGCCCTGTCAAGCTCTGCTTCTTCTATTCGGTAAATGTTTGCTAAGCACTTACTGTGGACCTGGTATTTTCTAAGCATCCGGCGGTGCGTTCTCCTTTCCTCACGCGGGTGGCACTCCCCTGGGAGAAGCAGAACACACGGGGAAGTGCACAGCAAGTGGATCCCATGCGGGATAAATGCTGCAGGGAAATCAGCGCCGTGGGCTGGAGGCTGAGGGGCTAATGTGCAGTCAGGACGGTCTCTCCCGGGGTGAGGTGCTCATTCCATTCTGTCAGGCCCTGGGCTGAGTGTGTCTGGAAGAGGGAACGGTAGAGGCAGGAAACTGAGACCAGGAACTAAGTCAGGAAGTCCTAGAAGAACCACAAGACAGCCCCAGGGGCCATGAGTAGAATCAGTGTATGGTTGGTGTGGTTGGAGGGAGGCAGGGATCAGCTAGGCCGGCCATGGGGCCCCCAGCAAGGTGCTTGGGCTGCATTCCCAGGGCCACGAGGAGGCTTTGGAGGGTCAGAGCAGGAATGTGCTGTTGGATTTGAGGTTTAAATTAAGCTCTCTGCTGGCTGGGCATGGTAGCTCACACCTGTAATACCAGCCTTTTGGGAGGCTGAGGCAGGCGGATCACCTGAGGCTAGGAGTTCAACACTAGCCTGGCCAACATGGTGAAACCCCATCTCTACTAAAAATACAAAAATTAGCCGGGCGTGGTAGCACATGCCTGTAATCCCAGCTACTCGGGAGGTTGAGGCAGGAGAATCACTTGAACCCAGGAGGCAGAGGTTGCAGTGATCTGAGATCACACCATTGGATTCCAGCCTGGGTGACAGAGCGAGACTCTGTCTCAAAAATAAATAAATAAATAAATAAAATAACCCCTCTGCTGTGGCGTGAGAATGGATTCCGGGGGCCAGGGTGCAGCAGGAAGCCAAGCTCTGTGCTGTGCAGGTGAGAAGCAACAGTGAGTGGGCCAGGGCGGGACTTAGATCATATTGACTCCACATACAAGTGCTCCCCATCTGTCCCTCATCCACAACCCACATTCCCAGGCAGCTCTGCTTGCTCCCCTGCAGATTGGCACATATGTCTCATAAACCATTTCTCCCATCATCTAATGTGGTTTCATGGCTGTCTCCTCCATTAGCCCGAGGGTTCTTCAAGGTCAGTACCATGTTTTACTAACTTCATCCGTAGAACCCAGTGTAGGGCCCGAACTCCCAGCAGGAATCCACAGTACCACTGACTCATGGACTGCGGTCCTCAGAACCTGACCTCTGTAGGAGACCAAAGTCATAGCCTCGTGCCCTCCATGGCCCCAGGGCCCTGCCTGCATTCAGAAGACAGGTGACAGCCGTGCTGCTACCTGGCCAAATGCTTGCTGCACACATTTTACTAGTGGCAGCTGAGTCTGCATGATGGCCAACGTGGTTTTAGAAATGTACACATAGTCAGATTAGACGAAGCTTCTGTCAAAATGTTCTTACTTGGATTTTGCTTAAAGGAAAAGCAAAACTATCTACACATTTCCCCCTCTTCATACTTTACCAAAAAGAAAGAAAAAAATATAAGAGGATATTGACTCCCACGATGCTTCCTGTGGTGACTAAATATAAATATGGATGACAGATCGCTGAAGGAATCATTAATGGCAGCTGTCAGTGCTATTTAAAATGAATTAGACCTTTCCAGTTTCCCTCTAGTGTGAGCGCTGAGAGACACTTAAGGCTGTTCTGATTCATCATGGACCTGGAAGTCCGTTGTTCAGCTTAGTCAGGAGATGTGGATGCTTATCAGGCAGAATAAGCCGGTGGGGGGTGGTGTTTGTGAAGCACCAACTCGCCTTCTTTGTCTTATCACATTTGACGGGGTGTGCTTTCCTGGTTCAGCACAGGACGTCGGTCTCTTCAACTTCAGCTGATTTGAATTGAGACCCACACACCAGGTGGGAAGCATGGCATTTGAACCGTGCCTGGATTATCAGATGAGCCCTCTGTCTGTGAAGTCTGAGAGTCAGAGGGAATAACAAGTCCTTACAATGAGGAAGAGCCCTTTCCATGGTTAAAGGGAAGAATGGAAACCCACGTGTGTGTTACCAGGGAAGACTTTCCTCTGGGAACAGGTGTGCCTGTAACATGGTGGCTTCTCACTGGTCTGTTTTGCCCCATCATGGTAAACATTTCTACATTTGGAGAGAGTAGGTATATTAGTCTGTTCTCACGCTGCTAATGAAAACATATACCTGAGGCTGGGTCATTTATAAAGGAAAGAGGTTTAATGGACTCGCAGTTCCACATGGCTGGGGAGGCCTCACAGTCATGGTGGAAGGTGAAGGAGGAGCAAAGGCACATCTTACATGACGGCAGGCAAGAGAGCGTGTGCAGGGGACTCCCCTTGATAAAACCATCAGATCCTTTGAGACTTATTCGCTGTCACGAGAACAGCACAGGAAAGACCCACCCCCATGATCCAATTACCTCCCACTGGGTCCCTCCCATGACACATGGGAATTCAAGATCAGATTTGGGTGGGGACACAGCCAGGCCATGTCAATAGGAGACAAGGGAAGTGCTGCCAGCGGTTCTCTCCACCAAGACGTAGAGAGGCTGAATGCTGCCCGCTTTGTCTCATCTTAAAGCTGAGCTTCCAGTAAGAGTCTCACTTCTGTTCTCTTTAATTTTCTTTCACTTCCTGTGTTTAAATAACTCAGGATCAGTTTATGCATCACGACGTCGTCTTTTGATAATCTGGCTGAATCTCTCCAAATGGCTGGGAGTTTATGACCCTGAGCAGGTGGACATGTGGGCAGGAGTGAGAACAGGACTTCAGGAAGTATAAAAACATTTGTCACTTCCGAAGGGCCTCTTTCTTCCTGGCTTTGAAATAAACCCTCCAATGACAGCCAATAACTGTTTCTGTCTCCAGTATGGAAGAGAAAGCCATTTGGATTTTTGGATATAATTGACACAAGGTCTCTAAAAGCTCTTGTTTGTTTTCCATTTGTTTTGGAGCTACATTTGAAAGAGAAGAGGCATAGAGACCTGCAGCCCCTCCTCTCCTGGCTGCCCAGGGCTTCTGGGAATAACGGTGGTGGTGGGAGGCCCACATTGTGCCGCAGTTATTCCTTTATGTAGTTAGCTTCCTGTTGTATTTTACACTGTGCAGCTCCAGCATCCTGGGTTTTGTGCTTGGAAGATCACACGTCTGTCATGGGACAGAGTGCCTGTCTATACAGATTATGGGCCACTTCTCAGGAACTGGCCTGCAGCCTTGATGGACAGGCTGGGTCATCAGGAACAGACAGCGGGACCCCTGCAGGGCCACATGTGCTCTACCTGCCCCAACCCCAGGCTGTTCCATAGCCGTGGAGTTGGTGGTTCTGGGGAGAAAGGTGGCTGCAACTTGGGATTCAGCCCCAGCTTCGCAGCCGGGTGTGGCAGGTCCCGTGCTGGGTAGGATTCAGCACTTCTGGGCTGAAGTTTGCCTTGTGAGCACCAGCTAGTGTTTGATGTGAACTGAATCGTGGGGGAGAAAACACACACCTGAGGTGTGAGCCAGTTAATTTACAAGGTCAGTGAGGAAAAATCCTGCAGGCGCCTGGGGAGGGTGAGCAGAGCCAGGCTCCAGACGAGGCCGGGAGCTGGGGTGTTGGCTGATGTCCCCGTTGCTGGGTGCTGCCGGGCATGTGTGGACCTGGGGTGTGGCACGTCAGGCCTCATCGGGAGGTCTGCGGAGTGAAAGCTGGGGTTCCCCAGAACTCCCTTCCGTGCCTCATGAGGCATGTCCTTGTGTTGTGAAGAATCACACAGTCACTTGTGGAAACGGCCCTCAGGGGCAGTCTTGCTGATCCGCCTGCAAATAAGACTCCTCTGAAGCCAACCATGTACGTGGAAAGGAGCATGTGCTCCTAAGGTTTCCAGGAGGGGAAAGGACCAAGTTCATGTGGGACCCAGCTTAGAGCACAGCTCACCCCCCGGGGCAGGGCAGCCCATGCTACTGTTTGAGTGGCGGCCTCGGTGCCAGACTCAGCCCAGCACCAGGAGCCCAGGAGCCCCTCTCCTCCTGCCCCTGCCCACTGGGACAGTCACGTCAGGAAGGAACTGGGTGCATGTGGAGAGGAGGCAGCCACCCTCCAGTGCCACAGAGGCCAGTGGAACACCTCTGACCTTGCCTCTCCCACCCAGGGTCAGGCAGATCCCCGCCCTCTCCCAGTGCCGTGAGGCCAGCGGAGCACTTCTGACCTTGCCTCTCCCACCTAGTGTCAGGCAAAACCCCCATGGTGCTGCGAGGCCAGCGGGACACCTCTGACCTTGCCTCTCCCACCCAGGGTCAGACAGATCCGTGTCCTCTCCCAGTGCCGTGAGGCCATCGGGACACCTCTGACCTTGCCTCTCCCACCCAGGGTCAGGGAGACACCCCTCTTCCCCGGTGCTAATCGTGCCCTCAAGTGGCCTGGAGAGGAAAGTTGTGTTTTGAGTGGAAAATTGCCACTCTTATGGGAAAGATCCTGTGTTGGAAACTCAAGCTTCACTTGGAATTATGATTCCTTGAGCGTGTCGCATGCTGCCTTTTTTTATTTTCTAGGAATAATTTTGCAAGGAAATATTGTACACATTGAAGAGTGACTCAATACAGAGACCGTCGCTCTAGGCTGAGCCGGTCGGAAGCAGGGGCCAGGCATGCACTGCGTCCTGAATGCTGCAGTGGGGCTGGGGGGCAGCTGTGGTGGTGGCAGTGCCTTGGGTGGCACAGCCGCCCGCCCTCCATCCCCGGGCAGTCCGTGTTCAGGGCCTGCTCTCATCCCTGCTTTCAGATGCTGGGGAGGCCAGGTCATGGCCGTTTCCATGGGCTCTGCCTCCCTGGATCAACCAACCACAGATCAGGAATATTCGGAGAAAGAATTGTGCCTGTGCTGAACATGGACAGACTTTTTTCTGGTCATTCTTCCCTAAACAATACAGTCTAACAACTGTGTACATAGCATTTACACCGTATTCCCTATTATAAGTGGTCCAGAGATGATGTGAAGTCTGTGGGAGGGGTGCACGGATTCTATGCACACACTGCGCTATTTCATATCAGAGACAGATATGGCGTGTGCGGAGGTAGGTCTTGGAACCAGTCTCCCACTGATACCATGGGACAGCTGTATACTTCAGCATGAATGACATTTACTAGACATTGTTCTGCAACTTACTTTTGTTGTAATTTTTATTTTTTGTGGATACGTCGCAGGCATGTATGTGTATGGGAGGCTGTGAGACATTTTCATACAGGCGTGGCGTGCGCCGTAATCCCATCGGGGAATGGGATACTATCCCCTCAAGCATTTTTCCTTTGTTTAACAAACTATCCAGTTACACTCCTTTAGTTATTTTTATTTTTATTTATTTTTTTGAGACAGAGTCTCACTCTGTTGCCCAAGCTGGAGTGCAGTGGTGCAATCGCAGCTCACTGCAGCCTCCGCCTCCCAGGTTCAAGCGATTCTCCAGACTAGGCCTCCTGAGTAGCTGGGACTACAGGCACACGCCACCATACCAGGCTAATTTTTGTGTTTTTAGTAGAGATGGGGTTTCACTATGTTGGCCAGGCTGGTCTCAAACTCCTGGCCTCAGGTGATCCACTTGCCTCGGTCTCCCAAAGTGCTGGGATTACAGCTGTGAGCCACCACGCCCAGCCTCCTTTAGTTATTTTTAAGTGTACAATTAGATTATTATTGAGTGCCGTCACCCTGTTGTGCTAACAAATCCTAGTTCTTATTCATTATTTCTAACTTTTTTTTTGCGCTCACTCACCGTCTCCACTTTGCCCCACTACCCTTCCCAGCCTCTGGCTACCTTTCTCCTCCCCTCTATCTGCATGAGTTCATTTGATTTTTAGCTTCTGTAAATAAGTGACAATGTGCAAAGTTTGTCTTTCTGTTCTGCAACTTACTTTTAAAATTTAATATATATTGAAATACATGCTGTGTCAGAACAAAGAGTTTTACCTCATTAAAAAAAATCCCTGATTAAAATTTATTTAGTCACTTTTGGTGACATTCATTTGTTGACAGCGTTGTCCCTCATGAGAGCCAGTGTTTTTCCACAATGCGCTGAGCACGTCTGAACATGTGGCAAACGTCTTTACATTGCTTTAGAAAGGACCGCACCAGCCCACGCGCCTGCCAGCGGAGCGTGAGCCGTAGGAGAGGTAGCCTCTCTGGTGCGCGGGACGTCCAGCCCTTTTCGTTTCTGACCCGGTGGAAAGAAAACAAAGCATTGTATTTTGTTTAGAGTTCTATCGCCTGGTTCTGGTGGGGTAGGCCGTCTCGTGTTTGAGCCTATTTGTATTTCTCCTTGGATTTCTTTCGGTTGAGAATTAATTTTATTTTTTTGAGACAGTCTCCCTCTGTCACTTCAGGCTGGAGTGTAGTGACGTAATGATGGCTCACTGCAGCCTCAACCTCCTGGGTTCAAGCAATCCTCCTGCCTCAGCCTCCCAAGTAGCTGGGAACACAAATACATGTCACCATGCCCAGCCAGTTTTTTTATTTTTTTATTTTTAGTAAAGATGGGGTCTGGCCGTGTTGCCCAGGCTGGTCTTGAACTCCTGGGCTCAAGCAATCCTCCTGTTTTGGCCTCCCAAAGTGCTGAGATTACAGGTGTGAGCCACTGCACCTGACAAAACTTTTTAAAAACAGCAATTTTGGGCTGGCTGCTGAGGCTTACGCCTATAATCCCAGCACTTTGGGAGGTCAAGGCAGGCAGATCATGAGGTCAGGAGATTGAGATCATCCTGGCTAACACGGTGAAACCCCATCTCTACTAAAAATACAAAAACTTAGCCAGGCGTGGTGGCGGGCACCTGTAGTCCCAGCTACTCAGGAGGCTGAGGCACGAGAATCGCTTGAACCCAGGAGATGGAAGTTGCAGTGAGCCGAGATTGCACCACTGCACTCCAGCCTGGGTGACAGAGTGAGACTTCATCTCAAAAAAGTAAAAAATAACAATTTTACTAAAAAGTAATTTGAGTCTACTATATCTAATTCACATAAATAAAGACCTCTTTGTCTCCCTGCATCCTCTAACCCACTCCCTAGCTACACTGTATATTTAACAAATATCTTTCTAAAAATGTTGTACAAACACAATAAGCACAAATATCCATACAGATGGACTGTATGTGCTTATATGTATATACAAGCACATACAGTCCATCTCCCACAAAAGCATCAGTATTGTCCTGTGAATTTGCTTTGTTCAATAAGATCCGGACTAACATTTCCTCTTCCATTAAAATTAATTTCGCAATCTCCAGCGATATGCCAAGCCTTGGCGCATTGCATAATGCCCGTGACTCTGGCCTGTAAATTTATTTCACCACCGTTATCTAACTCATTATCTTGTAAACTGCCTTAATACACTGAACCTTGCATAATATAATCTTTATAGAAAACCAGATTTTATTCCACAGCACTGAGAGTGGACATCTCTCAAACTGGTCACTTCTTGTGCATCCTGGCTTTTAATTCAGATTAATTCTACTACCTTCCTCCCCCTCCCCCTCCCCTTCCTCCCCTCTTCCCCTCCTCCCCTTCCCCTCTCCCTCCTCTTCCCCCTCCTCTTGCCCCTCCTCTTCCTCCCCCTCCTCTTCCCTCTCCCACTCCCCCTCCTTCCCTTCTCCCTCCTCCTCCTCCTCCTCCCCCTCCTCCCTCTCCCCTCCCTCTCTTTTGCCTCTCCTTCCTCCTCCCCCTCCTCCCTCTCTTCCGCCACCTCCCCTTCCTCCCCTCTTCCCCTCCTCCCCTCCCCCTCTCCCTCCTCTTCCCCTCCTCCCCTTCCCCCTCCCCCCTCCTCCCCCTCCTCTTCCTCCCCCTCCTCTTCCTCCCCCTCCTCTCCTCCCCCTCCTCCTCCCTCTCCTGCTCCCTCTCCCCCTCCCTCATCCTCCCTCTCTCCCTTCTCCTCCCCTTCCTTCCCTCTTCCCCTTCTCCCCTCCCCCTCCCCCATACCCCCCCTCCTTCCCCCTCCTCCTCCCCCACTTCCCCTTTTCCTCTGGAAGGTGATGAAAGTGCAGTACGATGATTCACCCCAGTTCACCTTCCACTGGGTGGGAACAGCCCTTCATGCCAGAGCCTGGAATGTGCCCCGTTAGAAACATCCGCAAATGAAAATTGCTTTTTAGCTTGGTTGGGTTAATGAAATTTATATTTGAGCATAACAGAGAATGATGATTTGTCGCCCCAGCAGCCCTGCTTTGTGCTGAAAGGACTTACCTTCTGTGTCAGTGTTGCAGGACTGTGTTTCCCTGTTTGTAGGTGTGAGGAATCGATCATTTACAGGGATGGGGATTATTCTGAAGATTCTATGGCAGTGGTTTTCAGCGAGGGGCGATTTTTCCCTCAAGGGACATTCGACAATGTCTAGGGATGTTGGGTGGTGCTGGCATTGTGTAGGTGGAGGCCAGAGTGCCACTGACCGTCCTACAGTGCTTAGGACACCCCCCACCCCCTGGAGACCCAAACATCCCAGCACCAAGGTTGGGCATGGCTATTCTAAGGCACGGAAATGTCTCCCAGCAGCACCTGAGTGGGAGAGCGCAGGTTTCCGGACAGTCCTCCTGGATCCCCATCAGACCCTGGAGTCAAATCATTCTCCTTTGCATTCCAAGACTTACCTCTCCCTGGCGACGTGACCTCTCTGAAGCATGGTTTCCTGACGAGGGTGCTAGAGTTGGCCATCCCCACTTTGCTGGGTCCTTATGAAAATGGATCCATTGATGCACATTGAGAGTGTAGCACAATCCAAGTGGTGGCTGCTGCTGCTGCTGTTGCCGTTGCTGTTGAAATAAATTAAAGATGATCATTGAGAGGAGAGAGAAGAGATTTCCAGACTTTCCCTTGCCTCAGATCTGAGGGACTGTCCTGACCTCTCCCTGTGGCTCAGCCCTGCTGCACCTGCTGGGTTCCCTGTGTGACCTGGCAGCATGTAGGGCTCATGCCGTGGCTGACCGGGACCTGCCCGCCACATTACTTGGCCAAGGTTTAGCCCTGGCCTTTGCAGGATCTCATTGGCTTATTGTCCTGGGGATGAACAGCCCAGATTTGATCCTACAGTCCTAGTCACACTGTTGTGTTGCTTGAGCCAGCCAGGGGTGCAGGAGCAGCTGGAGGGCATCTGTGAGGGGAAAGCAGGGCGCAGGGAGCCGCTCTCCCGCTGCCGGTGCAGCTTGCTCCGCACCTAAGAGTGTCCTCTTAATTAGGTGTCACCAGCCACATTTGGAATGGTGTGTTAACATTTTATGGCCATTTTCTCATAAAGAAAAGCAAAGCCGACGTAATTCTTGCTGGCTTTGGGGTTTTGGCTTCACACTCAGCACATCAGAGGAAACCACTGTGGGAATAAAATTCCTCAAATGTGGCCGCATTCATTGAGTAGGGAGAAAAACGCACCGTTTTAGTCCTTTAGCAAAGACCCCTAAATCCTTTAATTTCCAGGCAATAAACACTGAACAAACCTGCCCTGGAGAATTGAAGTCCTTGAAATGAGCTCCGAGTCAAGGGGGTGCCCAAGAAAGCAGAACATTCAGAAAGGCTGGAGCAGGAACCGGACTCTCATTCCGCCGCTGCCAGCACAAAACTGCGGGCTTAGAGGAAACTGAAGCACGTGGCCAGTCATCCATGGGGCTTTAAATGTCCTTGGTTCTTAGCAGGGACCTCAGCAAGACTGAAGGAGAAGGTGATTGGGGGTGCAGGTACAAGTCTTCCTCTTTTGGAAATTTCTGGATCTAAGACAAACATGAAAAATGAAGCAAAAGACCACATGCCTCGTAAATGAAAACCAGAGTCCATCCCAAACTCCTGCAAAGTCCTTGCCAAGGGGCGGTTCTCTCGTTGCATACAAGCTCAGCCTCGTTTTCTGGTTTGAGAAAAAAAACAGTGGCAGCTTAAAACACACTCTCTGAGAACGCTGAGGAACAGTAGCTGGTGGTTAAGACAAAGGGAGAAACCATGTAGACACGTGTGTGTGAGTGTGTGCACTGTGCACCTGTCTGCTGCCTGTCCATGGGTGGATCTGTCTCTCTGCTCATACATGCACCTGCCTACACATGCGTACCACACACACCACAGTCAGAAGGCCTGAGAAGCCCTTCAGGGTACCAGGCTACGTTCTGTGCATGAAAAATTTCCTGCCTTCTCCACAGCCTCTAAGGGCTTGAGTGTTTATGGAATAGGAAGGTAGTGGATTGTTCTGGAAATGATCAAGTTGTCAAGAGAGCATGTTATGGGGTTTCAGATGCACAAAGTTTATCATGCACGTGGTTAAAGTTTCTTTCCGGAAAGATCAAACTTTTTCCTTTTAGTATTTTCAGCACATTGTCTTCATTCCTCTGGGCATTCTGTGGAGGTGGGATGATGAGGCAGAGCAGCAGTGTTTTCACTGGGCATCAGGCAATGTGCCAGCGCTTTTCTATGAAATGCCTCATCTAAAATGACCACTGTTCCTGTTGAATGGATGAGGGATTATCTTGGAAGAGGGTTGAGCCCCTTGCCCAAGAAATGGCATCTGGAAGGCACCGCAGATGGGCTGTAACCTGCTCTGTTTCATCATAGCACCACACCCTCCCGCCAAGCAGCAGGCCATTCCCCGGTAGAGAACCGCCGTTTCCCAGGGCGTCCGGGTACACGAGGGTTTAGGCATTACCCGGCCCAGCTCAGCCAGCAGCCCTGAGAGTCTTTATGCCCAGTGGTTTATGAGTGAAACCAAGCGGAGAAACACCATGCCTCCTGCTTGCTTTTATCTCCTCACCATTAATTGTCTGACTACATTTTCTTCAAGAGGCAACAAAGAGTAAAAGCTGTGCCGTTGCTTTTCTGTTTAGCTGGTTGTAAATATTCAGCCAGAATTTGACTGACAGTGCAATATTATGCTCCCCAAAGCTTGCACCGTATGTGAATATTTTAATTAGGATTGTAACAAGCTATTGAGAAAGTTTGAGCTAAATTGGTTCAGCTGTTTTTGCATTAGTGAAGCATGAAGAGAAATTTTTTCATCTATTAGCAAATATTCTGTTTTTAAAAAATTAAACCAAAGCAACAGAACGTCCGCCAATTTTAGATACGTAGTTAAAAAGTCAGCAGATTGGATCTAGGTGGGGATTAACTGGACAGATTTGAAAGATGTGAAATAAAGTTCAAAGATGTAATTCATGTTTAGCCTCTTTCTCTTGGCAGCTGTTTGGAAGGAAGAGATGGATCTCAAAGGCAGCCCATGTACTAAGAGACGAGGGAATCTGTAGTGGGCCTGACCTCCCCGGGATGTTCCACGGTTAGAGTCAACCATACTGGTGACCTTCTCCCCCTCAGTGAGACGCGGGGTGCCAGGTTTAACATGTGCCCTCACCTCCACCCAGGCTAGCAGCATGGCCATGCCGCCATCTTGGGAATACAGTGCTAGGAAGTTCCTTCCTGTGTTGAGCTGAAACCTCCCTCCTTATTTCTTCCTCCCACACCATGGCCCTCACTTCTGCTCTATAATTTGTTAGTTATCCAGTTTCGCTTTGTTTCGACTTCTCCTTGGACATCGTGCACCCCTCCCAGCATTGTCTGAGATGTCGGGTAGGCTGGAGAGAGGAGGACGGGCTGGTCCACACCCACTGCCCACCCTGCCATGTTGCCGCCACACACACTATTGGGAAACCTCTGGGTTTCTCTGATTCCTGGAACCTGCCCCTCATCTCTGTGAGGTCTCACATGTGGCTCTTGGTGAACCACATGGTGGTGAACGTTCTATATTTCTCTTCTTGCCAATTCTTCCTGATTCCATATCCCCATTCCTACAGGGACCAGATGGCCCCCAGGGGGAAGCTGGCCACCAGGAAGCCCCTGACCTGCTGTCGGGGATGGACAAGGGGTCCTTGCATCTCCGTGTGGGTCCAGTGTTGCTAGAGCTTCACATCTTCCAGAAGAAACCAGAAATCTGGAATTAAATGCAAAATCCCCTATTTTCAAATAGTGGCAGCTAATCCGAGTATTGTAAAAACACAGCGCCGGCCTCACAAAGCGGACCCGTGTGCCAGCAAGGACCACATGCCTGCGAGTGATCTCTGGCCTTGACTCTATGATCCCCAAGGGCAGGAACAGTGATTCTTTACTTTTTATTTTTTTTCCCCAGTAACCCCTACAACATCGACATAATGATCTCTTGGTAGTTGTTCCTAAGTGTATTTGGCAGGGCGTGGTGGGGAGAATGATGACGTTTGTGTGTGTCATGTTCAAGATTTATGACAATTTCACTTGGTCTTTGGATGTGCAGTCGTGCGCTCCTTCCCTGCTCGCTCCAGGAAGACGTGTTAGGACTCATAACTGTGGGTTGTGCTCATTTTCTTTCTTTCTTTCTTTTTTTTTTTTTTTTGAGACAGAGTCTTGCTCTGTTGCCCAGGCTGGAGTGCAATGGTGCGATCTCGGCTCACTGCAAGCTCCGCCTCCCGGGTTCACCCCATTCTCCTGCCTCAGCCTCCCGAGTAGTGGGGACTACAGGCGCCCACCACCACGCCCGGCTAATTTTTTGTATTTTTAGTAGAGACGGGGTTTCATCGAGCTAGAATGGTCTCGATCTCCTGACCTCGTGATCCGCCCTCCTTGGCCTCCCAAAGTGCTGGGATTACAGGCGTGAGCCACCGCACCCACCCTGTGCTCATTTTCTTCTGTCTGATTGTGGGTACTCTCAGAGATTCCCATGAGTAAACCCCCGGGCTGTGTTTCCTGCACAGAAGCCTCGAAACCCCTCCTTTGAGCTGTTGGTTTCGGATGAGGAGTGTGCTATCTGCCTTCCTCTCCCTCAGCCCACCCACTGTGCACTCAGCGGGTCATGGTCATGCCCTCTTGTTTCCCAAGGCACCAAGCCCTGTGCCCTGCACACACACCCACACCAGTCAGGCTCTGCCGGCAGGCCCAACACAGACCTCCACGAGGGACCCAGGGTCCTGCATGGCCTTTTCTCTGCCATATCCCCAATGCCTAGTAGAGGGCCTGGGGCAGAGCAAACATTTCATAAATATTGGTTGAATGAAAGCTGAATAAACCATAGGCTTCCCACCACCTCCCTCCCAGTTTTTCTTGATGTCAAAATGAGGAAAATTTAAACATCAGCATTATTCTGCTAATTAGTAAAACCTAAAATCCAGCCCCTTGTAAATAGATATGCCTGTATTTTACAGAGAGAGCCACACGGCCCTTCCCTGGTTTTCTGTTGCAAACCTCACATTTGTCTTGCAAACACATTTGCCTGTTTTTGAAGGCTGGGTGCTGGAAGCTTCGGGCAATAGTGATCCCGGCCGGGGTCTCAGACACTAATTCCCATCCAGGGAACAATCGCATTAATGTGGGGGGAAGGAGAGGAGGCCTTCATGAGCCACAGAAACCATTCCCTCCACAAGGAACTGTCGTGCGGCATGCTCACCGCCAGTTTCAGCCCAGGATGGTGTTGGGGTTTGCTCTGTGGTGCACCGTTTGGGTTCCAGAGCACCTCAAATGAGAACAGGGGTCTCTAATCAGAGTATGCCACAACATTCATGTCCTTATGCTTGTCAGAGGGTCAGGTTGGAAAGCCGGAATGTCGAGAGAGCCAGGCGGAGTTTCCCAGAATCAGCCACAAAGACACATGCCCGCATTTCACTCCCTGGCAGCCTGAGTTCATTAACCCAAGGGAAGTTTCTGAGTTGGTGACTTCTCATCTTGGCTTTCCTTTAATAAAGAAACAATGAACTCACACGTCACCACGGAAAGCCCCTCTTAAACCCGGCGAGGTATTTACTGTGTCGTTGGCTCACTTCCCTAGGAGTTTGGGGGTGGGGGGTGGATTACGAGGTCACTCATTTGTCAGCTACGCCGACCCCGAATTCTGTGGCCATGTGCCTGTGTGTGTGCTCCCCACCTTCCCAGTCCTGGGAGAACCTGCGGTGAGAGGCCACAGAGGACTGGGCGCCAGGCTCCCCTGGGAGCACTGCCGTGAGGCTCCCCACTTCCCCAGCATGCAGGCCGCCTGGGCAGGAGATGGCTCCTTCCCACCGCCCCCGCGTGGCAGGTTTGAAGGGCACGGGAGTCTGGGCTGAGTCTTTGCTGTGCCCCACAAGGTGACACATGAAGCAGGTGCTCTGTGTCCCGGCCTGGCAACCCCTCGGTACCTGTCTTTGGGGACCAGGACTTAGCATCACCATCTCCTCTCCCACATCCTCCCTTTTTCAGCTTTAGCAAGAAAGGCAGAGAGGAAGGGACGAAACCTAAAGGCTGCATTCTGCATGAGCTGCTCCCATCCAAGTCTGCAACGTGTCCTGATGAAAGCCAGGCTGTGGGGGAGAGAAAAGAGAGAAACAGAGGCTTCACCCCAGCGAGATGGCACTTTAAAGACAGAGGCCTCAGAAAGGAAGTGTTTATTGAGTAATCAGCCATAATAAACTCAGATAAGGCAACAGATGAAAGAAATCTTCCTGGAAGGAAGGTGATTGGAGAACAGGACTGCCTGGAAGGAATAGGGGATCATAACTAAGAGTTGAAATCTAGAGCTGTTGGTGAGACCCTGGTTCCAAACAGAAGCAACTGCCACACCCAGTTTTCTCTTCTTATTGAACCCAAATTTAACCAGAATCACTAAAATCCAGGAAAGGGGTTGGGTGTGGTGGCTCACACCTATAATCCCAGCACTTTGGGAGGCTGAGGTGGGCAGATCACGAGGTCAGGAGATCAAGACCATCCTGGCGAACATGGTGAAACCCCATCTCTACTAAAACTACAAAAACTAGCCAGGCGAGGTGGCGGGCGCCTGTAGTCCCAGCTACTCGGGAGGCTGAGGCAGGAGGATGGTGTGAACCCGGGAGGCGGAGCTTGCAGTGAGCCAAAATTCCACCACTGCACTTCAGCCTGGGCAACAGAGTGAGACTCCGTCTCAAAAAAATAGAATAGAATAGAATAGAACAGAACAATCCAGGGGAGGCTGCCTTTGAGACAGTGTCTCCATGAATAGAATAGAATAGAATAGAATAGAATAGAATAGAATAGAATAGAATAGAATAGAATAGAATAGAACAGAACAATCCAGGGGAGGCTGCCTCTGAGACAGTGTCTCCATGAATAGAATAGAATAGAATAGAATAGAATAGAACAGAACAATCCAGGAGAGCCTGCCTCTGAGACGGTGTCTCCATGAATAGAATAGAATAGAATAGAATAGAATAGAATAGAACAGAACAGAACAGAACAGAACAATCCAGGGGAGGCTGCCTCTGAGACAGTGTCTCCATGTGCTTGGCATCTGGGGAAGGGAGATTTGTCACATGAGCTCATAGGTTTGTCGGGCAGAGCCAGAGAAACTGAACTACGTCCTGGGTGTGCCGATCTGTGTTGGGCACAGCCAGAAGCCGTCAGACAATGAACAAGTGTGTTCCTTACCCCTGAGGGTCTTTCAGGGGGATGAAGGATACAAGATGAGATGTGGGGGAGGCCCAAGAAGTAGAAGAGATGCCCACTGGGGCTGGCATGTGCCCTCAGAGCAGGGCAGAAGAACATTGGAGAGAGCCGCGGTCAGGATCCTGGGTTTGTCTCAGGCATGAGCCCCTGCTTCCATCAGCCATGCATTCCTGGACAGTCGGCATCTGTTGGTAGTAGCTGTGAGCCAGGTGGAGGGCTCCATCCAGTGCTGCAGAGGTGAGACCCTCTTACCTAGGAGCAGGGGCCCACAGGACTCCTGCTCTCAGTACACTGTGAAGAGCAAAGTGACAGAGACGCACTCAGCATGTCACCACCAAGTCCAGCCCGGGAACATGTGGCAATGGAGGGAAGTCAGAAGGCCCCAGATATTCCTTACGGTTCCGCTCTGAACCTGATATTGGACGCCATGGGTCATGGGGGTTTCTGAACTTAACACAAAATGGAAAAGAAAACTGTAAAGAATCTGTCAAAAGCAGCCAGAATGATCAGAGGCATACAAACTCAATTCTACAAGGGAGGCTTTGGTAAATCAGGGCTGTATACTTGTGAACTGATGGTTTTAACCCCATCCATCAAACAAAAAGAATACGGACTGGTTATTCCCATTTCCACAGAGGGGCAAACAAAAGGAACAGCATGAAAACGTAGCAGGAGGATTCAAGTTCTGTTCTTAGGAGAGGAGACAGGAGACTCAGGGAAAAGCAGGCAAGAGACGTGGCCGGCGTCATAGAGTTGGGAAGGGAGTGACGTGGAGACCGACTTGGCCAGGGAGCCTGGGGTGACTCTCAGGCTGAGATTGAGAGGGAAGGAGCCCTGAGGGTTGCCCTTTCCGGCAACATGGAGCTTGGGACTCTCCCGTTGCTCTGGAGAGGATACCCTGCTAGGGTTTCTGGGGTGGGCCCTCCTTTGCCAAGAGACGTGCACACATGGATCTTATGTGGGTGGCAGTGGGGGAGGAGGAGGAGGTATTATTTCTTAGCTTTCATGATCACATGTGTCAAGAAAGAGAAGGGAGAACTTGTGGAAATGGGCAGATTAGAGAAGCACTTGGCAAGTTGATGAGTATTTGTAAATCACTCCCAGGTGTGATTTTCCAGGGGATGAGGAGGGGGATACAGCTGCAGTGATCAAAGCAGACAACCAGACACTTTCCTTGGACTTCTTTCTTCTAATCTGCAGAGCATCTGTCTACTGGCTTTGGTTCCGAAAAGGAAGATGCTCCCATTTTAACTTTGGTTTCCGACAGTCATGCGTGGAGGAGCCCAGCCTGACTCCTTCCTTGAACAGACATCCGCTGAGCAGCAGGTGACAGAACCAGCCCAAGCTTGGGGTCTAAGGAAGAAGAGCTGGAGCCCGAATCAGGAAAGTGGTGCAGGCGTGAAGCCGGGGCAATGGGGCTTTCATCAGTCTGTGCTCGGGCGTAGGGAGGAGGTGCCATGGTGCAGAACCCGGGGTGCCTGCCTGCAAGAAGGCCAGCCCAGCACGTGGCTTTCTCTCACACCCAAGTACTGTTCCAGGCCCAGGGGATCAGCTTTCTCTTATGCCCCAAGTACTGTTCCAGGCCCAGGGGATCCTGTGCACAGCAAGTGAGCCAGGCATCTGCCATCCCGGAGCCCACGCTCTCCGAGAGGGGACCAGCAAGTGCCTCGCCCAGTTGGAGCAGCTTGGAGAGCAGTGGGTGCTGGTGAAGAAGATGCAGAGGTCTGCGCATCCCTTAGCCAGCATGGTCGGTGAAGACCTTTGTGAACAGGAAACATTTGGGCTGAGACTTGAGAAGCAAGAAAGAGCCAGGAAGGCAATGATGAGGAAGAAGAAAGGTCCAGGTGGGGGCACAGCAAGTGCAAAGACTGGCAGGGGGGGACACGCTTGCTGCATTTTGCTGTGTGGGCCTTGGGGAGGGGTTTGGGGTTTGGGGGCAGTGGAAGCCACAGAGTATTCAGCAGGGAAGGGGACAGCGGAGACATGGCCTAGGACAGCATAGGGGAGAGCAGAGATGACGTGGCCTAGGACAGTGTAGTGGAAGTGAAGGGAAGTGCTGAGATTCAGCGGGTCAGGATGGGGGAACAAAGGGGACTTGAGGTGAAGACACATCACAATCCTGATGACCTCCGGGGCCACCAGCACCCCTGACTGGATGGGTGGGGGGCACTCCCCGAGACAGGGGCACCTGAGACAGCGTTAGGGAAGGAAGGACGTGGTGGGAGGATCATGCGTTCTGTGTTGGGTCAGAGGAGATGAGATCAAATCACGACAAGTAGAAGGGTCCAGCAACGTGCGCCATTGGTCTGACGGGGTCTGAGTCCAAAGATGCCATCCCTAACTTTTCAAGAATGTGAACAGGTAGGCTTTTTACAAAGCTCCCCACCACCTGCGTCCTGTGCCCTTGTGCCGTGTCACATGTGAACTGTGTGTCCCGGAGTGAGTTGAAGAGTGGCTCTGGACTCTGGGGTTCCCATCTGTGAGGACAGTGAGTTTCTTCCAGCTCTGGCGTCCTCTCATTCTAGTGAGCTGAACCTGCTCCATCCGAGCCTTAGAATTGTGTCTGGGTTCCAGGACAGCTGCCGGCAGGTTTGGAGGCTGAGCACTGGACCGAGGGCCTGATGCACGTGTGTGAGCTGGCCATTTTCTCATCCTCCCATCCGTTTGTTCTTTAACTTATTCATTCATTTATCCAGAATTAGGCAGGCATGCAGCACCAGAGCCCAAGTTTCGGGGCTGTGGTAACAGGTTTTAGGCAGCTCATGGCTTCCCTGTTGGTGGCCGGCCAGCCGCAGTTGGAAGGAGGGCAAGCGTCTTGTGGGAAGAAGTGGTCTCTGCTGAAGCACGGTTCTGCTGGAGAAAGGCTGTAGTCTTTGCAGTCCTCCAGGGCTGGAGACTCAACCATGAAGAGATGTTCCTGAGTTTCACTTTGAATTCATTCCTAGCAGTTCTCTGCGGTCCTGGGAGGTCATCCTAAGATGAGGTTCCTGTCTTGGTTTAGAGTTCCGTCAAGGTAGACCCTATTTGGGAGATGATCCCAAGAAACATAAAGGAGGGAGGCTGGGGAAGAAAGACAGTAAAGGAAGAAAACCATAAAAACTGCATATTAACGGGGTCATAGCCCTGGACAACTGGAGCCCGGGCCCTTTGCAGACCCTCCAGAGACCACACCAGAACACACTGCGGGCAACAAGAGAGCAGGGCCCATCGACCCCACCCACCCCATCGCTGGCAGAGAGCCGTGCCTGGGCTACTCACTTGGGCAGATCCAGTGTGCCCAAGCCCTGACTGAGTAAATGTGCAGGTCCTCAGGGAGGGGAGTGTGTGCTGAACTGGCCGCCAGAGCTGTCAGTTCCCCCAGGCCAGGGTGGGGCAGGGCTCTGGGGCTCCCTGAGATCACATTTCCTGACACACCTGAGAGTTGTCTTCCTTAAATGCTCGCTCTGTGCTAAACACATTCTGGAGCTGAAGCACAGCTGTAAACAAGGCTGACACAAGAGACAGTCAGTAAATAAGTGGACGAATGAGTAAACAGCAGAGCTCCAGCTAATTATAAGTGAAGCCAATTAAAAAGAACAAAGGAGAAAGTAAGAAAGTGCTCAAATAATGGTGGGAACGTGATAAAAGAAAGCCACAGAAGCCAGCTTGAAGGGGCTCCCACTGACCCAACCTTGAGCAGCTTGAAGGGGCTCCCACGGACCCAACCTTGAGCATCAGAAACAAACAATGACAGTTGTAGATCATAACGTCCAGAATAAAGAAGAGCCCCGAGTCCACACTGACATAAATAGAGGAGAAAGGAGGAACAGCACTTTCTTGTGGCAAAATGTCAACTAATCAATGAGAAGGGAATCGTGGAATGAGAAAGTCACCATTTGACAAGCATCATAACAATAACTGATTCAGGCCAGAAGCCTCCGTAGGTGCTGAATCTAGTGAGTGAAAGTCTGAGGACGAGTACAGGATGTATATTATACATTGCCTGGAAATGCCTTTCTCCAGATTTTTTTTTTTTTGAGATGGAATTTTGCTCTATCGCCCTAGCTGGAGTGCAATGGCACGCTCTTAGCTCACTGCAACCTCCCCTACCGGATTCAAGCAATTCTCCTTCCTCAGCCTCCTGAGTAGCTGGAATTACAGGTGCCTGCCACCACGCCAGGCTAACTTTTGTATTTTTAGTAGAGACAAGGTTTCACCGTGTTGGTCAGGCTAGTCTCAAAGTCCTGACCTCGTAATCCGCCCACCTTGGCCTCCCAAAGTGCTTGGATTACAGGCGTGAGCCACCGCGCACAGCCTCTCCACACTCTTAATGATTACAGCAGGAAAAATAAATGGTAACTTTCCACTGGAGAAATGGTGCATACCTCCTTGCTGTGCTCTGTTTATGTCTCCCCAAAATTCCTGTGTTGAAATCCTTACCCCTAAGGTGGAACATTTGGGAAGTGATTTGACTATGAGAGTGGAGCCTCAGGAATGGGATCAGTGCACTTAGAAAAGAGGTTCCAGAGAGAACCTGCACCCCGTCCACCAGGTGAAGACACAGCAGAAAGGCACTGTCTGTGAACCAGGAAGCAGCCTGCACCAGACACTGAATCTGCAGGCACCTTGATCTTGGACTTCCCAGCCTCTAGAACAATGAACAATAAATTGCTGTTGTTTATAAGTCACCCAAGGTATGGTAATTTTTTTGGGGTGGGGGGGACAGTGTCTTACTGTGTCACCCAGGTTCACTGCAACCTCCACCTCCTGGGTTCAAGTGATTCTCCTGCCTTAGCCTCCCAAGTAGCTGGGATTACAGGCATGCACCAGCATGCCAGGCTAATTTTTGTATTTTTAGTAGATATGGAGTTTCACCATGTTGCCCAGGCTGGTCTTGAACTCATGGCCTCAAGTGATCTGCCTGCCTTGGACTCCCGAAGTGCTGGGATTACAGGCGTGAGCCACTGTACCCGCTGGGATAGTATTTTGTTATAGCAACCCAAAAGGACTAAAATACTCCTTAATGAAGTAATCAAAGTTAATATCACTGGTAATTGAACAAATCAATATCATTGATTCTTGACAGAATCCACTGAGGACAAAGCATCATTTTTGTGATATCCCTGAAAATCCCAAATCTAATCATGAGAAAAAGACAAACCCAAAATGAGGAACATTCTGTAGTTTATAGCCTACTATCTTCAAAAATGCCATTTTCATGAAACATACAGACCAATTAAGTCCAGATTAAAGAAAACTCCTGTCAAAACAGCAGCTGAACCCCTGGCCCAGGACTGTCTTTTGTTAAAAGACATTGTTAGGCTGGGCACGGTGACTCACGCCTGTAATCCCAGCACTTTGGGAGGCTGAGGCGGGCGGATCATGAGGTCAGGAGTTCAAGACCAGCCTGGCCAATGTAGTGAAACCCCCCTCTACTAAAAATATAAAAATTAGCTGAGTGTGGTGGCATGCACCTGTAGTTCCAGCTACTTGGGAGGTTGAGGTGGGAGAATTGCTTGAACCTGGGAGGTGGAGGTTGCAGTGAGCTAATACCATACTGTTGCATTCAGCCCGGGTGACAGAGTGAGACTCTGTCCCAAAAAAAAAAAAAAAAAAAAAAAAAGACATTGTTGGGGCAATAAGCAGAATCTGGGTCGGGTCTGTAGATTAGAAGATGGCATTGCATCTTGCTATGTGTACTGTGCATACGTAAGAAGATGCCCATGTTTTTAGAAGAGGCATATGGAAGGATGTGTTAGAGATGAACCCACTGGGGTTCACAAAATCTACATGAAGGAATTACAGGAATTATTTGTCCTCTTCATGCAACTTTCTGTAAATCTAAAATTCTATTAAAATAAAAGTTAAAAACAACCAAAAAAAAAAAAAAGTCAGCAATGTCAAATGGAAGGGGAAGGGGCCCAGGGGGCTCCTCAGACAGGGGGTCACAGAAGACCCCTGCAGAGGTGCCATTTGAGTCACGAAAGAAGGTGCCCGACCACACAAAGATCAGAGGGAACAGAGTGAGGCGCCCTCCGTGGGGAGGACTCTCCAGTGTCCTGGGGACGTAAAGGCTGGCATCCTGGGGAAAGGAGAGGTAGGCGGCACGGCCCATAGGGCCTTGTAGACTCTGGGATAGGAGTGGGGTTTTATTCGTGTGTTCCGGGACCTCCTGGGAAGGTTTCTAAGCCGTGCAGGGCCCCAGCCTGGCCTGCAGGGGCTGCGTCCTGTGTCGACTGCTGGTCAGAGAACTGACTGGAGTTGGGGGAAGGGAGGCCCTGCTTTTAGCCAGGTGGCGGCTGGTGGAGGCCTGCCCCGAGGGTGGGTGGCCCTGGGAAGGTGTGCGTAGGGAGGGGCCAGGTCGAGGAGGGCCCTGTTCTTTCACGCTGAGCTCCTGGCTGGCCCTGGGGGTGGCTGCTGCCTGTGAAGGTAGAGTGCTGGGTGGGACGTCTCCATGCCTTCAAGGAGCTCCTGGCTCTGGGATCAATGCAGACGAGGGTGGTACAGGCGATGCACAGGAGATGAGCCAGGTGGTCCCTGGGCCTGGCCTGGGCCTGCAGGGGCTTTGCACCCTTCACCACGGCCTCCTCCCTCAGTCTGTGGCCTCCTCCCTCTCCCCAGTGCCGCTGAGTGAGTGGCGGTCATTATTCCCAGCAAGTCCAGGGGTTTCCCCCTCTACAGATAGACAGTATCAGTTGCTTCTAAGGATTAAACTGGAAAAGGATTCAAGCCGGCACTGCCAGGAAGGGCTTTTGACATGCCTGCATTAAGGGAAGACATATCATTCCAGCGAGCATTTAAATACTGATTACATCTTTTGCTTTGTAAATAACTCAATGGTAAATTTTTACAATATTGTTTTTACAGAGACTATAATGAGAAGGCAATTTTTCTCCCCTGTCACTTGGATATTAAGCTTTTTAATGAGAGTACACAAATGACTATATAAAACTTGGGATGGTGAGAGCTGAGTTGGGACTTAATGCGAAATTAAAGTTGTGCAGGCTCCAGCTCACTGATGAACAAGCCTCCTGTCATTGTGAGGAGCGGAATCGTGCCGGCTCTTTGTCCTTTCTCCCTCCCTTTCCCCCCGTGCCGTTTGTCCTCCCAAGGAACCACAGTGCTCTGGGCAGGGGTCGCTTGGAGAGGCTTCCTGGGAACGGGGTGGGAGCGCGCAGCCTGAGGATTTTTTATTTGGGAGCCTGCCTATTTTTTAATTGGCCTTGGTGTTAATGAATGGATTCGTTCTGTTTGGAGCGAGCAGGCTGGGCGCTGGAGCGTGTAATCTGATTGCAGCCGAGCGCTCGGAGCCCTGCAGAAGGCTCTAGAGTGGCTGGGACTGGTTTGGCCCCGGACTGTGCAGAGCTGGTGGTGATGGGGCCAGGAGGGTGGGAAGTGGGGAGAGGTGGGCACCTGCAGGATGGAAGCCATCAGGCCCATTTGCCGTCTTGCAATGGCCCCCAGGCAGACCCCCTTCGGGCTCTGAGGCCAGGGATGGATAAAGGGGACCCTTCCTGGGGCAGTCTTTGGTGTCCAGTGGATATTGAATATCTCAGTACACAGGACTTGTCCCTGCAGGTAAGAAGCGGGAGACACTGCGGACGTGTTTTCACCCTGGCAGCTCTCAGTGCCGTCTGGAAAAGCCTTCAACCAGACGTCATATAGGTGGACCATCTGGTTATTCCCCAGACACCTCGTTTTTATTCCTGCGGTTTCTCAGTCTTTCAGTTCATTCCGCATTTGAACAATCCCTTCCCCAAAAGCACCAGGCAGGCCTCCGCTGCAGGCCCCGAGCCCCCACCAAGGCCTGTGTGTGTTACCAGCTTCGTGACTCGGTCCTGGCATCTGGAGGACCCAGGCCATGGGACTCCTGTCGGGACCTTATCACACACAGAGCAGCCCTGGGCTGGGCCACGTGGAAGGCAAAGGCATGAGTCCAGAACGGGCAGTGTGCTGGTGCACATCTTGAAGGCAGATTTTGAACCTGAAATATTTTCCTGCAGTGATGTAAACCTGCACTCGCACCCTCCGTCCTTCGCCCCGGCCAAGTGTTTGTGACTGTTGTTTGGGCTCCACGTACCAAGCCCAGTCTCTTGGAGATGACTCAGAGTGAGGTTTAATGGGGTCAGGGGCAGGCAGCTTGTGTTTGGAAACACGTGCGCATTCCAGGGTTACAGGACTCTCTTTAAGTGAATCTCCACAATGTGGAAGTTGCTTCCATGTTTGGATTCTATACTTTTGTTCCACATTTGTCACCCAGGTCTCTCCCTCCTGGGATAGATGAGAAGCCGTTCTCTGCCAGGTGTTTTGGCCCCAGCGTGAAGCATGTGACCTGTGTGGATCTGCCCCTGAAAGCCAAATGCCGTGTCTTCCTGATGCCTGTCCCTTGGTTGTGGCTTGGCTCCTGTTGGGAAGTCACACAGCGGTGACCTGGCCCGTGTGTCTGTCCCACGCAGACACAGAGGCAGCCGCAGTGGGACCAGGCACCCAGCCCTCCTGCCCAGTGTTTACATCGCAAGGAAACAGCGCGCTCATGTGCCGACCTGCACACGCGTCACCTCCTTCTCGGTGCAGCTCCACCCTGCCCAGCAGCGGTACCGCGGACTCCTCTGCCTGCGGCCGCCATGGCTCTATTTGCAGACCCACCTCAGGGGCTGACAGGGACTAAGTAGCACAGACTCATCTTTCAGTAAAGGTTGACATCCAGGAACAGCCGGAGCCCTGCTAGACCTCTGGATCGCTCCTGGGTCACCCAAAAACTGTGGTGGACTTGGGCGGCTGCAAAGATCTTGGTCCCCCTGACATGGCTCCTATTCTTGGTTACCCTGAGATCCAGATCTGGAGCCAACCTTCTCCCAGCCCCCACCCACGTGCCCACCAGGTCTCAGTTTTGCTGCAGATGAGGAGCAAAGCCTCTCAGGTTTCTGCCCACGTTGGAGGGATGGCCGACTCCTAGTAGCAGGACACACTTACCTAGCTAGACTATTTTTTTTCCACACCTGCAGGGAAGACTAAAAGGCGTCCTGGAGGTGTCCAGGAATGAGATTCAAAGGGCAGAGCCTTTGACACAGGCAGCAGGTGTGGACGCGCAGCCCTGGCCCCGTGCCCTCCACATCCTTGCATGCATTTCACACAATACTTCAGATTTTTTTTTCATTTAGATGTTAACAATTTTATAAAAAGTACTTTTCATAAAAATCCTGATTCCTGGCTAATTTTCTAGACAGTTGGAGGACTTGGCTTCCGGGGCCCACATTGCTGTGGTGCCCCATGGCTGGCTTAGGGCAGCAGCTGTCCCTTAACTGGGCACGTCCTTGTGCGGCTGACACTCCCGCCCAGGTCTCAACACCCCGGTGTGTGCCCTGCCGGCCCCCCGTAACCTGGAACAACGCCCTGTGTCCTGTGCCCCGGGCTGTCAGGACTAGGCAGCTCCTCTAGATGAGGGCTGAGGGCTGAGGGCATTGGGGCCCAGCACAGGCCCCAGCTCCGGGGAGAGCCAGGGATCCTCAAGCAGGAGGGCTTGCACCCCTTGAGTGAAATGGGCTATGCCCTTTAGCCACTCATTCTGCATTGTTGGAGGCTGATTCAAAGGCCCTTTTATTGTTCTAAAAACAGCAATGATATTCTTTATTCTTTGAAGATAATGTGCTGGATGTTCTCCCATTACATTTCTCATAATGAACGTCGTCCTGGGGCTGGCAGGACCATTTGGACTTGATGGAGAAAAAGCAGCAGACAAAGCTGTAGAAATTCCTTGCTGCATCCACCCTCCCAGCAAAACGGGATTAGAACCCGGGGAATATGAGTTCTGATTACCAGACTTACACCTGAATTGCCAGGTGACCTTGGGCTGATTGTGTGGGATATTTGGGGCTGTTTTGTCCACTCAGGAATCACAATCACACACATTCCCCTCTGGGTGTCATGCGGGTTGGCTGTAGAATGGGTTGGAAAGCGATTTGAACCCATCCAGGGTGACATAAATGCTAAGCGTGATTTCTTAAATGCGCAGCGGCTTGAAGAATTAGACATATGTGGGTGTCTGTGTAAACTCTGGACTTAGTCACATTAAAAAAATGGCTACACCTGTTCTCTTCAGAAAGTGACGGGGATGGGGCAGGTGTGGAACTCGTGGAGCAGTGGTGTTCTCTGGAGGTGGGGTGTGGCTGGCTGTGTGCACAGTGGGTGTGGAGAGTTCAGTGGTACAGAGCCCACGGGGCTCCTGTGTGATGGTGACAGAGCATGGACCCCAAGTTTTTAAACATCCATCAAGCACTGTCATGGACCTGGCACTGAGCTTGGGGCTTGTAGGTTGGCAGTAGCACCTGTAGGTTGGCAGTAGCTCCCTGAGGAGCTCGCCGTCTGAAAGGGGAGAAGCATGTGGAAAAGGTGAGTTCTGTGCAGCGTGACGTGGAGGAGATGTGTGAGGCTGGACCAGGAGCCACCTCCATGCACAGGACTCAGGGAAGGCTTCACAGAGAAGGTGATGATCTGGGGGAAAGGTGCAGTTTGAGGATGACTAGGGCACCCTATCTTGGCAGCGTGACATGTCGTGGCATCCCTGGGAGTTACCTGGGAGTCCCAAGAGGGTCTGGGAGGGGTGACCCTGCCTGCCAACTGCCCGAGCTCAGGTCCTGGTGCTCCACTCATTTCCCCCATGGCCTCGGGCAAGTTATTTAAGGTACCTGGACCACAGTTTCCTCAGCTGTGAGATGGGATGACTGTAGTACCGATCTCACACAGTTGTCACTGGTGTGAACCAAAAATAAAGTTCTAAGCACCCACCAACCATCCGAACGGACTTTCTCCTAGGCTAAGGCTCTCTAGAATTTAACCTGAAAGATCAGTTCAGGCCTTGAGTGGGGTTCGGACATGCCTCCAGGGCTCTCTAGAATTAAATCTGAAAGATCAGTTCAGGCCATGACAGGAAGTGGGGGTCCGACATTCCTCATGATACCTCTCTGGCATTAACATCAACGCAGACCTTAAGTCTGATAAGAAATAGTTCTGACCTATTTCCCGGGAAGCGTTCTGCCTGGAGGCTGCATCTGCATGATACAACTTCAGTCTCCACAACCTTTTATTGCAACTCAAACATTCCTTTCTATTGATAACTCTTCCAACCAATTGCCAATTAGAAAATGTTTAAATCTACCTATAACCCGGAAGCGCCCTCCTCCTTCAAGTTTTGCCATGCTTCTGGGCCAAATTAATGTCTTTCTTAAAGGTATTTGATTGTAGTTTCATGTCTCCCTAAAACATATAAAACCAAGCTGCACCCCAACCACACTGGGCACATGTTCTCATGATCTTCTGAGGGCTGTGTCACGGGCCAGGGTCACTCATATTTGGCTCAGAATAAATCTCTTCAAATATTTTACAGAGTTTGACTCTTTGTCAACACAGGAGTGATGCTTAGAAGAGTTCATGGTACCTACTAAATGCTTGGTAATGTTGGGTGATGGTAGCAGTGCTGATGGTAGTGATGGTGGTGGTGACAGTGGGGAGGTGGTGATAAATGTGGCGGTTGTGCTGATTGTGATAGTTGGATTGTGGTGATGATGGTGGAGGTATTGGTGATGGTGGTGATGGTGGTCTTGATGGTAGTGCTGGTGGTGGTCATAGCACTGGAAGTGATGGTGTGGTTTGTTGATGGTAGTGTGATTGTCTTGGTGGTGGTGATGATGGTGTGGTTTGTTGATGATAGTGTGGTGGTCTTGGTGGTAGTGATGATGGTGGTGCTGGTGGTGGTCATAGCACTGGTGGTGATGGTATGGTTTGTTGATGGTAGTGTGATGGTGTTGGTGGTGGTGATAATGGTGTGGTTTTTGATGGTAGTATGATGGTCTTGGTGGTAGTGATGGTGTGGTTTGCTGATGGTAGTGTAATGGTCTTGGTGCTGGTGATGGTATAGTTTATTGATGACAGTGTGATGGTCTTGATGCTGGTGGTGGTGATGGTATGATTTGTTGATGGTAGTGTGATGGTCTTGGTGGTGATAATGGTGTGGTTTTTTGATGGTAGTATAATCGTCTTGGTGGTAGTGGTGATGGTGTGGTTGGTTGATGGCAGTGTGATGGTGTTGGTGGTGGTGATGGGGTTTGTTGATGGTAGTATGATGGTCTTGGTGCTGGTGGTGATGATGTGGTTTGTTGATAATAGTGTGATGGTCGTGGTGGTGATGGTGTGGTTTGTTGATGGTAGTGTGATGGTCTTGGTGCTGGTGGTGGTGTTGGTGATGGTGTGGTTTGTTGATGGTAGTATGATGGTCTTGGTGGTGGTGTGATTTGTTGATGGTAGTGTGATGGTCTTGGTGCTGGTGGTGATGGTGTGGTTTGTTGACGGTAGTGTATGGTCTTGGTGTTGGTGGTGGTGATGGTGTGGTTTCTTGATGGTAGTGTGATGGTCTTGGTGCTGATGGTGATGGTGTGGTTTGTTGATGGTAGTGTATGGTCTTGGTGTTGGTGTTGGTGATAATGGTGTGGTTTGTTGATGGTAGTGTGATGGTCTTGGTGCCAGTGGTGATGGTGTGGTTTGTTGATGGTAATGTGATGGTCTTGGTGCTGGTGGGGATGGGTGGTTTGTTGATGGCAGTGTGATGGTGTTGGTGGTGGTGATGATGGTGTGGTTTGTTGATGGTAGTATGATGGTCTTGGTGGTAGTGGTGGTGATGGTGTGGTTTGTTGATGGCAGTGTGATGGTCTTGGTGCCTGTGGTGATGGTGTGGTTTGTTGATGGCAGTGTGATGGTCTTGGTGCCGGTGGTGATGGTGTGGTTTGTTGATGGTAGTGTATGGTCTTGGTGTTGGTGGTGGTGATGGTGTGGTTTCTTGATGGTAGTGTGATGGTCTTGGTGCTGATGGTGATGGTGTGGTTTGTTGATGGTAGTGTATGGTCTTGGTGTTGGTGTTGGTGATAATGTTGTGGTTTGTTGATGGTAGTGTGATGGTCTTGGTGCCAGTGGTGATGGTGTGGTTTGTTGATGGTAATGTGATGGTCTTGGTGCTGGTGGGGATGGTGTGGTTTGTTGATGGCAGTGTGATGGTCTTGGTGCTGGTGGTGATAATGGTGTGGTTTGTTGATGGTAGTATGATGGTCTTGGTGGTAGTGGTGATGATGGTGTGGTTTGTTGATGGCAGTGTGATGGTCTTGGTGCCGGTGGTGATGGTGTGGTTTGTTGATGGCAGTGTGATGGTCTTGGTGCTGGTGGTGATAATGGTGTGGTTTGTTGATGGTAGTATGATGGTCTTGGTGGTAGTGGTGGTGATGGTGTGGTTTGTTGATGGTAGTGTGATAGTCTTGGTGGTGGTGATGGTGTGGTTTGTTGATGGCAGTGTGATGGTCTTGGTGCCGGTGGTGATGGTGTGGTTTGTTGATGGCAGTGTGATGGTCTTGGTGGTGGTGATGAAGGTGGTGCTGGTGGTAAGTGTTCTCAAGATGGTGGTGGTGTTGCTGATGATTTTGTGGGTGTGGAGGGGGGGTGGTGCCAATGCCAGTGGTGGCATTTGTGACATCGATAGTGGTAGTGGTGGTGGTGATGTGCTTTGTCTCTGCCCTACCGGTGCTGATGAAAGGAGCATAGAACCCCTGAGACCAGCCACAAACGTGCCTGGCATTCTGCTGTGTGGGATGTGAGTGTTGCTGGGAAAGATTCCAGGGGAAGGAGGGCAGGAGGAGCTGCAGCCGTCTTCTTGGAGAAAGCCAGGCTCTGGCCTGGCCTGGGAAGGGAGACGGTGAGACAGTTTCCTCAAGGTAGAGAAATGACAATGGCACAGAAGTGGGGCAGGGGAACCTGGAGCAGGGACTGAGAAGGACATGGTGAGGGGGCGGGGGTGGAGGTGTGGGCTTGGGACGTTCTATTGCTGGACAGGCTCTTACTCCAGGTGGAGTTCAGATCAGCCATGGGGGAAAGGCTGGTCTGGGGCCATGATGCGTCTTCCTATGTATTCTCCCCCATGGAGTGTGGTTGGAGTGGTTCCCTCCTGTGGATCCTTCTGTGTGGCTGCCCCTCTTCTTCCCATCTGTCTCAGCGCAGACCCCCAGGCAAGCCCTAGAAGGTGGGCACTCACATTCCCATGCTACTGGTGAGGGACAAAGCTCAGAGACACAGGTGAATGGCAGGCGGCCAGTATCATTGGCGGCAGGAGATACCACCTACACCGCCTCTCCTCCCTGGCACTTCCCTGTGGCAAATGCCCTGATCTGACAGCCTTTCTAGGTGGCTCTGACACCGATGGGCACAGTTCCTGAGTCGAAAGCCTGCTTTGCATGTCTTTGGGGCCAACTCTTTCATCGCAACCAGTGAACGCTAGTTAGGCAAGCTGGAAGCTGTAGGATGATCAAAATACAAACGTGCATCCATCACCAACACATGAGGGCGGCTGCTGTCCTTCAAGTCTGCGTTGCCAAGGTAACTGGGGATTTGGAAGGGACAGCCAAGTGACATATTTTGCAAGCAGGGCTCTGCAATAATTGAAGCTCAATCTAAAACGGAGGAGCCTTGGAGTTTGCAGAAGTGGTGTGGAGGTGCGGGGGGCTCCGGTGAGGGTTAGCAGCCCTGTGGCACTTTGTCACAGCATCATTTAGATGACACAGCCCGGGACTCCGAGGCCCTGACAAATTCAAAAGGTCCCCATTCCATGTCTAAGTGCCCATCGGACGGTTGAGTTGTGTGGTCTAGGGCTCTGCCGGCCCCGTCTCCTGGTTGTCCCACTTCCTTCATCCTCTCTCCACCTACCTGGTGCCTTTCCTGAGTGCAAAACCCTCCAGCACCAAGACATCCCCATGTACACTTGTGTAAGGAGGAGGCTGTGGTTACGGTGACCTTTAAGTGTCCTTGTGAAGTGAAACAAACCCATTGCATAGTGCTTTTCTGTAGTCAACGAGTCGCTTTAGCTTTCAAACAAATGTAGTGTCTTTAACTTTATCTGAAGAACGTGAACCAGATCCCCAGAAAGAACGTCCCTTTCAAAACCAGAAGTCTCAGGATGTTAATGTGTCATAACCACTGGCTCCAAGCAATCCTTCAGTGCTGTGTAGAGGGTACATTCCATCCGTTCCCCATCTGGACTCCTTAGGGCCGTCCGCTGGCCTGTGCCTGGTCCTCAGAAGGCCGGAGGCCTGTGTCCTCTGTAGCAGAAAGGAGATCAATGCAGCCCTGCCAATTAATGGGGAATTAGTTCACACATCCCTTCATGTCCTGTAATGTTGACTCACTTGATCTGGATAAATGATTTAGGAAAAATGGTTCTAAAGATTTCATTGGGAGGCTGGGCGTGGTGGCTTATACCTTTAATTCCAACACTTTTTGAGGCCGAGGTGGGCGATCGCTTGAGCCCAGGAGTTCAAGACCAGCCTAGGCAACATGGCAAGACCCCCATCTCTCCAAAAAATACAAAAAAAAAACTGGGCATGGTGGTGCGCGCCTGTAGCCCCAGCTACTCAGCAGGCTGAGGCTGGAGGGCTGCTTGAGCCCAGGAGGTTGAGTCTGCAGTGAGCCATGATCATGCCACTGCACGGCAGCCAGGGGGAGAGAGCAAAACTCTGTTTCAAAAAAAAAAAAAAATTGGGATATCGTTTTCTTCCCTTCAAAACTCTGAAAGTATAGTGTGTGAGGTTCCTGGGGCTGCTGTCACCAATTAGCACAAAGTGGACAGCTTAAAACAACAGAAATGTGCTGTCTCATAGTTCTGGAAAAATCTGAAATCTAAAATCAAGGTGTGGGCAGGACCATGCTTGCTCCCTCCCTGGGCTTCTCCAGCTCCTGCTGGTTCCGGCTTTCCCTGGCTTGTGACCACATCACTCCAGTCTCCGTCTCTGTCTTCCCATGGCCTTGTCCTCTCATCTGTGTGTCTCTCACTTTGTGTCTTTCATGGGGACACCTGTCATTGGGTTTCAGGCCCAATCAGATAATCCAGAATGATTTCTTTATCTCAAAATTGCTAATCACATCTGCTTGTCAATACCGTTTCTCCAAGTAAAATGACATCATAGGTTCCAGGGATTGACATGGATGTATTTTGGCCATCAGACAACTCACTCCAGGATGAAGGATGCTTTAGCATAATTTTTTAAAACTTTTTTTTGGAAGTATTTCTAGATTCACAGCGAAGTTGCAAAGATAGCCCAGAAAGTTCCCTTCACTTGATGTCCCAATGGTAGCCTTCCATGAACTGCAGGGTGATGTCATCGCCTTCCATGAACTGCAGGGTGATGTCATCGCCTTCCATGA